>NC_136065.1:1690335034-1690935034 GCF_964261635.1 Lissotriton helveticus | reverse complement strand
AAGCAGTGCCAAAAGTAAATTATAGTAGTAGGCCTAAGAGAAAGGCCTGAGGCCTAAACTGCAGTAGCCTATCTACCTCATTATGCTAAAAGGACTAAGAATTTTGTCCCAGCCAATCAGCTTACAGCACCCTCTAGAACCCTCGCTGAAGAGCCAGTTCTCCTCAGATTTTCGTTAGCACAAGTGGGAAATGAGTATCCCAGAACTGACTTCCAGGAAGGAGGGTGGGTGCATGTGAATCTATGAAAGATACCAATACTGGATAACTGAAGTTACAGGTAAGTAACTTGTTTTCTTATCCAGTATTGGGGTATCTTTCATAGATTCACATGCCTGAATCAGAGTAGCAAGCAGTATGCCATGTAAGCTTTGGTTGCGGACGGTGGGAGACTTATAGTGATACACTCCCATAACCATTATATTTACCAACCAACAAGTGTGAAGTAAGTACATTGTTAATGATAAAACATGACTAGATTCCAAAGAGTAGTCATATAATATTAATCAGGAAGAGTAACATCACACCACAATAAGTAGGAAATCTGAAATATGTTCACATCTTTATAATACACAGCTATATAGAAAAGCATATTTTAGCCATAGAATGAATGAACACTGGTTACCTGAAGCTGTTTTTAATGAAACAGATGTCGTAAGACCGCTTGACCAACTGCCGCATCTTCCTGTTGATTGCCGGCAGTAATGTCTTGTAAACGTCTTGACATTCTTCCATGTCGCAGCACGACAAATATTCTCTAATGTCACTCCTGCGAACAATGCTGTAGACGCCGCTACAGCTCTTGTAGAGTGAGATCTGACATTTCTTTGCAGTGGTCTGTTGGATTTGACCTGACAAAAGTGGATTGCGGAGGCTATCCACCTGGAAATTGTGGCATTAGTGACCGCTTGTTCCAGCGTAGTTTGGCCATAAGCCACGAATAACTGATCTGATTTTCTGAAGTTTTTTGTCCTTTGAAGATAAAACTTCAAACATCGCTTGATGTCCAAAGAATGTAATGTTCTTTCCGCTGGAGTTGTAGGATTTGGGAAGAAAACTCGCAATTTCACTGGCTCATTTAAATGGAACTGAGAAGGCAGTTTGGGTATAAAAGTTGGATTCGTTCGGAGAGTGACAATCCTGAAAGAAATGCAAGAAGGGTTCTTTTATAGTGAAAGCCTGAATTTCTCCTACTCTTCTGGCAGATGTCAGAGCTAGAGGTAAGGCGACCTTCCATGTTAGATACTGGAGGTCAGCTTTGTGAATAGGTTCGAATGGGTGCTTCATCAGCTGTGAGAGGGCCGTGTTGAGCTCCCATTCCGGTGGGGAAGGCATACCGGAGGATTAGCCCGGAAAAGACCTCTCATGAACTGTTTCATTAACGATGAAGAACATAGTGAGGGAATGTCAGCTACCTTCCTGAACCTGGAGAGAGCCGCTAGATGGACCTTTATTGAAGAAAATGAAAGACCAGAGCGAGCCAAATGGGAAAAGGTGAGGAAGAATTTTTTCTGGAGGAGCTTCAATTGGGTGTAAAGTGTTTGAGATACACCAGGAGCAGAATCGCTTCCATTTAAAACAATAAGTCTTCAATGTGCTCTGGGCTCGCGCCCTTTTCAAGGTGTCCCGGCAATCCTGAGGGATTTAGAGGTGCTAAAACTCTAAGAAGTCAGGAGCCATGCGTGTAATTTCAGAGATTGAGGGTCTGGGAGAAGTATCTGATCCTCGTTGCGTGACAGCAGTGTTGGAGCCGGGAGTAGTTTGGAGGCTCCTGTGATAGCAACATGAACTCCTGAAACCAATACTGGCGGGGCCATCTCGGAGCAATTAGGATGAGACAGCAGCTCTCCAGCTTGATTTTGTGCAACACTCTTGGAATCAACGGGATAGGCGGAACGGCGTAAGCATAAATCCCTGACCATCGCATGGACAGGGCATTCCCTCTGATCCCTGTTGAGGGTATCTGCTGGCATAATACCGGCATTTCTTGTTCTGTTGAGTCGCAAATAAGTCCAACGTTGGTTTGCCCCATGCCTGGAACACTCTGACCAATTGAGTGTTGTCCAGCTCCCATTCGTGGCAATCCGACAAGGATCTGCTGAGCTTGTCCGCTAGGGTGTTGTGGAGGCCTCTGACATGTTCTGCTTTGAGAGTTATGTTGTGAAGTGTTAGCCATTCCCATTACTCCTGAGCTTCCTTTGATAGCGTAGCTGATCGTGTTCCTCCCTGCTTGTTTATATAAAACATGCTGGTGATATTGTCCGTTCGGGCCAGGACTGAAGATCTTGAGATTCTGGGAAGGAACGCTTGTAGGGATAGAAAGATGGCTCTCAATTCTAGACTGTTGATGTGACATTGTTTATATTTCTGAGACCATTTGCCCTGCACTTGTAAGTCTTGGAGATGACCTTGCCAGCCCTCCATAGACGTGTCTGTCATCAGAACGAAGTCCGGAGGAGTTCGCAAGAATGTGAGCCCTTGTTTCAGATTGTGCAGTTGCGCCCACCATTGTAGAGCATCTACCATGCGTGGGGTGATTTTGTTGATGTCGTCGAATGAACCTGTCGCTTGCTCCCACTGAAGATATAGCTCCTCCTGCAGAGGCCGCATTTTCAGACATGCTAGTGGGATGAGATTTATTGCCGAGGAACACATTCCCAGAAGTTAAGCGAACAGGCGAACAGAAAGTGACTCTCTTTTTGACACTTGTATGGCTAATTTTTGCAGACAGAGTTGCGTTTCTTGAGACAAGAATGCCCTGCATTGTATTGTATCCAGACGAGCGCCCAGGAAAGGCAAGATTCTTCTTGGCAGCAATTGGGATTTGTTTTTGTTCACAGTGAGACCCAGGGATGCAAAGAGATTGCAACACGTTATGTCGTTCTGTACTCCGTACTTTGAGGGACCTTTGGTTAGCCAATCGTCCAAGTACGGGAAGACCTGAATTCCTGAAGAGCGTAGTGCTGCCGCTACCGGAGCTAGCAAGTGAAGACGAGGGGGACGGGGTCCCCTGGGCGGAGTAGTTGGTAATTTGGTGACAAACTCTAGGGTGTGTCCATGTTGAACGAGGTCTAACACCCATTGATCGGATGTAATCTGTTGCCACCGGAGTAGCCAGATATTTTCACGCCCACAGGGAGGGAAGGAAATAAGGGTGGCGCCCTGCTGATCTCACTGTTTTCTGGGAGTATCTCGCCCTTGATTGTTAGAGCGTTTTCGGACTCCTTGGCGGGAGAAACTAGCCGTACCAGACTGGCGGTAGGAAGACTGATAATTCTGCCGGTATTGAGGCTGACATGGTCTATTTTGTTGGTAATAGCTTCCTCTAGAGGAATATCCACGTCCTCTAGCTCCTCTAAAAGATCCCCGCTTGTACGGCAGGGAAGCCAGGGATCTTGCGGTATCAGTGTCCGTTTTGATTGCCTGGAGGGCTTCGTCTATGTGTTTCCCAAACAAAGACTCGCCCTCATAGGCCATATCCAGAATTTTTAGTTGGACCTCAGGCCGAAATGTGGTAGCCTTTAGCCAGCCCTGATGCCTGAGAACTGCAGCTCCTGCCAGTTGTCTAAAATTTGTATGTGCAATGTCCAAAGCGCAGTTGATGGTTTCTGCTGCTGCACACTCCCCTTCCATCAAAATCTTCCGAGCCTCCTGTTTATCCTCTGGGATTATATCAATCAAACCAGCCCTGTCTGACCACATTTGGAGATCATAACGTCCTATGATCGCCAAAGAATTTGTTGCCCTGATTGAGGCGGCAGCCATGGTGGAAATTATTTTACCGATAAGGTCCAAACGACGACCCTCTTTATCTAGTGGCGTAGTGATGGGAGTGGATGGGTTTTTTGATCGTTGTTGAGCGGCCTGCGAAATGACCGAATCTGGCCGCGGGTGTCCAGTAAGGCATGAAGGTCTACCGAGAGGAGCACGATATTTTTTATTAATCCGTGGAAGCACGGCAGGTACAGAAGCAGGATTTCTCATTACTTTGATGCCCTCCTTCCATATATAGTCTATAATAGGAATGGCCCTGGACACCTTCCTAGTTTCTTCTTTAAAATCGTGAAGAAAGCACTCCGACTGTTCTACTGTTACCGGCAGTTGAAATCTACTCGCAGCTCGCTGCATAAGATTATGAAACCCACCTATGTCTTCAGGTGGTGAGTCTGAAGGTTGTGGAGTTGGTGGAGAAGGCATGGGGATAACATAATCATCCCACGGATCCAAAGGAGTATTATCTGGTAATTCGCCTTCCTCTACTTCTTCGTCCGAAGAAGTATCTGGAGTCTGGGTAGGCAAAGTAGGTTGCTGAGGTTCCGTAACCGGAGATCTAGGTGCTGGAATCTCAGGTTGAGGAATTGGGTCCGGAACTGCTGCAGGCTGGAGTGGAGAAACGACCTGATGTGGTGGAAAGCATGGTCGATAAGTCTGCCAACATGGCTTGTAAGTCCTGGATGAGGCTCGGTGGCAGATGGCTGGACTCTGAAGTCCGAGACTGCCTGTGGTATACTGTACGATGAGGAACTACAATGTCTTCTTGATAGTAATGTTCAGCGTACTCATCATCCTCCTCATCATCCTGACATTTAATATTTAACTCCGAGGGATGTGAGCTATCCCAAACGCTCCTTCGTTATCATCATCGTATTCATCCTCCTCTTCGTGAGCATAAGTCTCGAGGAGGTGAGAGGGCGTAAGCGGCGAGATATAAGAACCTTCTTGCCTCTGGTAAGATGTTAGCTTGAAAGTCTTTGAAGAAATAGGCGTAGAAAATGCCTGTATTGTGACTGGAGGCTTTGTAGAAGTGGTGTCTATTGATATCGGTGGCACCGTAGACAAAGGAGACATTGGTGATTGAATTGTTGCAGGCCTCGTCACTGGCTTCGTCAACGGAATCTTCGTCGACGGACTCGACGTCATCGTCGTCGACGGACTTGGCTTCTTCGTCGACGAGATGGTCGTCGACGGCACCGTAGATGTCTTCGTCGACGTCGATGATGGAGGCTTCGTCGACTGTACCTTCGTCGACGAGTGCTTTGACTTCGACGACAAGTCTGTCGTCGACGGATCATCAACGATGGTTCTTTTTGCCACAATGGAAATCCTAGTTGATAGGAAAGGTGACAGCTGTGGTAGAAATTGTCGCTGTCGACGAAGAGGCAGAAGACGTAACAGAGATAGTAGTCATAGGAAAAGCTGAAGAGACAGAGAAGCTTTTACTCACAGTTTTATGTTTTTTAGATTCCTTGAGAACTGAGGCTTCAGAGAAAGAAGATGGAGATCTCTGTGAAGAGCCAGAAGTGGAGTGGGAGGTTTTGACATGTTTTCTCCCCTCACTTGAAGAATCATCTTGTGATCTTGCTCTTTTACTGGAGGTCGAAGCTCTGTCATCATCATCAGCAGAAGAAGATTTGAACCATAAAAGGACTCTGGTCTCCCTATCCCTTAAGGTCTTAGAAAGGAAGGTGCGGCAGATCTTACAATTTTTTGCCTCATGCTTTGGATAGAGGCAATAAATACAGTCCTTATGTTGATCATCAACATGGACTCTTTTCTTGTCGCATATTCTGCAAGGTCTAAACAAGGCCTTCTTGTCAGATATTATGAAGTAGAGAAAAAACTGAGTAGAGACTCAGGGAGACTCCCTTCTACACGACGTGCATTGAAAATCTGAGGAGAACTGGCTCTGCAGCGAGGGTTCTAGAGGGTGCTGTAAGCTGATTGGCTGGGACAACTTCTTAGTCCTTTTAGCATAATGAGGTAGATCGGCTACTGTAGTTTAGGCCTCAGGCCTTTCTCTTAGGCCTACTACTATAATTTACTTTTGGCGCTGCTTTTTTATATACCATGGGACTCCCGCCTCGGCGACGGGGAATGATTCAGGCATGTGAATCTATGTAAGATACCCCAATACTGGATAACAATTATATCTAGAACTAAGTGGGAGTTTCCCACTGTAGGGTAAAGGTTAGTGGTCAATCCTATAAAAATCCCATGGAGTGAACACCAATTCAGAGACGTCTTCGCCCCAGGTTATTGCAAGAGGTCCTGCCAGACTGCCATACTGCATAATCTGTCCTTATTCTGAAATTCGATAGAGAGAAAAGGAACTGAGCCCCGCTGATGAGTGTATTCCTTCCTAGGGAACACATTCTGGCAGCCAAAGCTGATAATCACTTCTCTGGTGTGAACAGGCATGTAATGTGTTGAATCCCAAGAAACTCTAGAAGCCAGTTAGCTACTCCATGTTCACACAATGTAGCACTGTAACAAGGGGGCTGGACAAACGGAGGGGATTGCACAGGAAATCAAATGGTGGATCGCTGACTCGAGTACTCTTTCCTCTTTACACCCCAATCAGAATGAGTGGAGAACAGACGCTGAAGAACTGTGGAATACACACCACGATGAAATTGAGGATGGTCCCTTTAACTACACAGACCTGGAGGACGAGGACACCCCCCCGGATGACGTAGGACTCCCTGGATTGGAGAAAAGAGAGGAAGTGAGAACCCTGGCGTGTGACATCACCGAGGAGCGTTTGGTTTGCCGAGGAGAGCGCGTGGATCGGGAAGGAGAAGAAGCGTACCGAGGAAGACAGGGAGTGAACGAGGAAAAGTAGTCACTGCTCGTGAACCTCCTTTTGTAAATACTTCGACCCTGTTGCTCCCCCTCCCCACAATACACGTACCCTCACTCTCTTTTTCCCCGCGTGTGAAACCTTCACTTAATGTATATAATAGTTGTATAGACATTCGTGCACCGGTGATCCCACTACTCCCCGGGTTCCATTTTGTGGGTAAAAGAATAAGAAAACAGCACCACCTGACAGTCATGTTTTCTTTTTCGCATGTACTATACTGGAGATTCCACGAAAGAGCCACCAGTGGAAAGAACTCCATCAGCTCACCAGGACTCTGGAAAACCACCATTCACTAAAGCCACAACGGATCCTGATATATTGGCCCGGGAAAGACTCACATTGAGAAAAAGAAAACCTTAATAAAGCTAAAACCATACATCCCAAGATCTAGTCTCTGTGCCCTTCCTTCTACCCCGCCACAAGCACATAAGTCTTTAGGCTGTTAGGATGCACAGGAAATCTTCATACTATTCTCGCTGTTAGTGACATGAATTAATGCTGTTTTAATCATATTATGTGTGGTTATTGCTCATGTACTAAGCAAAAGGATGAGACTTGAAATAAATACTTTTAAATATGTAGTGCATTTTCTCAGTGCAGTACTTGTGTGATATTGTAAAGAACTAAATTGGGTTTGAATTACCACTTCGTCCCTAACCCCTTTTATGGGACTGTTAATAACCCAAAAAGCACGGACACCACACTGGTAAGTATGTCAAGTGGGGCTGTGTGGGTCTACAACAGCCTGGACTTTCATGCTCGCGCATTGGTGCTCTGAACTAAGATGGATTTAACCCAGATCTCTTGACTGGAGGTGAATGAATGATTAATTCAGCATTCCCTCCATCATTTGTTTGCGTAACACTGAACTAAGTTCAGGCACCTGTGGCCAGGAAAGCCAAACCCTAGTTCATGCAACATTTATTTTGCATTCATCAAGCTTTGTTTTGCTTTTCATTGGGTTGACTGTACTATGCTATAGTCTAAACTGTTCAATTAGGATATTCCCCTCAGTTTTACTATTTTGTGAGGCTTCAACTTGACTAAGACCTGGGTCAGGATACTTTTCGGTTCCTCTAACAAATATTGCATTAAGATCTAGGTAAAAATAGTTTAAAACAGGGGTGTGCCCTGGCTCCTATGTTATTTTCCTTATATATACACATTTCCTCAGAATCTTTACTTTGTAGATTTGCATCTACCAACCCTGAGTGAGAGTAAGTTCAATTTACTAATGCATGCTGATAATATAGTTGTATTTGATCTTATTTTCACAAGACCTCAAAAATCAACTGAAACTATTTCAGAAGCATTTGGAAAACTAAAACTTATTTATACATGTGGAAAAAACAAAGATGAATGTGTTTATGCAGCAAACCCATTTCAATAGTTTAAAATGGGTTGTTAGTAACCAGCCAATGAAAATTGTTGCAGAAGATACTTATCTTGTATTTTTTATGAAATAATTAATCTACCAAGAGACAAGCAGCTAAAACTACCTGCATAGGAAACAGTCTTCGTTTTAGCTTTTTGGGCAGAGAAACGGTGATACACTATTAAAAGTTTATATTACTAGGAATTGTACTTTTGATTTCGAATGCTACAAAATGTCTGATACTGTCACTGGTAGAAGCCACTATTTAGAAGCACTACCTGATGGTTAGGAATAGCTCAATTGTAGCATTAAGGCTCAAGTTGGAAGTGGTGGGTGTCTTACATAGAGGATATGAACAACATAAACATTTGTAGGACTTGTGAGGAAAGTGGTGTATTATATGGTGTTGTTGTGTGACCTCACCAGGTAATACACTCACAGTACCGTCTTGGGTCGATCCCGCTCGTTTGTTAAACCTTCGCTCGAACCTGGGTAGCTGTGGCTTTGAGCAGTCAGGCTTAAACAAATGAACTATAAAAAGCATTTACAAGTACATAAACAACAAACTAATAAGTACGAAAGAAATCTGACACAAATATATATAAAAATATTATTTTCTTGACACCAAAACTAACAAAATCGACCACAACGTTATAGTTATAGATTTTTAACTGGAATGTAAATGTAAATCACTGCTTTTCACTCCAAATGTAAACAAGCATTGATAACTAACACAGTTAGTGGAAACTTTGCAAAACTTTTAAAGAGTTGTGTTTGGGTACTCCAGCCCGCTTTGGCCGACCCACTCCAGCAGGCCAAGGGGGCCAGTAAGAAGTTGTGGGACAGTGAGCTGGTCACTAAAACAGTCTCCAGTCCAGTTCCAGGCTCTATGAGAGTAGCACATTAGACTTCAATGCAGTGGTCCTGACGGAAGGGATAAAGGATGCTGAAGACGCTGTAGGATGCTCAAAGATGCTGTGCGGTGGACAGGGGGCTGTCTCATGCTACTCCTCGGTGTTGTTGGGACGACTTTAGCCACAAGGATCGAAGTCCCCTGGAGTCCTGGTGTATACAGCAAACGTCTGGTTGCCACTGGTCCATGGTCAGAACAAAACCAGCATTTACCTTAGCACGAAGCTAGAGTCCTTTTTGGGGAACAATATGTTAGGTTATGTTCATGACGTGTGTACTGGAACTTCCACATGTTGGGGGTTCTGGAAGGGAGAACGTTTGGGCAAACCAGAGAAGGAGGTTGTGCATCGTTACTCTTATGTCTTGCTGGAATAAAAAATAAGTTTTACTTATCTGGCTGACGCAACTTCTTTTCATTGGCGACGAGGTCCCAGCAAGACATCCACGTGTGCAGTTTCCTGGAGGTTGGTCCTTGAAGCAGATCAATTGAAGCTCAGTCGGTGAAACAACCAAGGGAACAGAAACCACTCTATCATGTCACTTTGTACTTGACCCTGGATCTATGCGGTGCAGGTACTGTGAGGGATCGGAGGCAATTGTGGACATCCGGTAACAGTTTGGTCAAGGTACCTGTCCGTTTATGTTGGAGCTCGTGAGTTACACTTGCGCGCCCAGCTCGAGACGCGCTCTACTCACGCATCTCTACACAGCGTCTTACACGCAGCGTCTGATGTATTACCTCCAGACGTAAAATTTTAACATGCGGCCATCTTTACAAGGAAACAACTTCTGCTTAATCATTGAGTGTATCGAGCAGTTGCTCATCGACAAGCACGCTAATTCTGCATATTTAAAGCGCGTCTGCTTGATGTCACAAGCTTTTCACAGTGATGCGCACGCTAATGAAATCTGATACCACTTCAGAACCCATGATTGTTAAAAATTCACATTAGAGATATGCACACAAGTATTCTTGTATTAACAACTACCTAAAACCAATATTACTACAATTTTAACAATTACTTCTGCGACACGCACGCTAAATACAACTACTATGAGAATTTAGAATATCTTTGACTGATTATTTTAGTCAGTTTATCTTTGTCAACATGCAGCAATCTTCATCAGCTCCTCCAGCATTTTCCCCAAATCCATCCTTTCCTGAATTAGATTGGGAGAAGTGGAAAGAAAGCTTTGAAGCATATTTGGATACTCTAGATGGCGACTCTTTCACACATAAAAAGAAATTTGCAATTTTGAGACACTGTCTCTGCTCTGAAGGTCGCACCAGCCTTAAACACACCACAAAAGTAATAGTTCTATTAAGTGGTGGTGGAGTGATAATGAAGGTCAAGATGAGTATGTCACAGCAATTAAATCTCTTGACAATAGATTCAAAGCCTGTAAGAACATCACTTTGGAAAAGCATACATTTAGAAAAACAGCACAACTTTCCGGTGAGTTAGCCACTAGTTATGTTGATGCTTTACGTGTTTTGGCAGAATCCTGCGGTTATAAAGCGTTTGAGGAAGAAATGATAAGGGATCAGTTTGTGGAAAAAACGAATAACAAAAAAGTCCAGGAAGCTCTTTTGAACAAGTCAAAATTATCCCTACAGAGAGTGTTGGAGATTGCTGTAAGAATTGAAAGCACTTCTTCTCATTTGGAACAAATGACTATTTCTAGTTCAGATACTCAATCGCAAACAGTTTCTGCCATTAAAAGCAAATGCAATTTCTCTTCAAAAGATAAACATAAAGGAAAAAGAGATAGTAATGCCAACATTGATTTTAATTCAAGATCCAATAAACGTTGGGAATGTTATCGTTGTGGAAGTACTTCCAATCTTGGAAATGATAAATATTGTCCACATCTCTCACAAAACGTGTAGTACGTGTCAGAAGAAAGGTCATTTTGCAAGTGCATGTAGATCCAATATTAAATCCTCATCATTTGGCAAACCAAGCACGTCATCCGCAAAGAAAATCTTGAATATTGAACAATCTTCAGATATATCAGCTTCAAGTGAGGAGGACCAAATTTGCATATTGTCTGATTCCCAGAATGCTGATGTCATCGCTATAATAGAGTCTAAACGACCACCAGTGAATGGAGTGGACATCAAAGTACAAGACGATTCAGGATCCCCATTCACTCTTATATCTGACAAAGTATGGGAGGATTTGTTTAAATCACAAGGTCATATTTTAAGACACTCTTTTGTTAAACCTATTGCTTATGGAGGAAAAAACATAAATGTTATAGGTGAATTTGATGCAGATGTATGTTTCAAAGGTAACCATACCAAGGGAATTGTTTATTTTTCTAAAGATGACACATGTCTTTTGAGTTGGAAAGACCAGGGCAACCTAGGAATAGTTTTAGATCCCAATGACCCTGAACAAGTTATACTAAAAAAGGATTTGGTTTTAGTCCATGCTCTTAAAGATGCACCATGGGTAACTACTCATCCTGAAATGTTTTATGACAAACTAGGATTAATTAAAGGCTTCAAGCACAAAATTAAATTAATTAATGGGAGCCAACCTGTTGTACATAATGTTCGGAGAGTACCGTTGGCATTGAGTGAAGGACTCAAAAACTAACTAGATAAACTTTGTGCGTGTGATGTAATAGAACCCATAGAGTCTTCTGATTGGGTTTCTCCTATTGTTTTAGCACGCAAAGCCAATGGCTCTCTTCGCATGTGTGTTGACCTTTGCGAGTTAAATCGTAACATCTGGATAGATCAGCACCCATTACCAAATATAACCGAGATGACTAGCACCCTTAAAAATGGAAGGTGGTTCAGTCTGCTCGACATGACATCAGCCTATCATCAGGTTGACTTAAATCCTGATTTGCGACATTACACTGCTTTCCTCATCCCAGAAGGATTGTTCCAATTTAAACGCATGCCATTTGGTCTTGCGTCTGCTTCGGCAGTTTTTCAGAGAATTGTTGACAGTATGTTTAAGAACATCCCTGGGGTGATGGCGTATCAGGATGATGTTTTAGTCTATGGTTCGGATCAAAGTCAACATGATCAATCAATCAATCATACCATTTGTATAGCGCACTACTCACCCGGGAGGGTCTCAAGGCGCTTGGGGGAGGGGGTATGCTACTGCTCGAACAGCCAGGTCTTGAGTTGTTTCCTGAAGGCGAGATGGTCCTGGGTGAGCCGAAGATGGATGGGGAGGGAGTTCCACGTCTTGGCAGCCAGGTAAGAGAAGGATCTTCCTCCGGCGGTTGCTCTTCGGATGCGTGGTACGGCTGCGAGGGCGAGGCTGGTGGACCGTAGCTGGCGGGTGGGCGTGTAGAAGGTCAGGCGGTCGTTGAGGTACTTGGGGCCCAGGTCGTGGAGAGACTTGTGTGCGTGGGTGAGGAGCCGGAACGTGATCCTCTTGTCGACGGGGAGCCAGTGCAGGTTCCTCAGGTGGCTGGAGATGTGGCTGCGTCGGGGGACGTCCAGGATGAGTCGGGCGGAGGCGTTCTGGATGTGCCGGAGTCTTTTCTGTAGCTTGGCTGTGGTTCCGGCGTAGAGGGCGTTTCCGTAGTCCAGTCGGCTGGTGACGAGTGCCTAGGTGACAGTCTTCCTGGTCTCGGTCGGGATCCAGCGGAAGATCTTGCGAAGCATACGCAGGGTGTTGAAACACGATGAGGAGACGGCGTTGACTTGTCTGGTCATCGAGAGGGAGGAGTCCAGGATGAAGCCCAGGTTGCGTGCGTGGTCGGTTGGCTTGGGTGCGGTGCCCAGGGCCGGGGGCCACCAGGAGTCGTCCCAGGCGGAGGGCGAAGATCCCAGGATGAGACTTTATGTAAAGTCTTTAACATTCTGAAGGAAAAGGGTGTCACTCGAAGTGTGGAAAAATGTAAAATGAATGTAGCCTCTGTAGATTACTTGGGGTACAAACTATCCGAAAAAGGGGTTGAACCAAAAGCTAGTCTAGTTAAAGCTATAGAAGACTTTTGTGCTTCAAGTGACAAAGACCAATTAAGATCCTTTATGGGACTAATTGAATTTTATGCTAGATTCGTTCCCAATTGTTCATCGAAAACTTTGCATATGAGAAACCTCCTTAAGAAAAATGTCATTTTTAAATGGTGTAATGAATGCAACAAAGAGTTTCAAAGTATTAAGTATGAGATTGTACATGCCATTCCCCTTAAACCTTTTGACATCAATGACAATACCATAATTATGACGGATGCGAGTCAGAAGGGCCTGGGCACAGTACTAATGCAACGCATGAATGGAAGAGATGATGTAGTGGCCTTTGTCTCAAGAGGTCTAAAAGGTGCAGAGGCAACGTACTCTGTAATAGAGCGTGAAGATTTAGCTTGTTGGAGGGGCATTGTTCACTTTAAACACTACTTATGGGGCTCCAAATTCACTGTGAGAGTTGATCACAAACCTCTAATACAACTGTTCACAACGAAAGGTGGGGAAAAGGCAACACCCCGCATTGCTAAATGGCAGTACAGATTATTAGAACATAATTTTGATGTGGAGTACGTTCCAGGAAAAAGGAACATTGTGGCAGATTGTTTATCTAGATTGCCAAGTGATAATGACATTGAAGATATTGATGAAGGTGATGTATTTTGTTTTGCCATTTCTGAGTCATGTGGTGCCATTTTGAAAGGTGAATGGAGAGATGCATATTCCTGTGACGAGGATATCAAGAAAGTGATTGAGATGATTCATACAGGGTGGAGCAATCAATCTTCTCTGGATGATTCCATTGGTAAATTCAAACATGTTTTTGATGAGTTATCAATAATTGATGACTTTATATTTCGTTCTACTTCTCTTGTAGTTCCATATAGGCATATGTGCTATGAAGAGGAGGATCAGGGAACAGTTCTGGTGGCCTGGTCTTGATAAACATGTTGAACATTTTGTGAGAGATTGTTTGCAATGTGCCATCAGTGACAAAACTCAGGTGACTGTTCCCAGTCCTATTCAAGCTGAGGAAGTTCCTCCAAAGCCATGGTCTAAATTGGCTATTGATATCATTGGTCCTTTGAAGTTATCAGATCATGGTGTTTCAGAATATTGTATTGTTGTTATGGATTATTATAGTCGTTGACCAGAATTAAAATTTGTAAAGTTTCCCTCGACTTCTAGTGTCGTAGAATTGCTAGAATTCCTTGTTGCAAGGTCTGATAATGGTTTCCAATTCACTTCCTCAGAATTGGAAGAATTTTTAAAATTCATAGACATAAAGCATACCAAAATATCCCTCTATCACCCTAGGAGTAATGGCCTTGTGGTGAGGTTTAATAGAGTAATCAAAGTGAACATACAACTCTCCAAGGCTAGTAATCTTAATTGTAAAAAGGAACTTAAAAATGTATTGTGGGCTGTACGCACTACTCCTAACACTGACACAGGGGTTTCTCCTTTCGCTTTACTCAGAGGTTGGGTTCCTTCTACAAAAATGTTAAGAGGGTGGATGGGTGCGTTCAGTGTACCAATAACCAAGTTACAAGATGCTAGTAAGAAGAGAGTAGAAGCTCAAGAGAAATACATTCAGCCTTGTACAAGACAACTCAATGTAAAAGTAGGAGATTTTGTGCGAGTTAAGTGTTCTAGAATTTTGTCTAAGGGTTCATCAAAGTTTTCTATGTAATGTATCAGTAGGTGAAATAACATGTTACCATTCCATTTATTTATTTTTGTTCATGAAAAGTTGTTGGTAATTAATTCTTACATTCATTTGCTTTTAGTGTTTTTAGTTTTTCATCTGTATAGGAGAAAGATGTGTTTGGTTCTATTCGTGATGTGTGTACTGGAACTTCCACATGTTGGGGGTTCGAGAAGGGAGAACAGTTGGGGAAACCAGAGAAGGAGGTTGGGCATCGTTACTCTTATGTCTTGCTGGAATAAAAAAGGTTTACTTATCTGGCTGCCGCAACTTCTTTCCAAAATACTGCACTCCGATTAATCTCCCGGGCCCAACAAACTCAGGTGTAACTTTTGAGCATCAGGACTCTGTCTCCCATGCTGCACATCGGCCGTCAAGCACCTGTGACTACTGACTTGCCATGCGGGCTACTTCAGCTTTTGTGGCCCTGTAACTGAAATAGGAAGTCAGCCAACTGACTCATGGAGTTCACCTCTTCTGTATGTGGCCCATGGATAACTTTCTCACCAGCCAGGCACCACAGGCACAGTTGCCTCAGGTGCCGTCCTTCTTTGGTGCAGCCTCTCCTTGACACATCCAGGGAACAGTAGGGCATTCCTTCTTTGGTCCTCTATTTAGTGCAGATGTGATCTGACATCTGGGTGCCATATTTATTCCCAGAAAGTGCCGTTGGTGGATGTGCTGTTACTTTCCAATGGGCTAGTAGACCCATTTTCGCCGTATGACGACTTCCAACGATGTGTGACATCAAGCTATCTCTGCATGCATCATTCTGCCCACTCACAAGATGTGTGTACAGCTTAGCAGTTCACCCTAGAAGTGTAGCTACACAACCACAGTAAAATGGGTTGGTAATTGCTTTTCCCTCTCTGTCCCAGTCACCAGAGCAAAAGAGCAGTCTAGTGTGTGTCCACAATTTGCCCTTCAACTGCAGCTTTCCGTCTCAAGCTCGCCTTTTGGGTTTACACCTAGAGTGGCTTCCTGCCAGGGTGAGGTGACACCTTTTCCAGTGGGAGGCCTCTATTGCTTCATTTCCTGGGGGGCAGATGGCTGTCTTGAGGCCATTATCTGCAAATGGCCACTGGAAAACTTGGGCAACAGAGTGGCAACTTTCTGAAAGAAATGCGTTACTTACCTGTAACAGCAGTTATCCAGTATTGGTATCTTTCATAGATTCACATGCCTGAATCATTCCCCGTCGTCGGGGTGGGAGTCCCCGGTAAATAATTATAGTAATGTCACATGGACATATACTTAGTACTAGGCCAGAGGCCTCACATTAGTAGCCTATCTAGGTCCTTATGTAAAAAGGACCAAACTTTGGCCAGTAGCCAATCAGCCCTTATCACCCTCCTGACCTTCCTGGAAGGAGCCCTTGTCCCTCAGATTTTCGTAAGCACCGTGCTAAGTAGTACCTACTGAGAAGACTTAGGTGAGCCCTTCCAGGGGAGGCGGGTGGGTTGCATGTGAATCTATGAAAGATACCAATACTGGATAACTGCTGTTACAGGTAAGTAACGCATTTCTTATCCAGTATTATGGGTATCTTTCATAGATTCACATGCCTGAATCAGAATAGCAAGCAATAATGAGCACATTTCTCACATACATCTTGAAAGACATAATAAACTTATCATAAGTTGTTACACAGTTTACAGGATTCTCACAACCTGATAAGAAATGTGCGATAAATTACCTGGAAGACGGGATGATAGGAAGAAGGCTCACCTCTAATGAAATAGATGACGTAGGACCGCCTGTCCTACTGCTGCATCCTTCATAAGTTCAGAATCCAAGCAGTAGTGCTTGGTGAACGTATGCGGCGTCTTCCATGTCGCCGCTCTGCAGATGTCGACAATGGGTACCCCAGCAAAGAGCGCCATGGAGGTGGCCACCGCTCTAGTGGAGTGTGCTCGAACCTTTGAAGGCAGAGGATGGCCCGCCTGTTGGTGACAGAATGCAATGGCTGCTGAAATCCATCTGGAAATGCTCTGTTTTGTCAATGCTAGGCCTTTCCTGGGCCTGCTAAATGCAACAAACAATTGGTTAGACTTCCGAAATTGCTCAGTCCTGTGTATGTAGAATTTGAGACATCGCTTGAGGTCCAATGAGTGTAGAGATCTTTCAGCCGCAGATGATGGATTTGGGAAGAAAGATCTCAGGACAATAGGTTCATTGAGATGGAGAGAGGACGGAACCTTTGGTATAAATTTTGGATTAGTCCTTAAAATGACCCTGTCATTCTTAAACTGGATAAAAGGGTCTTGCACAGAAAAAGCCTGCAGTTCACTCACTCTCCTTGCTGACGTGAGCGCCAGTAGTAGAGCCGTTTTCCATGACAAATATTTAAGATCTGTTTTGTGAATTGGCTCGAACGGGTGTTTCATTAGTTGAGCCAGTACCACATTTAGTTGCCATGTAGGTGGTGACGCTCGCACTGGAGGGAAAGTTCTGAATAATCCCTTCAGAAACTGCTTGACCAGTCTGTTGGTCCATAGTGAAGCGCCACACGAAGAACGTCTAAACCTGGAGATGGCCGCCAGATGGACTTTTATTGAAGCATGTGCCAGCCCTGAATTGGCTAAGTGGAGCAAATAGGGCAGAATTTGTGCTGGAGTAGAAGTGAACGGATGCAATTTCTGAGCCCTACACCACAAACAGAACCTTTTCCACTTAAGGGAATATGTCTTATTAGTACTGTCAGCCCGGGCCCGGGCTAGAACGACTATACATTCTTGTGGAAGATCTAGATTCTGGAACTCTCTGAACTCAGGAGCCAAGCCGATAATTTGAGAGATGCTGGATCCGGATGTTGGACTTGTCCCTGGTTCATTGTAAGGAGATGTGGGCATGTCCTGAATAAAATTGGAGGTTCCAGCGATAGAAGGTGTAGTTCTGTATACCAGTGCTGGCGCGGCCACGCTGGGGCTATCAGGATCATGGTACAACTCTCTGCTTTCAATTTCCTGAGAACCCTTGGGATCAGGGGAAACGGTGGAAAGGCGTAAGCAAAGACTTTGCACCATGTCATCGAAAAGGCATTCCCTAGGGACCTCTTCTGGGGAAGCCAGCTTGCGTAATGTTGGCATTTCGCATTCGTTTCCGTCGCAAAGAGATCCAGGTGAGGCTTGCCCCAACGGGAGAACACTGAGTCGAGCGTCATCTGGTCGAGCTCCCACTCGTGGCAAATTGAGCGCTGTCTGCTTAGCGAGTCTGCCAGGGTGTTGTCTACTCCTGGAACATACTCTGCCCTCAGTGAAATGTTGTGCTGGAGCAGCCACTTCCAAATTTGCTGAGATTCGCGAGACAACGTTTTGGATCGAGTACCTCCCTGTTTGTTTAAGTAGTGCATTGTCGTGGTGTTGTCCGTCCTCACAAGCACCGGGAAGCTCCTGATTCGGGGTAGAAATGCCCGAAGAGCTAAGCGTACTGCTCGTAACTCTAGCAAATTGATGTGGAGTTGTTTTTCTGCCACTGACCACTGACCGTGTACTTGCAATTCCTGAAGGAACGCTCCCCATCCTTCCAGTGATGCGTCCGTGGTTATGACATAAGGGGAGACTGGTAGTAGAAAAGGAAGGCCTTTGTTCAAATTGTCGCCCAGAAGCCACCATCTCAGAGCCTTTTTCATGACCTGAGTGATCTTGATCCAGTCGTCGAAGGATCCTGTACTTTGGATCCACTGATTTGTTAAAGCTTCCTGTAGAGGTCGCATGTGGAGGCGACAATGCGGAATGAGAAATATGTTGGAAGACATCATTCCTAGCAATGACTTGAAGAGTCAAACCTTGACTCTCTTTTTGGTCTGAATTTGGACGGCCAGTGTTCTCAGCTTGACCTGACGTTCCCTGGAAGGGAAGGCTTTCTCCTGTTGTGTATCCAATGTCGCTCCTAGGAAATTGAGACGTTGTGATGGACGTAGATTTGACTTTTCCTGGTTGAGCGTCAGGCCTAAGTTCTCGAAGAGACGAAGGCAGGCGGTAGAGGACTTGGTCACCTCTGTCCGAGTAGGAGCTTTGACAAGCCAGTCGTCCAGGTAGGGAAAGACTTGATGATGATGCTGGCGAAGGTATGCTGCTACCGGAGACAGACACTTCGTAAAGATGCGTGGAGCTGACTTTAGGCCGAATGGTAATACTCTGAACCGGTAGTGCCTGCCTGCCACTGCAAACCTCAGATATTGTCGATGACTCTTGTGAATGAGGATATGAAAATAGGCATCCTGGAGGTCCAAGGATACCATATAGTCTTTTGAATTGAGTAGGTGTAATACCTCCTGGAGGGTAACCATACGAAAAGACTGCTTCTTGAGGTATTTGTTTAGGTTTCTCAAATCCAGTATCGGTCTCCACTGCTTCTTCTCCTTTTTTCTGATCAGGAAAAATCGGGAGTAGAATCCTCTCCCCTTTTGTTCTCGAGGAACTCTTTCCACTGCTTTTTTCTGAAGCATTAGCGAGAGTTCCTGTTGAAGTATGTTTAGATTTTTGTGTTGCGCCGGACATGGTGGATTTGGAGGAGGATGCTCCACAAACTCCAGAGTGTGTCCGAAGCGGACTAACTGCAACACCCAACGATCTGTAGTAATTTTCTTCCAATTGTGAAGGAAGTTGGTAATTTTTCCTCCAACTACGAACTGTGGAGAAGAGGTGGAGGCCAGCTGGAGAAAGCAGTCATTGACGTCTGTTATTGTCTTTCTTTCCCCCTCTTCCTCGAAAGGACGACTTGTTATATGAGGATTGTCCTTGTTGTTGTTGCCTCTGCTGATATTGAGGTTTGTACTGCTGGGAAGAAGTATAAGAGGACTTGTAACCCTGATAGTTGCCACGAGACTGTTGTCCTCGACCTCTGGAGCCTCGAAAGGAATTCTGCTTGAATTGTAGAGTGCCTAGGGCTTTCGCCGTTTCGGTATCCTTCTTAATGCCTTGCAGCATGTCGTCAATATGTTCACCGAAAAGGCGCTCCCCATCAAAAGGCATGTCGAGAACTTTGGCTTGCACTTCAGGCCGGAATGCTGTGGCTTTAAGCCAGCCCTGGCGCCTTAAAACTGCTGCTCCCGCCAATTGACGGAACCCTGTGGAAGCAATATCCAGGGCTACCTCTATCATCTCTGAAGCAGAGCGTTCACCCTCCAGCAAAATCTTTTTAACCTCTTCTTTCTGGTCTTCTGGAATCGCCCCCAGATATGGGGCTATATCTGCCCATATCTGTCGATTATAGCGACCTAGTAATGCCAGAGAATTTTCAGCCCTGATTGATAGGGCGGACATGGAGGAAAATCTCTTGCCAACGGCATCAAGCTTTCTTCCTTCTTTATCAGGAGGCGCGGTCATAGTCACTGACGGATTGCTGGACTTCCGCTGAGCGGCCTGAGATATAACTGAATCAGGTTTAGTTTGACCAGTCAAACATGCGGGTGCAGTGTCTGGGGCTTTGTATTTCTTTTCAAGTCTAGCCGGCACTGGAATGAGAGAGAGAGAGGAGTTTTCATTATTTTTTGTCCTTGCTCCCATATATAATCGATTACTGGAATGGAGCGAGCTGATCTCCTGAAGGGTTCTTTGAAATCATGAAGAAAGCAGTCCTTCGTTTCCGATGCTATTTGGATGTTGAACCTTGCAGCCGCTCTTCCTACGATATTATGGAATCCCCCTAAGTCCTCAGGGGTTGAATCGTCCTGTACTTGGTCTGGGGATATTGGATCTGGGTTAGCATTATCATCAGAATCCATATCATCGTCATCATGTATTTCGCCTTCTTCATCTTGGGCCTCATCATTTCTCACTTCCTCCTCATATTCATCCTCATCCGTAGAGATATGAGGTGGAAATGTCTCTTGCTCCTGATGCACATCTCGCGGGGGTGGCCGCTGTCTATGTGTAGGAGTTGTTGTTTCCTGTGGTACCTGTACACCAGAGGCAGGAGAAGATGATGGAAATCTTTGTTTATAGTCTGAAATAAGAAATTGGAGGTCAGAAACAATTGAAGCTGGAAGGCACACCATAGGTTGAACAGTAGTATGCTGTTGAACTGTCTCCTGAACTGTAATTTCCTCAAAATCTTCATAGTCCGAACTCTCATGAACTTTGATGTTGAGATGAGAGGGACTGGATGCTATGGGAAACATGTGGTCTTCAGGATCTTCTGTTTCTAAAAACTGCGTTGGCAACAGCTGTTGGACCTTGCTGGGTGAAGTCATCTCTGGTGTAACCAAACATGATGACATTTTAAACCGTGTATATATACACTTCAATGAGGGAGAGCCCTTATTCGTCGACGGTGGAGCATCCACCACTTTTGATGATGTTCCAGGTGTTTTCCTCGACTGCATTGACGCCATTGAAGTACTCGTCGACGACGATGTCTTCGTCAACGGCGGCGCCGACACTGTAGCCGTCGATGACGATGCCGTCAACGACGACGGCGTCGTCGGTCTCGTCGACGGTGGTGTTGTCGTCGACGGTCTCGTCGACGGTGGCGTCGTCGACGGTGGCGTCGACGACTTCGTCGACGGAATCCTCGACGACGAGGAAGTCTTCGTCGACGGCTGTATCTTTGTCGACGGCTGTATACTCGTCGACGATGGAATCTTCGTCGACGAGGAAGTCTTCGTCGACGATGGAATTTTCGTCGACGCTGGAAGCTTCGCCTTCGTCGACGTTGAAGTAGACGACGACGGGAGCGCCGTCGAAAGCGACGTCGACTGTTTTGTGACTGGAATTACAGAGGGTATTGACCTACCCATCGTCGACGACGTGGAAGTAGTCGATGCCATGGAGAAAGTAGACGCTGTGGAAGTCGAAATGGAGACTGTCGATAATGTCACAGGCAGGCTAGACGACATTATAGCAGGCTTCTTGAAGTCTGTCATCTGAAGTGAAGGCATGACCTTAGGATGACTCTCCATGGACTTTGGCTTCTTGTGAGGAGGCGCCACAGACTGAACTGGAGATGTCTGTCTAGGCCTTTTAGGAGCGGAGTGGAAGCTCCTGAAGGAACACTCGCTCTCACCTGAGGAGACTACCTGCTCTTTGTTCTTTAGTCTCTGGAGCCACAGAAGCAGGCGCCCTTCCCTGTCCTTCAACGTCTTGACCGGGAGAGTGCGACAAATCTTACATTCCTTGGCAGAATGCTGAGGATAGAGGCAATACAGGCAATCTTCATGCTTGTCCTCTATATGTAACCTCATTTTACTACAAGAGGCACAGGGTCTAAAAAGCCCTTTTTTAGGAGTAGTAGCCATAATAACTATCAAAAAATCCCTTTTTTAAGAATAAAAGGATAAAATCCAAAGATATAGGAAAAAACCTGAGCAGAGCTCAGTGGAGACTCCCTTCAGCACGACGTGCGGTAGAAAATCTGAGGGACAAGGGCTCCTTCCAGGAAGGTCAGGAGGGTGATAAGGGCTGATTGGCTACTGGCCAAAGTTTGGTCCTTTTTACATAAGGACCTAGATAGGCTACAAATGTGAGGCCTCTGGCCTAGTACTAAGTATATGTCCATGTGACATTACTATAATTATTTACCGGGGACTCCCACCCCGACGACGGGAAATGATTCAGGCATGTGAATCTATGAAAGATACCCATAATACTGGATAAGTTGCCTGTTACTTGAAAGTTACATTACGTTTGACTCGGGCACCAAGTTGGGTTTAATGTAACTATTATTTGATACCTTGAAGTTCCAACTTTAGTAGTCCCATTCAGGAGACAGCACTGCTGAGTTGTCAGCATGTAACCCTATACTCACCAATGGAGCTACTAGCTTTCCAGAGTAAAAACGACAATTTGGGGTTTTTAATGTTAGGTAAGACAACAATATATGTCATACTTTTAAATATACAGCACCCTGCCTTAGGTCGCGACAAGTCTGCTTTCGGGGTGACATATGTTTGAAAGGGAGGTCTGGACTTTGCCATTAGTCTAAATCACTAAGTCGAAACTGTACCCCTTATTACTCCCCAACGCAAGATTTGTTCCTTGTCTTGGAATAGTATCCCAACGTCAACAATAAATTGTACTTATTTTGTTTAAACAAGAGACTGAAAAGTGGTCTGACCCAATTGCTCTATTTTACTCGGCTAATTTGGCTACTATATGCTATAATCCTTATAAATTATTTAAATGTTTTATAGATATTTAAACTTTTACTGTAAATTATGTGGAATAAACAATGTATAAATAAGTAAAATGAAGTATTTTTAATTTTTCAACAAAAAGCTTTATTGACTCATAAAATTCTATTGCAGTGTCCCAGAGGAGCTTTAGACCTTGCCATCTGTAACATCAGTACCTGCAGAACTACACATCTTACTGTTTACAATGTCCTGCCTTTTACTCTTCTCTATTTGGGGGTACTGTTGTTTTCAAAGTAGGTGCATGGTGCTCTGCCTTACTGCAGACACAATCCCGGAAAATAGTCTACGGTTACCCCTTAAACACCAGTACCTGCTCAGGATGCTTATACTTCATTAGTGGTTGTGGAGTCACTGTATCTGACATAGTTGTAAGAAATGTCTCTTTTAAATGTTCTGCTAATCGTGGTACTAGAGGCAGAAGTGGTTCAGCCAGATACCTTTATTGATGTGTTTCCACAATCGAGAGATTTCTGGTGTCTCAAACTGAATATTCACGTTTGTAGCGCATCTGATTAATGCTTTGTGCAAAGTACATATCTCTTTCATAGGACACTCTGAAAGGTGAGCATGGAAGAGAGCGTCACCTTTGCGACTTAGAAGTGCCAGAACCAATGGCTGTTTCTACACGGAGCAAAATAGGTGTTCCTTTTCTTTTTTTATGCGATTTGGGCATCTTGATCACTAGACTGAAATGGTGCAGCAACACCGGCTAGAAGTACTGGAAACCCTGATGGAGTAGACGTTAACATTTTATATTCAAATGGTGGTGAGAGCTACCTTGGAAACATAGTATAAGCACCTCAGCGGCTGTAACTGTGTCTGGCCTGGGTCATCTAGAAAATTACAATGACCATATGAGGGTCTTTCTGCGTGGATTTTCCGCAACATTTCCTGGCGCCTGGAAACATGCCAAAGTCAGACCACTACTCAAAAAAGCCTCCGCCAACCCCAACAAACTCAAAAACTACCAGGCAATCTCCTTGCTCCCACTCCCAATGAAGGTACAGGAAAAGATCATAAATAAGCAACTCATGACACACCTGAGTAGAACCAGCTTCTCGACGCCTCCCAATATGGCTTCCTCCGCAATCACAGAATTGAAACCGCCCTGATCGCAGCCACGACAACACCTGAACTCTCCTCGACCGAGGAAAAACAGCAGCTCTGATCCTCCTCGACCTCTCGGGAGCCTTGGACACCATATACCACCACATGCTCATTGAAAGACTCCATTACACAGAGGATCCATCACCCACATTTCACCTCCGAACCCAAGGAGATCACCTGTGGTGTCACCCAGGGATCAGACCCACGGTCTTCAATGCATATATGACCCTGCTGGCCAACGTTGTCAGATCCCATGGCCGCAACATAATTTCCTATGCAGATGATAGCAAACTCATCCTCTCCCTCACCGACGACCCCACCACCACGAGAACCAACTTCCACAGATGCATGACAAGCGTCCCCGACTGGATGAAGAACAACTGTCCGCAGCTGAACACAGACAAGACAGAAGTACCAATCTTCGACAACAGCAGCAACAAATGGATTGACTCCTGGTGGCCATCAGACCTAGGACCCACACCCACTCCCTCCACCCACACCAGAAACCTCAGAATCATCATTGACGACACGCTCACCATGAAATCACATATCGTCTCCTCCGCCTGCTTCCTCACTCTGCAAATGCTTCTGAAGATCTTCAAGTTGCTACCCTGACACATGAGATGCACTGTAACAAATTCCATTATCACCAAACGTCTGGACTACAGCAATGCCTTTTAGGTAGGAATTGCCACACACCTCCTACATAGACTTCATATTAGATTATACAGACCTTCACAGCCACACTCAACCTCGGCCTTTCCCAACGAACCCACATCACACCCCTTCATAGGCAACTGCACTGGCTCCCTTTACAGGAGATGTGCCAATTCGAGCAGCTGTCCCACGCACACCAGGCTCTATACAACAAAGGACACCCCTACATTAACCACCACCTGAACTTCCACCAACCGTTAATGAGACTACGCTCCTCCTCCCTCTCACTTGCCCATACTCCCCGCATCTACAGATGCAGAAGTGGAGGACCCTCTTTCTCCCAAATCACATCAAAACGTGGCACAGCCTCCCCATACAACTCCGGACCATCACGACCTGGAACAGACTCCCCAAGCAACTCCAGACCATCACCCCACTTCTGGAATTCCGAATGGCTCCCAACACTTGACTGCACGAATAAGCCTCCGAGACTTGCAAGCGCCGGTATACCCTATCGGGTGATTTGCAGCACATTATAAACCCTGATTGACTGAAGTCAAGCTCCGGGATCTCAAAAGTAAAATGCTCCAACCCCCACAGTTGGGTCTGGTAACCCGTTTGCTCCATGGCCCTCTGAAAGGGGTTCGGACACCAATTATTTTGATGCTTCTCCACCCTAACTTACCTTGCACTTACTATCTGCTGCAAAGCATTATGTACTTTTTCTCTACCACCAGAGTGCATTATGAAACATTCGCTTTTACAAGCACTATCTATTCACATATGAACTATTTGAAAACAATTAAACTGTGCAGTGACAATGATCACAGCTTATGTGCTTTAAAATGACTACATTTTGTGAACTTTACTGTAAGTCTATATGATTCTCCACAATAAGGCCACAACTGATTTGTGTACCTTAAGAAAATACTCTGATGTTCTATCAAGGGCCACAGTGGTTATCTTGTCTATTTATACATGTTGTTTATGGCCAAAATATCCCGTTTATTAAAAGCCCCAGGCCTATTTCAGCGGAACGCTAGTTCTAAATATGGCACTCCATCGGATGGCTGCTGAGCTTTGGCTTTGTCAGATTCCTCTATATGCATCTGGATGGCACTGTTGGCTACATATATCCGTCTGTATCCAAGGCTCAACATGTATGGCCCTTTTTGAACAGTACTCTTGCTATGTGAAGTTTTGTTTTCAGAGCCACAACTGTACTCCAGTTCTGCCTAACGCACTATGGTTGTCTTGTGATCCCAGTGTATGAAGTCTGTCAATGTATGCCAATCTGGCGATTTCATGTTGATTACCTGTAGTCTGCAACGCCTCCAGCATGGCGTTTCATTGCCGTCTCTGAGCTCATCCCGTAGAAAAGCTTGTATTTTTTCCCATTCTTCTCAATGGTTTCCCCCCCGCACTCTGTGTGCCCAGCAAACATGCCTCCCAGCATCACAAAGTCGGCACCAGCTCCTGAAAGTGATGAACACACAGAGGTCAGTGAATATAGGAGAATCTTGCTCCTACAGAATGGACACAAGTATTAACAGAAATAAGGGAGCAGAACTGTGACAGCCAAAAACACCAACTGATTTATTTGGGGAAAGAAGGTTGATCAGGCTGCTTAATACTGAGAAACAATGAGCGCTATGGGAAAGTCCACATATGCAGCTCAAGAAAACCCCACGGTAGGAGGCTAGCTCAGTATATGGTGTACACCTATTGGTGAGCACCCTGGACCAGTCCAAGCAACCCTTAGTGATAGTGGTTCCTGATAACCAAGGCTCTCAAAGGGTAGCTGTGGAGAGCAGCTAAGGCTTATCCAGGAGGGTGTAAAGTGGGTACAGTACCATACTGTCAGTCAGGATAAGTTACTTACCTGTAATCCTAGTTCTCTTCCAGGGGTATACTCATCAAAGTCATAAGCAGTGAATTATCCCCGCCCTCGAGCAGGATCCCGGAGCATATAGCAAAATATATATAAATATATATATATATATATAACCAACTTTTCCCGGCTGTTCCTGGTTTCTAAGTTGCGGCGAGCCTGTGCGGGTGCCGGACACCCTTTAAATCAAAATCCAAGTCTCTCCCTTTACGAAGAAAACACACAGGCTGCTTTCTGGATGCTAAAGTGTTCTTTATTTAAGGCACAGAATCTGGTAGCTGCCTACCGACGCGTTTCGCCACTAAGGTTTGGTCACGGTAAAATCCATTTGTGCTAGGTGCTATTTACATACCAAATAGTTTGCATAGAAACAGGACTAGTACTGGTCACTTTGCTAGGAAATTGTGGCAGACATCTTGGATTGATAAAGATTCATATATCGCACATGTTGCCACGATTTAACATTATGCTGTGCATTTTAAACAATTATACATGAAATATCTTGCCCCAGTGGGCTAGTGTTGATTGTTATCACGCAATGTACATTTTAGCTGTTTCATCCATAACATCTCGCCCAAGTGGGCATAAATAAATCTGCACAATGTCCGCCCAGATTGGGCATTTTTATCGTAGACAACATTCAGCAATTATGTTAATACTCAATTCCACAATTTCCGGATATTTCACTGGATCCTAAATTCGTTTGGAGAGGTTGATCACAGTCATTTTATTCCTCTTTTTGCTCTTGTCAGCATGGGTGCGGGTGTATTGGAATCGTCTTTTCTTTCTTCTCCTTGCTTTTTGGTTCCTCTGAATCCTCCGGCTTTGCCTCAAAAGTTTCGTCCTCGGCCCCTGCGAAAATCCTGATCCTCATGCCCTCCTTGCTGATTTGGTTTGGCTTTATTCAGCATTTGGAATTGTGTGAGGAAAGTGATCTGTCCTCTACCTCCTCCACAAGTTGGTGTTCTCACTGCACCTCCTGGTGCATCGGAAAGATTTCCATCCGACGCATCACTTTCTTCAGGGGCAGTGCTGTCACCCTCCACTGTAACATTCGCTTTAGTGCTCTCATTTAGGTTAGCGTTTGCTTTCTGGAATAGATAATCGTATTTTTTGTGAAATGTCAGAGTTCTGCCCGTTTGGTAATCTTTAAAATCTCTAATAAATTTTCGTTATTTTTTGGCGGTGATGTCATCTTCAAGTTTCTTTAAACGCCCTTCTAGTTTAGTCATAAACTCCTGGATTTTCTCCTGCGTGGTTAAAGTCGCCAACTCTGTTAGCGTTACATCAATCTGCTCCAACAACTTTGCTCTATCTTTAATTGCAAATTTAATGAGAATTCGCATCATTGTAGCGGAACATTCCTTTGAGTTACATGACCACTCCTCCAACATCTCCGGGTCAGGGTTCTCGAATGTCGGAATAGTGTATATTCTCAAGCCTCTCGGCACTCGCTTTACATCCAGATATTTCTGCAGAGATTCGGCTTCCCACCATTTCGCTACTTCTTTACGATACAATTTATCCAGTTTCTCGAACAGTTGCTGTATTTTGACCTCATTACTCAATAATGAATGTTCATTTTGTGGTTGATCATCATTGTTAGTTCCAGTTACAGTCTCAGTAAAAAAGAGACGGTCTGATACCTCTTTCCTCTTCGCTTCAAAGCGAGCCGCCATTTCCGTGCCTTATCTTTGGTTATTGCGCTGAGCCCAGCTAGCGGAGTGAAGTTGAACGGGAACAATATCATTCTCCCACGTCTGGATGCGGAACGCGCTGGGCTCAGCGCAATAACCAAAGATAAGGCACGGAAATGGCGGCTCGCTTTGAAGCGAAGAGGAAAGAGGTATCAGACCGTCTCTTTTTTACTGAGACTGTAAATGGAACTAACAATGATGATCAACCACAAAATGAACATTCATTATTGAGTAATGAGGTCAAAATACAGCAACTGTTCGAGAAACTGGATAAATTGTATCGTAAAGAAGTAGCGAAATGGTGGGAAGCCGAATCTCCGCAGAAATATCTGGATGTAAAGCGAGTGCCGAGAGGCTTGAGAATATACACTATTCCGACATTCGAGAACCCTGACCCGGAGATGTTGGAGGAGTGGTCATGTAACTCAAAGGTATGTTCCGCTACAATGATGCGAATTCTCATTAAATTTGCAATTAAAGATAGAGCAAAGTTGTTGGAGCAGATTGATGTAACGCTAACAGAGTTGGCGACTTTAACCACGCAGGAGAAAATCCAGGAGTTTATGACTAAACTAGAAGGGCGTTTAAAGAAACTTGAAGATGACATCACCGCCAAAAAACAACGAAAATGTATTAGAGATTTTAAAGATTACCAAACGGGCAGAACTCTGACATTTCACAAAAAATACGATTATCTATTCCAGAAAGCAAACGCTAACCTAAATGAGAGCACTAAAGCGAATGTTACAGTGGAGGGTGACAGCACTGCCCCTGAAGAAAGTGATGCGTCCGATGGAAATCTTTCCGATGCACCAGGAGGTGCAGTGAGAACACCAACTTGTGGAGGAGGTAGAGGACAGATCAATTTCCTCACACAATTCCAAATGCTGAATAAAGCCAAACAAAATCCGCAAGGAGGGCATGAGGATCAGGATTTTCGCAGGGGCCGAGGACGAAACTTTCGAGGCAAAGCCGGAGGATTCAGAGAAACCAAAAAGCAAGGAGAAGAAAGAAAAGACGATTCCAATACACCCGCACCCATGCTGACAAGAGCAAAAAGAGGAATAAAATGACTGTGATCAACCTCTCCAAACGAATTTAGGATCCAGTGAAATATCCGGAAATTGTGGAATTGAGTATTAACATAATTGCTGTATGTTGTCTACGATAAAAATGCCCAATCTGGGCGGACATTGTGCAGATTTATTTATGCCCACTTGGGCGAGATGTTATGGATGAAACAGCTAAATGTACATTGCGTGATAACAATCAACACTAGCCCACTGGGGCAAGATATTTCATGTATAATTGTTTAAAATGCACAGCATAATGTTAAATCGTGGCAACATGTGCGATATATGCATCTTTATCAATCCAAGCTGTCTGCCACAATTTCCTAGCAAAGTGACCAGTACTAGTCCTGTTTCTATGCAAACTATTTGGTATGTAAATAGCACCTAGCACAAATGGATTTTACCGTGACCAAGCCTTAGTGGCGAAACGCGTCGGTAGGCAGCTACCAGATTCTGTGCCTTAAATAAAGAACACTTTAGCATCCAGAAAGCAGCCTGTGTGTTTTCTTTGTAAAGGGAGAGACTTGGATTGTGAGATTATATATATATATATATACACACATAAATATATTGTCATACATATATAGGTGTATGCCCAGATCATAAAATAAATAAAAACTTTAAACCCCATACACCTACAGATGTATGCATACCTACATATATGTAAATATGCAACCCCATCCAACAGTCTAAAACAAATAGGGCAAACAGCCGAGATTATACCAGTTTTACTTGTATAACAATAAGTCTCTCAAGACTGCTTAGAGACCATACACTATGATGGTTTAAAACAAGACTCCTTTATTTTCCAAAATAAGGAAGAATAGGTAATAGCAGGCAGTTTGGCCCATAGGCTGCGTAAGAATAACTGTTGTAGTACAGAAAAGACAACTGGCACCTTGCCTTTAAGGCTTACAATAATCTAAGCACTTTGCCTTTAAGAACCTCAGGGAACACTCTGCTCCCAGCATACCCTACAGGTGACAGTTAGGTTGGTTCGTTTTGTAAAGGCGTATTGAAACAATTTAAATCTTGTACTCACATTGCTTGTCCGGGGAGGCGGGAGGGGTGCTTATGACTTTGATGATTATACCCCTGGAAGAGAACTAGGATTACAGGTAAGTAACGTATCCTTCTCTTCCAGGGGATACTCATCAAAAGTCATAAGCAGTGAATAGAATAGTAAGCCCATACCCCACACCTCGCTGACGAGCAATACAGCACTAGAAATAAAAAGACAATCATATAGTTGAAAACAGACAATCAACCAAACCGGTTTCTCAGAGATGCCCGACCCACTAGAGCATCTGCCTGAGAATCTGAATCTAAGCAGTAATGGCGAGAAAAAGTATGAACAGACCGCCATGTAGCTGTAGAGGAGGGCCGTAGTAGGGGCCTTTCCTCTGGTTGAATGTGCTGTAGGCCTTCCCTGAAGAGATTTATTAGCCAACTGATAGGCCAAAGAAATGCAGGAGACTATCCACCTTGAAATGGACCTCTTAGATGCTGCTAAACCAGTATTAATAGGACCGTAATTGACAAATAGTCGGTCCGTCTTTCTTATATCTTTAGTCTTGTCCAGATAAAACTTCAACACTTTCTTAAGATCTAAGGAGTGTAAGGCCCTTTCAGGGGGAGTAGAAGGATTAGAGAAAAAAGTAGGTAAAGTGATACCCTCCCTAATTAATGTGGAAATCTGAGACAACCTTAGGCAGAAAACTAGGATGAGTAGTAAGAACTACCCTATTTGAATGAAACGCAGTGTAAGGTTCCTTACAGCACAATGCTTGCAACTCGCCGACTCTACGAGCAGAAGTAATAGCCACCAAGAAGGCCACTTTCCAAGACAAGTGCTGCAGGGAGGACTTGTGTATTAGTTCAAAAGGTGCTCCCATCAGTGTGGTAAGGACCACATTGAGCTCCCACGGAGGAGAAGGGGCTTGTACTGATAGATACACCTTTTTCAACACTTTACGAAAATCTTTCACCACTGGCATCTTGAAAAAAAAAAACCTGCGTAGGTGATTTCCTATATGCCGTAATTGCTGCTAAGTGTACCTTAATAGATGTGAATTGCAGGCCCGACTTAGCCAGGTATAAAATATTCGGCATAATGATCTGTTCTAGTCCTCTAACCGGGTCATGATCATTATTCAAGCACCATATGTAGAAACGCTTCCACTTGATAGCGTAGGAAGCCCTGGTAGAAGTTCTCTTAGCCTTAAGGATGTTCATACAGTCCGCGGGCAAGTCTAGGTGTCCATGCTGCAAGACTTCAGGAGCCATGCTGTCAGCCTGAGCGAAGGAAAGTTGGGATGAAACACTCTCCCCTGGCTCTTGGACAGCAGGTCCGGACGCAAGGCAACCTCCGGTGTGGGACCTCGGAGAGTTGTAGAAGATCCGGGTACCACCACTGTCCACCACCTGAGGGAGTCCCTTAGTAGACTGGGGAAGAGTAATCCGATCCTCCCAACTGCCTGATGCTTGCACCCACTGGTCTTCCAGAGCCTGGTGCAGGGGACGCATGTGCAATCGGGCATTGGGGACGATGAATATGCAGGAAGCCATGGTCACCAGGAGAGAGGACACTTGTCTGACCGTCGGGTGGATAGACTGTAGGAGTTCTTGGCATTTCATCCTGATCGATGAAAATCTCTCCACCGAAGGACACACTCTTGCCTCCACGGTGTTTAGCGACGATCCTAGGTAGTGAATGTTCTGAGTCGGGTTGAGAATCAATTTTTTTAAATTGACTCGTAGGCCCAGCTTGTTAAAAATTTAGAGACTGTAGGAGAGATGCAACTGAAGTAGGGATGGAGTAAAACTCTTCAGAAGCCAGTCGTCCAGGTATGGATAAATTAATAATCTTCGCCTGCGAAGAAAAGCCGGCACCACTGCCATGCACTTTGAAAAAGTCCATGGGGCTTACTTCAGTCCGAATGGTAGAACTCGGAACTGATATTTGCGTAGAGCAACTTGAAAACTGAGAAAGTTCCAATGTTTCCTGGACACTGGAATGTGAAAATAGGCGTCCTGCAGATCTATGGAGCACATCCAGTCTCCTTGATGTAAATGAGGGAAGATCTGGTGCAGAGCAAGCATCCAAAACTTTTCTTTGCGGATATATTTGTTCAAGATGCGTAGGTCCAGAATTGGTCTGTACTCCACAGAAGGGCCTCTTTTTTCGACCAGGAAATATCAAGAGTATATCCCCTGGCGCCTCTGATGAATAGGAACATACTCTATGGTTTTCTTCCGCAGAAGATTGTTTACTTCCTCGTGTAAAATGGGATGACACAAGCGGAGTCCTCCACTCAGAGGAATCGATGGTGGTGGAGTCTTGAATCATAGCAGATATCCATTCTTGACAACATGTAACATTAATTTGTCGCCAGTTATATGTTTCCACTCCTCAAGATGACCAGCGATACTTCCTCCTACTGGAGTGGACAACGTGTTTAGAGGATGCACTCCCTCATTGCTTCGATGGTTGCTTTGAGGTAGAGGTCTGCTGCTTATTGTTCCCTCTTCCTCTACCTGGTCTTCGTTGGTGAAAATGAGACCTCTGCTGCTGTTGATGACCCTGCAAAGACCACAGAAGTTTGACCCCTCTGCTAAAGGGCGTTTATCATAGGAGCGAAAAGGCCTGCGAAATTCTCTCTTTTTCTCCAGCCCCACAGTTTTCACTGTTTCCAATTCTCCTTTCAGCTTTGCCATTTCATCGTCTGCATGCGGACCGAAGAGAGAAGACCCATTGAATGGTAGATTGGTGATCTTCCGCTGTACCTCAGGCTTAAGGCCAGTCAACCGTAGCCACGCAGAATGCCTTGAACAGATACCATTGGAGTACCCGTAGGCAGCCAGATCAGATGAATCAGCAGAAGCACTAATAATCTGATTCGCCACAAGACCTCCCTCTTGTAGTATTTCCCGAAAATCTTGCTGATCTTCTTTAGGGAGTTTGTCCACAAAACGGCCCAAAGAATCCCACAAAGATCTATCATATCTCCCCAGCGGAGCGGAGGCACTGGTGACCTTCATGAAAGATGCTGATGTGTTGCACATCTTTCTACCCATGGAGTCCATCAATTTGCTGTACCTATCCAGAGGTGCAGAGGAGGAAGACATAGAGGAGCGCATCTTCCTAGCCACTGCCACAATGATGGAATCTGGAGGAGGATCAGAGCAAAGAAAAAGCAGATCTTGATCAAGAGCCCTGTATTTCTTCGCTATCCGGGAGGGCACAGAACCCAACGTTGCTGGTGTCAGAAAAATCTGCATAGCAAGTTCGATAATGCCAGGGACAAGAGGAAGCAAAGGTTAGACTAAAGAACGGTGATGGAGGGTCTCAAAAACCAAGGAGGAAACAGTATGTACCAACGCAGTAATGTTTAACTTACTCGCTCCTCTACAGAGTACCTCATTGAAGGTGGTAAGATCATCAATTGGCGACACTGTTGATGGAGGTGTAGACGTGAAAGTTGGAGAATAATCTCTCATCGAGGACCTGGTAGAAGAAGACCAGGTGGGAGACCTCTGTCGCCTTCTCTTCGGTGAAGAATGATAGAGTGACACCTGTCATTGAACGCACATGATGGGAACACAGAGAGCGTGATCTGCGCTGACTTCTTCTAGAAGATACCACCGTTGGTGATCTTGATCTTCGTGGTGTTCTCTGTGGAGCCTCAGTATGTGATGGAGATCTTGACTGGCGTGAAGGAGAGTAGGTACGGGAATAGTCTGAACCCGGGCTATTGAGGGCCTTAGACTTTCTACGCCGAGGATCTTCTCCAACCACCGGAGAGCCCTCCGGGGGAACCTGGACAATGTGGAGACCTGGCGATGATGAAGTCCTTGAGGGCGAATAAGATGCAGCTCCAACCCCCTCCGAGGCAGCAGCAGGCTATTTGTCCAGCGACGTCGACATATGCATTTCCTTTGACGTCAACCCAAGCTTCTCCCCTGACGTGGGGTGATGCATTGAAGGAGTTAAGGACCTCGCTGTCCTCAACGGCAACCCCACCTTCTTCAAAGGGGACCTCGACGTCGACCATCTATGGCGTCGTGGTGATCTCGACGGCGAGTGCTCTCGCCTCCTCAACGTCGACTTCAATTCTCTTGATGTCGACTGATCTCGAGGTCTCTTCGCCATCAGCTAACTTCTCAACGTCGGCCTATGGTGAGGTGACGGAGGATGCCTCGACGTCGATGGGTGCTTAAACGTCGATCGACCCGCATCCTGAACATACCTTGAGCCCGAGGTAGTCTGCTTCGACGTCGAAGCCTTTATCGATGACGGAGACTACGTCGTACAGTGTGCAGGCCTTTTCTTCGACGGCAGTAACGATGTCGATGGCGAGCAGTCTGGAATCTGCCGGTTTTTCGATATTAAAGAGGCAGAATGATGCTGGCATCGATGTTCCTGATGAGAGGAGGGCTCTTGATTTGCAAGGCCACTTTCCAAATGAGCTGTTCCTCTCTCCAGCACAGCCTGAAGGCCAATCCTCCCTCTATCACGTAGAGTCCTCGCAGTAAACTTCTTGCAGTGATAACACGAGTTTATCTTGTGACTAGAAGGAAGACAGGCTATACACACTGAATGTGGATCTGAAATGGCCATCTTTCCACAGGCTGGACATTTGCGGAAAAGAGACGGCATTCTGACAGGAAAAGATTATGAATTTCTGTCAGAAAATGAAGATAAACTTCTACCAGCACAGGAGAACCACAAAAAAACAAAAAAAAAATCACCTCCTGACAGAAAAGTCAGAAAACTGTCGAGCTCAAGCTCCAGGATCCTCACAGAAGGAGCCGGAAAAAAGAACTGACCTAACTGTCACCTGTGGGGCATGCTGGGGGCAGAGTGTTCCCTGAGGTTCTTAAAGGCAAAGTGCTTAGATTCTTGTAAGCATTAAAGGCAAGGGTCCAGTTGTCTTTTCTGTACTAAGACAGTTATTCTTATGCAGCCTATGGGCCAAACTGCCTGCAATTACCTGTACTTCCTTATTTTGGAAAATAAAGGAGTCTTGTTTGAAACCATTATAGTGTATGGTCTCTATTAAAAGCAGGCTTGAGAGACTTATTGTTATAGAAGTAAAACTGGTGTAATCTTGGCTGTTTGCCCTATTTGTTTTAGACTGTTGGATGGGGCAGCATATTTACATATATGTAGGTATGCATACATATGTAGGTGTATGGGGTTGAACGTTTTTATTTACTTTATGATCTGGACATACACCTGTATATGTATGTACATATATGTATGTATATATATGTAAAATTCACTGCTTATGACTATTGATTAGTATCCCCTGGAAGAGAAGTAAAGCTTACACAGAAGAAAGAACCACACCAGTGTTCGTAAAATGCCTTGTATTTATTATACACCAACACTAAAAGTACTTTGGTATATCTCCTACCTGGATATATCAATACACAATAAAATATACTTCAAAACAGGTAAGTAAAGCACATAAAACACATAGGCCGCTATAGACGGGCCAAACCATATACTAAGTAAATGGAATGTGAGGTGAGTATAAACCAAGACTAACAGCCAAGGAACTAGGGACCAGGGGAGTATGGCACCACCCCAGGTAAGTAACTAAGAGTTGGTAGGCGCCTGTGTGCAGAGGTGATACTCCGGCGCAGTGTCCATAGGATAGCGTGGGGAAGTTGCGGTTGGAGATTTACTATTTCAGGACCCTTCCAGAGGACCCCAAGGAAACCTGTTGGACCCAGGAACGTTGGAGGGCACCCCTACCTGTGGATACCCAGAGAACCAGGATACCTACACCAGGGAGCCCTGGTGCATGGGTGCAAAGTGGTGACCTGTTCTCCAGTGGCTACAAAACCACTTTCAGAGATACCAAGTATCTGCATGAGCCCATAACTCCACTTCAGCCCATGATGACGTCTCCAAATAATTGCCCATGAGACACTCTGCAGGAATGTTTGAGGATACTAAAACCTTTTTAGGACCAGTAACCCACCCTCCTCCTTCCCCCAGCAGCAAAGGTTAACCACTGCTATGGGGTGGCACTCTGTGATATTGTCAGCACTGGTTACTTAGTAAGTGTGCCCAACTAAGATCTGTTCAGGTGACACTGACAACTGTGTCCCTGTAAGCTTTTTCTTCAATACCATTAAAGAGGGGGTGCTGCCTGAATTTCCTCATATTAAGAAGCCAGGCAGCCAAAGCGGCAAGGTCAATGCCACCCTCGGATATCAGGACAACCTCAGTGATCACTCTTGACTAGGCCAGAGCCCACTGTAGTACCCAAGGCGAACCCAGCTACACACTTGGATGTAGTACTGCTACTAGTGCTACAGCTAGTGGCACTAGGGGAAGCAGTAGCAGTATTGGTGCCCTTCTTCTGACATATAGCATCAGGTGACTTATGTTTCTTAGTTTTACAAGCAAAGCCCCAAGGTTTCTTTTTCTTATTATTATTAGAGGAAGAGGAGGACTTGGACCCAACTCCAGAGGAAAAAGTTTGTGGACCTCAAGAAGACTCTTGTTATCTTTAGGCTTGTCCCCATCTTTCTCTTGGGACTTGACATTCTTTTGCTTCTGGTCAGCACCACTACGAGACTTATTGGTCACTCTGGTAAGAGCCGATTTGTCTGCCTTTTTTCCCAATTCTTGGGGAGAGGTCCGATCAGAGTACACCAGATAATGGTGTAGTTTTTCAGACACAGTTATTAAGGATGTGCTCTCTTGGGATCAAATTGTACAGCCCTTCATAGTCCTGTACATTACTACAATGTAAGCAGCCTTCCAGAGCCTTAACTGCACAGTCTATAAAATCAACCCAGTCTTGTGAAGTGGCTTTCTGAATATCTCTGAATTTAGTTCCGTATTCTTCACAGGTAAGCCCTAACCCCTTCAATGAGTGCCTCTTTCGAGATCTGGTAGGTGGCTCTTTTCTAACTGCCAAAAGCTTGTCTGCAAAGGAGAGCCCCAGGATAGCTGCCCACTGTCTCTGGTTGACCTTTTGGGCTTTACAGGCCCTCTCCAGGGCAGTAACCCACTTGTGGAGGACATCCCCAGTTTTGTAAGAAGGGACTATTCTGCTAAGATTCCTAGTGTCAAAGTGTTCCTCTTGAGTCTCTAGTGCTGCCATCATGGGGATCTAATCCCAAATGTTTCCTCTCTCTCTCCACCTCTGGGGATTCCTTATCACGAGCCAGCTGCGCTCTCATCAATTTGAGCTTTGCAGTCTCAAATCTGAGCGTGCTGTAGTGTACCCTCTAGCTAAAGTTTCCCCTCTATGTTAGGGTGGATGGACCCAGCATAAGATGCTGAGAAGAGTGAGGATGCGGAGAACGAGGGCATGTTCTTCATATGAACCCTCTATACCAACCCAGGGGGGGAGAAATTTGGCCTACTGCTGAGACCCCCTTTTCTGTACTGTCAGTGCATCCTGCTACAAGTGTAGAGTTGCCCGTAAGAGTCTCTTATTACTTCTCATGGCCATGTCCAGAGACCTCTTGCTCTTGTCCTGGAGGGTTTATCCCCCACCAAGGACTCCATGATCGAAGTGTCCCCCAGGATTCTGGAGGTCATCTGGACAGTGTATCTCTAAAAGATAAGCAATAGTAGGATTACTATCTATCTTGAGCTTTCAAGTCTTACACAGGCCCCTAAGTTCTTGGACCTGAAGGGCATTACCCAGACCCCCGAAATATGGCTAAATTCCTCAACAGTGGACATTATACTAGTGTAGTGTATCTGCCCTACCTAGTATTCTAAACTTCCAAGGGTTTGGAGAAAGGGCTATGCTAGACCCCTGGCACTCAACCCAAAGGTTTAGTAAAAGATACTAACTATCCAGTATAGTGTATTCCCAAGTTAGTAGTGGTTTCTTGTGGAAACCTCACTTATGACAAAGTGGTAAAGCAATGCAAGTCTTTATCCCAACTGCTGCACCACCAATGTAGGAGGCTGGCTCAGTATATGGTGTACACCTATTGGTGAGGTAAGTACACTTAGTCCAGACAACCCCTAGTCTTAATGGTAGTGGTCCCTGATAACCAACGCTCTCAAGAGATAGCTATGGAGAGCAGCTAAAGCTTATCCAGAAGGGTGTAAAGCAAATGCATTAACACACAGTCAAGCAGTGAAGCTTACACACAAGAAAGAACCACATCAGTGTTAGAAAAATACCTTGTATTTATTACACACCAACACTTAAACTACTTTGGTATATCACATACTCGGAGATATCATACACAATAAAATATACTTCAAAACAGGTATGTAAAGCACATAAAACACATGGGGCCCTATGGGGGGGCAAACCATATAGTAAGTAAATGGAATGTGAGGTGAGTACTAAACCAAGAATAACACCCAAGGAACTAAGGACCAGGGTGCATGGAACCACCACAGGTCAGTAACTAAGAGTTGCTAGACGCACGTATGCAGAGGTGATACCCCGGCTCAGTGTCCATAGGATAACATGGGGAAGTGTCGGTTGGAGTTTTACTGTTTCAGGCCATTCCCGGAGGACCTGGAGGAAACCCATTGGACCCAGGGTGGTTGGAGGGCACACCCACCCGTAGATACCCTGAGAACCTGGATACCTACACCAGAGAGCCCGGGTGCATAGTTGCGAAGTAGTGTCGGAACCGTGTGTTGACATCAATGGGGAACCTCGGATGTCCAGCTGCTACAGTGTCTCGCGGACCAGGTCAGTGGAACCCAGATGTGGATTCTGCACGAGGAGTACCTGCAAAAAGAGGGGACAGAGTCCAAACCACGCGGAGGTGTCCAGGAGGAGCATGAGCACAATGGGCCTGCCCTTGTCAGAGGTACTTTACTATAGCACAGAGGTCTTGAAGCTGCAGAGCCCAGGTTACGTTGCAGAGGCACAGGAGACGTTAAAGAGCTGTCCCATGTTGGTTGACGAGATGCAGGAAGGTCTGTGGCCGGCAGGACCACCAACAAGACTTGGCAAACAGAACAGCACAGCCACGGAGGTTGCAGAACTTGGAAGAGCACAGAGACAAAGTTGCAGTAGGAGCCTTCCTCCCAGATTGCAGTCTGTCTTGGTTCCTGACTCAGTCCAGCAGCAGAGTCCAGTGTCCAGCAGCAGAAGAGTCTTTAGACAAATCTTCAGGCGAGGCCAGTCGGTTCTTGTAGAAGAAACCCGGATGAATTTAAGGACCCACTCTTAGGGGAGAACTTAAAGTAATCCAGAAAGGGGGGTGGATGTCTTCTGCAGTGACCGACCTATCGAGGGAAGGGTGGAGCCAGGGACCCTACTCTGAAGGACTGACCAGTCAGATGCTCCTAGGGGCATCGGCTGATCTTGGAATCAAGATGACAGAATCAAGAGGCCATCTTGGACTGTATTACAGAGAGTGCCCAGGTGGCGCAAGTGGCGTTAGTGCCGGCTCTCTAGTATTACAGAAGGGGTCGCAGACACTTGTGCTGCCCCTTCTGTAATAACGATATCGCTGGTGCACATGAAGCGCCAGCACTATCTGCAGGGAGCGTTCACTCATCTGCATGGAGGCATGCTCCATGCAAATGAGGGAATCCCTTTGCTTCTGCGCCAGCACCGTAATACAGACGTGGGCACAGAGGCAAAGAAGATCTCAGGAGGCGCACTAACAGTACGCCAACTAAAAGGTGTCCACTATACACCTTAAAATTGCTTCTCCACACTTACAAAGCCAGAGAATGGACTCAGTGGTTTGTAGCGTCTCTGCTCGTGCAGGGGTACCCTCACACTGCACAGGCACCCTGCCTGTGGGGTGTAAGGCCTGCCTTAGGGGTGACTTATAGGTTTTAAGTGCAGTGACCGGGATATAAGGAAAACCTTATATCTGAAGTGAAAGGTGCAGACTGCAATGGCAGACACAGTTTGCATGGGCTCCCATGGCTGGCACAATACATGCTGAAGCCCATGGGGGACCCCTGGTGTACCAATGCACTAGGTTCCTTAGTACCATATACTAGGGACTTACAGGGGTACACCAGTATACCAATTGTGGAGTGTATGAAGTACTTGCCAATTGATTGAGGAGAGGGAGCTCAGACACTGGGGTCCCGATTAGCAGGATCCTAGTGTACTACAGTCAAAACACATTGACACCAGCCACAAGGTGGGTGTAACTATGCCAGAAAGATCCTACTTTCCTACACCCACATCCTTGCTTAAAGAAACAGTTATCACATCCACAAACACCACAGGAAGAGCCACAGCCTACATACACAAAACCACTTGTCTAAGGAAAACCAATTGATGAACAGATTACTCGTAATGTCAATTCTCTATCAACAGTATATTTATTAAATTCATAGAACATGAAACAGACAGAGACTATTGACAAACACAATTATTGTTCTCTTCTAAGCGTGTCTCTTAGCTTCTGGGAGTCGTTCACCAGCTCCGACAGCAATGGGGCGTGATTGACTAGGAATACAAACCATACAGAGACGAAGTTGTCACACTTGCACAAATGGTGTGTTGCAGTGACATCATAAAGTACCTGTGACAAATACATGGTGGTTGGTTGTCAGAAGATGTGCCCAGGCCATGGTGCCTAAATAAGGGTGAATGACTGTGGCTTTGGGTTTGACTGATCCGCGGCACTACGTTAGTGAGTGGAAGGTCACATCCAGCAGTGAAGTGAGCACTGGCTGCGCTGGGGTGGACATGGTGTTACGCAGCTTAGGTAGCTTCAGTGGCAGACAGGAGGCACACAGGAAAGCACTCAGTCAGACAAGTGTCAGACTTCTTCGGGTTCAGACAGGCCCAGCCACTCTAAGACAGGAGAGTTCGGGAAACCACAGGAGAATGTTAGAGAAACAGCAGAAAAGAGAGACAGAAGTTCTTTAAACCCCATGCTCAGAAGGGCCCTGAGGAGGTTGGTTGTGAGGTGGTAGCCGGGAATTTGGTTCAGGACCAAAAAGAAACGATGACTGTGCTTGGAGCAATCATGAAGAAACTGAACAAGGTAGAGAAATGGCTGGCAGCACTGGAAGCTTGTATGAAATCTGAAGTGGTCGGGATAAACTCATTGATTGCAACTGTGAACTCAAGGGTAATGAAAAATGGATGACTGAATGGGCAAAAAAATGGAGCCAGCAACTTTGAAAGAAGACTTGCAGGTAAAGAGAAATCAAATTTTTTCCCCTGACCTTAGTGCTGGAACGCAAGAACAAGGACCTACAGACATTGGAGAATTACATTTTAAGCTTGGGAGCTCATCATCATTGTGGAATCCAACTCCTTTTGAAGTATTGCACTTTCTCATGTACACTGAAGTCACAAGATTGTCTAAATGGTATCAAAACAATGAACAAAGGTGTAAGGAAATGTCTCTTTTTGTATGGTCACCACCAGGTTTTTTGACTGATGCTGCTGGGTTTTCGACTCAGAGTGCACGGAGGTCTGCTAACCAGACCTCAGTGCCATGACCTCAAAACGTGCATGTCATATTGGCTATACCCAATTGGCATAGGCTAAATTACCTGTAAGTCCCTAGTATATGATACCCAAGCCTGTAAGTTAGAAAGTCACCCCACAATTGTAGCACTGGTTGTGTCACCCTTGGTGTGACAAAGATAAGATGAGACTCCCAGTCCGCCACTGCAGACTGGAAGAACAGTTTCGAACTACTAGCCCAACTTTACCATTTAAAGCCATGGCAAACTCAAATTTCCCTCTGAAACATGTGTATTTTATGTTATGTTACATGAATTTGTAACAAGCACAGCTACTCACCCCGCATGGTGCCTAGCGGGTGTGGAAGGTGAACTATAAGAAAATAGATGTGTTTTCAGTTTCCTCTTAAACGCGACTGGGTCCTGGATGGTACGCAGGACAAGAGGAAGGGCAATCCAAGCAACCGCCGCCTTCACCGCAAACAAACTGCCCCCTAGCCTCTGAAACTTGAAACGAGGGGCCTGAGCAAAACATAGGGACGAGGATCGCAGGGAGCGCGCAGGAACATAGAAGGAAAGACGTCTCTGCAAGTGAAGAGGACCGCAACCGTGGAGAGCACGGTGGGCCAAAACTAGTCATTTAAATTTAACTCTATCCATCATGGGGAGCCAGTGCAGAGAACGCAGCTGATGACACCCACTGTTCCTAGCCAAAATGCCCAATAGGAGTCTGGCTGCTGTATTTTGAACCACCTGCAGGTAACCAGGGATACCAGCATAAAGGGCATTGGCATATTCGAGCCGTGACAGAATCAGTGCACAGGTGACTGTTATCCTCGCTGCCTGAGGTAGGAGGGGGAACAATCTTCTGAGAGCTTTAAGCAGGCCAAAACAGCAGCCAGCCAGCTTCTTAATGTGTGTCAAAAAAAGAGAGACATTCATCAAACCATACCCCCAGATTTTTTGCTGGCTTCCCTGAAGAGGTAGGTAATAGGAACTCAGGAGGGCAGAGCTGCTCTCTAAAATTAGGGGGAATTTACCAAATAGCAGGATCTCTGACTTTTCTTCATTGCACTTAAGCTGCGCCTCCGCCAGCCATTTGAAGATAGAAGATAGGCAATGTTGAGCCAATAGTACTGAGTCCGCATCTTTGTCCCGGGTCAAAAGCAGCTGGGTGTCGTCAGCATAAGCCATCACCTTGGCCCCCAGCTCCTCCGCCAAATATATCAGAGGAGTGACATAGATATTGAAAAGAAGGTGGCTAAGGGAGGATCCTTGGGGGGCTCTCGTTGCTACTGGCGGAGGGGAGGAGGAGGAGGAGGACGGTGGGACCCAAATCTGTTCAACCCGCCCCTCCAAAAAGGAACGGAGCCAACCCCACACTGCACCCGACAGACCAATCTTGGCCAAACGTGACAGGAGAAGTGAGTGTGGGACCGTATCGAACGCTGCCAAGAGGTCAAGCAAAATTAATGCAGCTCTCCCGCCGGTGTCCAAACACTCCCTGATGGCCTCCGCCACCTCAACCAGCACTCTTTCTGTGCTATGGGACGCTTAAAACCATGATTGGGCTGGATGCAGGAGCGCCTCCCTTTCCACAAAATCCATGAACTGTTTATTTACCACCTTCTCACACACCTTTGCCAAGGCAGGAAGGAGGGAGATAGGCCGGTAATTCCCTGGACAGAGGGGGCCCAATGACTGCTTTTTTAGGAGTGGCAGGATCTTAGCCTGCTTCCAAGCCTGTAGTACCACCGCTTTCTGTAGAGACATGTTAATGATGGTATTCACTTCTGTGTTTGCGACCCCTGCCACTGCTGCCAGTATCCTAGCAGGACAGGGGTCCGATGGCGAGCCAGACTTTAGACCCTTGAGAATTTTGAGAGATTCCAATGGGTCGACTGGCCTAACTACAGACAAAGAATGAGCAGGGTCAGCAGATTGACACTCCAAAGATGCCTCAATTCTGATGTCACATGCAGTGAATGCCGCTTGGCGAGTGTAGGGCACCCCTACGGAAAGCCTACCAAGTCCAAAGGGAGGGTGCAGCACATTACATGGGCAGAACATAGATTTTGCGGTAGTAAAAACATGAAACAGTCGTTTCCACTTTGGAAAGACTTAGTCGCCCTTTTGGTACTCCGAGGTATCAAACCACTTGTTACATTAAGCCCAACTTGATTGCTATGTTATAATAATTTATTGAGCGCAAACCCCTACCCAAAGGTGTCCAAGCGCTGTACAGTGGGAGCAAGACAACAAGTACTATAATTTATTTAGGGATGAGCCAGGTTTATAGGTTCTTTCCGAACAGAAGCAGGTTTGGATTTGAACCGATAAAACAGGAGTGCTTTACCATCCCTTAGCAGTATAGCTTACAAAGCCTCTTCCTCCCCAGTTTGATCATTTGAACCTATTGACAACTAGTTGTTGGGTGTCCGTGGACTTTAAGCTTCTTCCTGGGATATTCCATTAAAATTAGTGTTTAAGGAACTCAGAGCCAGCTCCATGGAGAGCTTTGTGGGTAAAGAGCTTTAAATTTGATGTGCTGCCTGACAGGCAGCCAATGGAGATGTTTAATAGCTTGGGTGACCGATTGATGTCTAGGGATCCCGATAAGCAATCTTTCCACTGCACTTTGTAGAACCTGAAGCTGATTGAGGTGTTGCTGCTCAATGTTAAGATATAAAGCATTGCAGTAGTCAATTTTGGCAAGTGCGACAGCCGTGACCACAGTCTTTTGTGCATTGTCTGGAATAAAAAGAAAAAAACTTTTTAAGCATCCTCAAAATATGAAACGCTGAGAATGTCAACACATTGACCTGCAATCCAAATGTCAACTTGATATCCATGATCACTCAAAATTTTCTGGCAATGCCTACCGGTGTAGGAAGGGAGCCTAGTTCTTTTGGACAACAGGATGGCGTCCATAGGGAAGGGGAGTTTCCAAACATGATGACCTCGGTTTTTCCAGAGTATAGTTTTAAGCAGTTGGTTATCTAATTTTCTACTGCAGTCAAGAAAGATGGAACCTGGTTTAAAGCAGACCGAGCCACCACGATTTGAGTGTCGTCTGCATACGAGGTAAGATCCAACCCAAATGACGAATAAGTGAGGCCAAGGGTTCTGGAGAACCTTCTTTGGACTGATATTTCTTATCAAATATTGTATCTATATTGCTCGGGAACCAAGTTTGTTTCTAATTTGTTTCTTCTGTTTCTACAGAGGGAACATTTTCTGGCACGCTAGTGGTCGTTGCCTGTTTGTCCCCTAGAGCATCTGTCTTTGTCATTTGGTTTGTTTTCTACCTTTATTGGTTTTCGCAAGACGCTACCCAACCACGTATCGCAGTATTTATCCAAGAAGGAATTAGCCAGGGTCTTACAAAAAAATTGGCTATTATTTGTACTCATACTCCTGGGAGGTAATATCAAGTTGGATACCACCCTGAAGAGCTTTGTAGATGAGTTTTCAGCAGCTGCAATCTTTTGCGTAAAATATGTTTTTTCTTTGAGCAAGAGAGCTTTATAGTTACTTTAGCAGATTTTATATTTTAATTTTTCTGCAGGGTCATATCCCTTCCTTTTTATGTATTCTACATGCCTGTTTCTGGAGTCTAAGGTTCTCAGTGAACCAGGGGGCAGAAGGAGAATTCCTCCTAGCAGTATACGTTTTCAAAGGTATGGTGATAGCTATGGCCGACTGAATCCACTTAGTGTAATTGAAGGAGGAGTGATCTAAATCTTTGGGGGAAGGGGTAGGCATAGTCTTTAATAAAATTGTGTTCCGGGTCTCACCTTGAACTTTGTTTCAAGCATGGGTATTAGTCCTTTGATTCTGAATTTTTCAAGAACTGGATTTCTTTTTTTTTATTTTCCCCAAAAACCTTTATTGTATCAATACGGTTACATACAGGCATCAAGTCCAATATAGGAGAACTGGATTTCTGACCTCTATGTCAAACAGGACTGCGTGGTGGTCAGACCAAGTTAGCGGAAACAGGTGTTTCATAATCACAGAAGGGTTATTCAAGAACACTCCAGTTAATGTGTGGCTAGCTATGTGAGTGGGATTCTTCACTAGTTGAGGCCATCCTAACTCTTCAAGTGTTAAAAGTTAAAGTTAAAATCTCCTACCAGAGTGAAATAATTGTTGATCAATCCTTCCTCTAGAAGGTTACCTATGTGTTGTATAAATGTGCTCCTCGGACCCGGGGGCGATAAACTATTTCGCCCCAAAAAGACTAGTTATTAGAGAGAAGAACCATCAACTGAAAAGCTTCACATGCGGGTGTATGTACTTGTTTAACAACTGCAAACATTATCTTAGAGTAACAGGGCAAGGCCTCCTCCCCGTATTAGAGGTCTAGCTACATGATGGAGTACAAAATTGGGAGGAAGTGGGGGGGGCTTCTGCTAAATTGAGAATTGACAATTGATCAGCACAGGTTTCAGTGGCCCAGGCGATATCTAGATGGTGTCTTTCCATGAATTCCCGAAACTCAATGTGATGTTTTATGAGGAATTTGGCATGTATAAGAGCGGATTTAACAAAATTGGTGTGGGGAGACATACAACCAGTTACACAGGCCTGATGTATTCATTACACTTAGTGTTTATCCAAGTGATAGAGTTCCCACGGTTTAAGCAGGAAATTATTTTATCTTTGGTATCTAAATAGGGTTCAAGACACAAACAGCCCTGGGTCTTACTTTGGCCATTCAGCCCAAGAAGCACTTCTCCTGAGTAAGTCCAGGTCGGTGGGGGGTGAGGGCTTAAAACGGGCAGGAGGGGCTGGAGCTCAGTGCGGTCTGAGCACAGACGGGCGCAGTCCGGCTTACCTTAGGCAAGCCAGCGGCGCACCTGCTGCGTGGACGCGCTACGAGATGCATTAAATCCCCTCGAGGATCAGTGTGAGTAGCACAGACTGCCCACGCATTACAGAGCACAAATGGAAAATCGGTAAGGGAGAAAATAAAACCAGGGTCCAGCAACCCTGGGAGAATTAACAATGGTAAATAAAAGCAGAATTAAAATAACAAGGATAAATATTAAAGCATAAAATGATTAAAAAGGGTACTTCACCCATTAAAGATGGCGCCCAGTATCAAGGAGCCAGGCACCTCCTTTCAAATTGAATACAATAAGGGTAAAATTGGGCTAGAGTAAGTACCCCCCCCAACGAGCTGCGCCGACTCACTATGAGATGCATTAAATCCCCTTGGGGATCGGTGGGCGTAGCCCAGAATGCCCAAGCTTTACAAGTTTGAAAGGAAAATAGGTAAGGGAGAAAATAAAACTAAAACCAGGGTCCAGCAACCCCGGTTATCTCTCACCAGGCTCCCCTGGGAGGGATAACTACTGCTAAATAAAAGCAGAATTAAAATAACAAGGATAACGATTAAGTCATACAATGATTAAAACAGGTACTTCACCCATTTAAGATGGCGCCCAGTGTCAAGGAGCCAAGCACCTCTTTTCAAATTACATCTGAGTGTGAAATACAAGGAAAGTAAAATTGTCAGTGCTCTCTCAACGATTCTCAGGTCGAAATTATTGTAATGAGTTAGTGTTTCAACTTTTACAAAGATCCCACTTTGTTGCCTTCAATTTCCTGTACCCTTAACAGTTGAACAAGTAGCTAGAACCCTATGAACTTTCTGCCCTGCTAGGGAGACGTGCTAATGACTCCCAAGAAAGGAGACCGCAGGAGCCTCCACTGGAGAGAGGTGTTACCTCCCTCCTGCAGGAAGCCACACAGGTGGTGACCCAAAATTAGAGCTTCAAAGCTGAAGTCGCCTTTGAAGAGCAAATGGGGAACACTTGAGAGAGGGGCAGCCCCATAGTTTAGGCAGACTAGCTAGCACCTGGGAAAGAGAAGGGAAACTTGTTGTCAAACAGTTTTTTGCTAGGTTTGTAGCCCTCTTGGTAGCCACACCTCTGGGTTGGGCTAGTGAGCTCTGTATGCCGAGAGTGGGGTTCAGCCATGTTGGAAATGATTGTGTCTACCCTGAGGGCACTTTTTTAAACATAAATAAGGCACCTCTAGGACCCTGAATTCAGATCTCATCTGGACTCGAAGAAGGACTGCCCTGCTGCACTGTGGAACCAGCAAAGAGAGGCTGCACCAGCATGTGCTGCACTTGCTGAACCTGGTGGCTAGCAAAGGATAGGGAAAGTGCCAGCTGTGTCCTGCTCATCCGAAAGTTGTCTCCAGAGCCCAGCCAAAGTCAAGAGACTCCAAGTGTCAGTTAGCTGACCTCTTGTTTACAGCACAGGGCCACAACAGCTGGGAAGCCTGCTGGGGCAAATTGGTAGCCCAGAATCTTAAGAAAGCCCCCAACCACTGCAGTACAACACCAGATACCAGGACCCGTCGCTCGAAGCTGCAACGTTCTGTGCGCACAGGAGAGTCATCAAAGTGCAGCTTGGTTGCCTAGAGATGGATTTGGCTGTGACTGCGATACCGATCGACTAGTAGCCCAGTGGTGACTTGACTACTACCAGCACTGAGAGGCCTTTGTGGGACGGCAATCCTGTGATTAAGATTGACTACCTCCCTCTTTCGTGGACTGAGGAGTAGCAGCAGGAAGATTCCCGTCGACTGCATTGCATTCACAGCCTCTTTAAGCATCTTCAGCATCCTTCATCCTTTGCATCAGGACCACTTCCGTTACAAACCACTGCAACAGATATAAGTGCCTGTAACGGACAGAGAATTGCTTTTACCTTTGATGTGACTGTTTCTGAGGACCTCGTTGGTACCCCTGACTGACTCTGGAGTTGGTTGCCTAAAGTGACAGCAATACAAATAGAGCAACGTTTAAGAGAAAAAGTTTCTAAGCGTAATATTAGTTGACTTTGTGAATGCTTATTCACGGTTAACTGAAAAGCTCCGGTTTACTATACCTTGTAAATTCTATATCTTGAGTGGATCTTTTTTGTTTGTCTAAAAATAGTCTATTTTTAATACATTGGTTTTGGATTTCTTCCGGTCTTGCTGATTTCTTCTTCAATGGATTTGGTGCCGTTTACATGCTTACACTTGTTCCTTTGTGTAAGCTTTTCAGCTAAGAGCCACAGCTACCCAGGGCTGACCTGAAAGTTAGACAAACAAAAACCGGTCCTAAAGAGATTTGTAAGTGTATTAAACAGTGAAGTTGCACAACCACACCACATAACAGATGCCATTTCCTCACAAAAGGGACTTAAGAAAGAAGGTGTGCCTCAGGTTTCCGAAATCCACTTGATTGCTTTGAAGGATTGCTTTCCCTTTCTTTCTTCTCTTCTTCACCAATTTATTACCATCCTGTCCCACATCCCTTCATTGCAAACTTATAAGCTGCATATGGTTTAAGGCACAATTGCTACTTGCTAAAATGGTAATGGTAACATTTATATTAGTACTGTGTTGTGACTGTTGATGAACCGCGGGCACTCCTGTCGACTGTTGTGGGGTGCAACCTGTGGTTTGAACAGTTCCACAAGGTTAGTTAGGCATTATGCAGAAAACAAAAAAAAAACATTTGACTAAAAAACGGTCATAAAATAGAGAATATTTCTGCCTATGTCTAAGATGCTTTTTATTTTTTGGTTTTTTTAAATACGTCTTTTTATTGAGGTTTTTTAAACTAGTATATAACAAGAAACGGCAAACCATGTAAAGAATACATTTACGAAGGTCAAGCCTATAATTGAGAACGGTTTCTGGTGTTCCAACCACCCTGGTATATGAAGAATTAGAAGTCCACCGGGCAAGGCTCACATTACTAGCTAGGGGAAAGAAGCAGAGGTAGAATACTATGGGGGAGAAGGGAGGAAGGTCAGGAGGTGTGTCTCCGGCATCCGAAAGACTTACAGGTCTTGTGGGAGGGAGCGAGGGAGGAGGCGCAATGGGAGGGGGGTGAAGGCTAATAAAGACATGCAACAGTCATCAAGAGGACGGGATGGGGAAGTCCGAGGAAGACTCTACTGTGGGTCAATCAATTTAGAGAGCAGTGCCTCCCAGCTCGGGGCAATGGGCATCTTTGCATGGGCATCCTTCCCATGCAAAGGCACTGCCTCTGCCGCAGCCCAGCGGCTAAAGGGTGCCAACCACTGAGCAGGGGTCGGGGATGGGTGAATTCCAGCAAGATGTGAGGGCCAAGTCAAGGAAACAGGCAGCAGCACCAAGGTTACACGGCCTAGAGTATATGCCCAGGGCGTCTGAGATGCTCTTCATCCTGACCCAGACCCCGTCAGCTTGAAGGGGACTCCTGGTGACCAGCCGCTCTGGGATCTCACCCAATCCCAACAGACCTCGCTCGAAACCTCATCATCATACTGGACTCATCGCTCACTATGAACTGCCAAATCAACACAGTTTCCTCAGCCTGCTTTCACACGCTCTGCCTGCTTCCGAAGACATTGAGATGGATCCCCACAGAATCCAGAAAGACGTTCACCCACGCACTCATCACCAGCAGACTCGACTACGGGAACGCACTCTACACCGTTGTCACCCAAAAACAGCTCAAGAAACTACAGAACATCCAAAACGCCACAGCCAGACAGGTCCTCGCCGCAGCCACATCAAGCAACACCTCCGACAACTCCACTGGCTCCCAGTCAATAAGAGAATCACTTTCAATCTCCTCACTCAGGCCTACAAAGCTCTACACAATGAAGGACCAGCATACCTGAACTAAAGCCTCACATTCCATGTACCCACCGCCTCACATTCCATGTACCCGCCAGACGAATCAGATACTCCCAACTCGCCCTGGCCTCCATCCCCAGGATCTACAAGACCAGAAGTGGAGGAAGGTCGTTCTCCTGCCTCACCGCCAAGACCTGGAACACCCTGCCACCACACCTCAGGCAATCCGCATCTCTGACCCAATTCAGGAAGGACCACAAGACCTACCTGGCTCTTTGAATGATCCTCCACCCTGTCCGATCAGCAGCCTACCTCCCCCAGGTGAGTAGCCGCACTATACAAGTCCTTGATTGATTCTTAACCCCTTGCGCGCTAGCGGTTTTCCCGCTGTGCGCGGCAGTTTGCGGAAACCCGCGTTACATGACGAGTTCAGCTCGTCATGAGCGTACGACAGGCGTAACTCATGACGAGCTGAGCTCGTCATGAGCGTAGAAGGGGTTAAAGTGAGTTTAACACTTAGTAAAAAGAAGTAGAATGGTGCACCCCTGAACAAATAGAACAATGAGTCTTCAAGTCCATTAGAAAACTTCTTGCTTTATTCAAATCCAATTTTTGAGACTATGAGATCCAAAGATTAAAAACATCCAGCCATCATGTTTTGTTACATTGAACTTCCTCAGGGCTCATCCTTGTAGCTTGTATAACATCAGTCTAAGGTATCCATGCATATAAAGTATCCACCTTTTCAAAGCTGAGATGGGCCATAAGCGCACCAGTTCGGGGGAGGAAAAGTGGGGCGGGGGGGTTTGAATATCCATTTGACATTGTGTGTATTTTAGATGTCATGTTACACTATAAAATATAACCACTCTAAAAAGTGCCTCACATGTCTCAGAAGGGTCATGCTGGACTGTACCCACACAACGGACAATATTGGTTGAAAGTATGTTATTGGGCGATGGGTAGAAGTGGGACTTGGGAAAAAGCTATCAGAAGTGTATGTTGTTTATTTGCTGCAGACGGTCAATAAAAACAAAGTTAAAACTAAAAACAGTCTTAGAGGGGTCTAGTAGGTTATTGGTTTCAAGGAAAGTGGTGAGTTGTCTATTAACCAATTTCTCCAAGACTTTGGATAGATCCAGTAGCTTCAAGATCGGTCAATAGTTTGCTGGGTCTTAAATTTCTAAGCCTGATTTTTTTTAATAGAGGAAATACCACTGTGTCCTTCCATATGGTAGGGCAGGAAGCTAGATCTAAAGATTGATTAAAGTATTTGGTGACATAAAACTGGCACTAGTCTAGATAAGATGAAGTAAGATGAAGTGAGGGCAGGGATCGAGTAGTGATCCTGCCTTAACCTTGGTCATAGCTTCAGCTACCTGCTTTTCTGAGAGGGAAGGCCAGATGGGCCTGAGCCAGGGGATGAGGTGGCAGTCTATATTAGCTCCCTCGGGCTGATTTTTAAAGGATGCATAGATTTTGGTCACTTGGTCAGTGAAAAAGTTGTTAAGTAGTTCACAGTTGTCTATTGTAGGCGCCATATTTCCAGACAGACTGGTGGGTTTGCAGAGCTCTCGAATTACTTTATAAAGTTCTTTGGATGAATTACCATTGTCTTCAATACTTTTTGTATAATAGTTTTTCTTTGGGGTTTTTTTAGAACACAATGATAGCTTGTCAGTTCGGTTAGGTAACTCTGTCTGTCCTGGCTATCCTTTGACAGTCTCCATTTATGCTCCTGGGTTGTACACTTTCTTTTCATTAGTTTTAGTTCTAATGAGTACCACTTTTCGGATCACGATTTATTGTGGATTTACTATTTAGTTTAGGAGCGCACTGATCAAGTGCTTTCTCGATTTCTTTTTGCAGTTGTTCAGCTTTCGCTTGAACAGAGTTAGTGTAAGATGTGTCAGGGTTATAGTATGAGAAATGTGAGGCAAACCAGTCAAGGGAGATTCGGTTCCAGGCTCTTTTCCCTGATTGAGACTCTGTTTTTGCCTGGAGTGGTTTATCGGGAAGGCTGAAAGAGAAGGAGATTAGGGAGTGGTCAGTCCAATGCACTAATTTGATGTCATGAACATTAATAGTCTCGATGTTGGAGAATAGTAGATCTAGTGTATGTCCAGCCATATGGGTTGGTCCTTTGATCCACTGAACTAATTGTATTATTGCCATGTCATTTTCCAGATATTTGGCCCCCGGGTTGGTGAAGTTTTCATAATGGATATTGAAGTCACCAATAATTAAAAACTGTTTCTATGTAAGAAAGAGAGGGAGAAGTTGTGATCGCAAGTTTGAGCTAAAATCAGGATGATGGCTGGTAGGGTTGTAGATAACAGCCCCTCCGAATAATTTGTATTCACCTTTGAGCACTGAGAAAGCTAGAATCTCATGGGTGCCTGTCTCGATAACTGTCTCAGGGACACAGGTAAGGTGCTCTTTAAATAAAATGGCTGTGCCCCCTCCCTTCTTCCGCTTTATATCTCGTTTTAATAGTTTGTAGCATGGTGGTAGGGCTAAGAAGTGAGAGCTAGTAAGAGGGATACCTTCCATGTGAGAAACTTTAGCTCCGCCTTGTGAATTGGTTCAAACGGTTGTCTCATCAACTGCGCCAGAACTACATTGAGTTTCCATTCTGGAGGAGGTGCACGCACAGGGGGAAATGTTGGAAAAAGTCCTCTCATGAATTGTTTTACAATACTAGATGAACATAGAGAAGGAGCTTGAGAGCGCCTATAATGGGAAATTGCAGCTAGGTGAACCTTTACTGACGAGAAAGTGATCTAGCTAGTGAGAAAAGATATGGTAAGATTTGTTCAGCAGGGGCTTGTAGCGGGTGAATGTTATTTCTTTCGCACCAGAAACAGAATCTTCTCCATTTCAGATGATATGTTTTGCTAGTGCTTTTGGCACAGGACCTAGCAATGATTTCTCTACACTCTTGCGTTATATTTGCGTTCCTAAACTCCAGGAATTCAGGAGCCATGCGTGCAAATGAAGAGTGTGTGGATCCGGATGATTAACTTGTTCCTTGTTCCTTGATAACATCGTTGAGGACGGCTGTAGGCAAATGGGTTTCGACTCTGACCGCAGGAGCAGTTCAGGGAACCAGTATTGCCTGGGCCAACGTGGAGCTATCAGGATCGGACGACAACCTTCCGATCTCATCTTGCTCTGTACTCTGGGAATTAGCAGGATGGGGCGAAAGCGTAGGCATATATCCCTGACCATCGCATTAAAAGGGCATTCCCCCTTGACCCCGGTAGAGGGAGCCTGCTGGCATAGTACTGCCATTTGGAGTTCTCCTTTGTTGCAAAAAGGTCCAACGTTGGTTTTCCTCATTTTCGAAATACCTTCTCTAGCTGGGATTGTTCTAGCTCCCACTCGTGGCAACTGGACTGAGACCTGCTCAACGTGGCTGCTAGGGTATTGCGTAGACCCCTGACATGCTCTGCTCTTAACGTGATGCCATGGTGTGTAATCCATTTCCATAATTCTTGCGCCTCTTGAGAAAAGGTAATGGATTTTGTTCCTCCTTGCTGGTGGTATTTCTCCTGATTTCTTTTTTATTAGGAAAAAACAAGATTAAAAACCCTTCCCTTTCTGGGTGAATGGCACCTTCTCTATAGAATCCTTGAGAAGCATAGCCAAAACTTCCTTTCATAGTAAATGAAGATGAGGGAGAGGGGGACCCTTGGCTGGGGTGGTTGGTGGCCGCTGAAGAAATTCTAGTGTGTGACCCTTGGTGATTAGGTCCAAAACCCAGCGATCTGTTGTAATCTTGTGCCACCTTTGCACGTAACCGGAAATCTTTGCACCCACGGGTAGGGAGGGAAGGTGGACAGGTACCCTGACATGCTCATTGCTTTCTGCCCGAGTCACAGCTTTGTTGGGGTGCTCGATTGCAGCCTCCCTAGCGAGAGAAACCAGCCGTTGAAGATTGAGGATACAATGGAGAGTTATACGATTGTCGTTACTGGGATTGGTTTGGTTGGTATTGTTGAGCTCTCTGGTATCCTCCTTATAAGTGGCGAATCCTCACCCTCTAGCACCTCTGAAAGGTACTCTCCTGTACTGTAAAGCCCCCAAATGCTTTGCAGTGTACGTATAATTTTTGATTGCCAGTAGAGCCTCATCAATGGGTTTACAGAAGAGGGATACACTGTCAAAAGCCATGTCAAGAATCTTTGCTTGTACCTCCGGCCTAAAAGTTGTTGCTTTTAGCCATCCCTAGCGACGAAGTACGGCCCTCCTGCTAACTGCCTTAAATCAGTGTTTGCTACATCAAGGGCACAGTCGATTGTCTCTGAGGCTGCACGTTCACCCTCCAGCAGAATTTTGTGTGCATCCTGTCTATTTTCCTCCGGGATGAGGTCTATTAACCATGCCATATCAGACCACATTTGGCGGTCATAGCGGGCGATAATGGCTAGGGCATTTGCTGCTCTGATTATCACAGCTGCCATTGAAGAGAACCTTTTTCCAAGGATGTCCATTCTACGCCCTTCCTTATCTGGGGGGGTGGTAATCCGGGTAGCCGGATTCTTAGACCGCTTTTGTGCAGCCTGGGAGAAGATTAAATCTGGCTTCGGATGTCCAATAAGGCACAATGGGGAATCATCCGGAGCCCTATATTTCTTTTAAACACAAGGCAGCACCGGTGGTATGGATGCTGGTGTTTTCATGATTCTGATGCCCTCCTGTCAAATATGGTCGATAAGAATTGGGCGCACCACTTTTCTTGTGTCCTCTTTGAAATCGTAAAGGAAACATTCTGTCTGCTTTACTGTCATAGGTAGATGGAACCTTTTGGCTGCTCTTTGCATCAAGTTGTGAAACCCCCTATATCCTCCGGAGGAGAGCCTGAAGGAAGGTGCAGAGGAGGAGATGGTGTTGAAATAATGTAATCGTTCCAAGGGTTGGGAGCAGATGTTGGATCTGGCTGTTCACCTTCCTCAACCTATTCTTCTGAAGAGGAAGTGTTTTTGCTCCTGGGTCGATTGTCCCCGAGCCTGGTAAAATCACGAGTGCTCGGTAACTGAGGGCCTGGAGTATCTGTAGATTCTTCCGCTTGAGGAACTTGGTTTACAGATTCATTTGGTTCAGGAGGGAACCTTTGCCTATAATCCGCCAACATGGGTGTCGACGTCGACAGTATATTAGTCTACGGTATCGTGGTCAAAAGTGCCTTCGTCATCAACGGTGTCTTCGTCATTAATGTTTTTTTCGTCTACGGAATAGTAGTCGACGGAGAAGCGTTGACAGTCTTCAACATCGATGGAACTTTCGTCGAGATGGAGACTCTTGTAGAGAGAACAGGAAACTGAATCGCCGTCGTCGTAACTGTAGCCGTCGACGATGGCGTCGACGATGTCACACAAATCGTTGTTGACGAGAGAGAGATTGACATCTGCAATGGCTTCTTCAGAGATTTTTTACTTACAGGTTCAGAAGAAGAAGCTCTAGGGCGATATATATCCTTCTTTACGGGTGTGGAGGGCACATACAACTCCGGTTCAGAAGAATGTTTGGCAGCCTTCTCCTTACTTGAAGCCCTTTCCTGGGAAGATTTAAAATGTTTCTTCCCCTCACCAGAGGATCTGTCCTGAGATCTAGCCCTCTTGTGGGATGTTGAAGCCGTCTTCTTCATCAGAATAACTAGACTGTTGTTTTGTGGTTTGGGGCTACAATAACAATCTTCCCTCTCCGTCCTTGAGGGTCTTGTTCGAGAAGGTACAACAGATCTTACAGTCTTTCACCTCATGCCTGGGATGTAGGCAATAAATGCATTCTTTGTGTGGATCATACACATGTATTATTTTCCTCCCAAGGGCGAAAAAGGCCTTTTTTGTCTGACATGATGTCTGGAATTGTTGAGTAGAAGAAAAAACTGAGTAGCACTCAGGGAGACTCCCTTCCACAGGACGTGTGGTGAAAATCTGAAGAGAACTGGCTCCTGCTGGTAGTGTTCTAGAGGGTGCTAACAGCTGATTGGCTTTATGCCAACATTTGGTCCTTTTTTTAAAAGGACGTGGATAGGCTACTAATGAGATGGCCTAGAGCCATGATAGCCTATTAAGGATTTAAGGCACTGCTTGAACATTATACCGTGGGACTCCCATCTCGACGACGGGGAATGATTCAGGCATGTGAATCTATGAAAGATACCCCAATACTGAATAAAAGTCAGTTAACGTAGGAGAATATCTTCAAGGAGATGTTGACATGAGTCAATTCCTTGACGATCATGATCGGTATGTGGAATTGTGCGTACGTCACTAATGTGGATGTCCGTTTGCTCAGACCTTGACCTATAACAATGGCTGGAATGTTGGGATTGAGATCTGGAACATCATGGCAAGGATCCTTCAGAAGCATATGCATGCTGCATGCTTTGTGGAACCCTTGCAGGTGCTATGTTTGGAGGAAGTTCAGCATGAATTATCAGTGGAGGTAGAGGTGGAGAAGGTGATCATAATGGCAGAGGAGAAGGCGAGTCAAGTATGAGGGTAGGAGAAACCAGTCTAGAAAGTGAATACACTATGGAATACTCAAAGTCTGACACAGAGGTCTGTTTTTGTGCCTTCATTGTTGAAAGGCAATCCACTGTCCTCTCTTCCGCAGCAAAGCATGTGTTGAAATCGAATGATGTCTCAATGTTAATGAACCCTTTAATGTTTATGGTCTTCTTCTAGTTGCATGTGTCCTCGACATCGACCCAACCTTCGACAGACAGCATGTAGGTAATGGACCTTTTCTTGATGTCGATGTCCTTGATGCTGACTGGAGATGATGGTTTTCAGATGTTGTTTCTCACCTTGACTTCTCCATTTCGATCACTTCCTGCAAGAGTACCTCAGAGAATGAAACCGGAGCACTGCTAAAAAGAGCAGCCTCTCCTCACCCCTCAGATCTTTCCCCAGAAAGGGATTCCTGACTTGTTTGCATTTGTTCTTGGAGAGGCAAGTAAATCTTCTAATGGTCTCGCAAGATGAACCTGGAGAGGGAATTGCAGCGATGATATCTAGAGGGGACATTAGATTCTGGCAGACATCAGCTACAGAACCGGTGGGGATCTATTACAGGAATTTTTCTGCCACATTCTGAGCATTTCGCAAAAAAATATGTAATTCTTTTTTTTTTAAAGCCATTTTTTTCTGTCAAGAAAAACAGAAAAATATTTTACATCCTAAAGGACATTGAGTGAGCCAATTATAAAAAGGTACTGAATGTTCTGTGAGGAAAAAGACTTTACAAAGGCCAAGCTCAGGGCTCCAAGATCCTGTCAGCAGGAGCCAGAAAAAGGAATTTAGTTAATTCTCACTTACAGGGCATGATGGGACACTGGCCTTAAAGTTGCCTTTAAAGATGCAGCCCCTCTCAAGCGGAACCCTACGACATATTCCAAGATGGCACCCCGCCAGAGATGATCGCTGAGACCCACTGAATCTGCAGAGTGTCTGGGTTACGAAAGGCGGCCCAGACTGAGAGGGGGAAGGTGAGCATGCTGTATGAAAACTGAGATGCTTGCTTTGCACTGGGAACGGACTGCACTCCCCCCAGAGCCGCGACGCGGAGCGGTGAAAGTCCGCCCTGCTAGGACAGTGATCCTGTAACGCGGAGACGGAGCGGGCTGGCTAGGTGAGACCTGCCGATGGTAGGGTGGCTACAAACAGCAACACCAGTGGTGGCCTAGTTTGGTAGTTGCGGCACAGCAGGGAAATTGAGTGTAATAGCAGCTGCAGCAGGGAGTACGGGAGGCGGCCTGATCGGTGTCGGTCTGGCTTGAGGAATCCTCCCACAAGCGGTGACAGACAGCCAGAGGCTGCTGGACAAGGGGGAAGCGAAGAATAACTGAGGGAACTACACCACTGAACGGAGCCCAGGGGGCCTGGAGTCGGATTCCTCTCCTTCCCCCTTCAATGATGTCTGTACATACTGTGTGGAGCACTGAGGTGAGAGGCGAGGGCAATTGCTCGTAATGTGGGCCTCTGTGCACCTTTTGAGAAATGGGCCTGGTGGGGGGGTGAGGGGGGAAATAGCAGTGCTACAGACTGGATCAGACAGCCTAGAAGACACCAGGCACGCTGGTCTTGGAGCCAGAAATAGAAACCAAGGTGTGACTTTCGAAGAGGCCACATAGGGTGGTACGAGAGTCTTGAGGGACACACTGACTCGGCTTCCGTCGGCGAGAGTGATCATCGAATGGTTGGTGCCAACCTCGACTGGAGGCCTCCCTAGACCAGGTCCCACCACTGCCCTGGGAGAGGGGCTGAAAGACACGAAAAGAAAGTCGGTGTGTGTTCCCCTCCCTTGTGACCGGAGTATTGTTCCCTCACCTGGAGGGTTGGCGGCCCATTGGCTGACAAGCGGTTGTTTCCCATAGTGACTGTGGGGGTGAGTGCATGTCTGCAAATTAGTACCGGATAGCTCAAGATGGCGAAGGATAAGGAGCCTAAATCATTGAAGCAGGGAATGCTAGATCGGTTTGCTCAGGCGCTCCCCACGTTGAAAGGGGCGAAAGGCGGTACTACACCTCTCCCAGACAATGCGGCCATACTGCAGGCGATCCACGCGACTAGAGGGCTTAGAGGGGAAGATGGCGGAGATACGCTCAGAGGTCACATTGCTACACCATGACCTGAGAAAAGTCTCTGAGAGAGTCACTGAAGCTAAACACTGCATCTCATGAATGGAAGATACCTCTCATACTAGAAGTAAAGATGTGACAGGACTCTTAGCCTCAATGAAAGAAATGGCCTGGAGGGTTGACAGTGCCGAAAATAGGGCCCACAGGAATAACCTCAGATTTATTGGTTTTCCAGAAGGCACAGAACGAGCGAACCCAGGCCAGTTCCTCCTAACCTTTCTAAAAGATGCCCAGTTCTGGACATGCTTCGTTATAGAGAGGGTGCATGGGATGCCAAATGTCCGCCCGCCACCGGGAGACCCCCTCGACCCTGATAGCACGTTTCTTGAATTTTCAGGATCAAGATCTAATACTTTGTGAGCTGCGGAAAAAAGTAGACATTAAATACGAAAATACACGAGTAATGGTATTCCCGGACTACTCACACAATGTACAAAAGCAGAGACAAACTTTTGACCCAATCAAGGTGAAACTTAGAACACTCGGGATCCAATATAGGTTATTATTCCCAGCTGAACTTAAAGTCATCTTCCAAGGTACCACACAGTTTTTTCAGACCCCGTGGATCGAGGAACAGCCCTTGTTGGGGCATAGAACGTCCCAAGCAAAAGACCTCCATGCAGATAAGAGGTTGGGTCCAAGCCAGGAAAGAGCTTAAGAGAAGCGCCCGAGGCGGGTTGTTGAAGGTATGGAGAACCACCACACAAACACCGATGAGGTCTTTGAGGCCCAGAGAGGACAGGTCACAAATATTGGACTCTGAAGACGATACGGCCCAAGGACATGCTGCACAGACCCTTCGAAGATCAAGTAAATATGTCACCACAGAAATGTCGGAGAGAGAAGATTTTGCGGATGAAGATAGTGAGCATCCACTTCTTGGGAGCATCCTGCGGTTGCAACCTCCCGATCCAAACCTGGTAGAAGCAAGTATTCAATGGCGACAAGAACTGAGATGCAGGGACCGGGCGGCCGCCAAAAGACAGGAAGACAGTCCCAGGGCCTTGTCGATATTGTAGAACTTTGGCCCGATAAGGGGAAGTATATTGTGATCTTATACTGCGTAACTATATAGTTAATTAAGTTGGTGGTGGGTTACAGACCTCATGGTGGATTACCTGTGCTGTAGTTGTCATGTTGATGAATTGGGGAATGGTGTGGGTAACGAAGAGTGTAGGTTGGGGGCAAGATGGGAATTGTCAACTGCTGTGGGGCAAGTTTATTGCAGGGGGGTGATTGTTCTCTCCATTTAGTTCGAATGGATACCGAGATTGGGATGGGAACAAGCGGTAACGATTGTGCTCCTGGAGAGGGATGGAAGTGTGATGATTCACTGGCTTCTTTATAACGTCAATTTATTTATTTTCCATATCTTGGTGGTAGTAGCAAATATTCAAACAAGAACTTTGAAGGCCGAAGTGGAGAAGGGTTCCATGTGAACAGCAAATGAACATAGAGTCGCCGAACGCACAAATTACTTACCTTCGGTAACGATATATCTGTAAGAAACAGTAGTTAGTGTTAAATTCCTTACCTTAGAATATCCCCAGGCGTCAGACTGGTTCCGGAAAGTTTTGCGTAGCAGTACCCCTGCGCGTCGGTAGGCATCGTCTGCGGCTCCTCGTCCGTCGTCGGCGTCGTTGGTGCCGGGATGACGTTGTCGGAGTACTTAGACGCCGCCCTCGCGCGCTGACGTCAGTTCTTATACAGAGCTTTTCCGCGCCAGAAACGCAGAGCCATGATAAAAACCGACACTGGTGCCATGAAACTAGGGCCCTCAAAGGGAAGAAGGATTAGTTACTTACCTGTAATCCTAGTTCTCTTCCAGGGGTATACTCATTAAAGTCATAAGCACTGAATTATCTCCGCCCATGAGCGGGAACCCGGAACACATAACAATATACATATATATGTGTAAAATATATAAAAAAAGTACATAGTACTAACTAATTATACACATATACATGTATAATAACCATAATATGCAGCCTAACATATATACATAGGCTAATAAAGCCACAATTACACACGTTCTGAAGCATGAAAATATGCTGTATATAAATGCAATAAACAGGCATGAGCCCAAAATGCATTTCATAACCATGAAAAACTTTTATTTTCATCAAAGAACCTGTTGTAAACAGCTATTAGCCTAAAAAGGCTGCATATGAAAATTTGTCTGTGTACAGAAAATCAGACTGGCACCCTGCCTTTAAGGCCCCAGAGAATCTGCACACTTTGCCTTTAAGGCCTCTAGGAGAACTCTGTTCCCATCATGCACCACAGGTGACAGTTAGGTCAGTTCTTTTGTACGGTACAGTAAACATTAGCAGGAAACTGCCCTTAAAACATTATAATACATATTGAAAACTTCAATGCTACTGCTCGCCCGGGGAGGCGGGAGGGTGCTTATGACTTTAATGAGTATACCCCTGGAAGAGAACTAGGATTACAGGTAAGTAACTAATCCTTCTCTTCCAGGGGATACTCATTAATAGTCATAAGCACTGAATAGAGTAGCAAGCTCATACCCACTAGAAGCGGGCGAACAGATAAATGCATAGCTACACTTTTAAAAACACAGTGTTTAACTAGAATTAGCAAACAAATTTCTCAGTGATGCCTGTCCCACTTGAGCATCTGTTTGCACATCAGAATCCAAGCAATAATGGCGTGTAAACGTATGCACTGAACGCCAAGTAGCTGCTTTACATATCTCTGACATAGCCACATTCCTAAGGAGAGCTGTGGTAGCAGCTTTCCCTCTCGTAGAATGAGCCCTAGGTCTTCCTGATAAAGACTTGTGGGCTAGCTGATAAGCCAGTAAGATACATGACACTATCCATCTAGAAATGGATCTCTTGGATGCTGACAAACCAGTATTCGTAGGACCATAGTTCACAAACAAACGGTCTGTGTGTCTCATAGTCTTGGTTTTATCTAAGTAAAACTTCAAAACCCTTTTTAGATCTAAAGAATGCAAAGCCCGCTCAGCCGGACTTGAAGGGTTTGGAAAGAAAGTAGGTAATGTTATGGATTGGTTAATATGAAAATCCGACACCACCTTAGGTAGAAAAGAAGGATGAGTCCTGAGCACCACTCTGTTTGCATGAAAAACTGTGTACGGTTCCTTGCAACACAGAGCCTGAATTTCGCTCACTCTACGAGCAGACGTGATAGCCACCAGGAATGCTACTTTCCAAGATAACTGTTGCAATGACGCTTTATGTATGGGCTCAAAGGGTGGGCCCATCAACTTAGTCAACACCACATTAAGCTCCCAAGGTGGAGAAGGAGATCTGACTGGAGGAAACACCTTTCTTAATCCCTCTAGAAAATCCTTCACCACAGGCATCCGAAAAAACGATATCTGTGTTGGCGATTTTCTATAAGCAGTTATTGCAGCAAGATGAACTCTGATAGAATTAAACTGCAAACCAGACTCAGCGAGATACAGAAGATAAGGCAAGATCACCTGTTCTTGGCCTCGAATAGGATCAAGACCCTTGCTCTGACACCAAAGAAAAAAGCGTTTCCACTTAAATCCGTAGGATTGTCTTGTAGAAGGCCGCTTTTCCTCTTTAAGAATGTTCATACACTCCGGATTTAACTGTAAATGCCCGTACTGGATGACTTCAGGAGCCATGCTGCCAGGCGCAGGGAGGGCAGATTGGGATGAAATACTCGCCCCTCCTGTTTGGACAGAAGATCCGGGCGACAAGGTAATCTCCTGTGTGGGCTGATTGACAACTGGAGGAGATCTGGGAACCACCATTGGCGTGGCCACTCTGGGCAAATCAATATCATTCTGGATTTGGTCTTGTACATCCTGTTGATCACTGCTGGTATCAACGGTGTCGGCGGGAAGGCGTACAGCAAATTTTGACACCAGTCTATCAAAAGGGCATTCCCTTGAGACCCTTTCTGGGAGAACCTGGACGCGAAGACGGGGCATTTTGCGTTTGCCGCGTCTGCGAACAGATCGATGTCTGGTGTTCCCCAAGCCTGGAAAATGCTGTGTGCGACTTCTTCGTTGAGCACCCAGTCGTGCGCTTCGACGAAGTCTCTGCTGAGGTCGTCCGCCTGCGTGTTGAGGCTCCCTGGCAAGTGAACTGCCGTTATGGACAGGTCTCGTGCAAGTAGCCAGCGCCAGATGGTCTGAGCTTCTATGGACAGAGTCCTGGACCTGGTACCCCCCTGTTTGTTTAAGTAATACATTGTAGTTGTATTGTCTGTTTGCACCAAGAGGGACCGAGTCTGAAGGGATGGAGCCAGGGACTTGAGAGCAAGATGGACCGCTCTGAGTTCGAGTAGATTGATATGATACCCTTTCTCGAAATCTGACCATAGCCCTTGTACTTGCAGCGGGCCCATATGTGCTCCCCAACCTTGGAGAGAGGCATCTGTGATCAGAGTCTGCGTTGGTGGGTCCTGATGAAAAGGAACTCCCTTCATCAAGTGTGACTTTTTCATCCACCATCGAATGGAATCTTTTGCAGACTGTTGGAGAAGAATCCGATCCTCCCAGCATCCCGTCCTCTGCTTCCACTGATCTTCTAGACACTGCTGTAGAGGACGCATCTGCAAACGTGCGTTCGGCACTATGAAGATGCACGATGCCATGGATCCCAGAAGAGAGGAAACTTGCCGAACTGTCGGACGTGCAGACTGAAGGAGAAAAACACACTTTGTCTTGATGGATGACCACTTCTCCTCCGAAGGACACACGTTTTCTTTTGCCGTGTCCAGTTGAGCACCCAGGTAGTGGATCTTCTGGGTGGGATTCATTATGGACTTTTTGTAATTGACTTGGAGCCCCAACTTGTACATGAGTTGGAGGCATATCGATAGATGTTCTTCCAGTAGAGATGGGGATGAACTCTTCAGAAGCCAGTCGTCTAAGTACGGATAAATGAAAATCCGTTGTTTTCGAAGACAAGCAGCCACTACCGCCATACATTTTGAAAAAGTCCTTGGAGCTGATCTCAGGCCAAAGGGGAGCACTGCGTACTGATAATGACGAGCCCCTACTTGAAATCTGAGAAACTTGCGATGTTTTCTGGATACTGGGACATGAAAGTAAGCATCTTTCAGATCTATGGAACACATCCAATCCCCCTGGTGTAATTGAGGAAAAATCTGATGAAGAGCCAGCATTCGAAACCTCTCCTTCCGAATGAATTTGTTCAAACGCCTCAAGTCCAGAATGGGCCTGAACTCCGTAACTGGACCTTTTTTCTTTACAAGAAAAAACCGAGAATACAGGCCCTGACCTCTCTGTTGAAAAGGCACTGGTTCTATGGCATTCTTCATCAGAAGGACATCCGCTTCCTGTTGTAAGCGCATTAAGTTCCACTGTACCATTTTCAGAGGACGCATGAAAAGAGGTGGCTTCTTGAATTTCAAAAGGTACCCGCTCTGAATGACATTGAGTACCCATTTGTCCTTTGTGATCTGTTTCCACTCTTCCAGATAACACACAATACTTCCTCCAACCGGAGTGGCACACGGTTATGGAGGAAGCTTCCATTCATTGCTTTTGAGGCTGCTTGGTAGCTGATGATTGCTGCCTATTTCCGCTGCCTCTGCCTCGTCCAGGTCGCCTCTGCTGGAATTGTGATCTCTGTTGACTCTGGCCTTGATTTTGCGAGGACCAATTCGTCTGTTGGCCCCTCTGCTGAAAAGATCTTTTGTCATAGGGACGAAAATTACCTCTACGCTTAAACTCCTTCTTCTTTTCAAGACCAACGGCCTTAAGAGTGTCTAACTCCACTTTCATTTTAGACATCTCGTCATCGGCGTGAGATCCAAACAGAGTCGAACCATTAAAAGGTAGATTTACTATCTTTCTCTGAGCCTCAGGTTTTAGACCCGTAAGGCGAAGCCAAGCCGTACGTCTAGCACAAACACCATGTGCATAACCATGAGCTGACAGATCCGCCGCATCAGCAGCCGCACTAATGCTTTGATTAGCCACCAATCCTCCTTCTTCCACTATTTCCAGGAAGTCTTTCTGATCTTCCTTAGGTAGTTTTTCTGCAAAACGAGAAACTGAGTCCCACAGCAGACGATCATAGCGGCCCAATAAGGCTGACGCACTGGCCACTCTCATGACCGAACCTGAAGTGTTGCACATTCGTCTCCCCAAGGAATCCATACTCTTACTATCCTTCTCAGGTGGAGCAGAAGAGGTAGATGCTGCAGAATGTGCTTTTCTGACTGCCGCCACAATAAGAGAGTCTGGAGGTGGGTCAGAACGCAAAAACAAAGGATCTTCCTCTGGAGCCTTGTACTTCTTTGCAATCCTAGAAGGACCTGAACCCACTGTGGCCGGAGTTAAGAAAGTTTTCATCGCTGGTTCTATCAATCCGGGCACTAACGGCAGAAGAGGCCTACCAGTCGTCTTGTGATGTAGGGTTTCAAAGATGACTGACGTTGCTATTTGAGGAACTGCCATCTTGATCTTGAACTTATGCGCCCCACGACATAACACATCATTAAATGTGCCCAAATCATCCACTGGAGACACTCTGGACGGAGGAGTAGATGATATTGTGGGAGAATAGTCTCTATATGAAGATCTTGTAGAAGACAAAGATGACTTAGAAGACGGAGAAAGAGTTCTACGCCTCTCTTGAGGAGTTGCAGATCGCTGCCTCCTTCGCTCCCTTGAACGAGATTTTCGTCCTTCTACAGCCTTAGGAGACGGAGCAGGGGTCCTACGCTTCTCTTGAGGAGTTGCAGATCGCTGCCTCCTTCGCTCCCTTGATCGAGATCTCGAACGTGATCTTCTTTGCAGCTCCGTCCGAGGAACCGGAGCTCTGTCACCCAATAATGGACGCATCTTCCAATGCCGAAGACTTTCCAGCCATCTCGGTGACAAGTTGATAGGCCGACCCACACGCTCAGGTGAAGCTTCAGGTGACACCTGCACAATATTCAGGTCTGCTGAAGACTTGGAAGCTCCGGAGACAACACTCCGCTCAGATACCACTGAGCCAGATGGAGTCCGCTGACTAGGCACCAATTGCCTATCATCTGCCTGGCCTGAGGTAGAGCCAGACTGAGCCACCATAGAAGAATCCTGATGCACTGTCTCTTGTCCCACCGCATCTTTTTGTTGATCCTGCGGTGAAGAAACCACTCTAGGCTCAGGACTTATGTCTGACTTCGACAAAGACCTAAGTGAGGTCCGAGAGGCTGATCGTGCCAGTCTCAACGCCGACCTGTGCACAGGTGGGGGAGACCTAGACATTCCATGCTTCGAGCCCGAAGCATGCTTCGACGCCGATCTACGTCGCGATGGAGACTTTGACCTCCTCTTCTTAGACTTCGACGTCGAATCCTTCGACGCCGATCTTCCTCTCGACGTCGATCTCTTCCTCGACGACGATGTATGAATCTTCGACGTCGATCCTTTACTCTTCGACGTCGACCCATGATCCTTCGACGTCGACCCATGATCCTTCGACGTCGACCCATGATCCTTCGACGTCGAACGCATCTTCTCCTTCGACGTCGAGCGTCGAACCCCCGACGTCGTCCTTACTGCAATCGACACCAGATGTCTCGACGTCGATAAAGATCTCGACGGCGAAGGTCGAGATGCTGTATACTGCCTCACCGGCGAAGTCCTCGACGTCGACGGCAGCCTCTTCGACGTCGACGGAGCCCTCTTCGACGCCGACAATGCTGACGGCGATCTGGATCTCGACGTCGAACATCTCTTTTTCTCAGGAAAACCTTCCTGAAGTCGTTTTTTCTTCGTTTTACCTTCTGGAGACGCTGATCTTCGACGTTTAGGCTGAGAAGGTGGCTTAGAAGTCGATAAGAAAACCTTAGAACTCTTCTCACCACGATTCTCTCTCTCCAGAAGGCCCAGAAGCCTCATTTTCTCTCTTTCTTTTAAAGTCCGACTAGAAAGGTTGAGGCAATGATAACAATCTTCCACCTTATGAGTATCAGGAAGACACACCACACAAACAGAGTGTGGATCAGTTTTTGCCATTTTCTTCCCACAGGAAGGACATTTATAAAATAAAGGTGGCATACTGACTAAAAATTCACAACAGTTTAGTCAGAAAAAAGGTAATAAACACCACCAAAGTACTATTTGTCAAAAAATGTCAAGAAAAAACCCACCTTCTGACAGAAAATATTACAAATGAGCAGAGCTCAAGTTCCAGGTTCCTCACAGAACAAGCCGGAAAAAAGAACTGACCTAACTGTCACCTGTGGTGCATGATGGGAACAGAGTTCTCCTAGAGGCCTTAAAGGCAAAGTGTGCAGATTCTCTGGGGCCTTAAAGGCAGGGTGCCAGTCTGATTTTCTGTACACAGACAAATTTTCATATGCAGCCTTTTTAGGCTAATAGCTGTTTACAACAGGTTCTTTGATGAAAATAAAAGTTTTTCATGGTTATGAAATGCATTTTGGGCTCATGCCTGTTTATTGCATTTATATACAGCATATTTTCATGCTTCAGAACGTGTGTAATTGTGGCTTTATTAGCCTATGTATATATGTTAGGCTGCATATTATGGTTATTATACATGTATATGTGTATAATTAGTTAGTACTATGTACTTTTTTATATATTTTACACATATATATGTATATTGTTATGTGTTCCGGGTTCCCGCTCATGGGCGGAGATAATTCAGTGCTTATGACTATTAATGAGTATCCCCTGGAAGAGAACCTTAAACCTAGATGTCGGTTCGCAGAACGGGGAGGATGGGTGGGTCGGTAAGGAACACTAACTACTGTTTCTTACAGATATATCGTTACCGAAGGTAAGTAACTTGTGCATCTGAAAGAAACAGATTAGTGTTAGATTCCTTACCTTAGAATAGATACCCCAGCAATACCAACCCCGGTGGAGGGACTGTGAACCAATGATCACACCACAAAGTACTGGAGAACAGAACGGCCGAAAAAGCCATATCTCCGGACTTGGCTGTCCAGGCAGTAGTGTCTAGCGAACGTGTGCAGCGAGGCCCACGTAGCTGCCTGACAGATGTCCTGCAAGGGGACTCCCCGACCCAGGGCAGTAGTAGCCGCCGTGGCCCGAGTGGAATGGGCACGCAGCCCCACAGGAGGCTCCTTTTTAGCCAGCGAATAACAAGCCTTTATGCACAAAACGATCCATCGAGAAATGGTTCAATTGTGCACCCCCGTCACTTATTAGCGCCCACGTAACCAACAAAGAGCTGGTAATCCACCTGGAACTGGAGTGTGCAGTACAGATGGAATGAAAGCGCACGTTTTGGGTCTGGACGGTGGAGCCTCTCTTCCTCTTTCGAGGGATGCAGAGGCGGAAAGAAGGTGGAAGGCTGTGACTACTTCGGCCGGGAAAGAGGGACGTGTTCTCAAAACAACTTTGTCCGGATGGACAGAAAGGAAAGGAGGCTTAGAAGATAGAGCCTGGAGCTCACTCATCCTCCTGGCAGAGGTGATGGCAATCAGGAATGCAGTCTTAAGAGTAAGAAGACGGCGAGGACAATTGTGAAGTGGCTCAAAGGGAGCGCACATCAGATAAGTCAGAACAAGATTCAAGTCCCACTGAGGCATCACGGAAGGAACAGGAGGAAACATGTGAGTGATGCCCTTCAAGAATCTATTTACAACAACGGACATGAAAAGAGAAGGCTGATCAGGAAGCCTTAAGGAGGCTGAAATGGCAGAGAGGTAGCCCTTGATAGTGCCCAGAGCAGAGTTCTGCTGGACAAGAGAAAAAGAAAGAGAACCTCTGAAAGGGGGGCATAAAGGGGATCCACAGCCTTTGCTGTGCACCATGCCATAAATTTGTTCCACCTGCAGGCGTATACCGATTTTGTGGAGGGATGCCTGGCTGCCAGAATCACATCACAGACTTCAGGAGGCAAGTCAAATGGCCTCAATTGTCGCCGCTCAATCTCCACGCATGGAGGTGGAGACTGGACAGGTTTGGGTAGAAGACCGTCCCCTGCTGCTGCGACAGAAGGTCCTCCTGAAGAGGCAGATGGATCGGGGGATCGACTGACATGCTGAGTAGCTCGGGCTACCAGTATCTTCGTGCCCAGTCCGCAGCCACAAGGATGACTTGGGCCCGGTCGTGCCTGATCTTCTTCAGCACTCTGGGCAGAAGTGGTATAGACGGAAAGGCGTACAATAGACCGCAGCTCCACTCGCGACGAAAAGCGTCTCCGAGCGAGTGCCGCCTTAGAAATTCCAACGCGCAGAACTGAGGACATTGCGCGTTCTCTTCGGTGGCGAATAGCTCTAACCAAGGCTCTCCCCATCGCTGAAAGAGGCCTTGCGCCACGTCCGAGCTCAGACGCCATTAGTGATCCATCATGCACCGGCGGCGGAGTACGACCGCCTTGGCGTTCAGGGAACCTGCCAGGTGTTGAGCCACAAGGGTGACGCCCTGGTGTTCCAGCCATTGCCAGAGGCGCAGAGCCTCTTGACAAAGGGTCCACGACCCCAGCCCGCCCTGTTTGTTGCAGTACCACATGGCGGTGGTGTAGTCCGTGAACACCTGCACTACACTTCCCCAGACAGAGGGAAGAAATGCCTTCAGTGCAAGCCGGATCGCCCGCAGCTCCAGAAGGTTGATATGGAGCCGGGACTCCGCCGGAGACCAGAGGCTTCTGATCTCCGCCTCTCCCATGTGCCCCCCAGCCCAGGAGAGACACTACCACTACGTGCTCCGGTTGGGGTAGCGAGAGGGATCTGCCGCTGACCCAATCGTGGTCCGTAAGCCACCACTGCAACTGTCTCGCAGTGCCCTCCGAGATCAGGACGTGGTTGGACAGGTTGCCCTGATGCTGGGCCCACTGAAACTTCAGGTCCCACTGCAGAGCCCGCATCCGCCACCTGGAGTGATGCACCAGAAGGTAAACTGGAAGTGCTCACGGCCTACCGTGAACCGCAGGTATCGCCGGTGGGCCTGCAGGACGGGAATTTGAAAATATGCGTCCTGCAAGTCCAACGTTACCATCCAGTCTTCTGGGTCTAGGGCAGCTAAGACCTGAGCCAAAGTCAGCATCTTGAACTTCTCCTTCCGGAGGAAGCCGTTGACGTTCCGCAAGTCCAAGATAGGGCGTAGGCCCCCTTTGCCCTTCTTGGGAACCAGAAAGTAGTGGGAGTAACAACCACAACCTACCTCTGGCCCAGGGACGCGCTTGATGGCCCCCTTGGCCAAGAGGGCCGTAATTTCCTCCTGCAGAAGTTGCAAGTGATCCCCCAACACGTAGTGGTACTGCGGTGGCATGGTTGGAGGGGTCGCCTCGAAGGGGAGGGAGTAACGTCTTCGGACGATTTGCAGCACCCACCTGTCCGAAGTGATGGAGCGCCAGTGGAGGGGGTGATGGTGAACCCTGCCCCCCACTGGCGTCGAATGGTCCTGAAAGCTTGGACTAGGAAGGCTTTGAGGCAGAAGCTGCGGGGGTGGATATGGACTGGCCTCTCCGCTGTCCCCTGGCACCGCCACGGCGGTTACCATGTCTGCCGCGGTGCTGGATGTTAGTCTGCGGCCCGTGGCTCACAGGACGTGAGTGGGCGCCCCTTCCTTGGCCACGAAAGGATCAAAAAGGCAGAAGTTTGTTGGCGCTGGCCCGACAGGCCCAAGGACTTGGCCGTAGCCCTGGAGTCCTTGAAACGCTCAAGCGCACTGTCTGCCTTGTCACCAAGGAGGCGACGGCCAACCAACGGCATGTCCATGAGGGAATTCTGGACATCAGCCGAAAAGTAGGCGGACCTCAGCCAGGCGTGGCGGCGAACCGCCGTCGTGGAAATCGCCCTGCCCAGCGAGTCCATGGTATCCAGCCCATATCGGATAGAGTACCGTGCTGCATCACGACCTTCCACAGGGGCTTGAGCGAGTTTGACCCGGGCCTCCTCCGGGCAAGCTGGCAGCACGTCCGCGACCGTGTCCCACAGAGAGTGGGTATAACGGCCCAAAAGGCAAGCGGATTCAAGCAAGCCGGGCTGAAGAAGGCTGAAATGCCAGAAACCGGTCCTCGGTACCTTGTTTCCGGTCCAGGGAAGGCATGGCTTGGCAGTTCGGGCTGGACTGTTCCCATGAGGCACAGGGTCAGACTGATTTGCATATGGCCTTGTCTGAACTGGGATGGCAGAGTGGGCTAAAGAACGGTGATGGATTAAACCCAGATCAGTTGACTGGGGGTGAGTGCTTGTATTGTCAACGCTCCGTCCATCATTTCCTTTGGTTTTTCTTTGTTCGCCATAAGTTGGCAGGGTATGCTCAGACGTGAGTCCCTTGCTCACTTTGCTACTGGATTCAAGCAAGCCGGGCCGAAGAAGGCTGAAATGCCAGAAACCGGTCCTCGGTAGCTTGTTTCCGGTCCAGGGAAGGCATGGCTTGGGAGTTCGGGCTGGACTGTTCCCATGAGGCACAGGGTCAGACTGATTTGCATATGGCCATGTCTGAACTGGGGTGGCAGAGTGGGCTAATGAACGGTGATGAATTAAACCCAGATCAGTTGACTGGGGGTGAGTGCTTGTATTGTCAACGCTCCGTCCATCATTTCCTTTGGTTTTTCTTTGTTCGCCATAAGTTGGCAGGGTATGCTCAGACGTGAGTCCCTTGCTCACTTTGCTACTGGATTCAAGCAAGCCGGGCTGAAGAAGGCTGAAATGCCAGAAACCGGTCCTCGGTAGCTTGTTTCCGGTCCAGGGAAGGCATGGCTTGGCAGTTCGGGCTGGACTGTTCCCATGAGGTACAGGGTCAGACTGATTTGCATATGGCCATGTCTGAACTGGGGTGGCAGAGTGGGCTAAAGAACGGTGATGGATTAAACCCAGATCAGTTGACTGGGGTGAGTGCTTGTATTGTCAACCCTCCGTCCATCATTTCCTTTGGTTTTTCTTTGTTCGCCATAAGTTGGCAGGGTATGCTCAGACGTGAGTCCCTTGCTCACTTTGCCACTGGATTCAAGCCAGCCGGGCTGAAGAAGGCTGAAATGCCAGAAACCGGTCCTCGGTAGCTTGTTTCCGGTCCAGGGAAGGCATGGCTTGGCAGTTCGGGCTGGAGTATTCCCATGAGGCACAGGGTCAGACTGATTTGCATATGGCCATGTCTGAACTGGGGTGGCAGAGTGGGCTAAAGAACGGTGATGGATTAAACCCAGATCAGTTGACTGGGGGTGAGTGCTTGTATTGTCAACACTCCGTCCATCATTTCCTTTGGAAGTGATGGAGCGCCAGTGGAGGGGGTGATGGTGAACCCTGCCCCCCACTGGCGTCGAATGGGCCTGAAAGCTCGGACTAGGAAGGCTTTGAGGCGGATGCTGCGGGGGTGGATATGGACTGGCCTCGCCGCTGTCCCCTGGCACCGCCACGGCGGTTACCATGTCTGCCGCGGTGCTGGATGTTAGTCTGCGGCCCGTGGCTCACAGGACGTGAGTGGGCGCCCCTTCCTTGGCCACGAAAGGAGCAAAAGGCAGAAGTTTGCTGGCGCTGGCCCGACAGGCCCAAGGACTTGGCCGTAGCCCTGGAGTCCTTGAAACGCTCAAGCGCACTGTCTGCCTTGTCGCCAAGGAGGGGACGGCCAACAAACGGCATGTCCATGAGGGAATTCTGGACATCAGCCGAAAAGTAGGCGGACCTCAGCCAGGCGTGGCGGCGAACCGCCGTCGTGGAAATCGCCCTGCCCAGCGAGTCCATGGTATCCAGCCCACATCGGATAGAGTACCGTGCTGCATCCCGCCCTTCCGCAGGGGCTTGAGCGAGTTTGACCCGGGCCTCCTCCGGGCAAGCTGGCAGCACGTCCGCGACCGCGTCCCACAGAGAGTGGGTATAACGGCCCAAAAGGCAAGCGGTGTTGACCGAACGCAACCCCAAACTAAATGAGGAGAACAGCTTCCTACCGAACTGCTCATACCTTTTGGATTCCCGATCAGGTGGAGAAGTCGGGAATGCGGTCTGGGAGTTAGAGGCCTGGATAACCAGGCTCTCGGGGGTGTGGTGGGTGGACAGGAAGCTAGGGTCACCCGGGGCCGGGGGGTGGTGCCTGACCACGTTGAAATCTACAGGAGGACCTGTAGCGGGCTTGGACCAAGTGCCCAACAGAACGTAAGAGAGGGCCTCATTAAACGGCAGTAGAGGCTCCGAAGAGCTTGCCTGCTGTTTAAGGACCTCGGTGAGGAGGTTAGCCCCTCAAGACCCAAGGCCTTGGCCGCCCTCGTCAGCACCACGCTGTAAGCAGCCCCCTCCTCCGTAGCCACGGTAGGAGGGGCGACAAAGCCAGTGTCGGGTGAAGTGTCCAAACCACTGGCCTCCCCTAGATCCACTGCCCAGTCCTGATACGACTGGCACGCTCGTGCCAGAGGGTCCTCAGACCCCTCCCAATCCTCCTCGTCTCCCATCTCCTGATAGTCAGGTGCAAAGGATGGGGCCGTATCAAAGAAGAATTGCTCCTCTCTCGGCGTCGAATGTGGCGTCGAGCGACGCTGGTCCGATGCCGGATCCGGACCGAGGGAGGGACCGGGGACGCCGCCGTCCAGGGACGGCGTCGGGGGCGACTCCCTGGGGGTCGGTGCCAGCCGAGGGGTCGTAAGTTCGACCAGCAGCGCCCCGGATCCGGACCCGGATCCGGTGGGGCCCTGCTGAAGCACCCGAAGAACCAGACGGCGCCGAAGCACCCGGCCTGCTTGGGCTCCCAGCCAGGGCCGACGGAGGAGAGAGCGACTTCTTGACCATGAGTAAGGCATCGATCTCCACTGGTGTCGCGTTCAGGCCAGGGACCAGCGGGTATGGAGCTGGCAGTGGCGCCTGTGGCTCCGCCCGGCGGTGTCGCCTGAACCCCCGGCCGCATTGCGCGAGCGTCAGAGCCTCGACTTCTTCTGCCTCTTACCGGAGGACTTGGAGCCCGACGAATGGTGTCGACTCGCCGAGATGCAATGACTGTGGCCCAGCGACCGGTCCTTCGACCTCCTCCTCGACCTAGACCGTGAACGTCACGGGGTCGACTGCCGCTGCTCGAGGAGCTTCCGGGACCGCTCCCGCCTAGCCTTCGACGTCAAGGCCCTGCAGTCGGGGCACGACTTGTCATCATGGTCGGCCCTAAGGCAATACAGGCACCGGTGATGGGGGTCGGTAACCGACATCAGTTGGTTGCAATGGCACAGGGCTTGAACCCGGGCATCCCTACCGGCACCAATAGCCTTACGACTCGAAACAGGATCAAAAAGATCAAAAAAGTTAGTCACAAAGTGACTAAGGAGTACTGCTTTTTCCGGATCTGTGCTTGCTGCCGTAGAAAAAAGAAGAACTGACGTCAGCGCGCGAGGGGGGCGTCTAAATACTCCGACGACGTCACCCCGGCGCCAACAACTGACGCGGAGCCATAGACGACGCCTACCGACGCGCATGGATACTGCTACGCAGAACTTTCCGGATCCAGTCTGACGCCTGGGGATAGTCTATGGTAAGGAATCTAACACTAACTTGTTTTTTTCAGATATGATCTTTGCGGGTATCAAAGCGCATTACATGAGTCGAGAGTAGGAAACAAAAGGAACATATGAATACATAGTTACGACTTGAAAAACAGTTATTAGTTGCGTCAATGCCAATGTACAAGACTTGACATAGTTCTCTGTTGCGTAGAAGCAAATGTACAATGTTTCCTGAGAATTTCCTTAAAAGAAGGAATTTCACTTTTTTAAAAGAGGTAAAAGAAGGGTTCTGTTTTGTTTCAATGGGTTAGGAAACAAACTCATATAGTCTTCTTGCAGGAGATGCATCTGATGGGCTTGCACAGCTCTTTCCAAGGGAGAGGGCTCTACACCACCCTGGCGCATGCAGGTTTTACTAACGGCTCTAGAGGAGTGGCGATTCTCATTAAGAAGCCCCCCCCCTTTTGTGTTACTAAGCAATGGGTAGACCCTAGTGAGACGTATGTGGCAGTACAGGGGATTTCGAGTCGTTAGAAACTTCTACTTATTAGTGCCTATGCTCCCCCACAGTTACAGCAACGTACACTAGATACACTGACTGAGCTACTAATACACTCTGAACCCACCACACACATTATAGGGGGGACTTGACAACATGATTGAACCCCTTCTGTACTGAACTCAGACACACCCCGGGAGACATGGACCCACACAATTGGCAAGATCTTAGGCTGTCCTTGGGCTGACTGACCTATGGCGACGTCACCATTCAGACATACGTGCCTATTCCTATTTCTCAGGGGACCACAGAGTGTTCTATAGATTGGATTAGCTTTTCGCTCCTGCGGGGGAGATTGACAACATAGATATGGTGGAATATTTGGCATGGGGTATTTAAGACCATTCGCCGCTTTTATTAACGGTGGGAGGGAATGAACTGGAGACTGAACGCATGGGTCTTGCAAGAAAGTGTGGTTGCCAAGGGAACTCCGGGTAGACTTGGAGCTATATTTTAAAGAAAATGAAGGCTCAGGCAGTTGGCGGTCACCTTATGTGAGGCTTTCAAGTCAGTAATCAGAAATAGAGAGCAAAATATTATTGCCCATAAAAAAAGACAAGAAACTCAAGAGATAGAGGCCTTAGAATGTAAGTTTGGAAAGCAGCGGAACTTCCGTACCCTCGCCAAATAGAAATAACAAAAAGAGATATCAAGCGCTAGTAACTCAAGAGATGAAGGCCCGCCAGCTAGCCGTCCAACACCAGCTATACAAGACAAGAGACAGGGCGGGTAAGCTCCTTGCATGGGTGAGCAGAAAAGAAATGGAGACAAGATGGGTGACATCGATACAAGAGCGAGGTCACGTGCACACCACACCCAAGGATCTAGCAGGGGCTTTTACCTGGTATTACGCGGAACTCTATGAAGCCAGAACACTGGCGAGTGAGGCACAAAAGAAGCAATTGAGACTTTCTCACTCTCCCAGGAGCAGAGGGACAGGTTAGACGAAGATTTAACTCTCGAGGAAGTGATGGAGGCCATAGGCCAGCAAAAGTCAGAGAAAACTCCGGGCCCTAACAGGCTATCGGGGAATTTTTTTGACAAAATAGCAGTCTGCTGGCCCCATATCTACTAAATCTTTTAAGAGCGTCGAAAGAGGAAGGGATTCTCCCAAAGGATCTCTGAACGGCAACGGTGGTAGTGATTCATAAAGCAGGGAAACCTTTCGAGGAGTGCGGGTCCTATCGACCCATATCACTGCTCAATACCGAAACAAAGATATTAGCCACTATTCTGGCAACTCGCCTCCTGGTCGGTTATTACCCCCCTGATACATAGAAACCAATCCGGCTTTATGCCTAAGAGAGCCACACGTTTTAAGTTATGAAGGCTGGCTAACTGGATGGATACGGTTCAGGACAGAGATAGCCCCCATTTGCTCCTCTCACTTGACGACAAAAAGGCATTCAATATAGTACATTGGCCTTTCATGAGACATAACCTGGAAAAATCTGGATTTGGTCCAGTATTATCTGGAATGGTTGACATTTCTTTATACTGCACCTGAGGCTAAAGTCTGAGTTAATGGGGTGACCTCGGTGAGCTGGCCTGTTCAGAGAGGCACTAGATAGGGATGTCCCTTGTCTCCATTACTGCTTGCCCTGATATTGGAACCTTTGGCATGTGTCTTTAGATCCTATCAGGGGCTGGGCAGTTTCGTAGATGGGTAATGACTTCTAGCGGAGGAACGCATATCCCTTTTTGCGGACAGTATTTTATTATATGTTACGGAGATAGCTGAGACACTCCCAAAAATCTGACAAAAATGTGAAGGGTACGGCCGTAATGCAGGGTATAAGATTAACTGGAGCAAATCCACCTTATACCCGGTGGGAGGCGTCATAGAACCCCGAGATTATTCGAGCTGCCTACGGATGTCAGAGTGGTTCAATTACCTTGGCTCTACATCACCACTGATCTAGCAACCAGTTTAGAACATAACATCAAACGAGTCCACTTACATTTTTAATAAGATGTCACGTAATAAAGGAAACTCCTTCTGTCGATCAAGGGTAGGGCCGCTATGTATAAGATGCTCACACTCCCCCCAGCCACTATACATTTTGCAAAACCGATACAGTAAAATATCAGAGACCGTTTTTGCAACCCTCAAAAATGAGTTCCGTCTACTCCTATGGGATGGGGTCCATCCAAGAATAGAGTTGCAAATGCTGCAGTGGAACCCATATAAAGGGGGTTTGGCCTAACGTGATATTAGAGCCTATTATAGAGCGGCCCATCTCATTGTGATTAATGAATGGAACCAAGGCGCAAGGGACCATCCCACATATGTACTGGAAAGACTTCAATTCCGGGATCGCACACAACTACACTATATATCTATAGTGGCAAGGGTGGTAGTAGACTCTTGCCGGCCAACCAGAGGGTGATGGAAGATGGCAAATGAAGAGGGACATGAAACCTACGAGGGAGACTCCTTTGTGGGAAGGAGCGAGATTATCTGAGATCGGAAAGCTGAGAGGCTTTAGGCAGTGGGATTTGATAGGGATCTCCAAACGATACGAAGTCATAGAGAAAGGCACTCTGGTGCAATCCAGCATGCTTCAAGCTACAGACCATCTGCATGACACCCAAACCTACGCCTATCTTCGATTGCGACATGTCTGGCGGGCAGGGGGCTTAGAGACGCGACACTGCCGGCATATTCCCCCTTAGAGGGCAGACTTTTGCAAGAGGAGATTCCTACCAAGGCTATCTCTCGTTGACATACAGAACACTAATTAACAACATGTCCGAAAAGTTGGGTAGGCTTAGACCTAAATGGGAGCTCACCACAGGCCCAATAGAAGACATTGACTGGGAAGACGCCCTTATGCAACCACGCGAAGTGGCAATAAAACAAAGACTGCGACTTATCCAATACAAACTCCTACACAGGACTTACTTTGACAGAGCCAGACTACACAGCATGGGAAGAGCGGACACACCGGAGTGTCTTAGATGTCACACAGAACGCAGCGCATTCATACACACCCTGTGGGAGTGCAGCCTCATTAAAACATATTGGACCAAGATACTGAGGGATCTTAACAATATATTGGAAACTCAACTAGAGTTGGAAGCCAGGTATGTCCTATTGGGAATCCCTACGAAGGTAGACCTACCATGTAACAAACTCATGTTGGCCAATTTGGGGTTAATGGTGGCTAAGAGGGACATAGCATGATACTGGGGTGTTCACCAACTCCTTACACTCAAGGAGTGGGGAACGTGTTTAGATCTATATATGGTGGTGGAAAAAACAACATATAAAGCAAGAGGATGCCCCCGAAAATTCCGAAAGATTTGGACTCCATGGATAGAATACTATGGTTTAGAAATGGGAGACAAGGAGGAGAGATCATATTTGATAACAGGGAGATCGGGGAGAGAGTCTGGAAAACCGTAGTCCCTGGCCTATTGTCGATGGGCGTAGATAATTGATGTGTGACCCTCATTCATTATAAATGAATGAAACTTGAACATAACCTCATGCTGTCTTTCAGGGAACTCAATGCTGTATTTTTTGCCCTGCACCAATTGATAATGTCTAACATCCAGTATGTATTGTGTATCCACGGTTTCTTTGTTTGTATGTTAAAACCCCCAAAAAAGAAATAAAAACAGTTAAAAAAAAAAAAAAGAATATATGCATACCACGATTCAAAGTGTGTATTCGAGACAAACCATTCAATTGGTTAACAAGAAAACATATAATATTTTCAATTATAAGATACCCTATAGGGTAAACATGCACTTTACAAATATGTATGTTATAGTTAAAGCTGATATTTGAGTGATACATTATGTGGCATTGGGGAGACATATTATCCTGGTGCAGCTGTGGCTGTTATGTGTTACCCATCTAGAGGAATTCCAAATTGATAAAGCCTTTTTCAGATTACTACTAGCAATTCTGCCAAATGTACTAATGTGATCATTGCTCATATACTAGCATGAGGTGGTCACTAATGTAATCTTGTACAATCTGGTCACTAATGCAACACTAATATTAGTATCTCAGGACAATACTTTTCTTCACTTTAGTAGCTCTTATTACAGAAAAGGTTGGAGACCTCTCCTTTTCATTCACTTTAAAAGAAAATGAAAAGGGTTTGTGAAGGATGCTTTTAAAATTTCACTTTTCTTCCATTCTAGTGCCTTTTCAAACTTTATGTATTTTTCTCTTCTTTTAAAGTAAATTAATGGAGTTGGCAATATAGCCTTTTAGGCTGCTAAATTATACATTTGTGTCACATGTACTTCCTGGCCCTTCCAAAGAAAGGCGAAGATATTATTCAAAATGTGACTTTGAAAAAAGTACTCAGGGATCCCTGCACGTAGGCTGGACTATTCATGGCTTACAAACATCAATAGAGATCCCCTGAAGGAGAACAGTTATAGATAACAGAACAGTATAAGGAGAGCCAACATCACATACATAGACAGTACTGTCCCAGGATAGCACAAGGACTGAGGAGAAAATAGACCAGCACACGCTCAGTTATTTGACATGTAAATCTCTGTTATAGGAGACAAGAAGATTAGTGGAGAACACAGGACAGCTTGGGGAGCCAATTTACACACACATGGGCAGTGCTGCAGCTGGTGGGCATAAAGATCAATGAAAACCACAAAGCAGTACAGGGAGAGCACAATACCCTAGGCTATGCAAACGTCTCCTTTAAAATCTTCATGAGAAGTATTAGAGATCAACAGACAAAATTACAATGTGAGTGGAGGAGGCAGCTTTCTCCACCAATCTCAGGATATCTAACTATTGTGGTTGTCGTGCACAGGTGCCACAATTAAAGAGGCAGGACACCTTACCAAAAGCTTTGGAGACATCTCCTGGACAGCAGCAACCACCATCCTAAGAGAGCAGGACAGAGAAGATACAGGTTAGACTGCTGCTAGCTGACTATTATAAGGTGTTTGTAGCAGGTTTTGGAATGCCATTGTTATGTGTGACAACGACATGAGCTCATGTTACACAGCTGTCAATGAAGATCATGCTAGAGCATGCAGGACAACCCTTCACCGACAAAGCCTACAGCCAGCATTACAATAGTTTGTTCATGCAGTTCTCCCCTGAGGGTGAACCGATGACGCCTTGCAAGGGCTAGATATGCACCCATACAAGAGTTTGGCACCTGTGGTTATTGCCGAGTAACATTCCTTCCCTTTTTCCCCCGCAACTACCACCCACCTCCTCCCACACACCCTGTTTAACTAATAGAACATTTACAAGCACACATGCAAATCAATGCAGTGCAAAGACAAAGTCCTAAAATTTCAATAGAGGAACAACCAGCGCTCAATCTTCACATATTCATGGGACTGAGCAGATGGTGTAAAAGTTGATTTTTAATGGGCATGGTAAGGCATGTAGTTTATGAAAGCTTATAACTTTTTACAAAGCAGTTGATTTTGCATTGGAACAGATAAGAGGAGTGACCTAATCTGGCATTTCTACAATGATATGTATGTAGAAGTTGCTTTTCTTCATGTCTCTTTAGAAGTGTTGTGTGAGTTTTAACTTAAGGGAGAAAGAGAGGACTGGAGGCGTATGCATATTTTTCTCAAAAATACATTAATGTAGAAAATGGAAATGCTGCTCACTTGTAATCTCAGATTTATATTGTGGTTATGTTTGTTAAATTCATAAATATAGAATGTTTTTCTTGATGTGCAGACCAAAGTCATTCTAAAGGGCATCATTGTCAGTATTTTCATTGAGAATTAAACCAATATAAAAGAGATACATTAAAACACAGGCAGAAACACCTTCTTGCATTTTTTTGTTTTGAAAGGGAGGAGAGGCAAGAAATGTGGCAGATGGGCATCAGTTGGCCAGAGGGTAATTTTGACACTGTTACTATAAAACATTCAAGGTGCTTCACTGTCCCAGAGTTTAGTGCTGTGTCAAGTAAGTCCAGAGAAAAAAAAGAATCTTAAATCACTGACTTGATAGCGATTCTTTAGGTTTATTAAGGAAGATGAAGGAGTTGTTACTTAATTCAGTAAATAGAGATGCACTGGTGAAGTAGGAGTATGGGAAAATTAACTTTTCCTTCTGAATCATGGAATCCCCATTGATATTTATAAACACAAAATAGAATAGCAGGCCCACTATCAAAAATGGTGATGGTCAATTAAAAGAACAGAGTGGAACAATAAAAATAAAGTAGATAAAGTGACAAAACCGTTTTGCAGATTGGCTTGACCCACCAGTGTGCCAAATGTAGTAAGGAAATACAAGCAATCAGCAGCAAATGCATGGACTGACCAGCAGGAGCTAGACTGTCCGTGGTAGAATGGTTTGCTAGCGTTCTGGCAGCATGTGGTAAAGCATCGCAATGAATGACTAAGACATAGCTTAGCCTACACCTATAGGTTGTATTAATAAATAGGTGTCTTGTATTTCCTTTTGCTTTGTCAACCAACACATAATAGCTGTTTCAATATTGAAAGTGTGATGTGATTTCTTGACTGGAGAAGTGGGATTTGAAGATATGCGCTGGAAGACAAATCATCTGATTTATACAGAGGTAGAAAAATAATTGCAGGAGAGCCTTATATTTAGAAATGTACAGATCCTGTATTTCACTCAGCCTTCTGAATTATGTGAGTTACTAGAAAAACTATTTTCCAATCACAGTAAATGATAAAGTCTTGATCTGTGCCGACATGAAAATGGAGGTCAAACTGGCTTTAACAAGTCAATATATTTCAACAAGCATTTACAATGCATTGGTCTCGGCATTATTAAAGGTAGAGCTATTGGCATTGCTCATGACATTTCTTTTTTTTTTAAAATCATAAATAAATAGCCTTGTTATTTACATTGCCAATAGCTTAATCGCTTCCATATGCGAGACCTATTGCATTAGCACCCACACACAGATTAAGTAGTAGAGTAGTAGAGTGAGTAGTTGATAGTGAGTAGGAGAGTTATTAGTAAAGAGAGTATTAGAGAGCGAGTAGTAAAAAGTGAAAGAGTGAGTATTAAATATTGAGAGAGTGAGTAGTAAAGAGTCCTAGAGCCACACACATTTACATGCACAGCCACACCCTTACATATACAAAGTGTATTTTTAGTTTCAGTAGTAAAGAGTGAGTAGTATAGAGTGACTAATTATGAGTGAGTAATGTTGAGTAGTAGAGAGTGTAGCAGAGTGTGTAGTACAGTATTACAGTAAGTAATATACATTAGATGCTATTTAGTAGAGTGAGTAGTAGCGAGTAGTTGATATTGAGTATTACAGTGAGTAGAGTGTTTTGGAGTTGTATAGTAAGTGTTCGAGTGAGTATTGATAATATTTGATAGTGAGTAGTATAGAGTGACTATTTGAGTGAGTATTTGTGAGTAGTAGAGAGTGTAGTAAAGGGTGTGTAGTAGAGTGTGTAATAGAGCGTTATAGTGAGTACTGTAGAGTATTTATTTGTGTACTAAAGTGAGTAGGGAGTATTAGAGTTGTTGAATAAGTACTTTAGTAGTAGAGTGAGTAGTAGTGAGTAGTTGATATTGAGTAGTACAGTGAGTATAGAGTATTAGATATTTGTCGTGTAACTAGTAGAGTGAGTATTGAGAATATTAGAGAGTGAGTAGTAAAGAGTGAGTAGTAGTGTGTAGTAAGTTGTGTGTAGTAGACATTTTTTTGTAGAGTATTACAGTCAGTACCTCACAGCATTTTTTCTCATTACTAAATCTATTAGGCAGTATTAGAGAGTTGTAGAGTAAGTAGTACAGTATTAGAGTGAGTAGTAGAGAGTGAGTAGTTGAGAGTATTAGTAGAGAGTCATGAGCGGTACTGCCAAGTGAATATAAACAATACGGTTAACCGATGAGACGGAGGCTAATGTGTATTAAACAGCCGAATAAAAAAAAACAAAAGCAAAGATAATCAATTTGTTCTAGGGTATTGTTCTTAAAAATAAACAGCTCACACAGCTCTCACAGCCCTCACAGTTCTCATTCTTCACACGGCTCTCACAGCTTACACAGCTCTCGCATCTCAAATTTCTTACCCAGCTCACACAGCCCACACAGCTCTCACAGCCCACACAGCTCTCACAGCCCACACAGCTCTCACAGCCCACACAGCCCACACAGCCCACACAGCCCACACAGCCCACACAGCCCACACAGCCCACACAGCTCTCACAGCCCACACAGCTCTCACAGCCCACACAGCCCACACAGCCCACACAGCCCACACAGCTCTCACAGCCCACACAGCTCTCACAGCCCACACAGCTCACACAGCTCTCAGAGCTCTCAGAGCTCTCACAGCCCACACAGCTCTCGCAGCCCACACAGCCCTCACAGCTCTCACAGCCCTCACAGCTCTCACAGCCCACACAGCCCACACAGCTCTCCCAGCTCACACAGCCCACACAGCTCACACAGCTCACACAGCCCTCACAGCCCTCACAGCCCTCACAGCCCTCACAGCCCTCACAGCCCACACAGCCCACACAGCTCTCACAGCCCACCCAGGCCACACAGCACACCAGTGGCGGATCCTCCATGGGGGCGTTTGAGCGCCGCCCCACTGCTTTCTCGTCTTGCGAGAAGGCAGAAACAAATAGTAGAGAACTACCATTTGTTTCTGCCTTCTCGCACGGCGAGAAAGCAGAATTTCCTGTTTGGGAGAGAGTGGGAGGGATTACTCGAGGGCAGGGGGAGTGGCTTTCCCACTGTTGTTAATACGGTCTGTTTGGGCAGCCTGAGAGGCTGTCTAAACAGACACTATTAACTATATTAAGAACAGTGGGCAAGCCGCTCCCCCTGCCCTTGCGTAACCCCTCCCACTCTCCCTGCTCTCTGTATGCTGCAGCATACAGAGAGAAATTACGTATGTCGGGCAGCCGGCCGAACCAATCACAGCGCTGTGCTGTGGTAGAGGGGGGGGAGGGAGGCTGCCTGCAGCCTTCCCGCTGCGTCACGACGAGTCGAGCACCATGGGAATTTCAAAAGGACGGCGCCGCGGGAGTCGGGACTTGAAGGAAGCGGACCCTAAGGTAAGTTAAGTTTGACTTAACGTTAATATGAGCATTTTGCTCGGCCCTCTCTAAAGTGCACATTCAAAGCGCCGGGCATTATTTCCTGGGAAATCTCACTTATTTCCATACATTGTTCATGCGCGAGCCGGGGAGGGAGCGCGAGACACTCGATTATAAAGCTTGATGGATGGCGCACCGTCACTATGGGCACTCTTTTTCACACTGACTATAATCGGGATGAGGCTGTGGCGTTTTCTGCATATTTATAGATTTGCTGAATTTGCCACATACAGCATAATCTGCGGCATATTCTGCCGATTTGAAAAACGCAGTTTGTTTAGCGCTGAAACAGATCAAAGGTTACTAATATTGCATCGATCTGTGTTGCCGAGCAGTAGAAGACCGTCAGTTCTGCTCTGTGCATCATGCCTTGCTGTATAATTAAAAAAAGAAACAAGCCGTTGTTGTAGAGATATTCAACTTGCAGGATAGTTTCTGAAATCTAATTAAGGGAAGCAGATTGCTCGACATGTGTGAACCAGCAAGCAATACAAACACAGTCAGCAAGGTGAAAAACTGCAGAGGCGCGCCGGGCTAATGACTGACTACCCAGCGATAGGGATGGGCTGTTTTATATGCACAATCACAAACCATGGCAGGGTTTTAGTGTGTGTTTTTCTATTGTATCTGAAAGTGTGCATTAGAGATGGGTGTGGAACCAGGACCAGTGAAACAATTCTAATTATACACGACATCTTGGTCTCATTAAATGCAACACAATAACGTTTTTGCAATGCTCTTCTGTTATAGCAGTGTACAACAAGCACGCACCCATGTCACGTGCTGTGTCGATTTGAAAGATATGATCCCCATAGACAATAACGTTACTAATACTTTGTATTTTCCCAAAGGTGTTTGTTTCATTTTACTTTTAGTTTCGAACAGTTATTTGTAGCAGTGCTGTTCTGTGTTTGCTTTTGACTTTCTTCAAGTTGGCAATATTCGAATTGATATTCACTAGGAGCTGACCCATTTCTCCTCCTTCATTACGCTCCACTGTACCGTGACCCTTCTGCTCAACAGTGCTTTCCATCACCTTGTCAGTCCTCTCTGTTTCCACTCATCATTCCATCTCCCTCCCTGGACCCTGCAATACTTGACATATCATACTGAGTACCTGAGGGAAATCTATGTATTCTGCTTGCCACTTCCGGCACCACAATTGTTACGTTTGTACATCTTCTCCAGTGGTCTGTGGCGTTGATCCACTAATGCACATGGCCCCAAAGTGTCAATGAGTCATTGCTTTTGTCAGAGAGATCCTTTTGTTACTTTCAGTTTGTAAGTTAAAATGCTAACATAGAACAGTGAGCTATTAACTGTCATCTAAGAGCTGTAAGCAAACAACAAGGTAAAAATTAGAGCGTTATGTTTTTGTAACCAAGTCCTTGCTTTATTATCCTAATGTTTCACAAATAATTTGTTATATTTTAATTTAACCTTACTGCTTTTTCAAATTTGCTTGAAAATTCACCATTTGTCCACTCTTTTTTCTAAGAGTTCGGGCTCGCTCACTACGGTCACTCGCTACGGTGCTCTATGAAATTCATTTTCCGCCCCATCACTAACAAATGTCACCAGCCGCCACTGCAGCACACACAGCTCTCACAGCCCACACAGCTCTCACAGCCCACACAGCCCACACAGCCCACACAGCCCTCACAGCCCTCACAGCCCACACAGCCCACACAGCCCACACAGCTCTCACAGCCCACATAGCCCACACAGCTCTCACAGCCCTCACAGCCCTCACAGCCCTCACAGCTCTCACAGCTCTCACAGCTCTCACAGCTCTCACAGCCCACACAGCTCTCACAGCCCACACAGCTCTCACAGCCCACACAGCTCTCACAGCCCACACAGCTCTCATAGCCCACACAGCTCTCATAGCCCACACAGCTCTCATAGCCCACACAGCTGTCATAGCCCACACAGCTCTCATAGCCCACACAGCCCACACAGCTCTCACAGCCCTCACAGCCCACACAGCTCTCACAGCCCACACAGCTCTCACAGCCCACACAGCCCACACAGCTCTCACAGCCCACACAGCTCTCACAGCCCACACAGCTCTCACAGTTCCCTTAAGCTTAAAGAAGTTCTACAAGAAAACCGTTCTGACGTTTTATGCGCACGGTCCAACTCAACATTTATCCAGTGACTGAACGGAACAATATTTAATCAGGAAAACTGCACCCAAATCATAGCGTACTTGGTTTTTTTGGGGGGGAAGAAAGGGGCGACGAAATGAGTTAATTATAATGCTAAGAGCTAGAAACTTCAAAACGCCTGAGTGGAGATTTGGTTTTGTGACTTAACATTTCTAGCTGTGTCACCGGATTTACCACACTGTGTGATCCTGGGCATATGGATTCACCCTTCTTCATTTCCTTTGTCTGATAAACTGGCCAAAATAAGAACGCCTGGAAACGGGTTTAACGCCACAGTTAAGCTATATATATAGGTGGACATCTGCTTCTGAAAAGAGCATCTTCGTCTCCCGGGGAGGCATTTGGCGGCTGTGCATCCAGTTATTTGACGGAATCAAAATGAGAATTGCCTTTTTGTTCGGGGGGCGGGCCCCGCCGCCATTTTAAAAGATTAGCAGCTGATAAAGCTGCCAGAAGGTACTTAGTATAAAGCAGACAGTGTGTGTCCTTTGATTTTATACCGCCTGCACAACTCTCGAGCCCCATTTCGGCTAACACACGTGCCAAGGTGGGTGTGATGCCAACGTAGGCACGGAGATGCCTGCCAGGGATGTCACGCACTGTTAAAGAGGTGCGCCAGGGGTGACAGAAGGAGCGAGAAGGCCTCGCTCTGCCCTGGCCCACTGGGCACACACCCATGTTTATAAGTGGCACACAGTGATTATGAATCACTATCTTGTGTAGCGCTTAAACGCAAGCGCAGCGATAATTTAACGATATTTAATCAACGACAGCAAAATAAAATGCTACACGTGGCCTCCTTCAACCAAGTCACACGTTTCTTTACAGGAGGCACACCAACCCAACATCTCATCAGTAGTGAAAATGAATCACTTGAAAGTATAGACTTACACAGATTCACACATTCAGTAAAATAATCTTCATTAGTTCAGTTTAAGGTGACGAACGGGCAGCTCCAAGGCCCGTCGGCCTCCGGCCCTGCTGCACAGGGCTTTACTCCAAGTATACAGAGAGATCTCTCGGGACAAAGTCACAGCCACAAGAGAGCTTTAAACGGGAGTATGGGTGCGCACTGTATACAGCATAAAGCACACTGGGTCTGGCTGCCTACCTAGTTCAAGCATTAGCGAGGGCAGGGAAGCAAGCACAGCGAGGGGGTGGCTCGACTGTCCACTTACTTATTGTTGACTGACCTGCCTGCTGCCCAGCCTAGAGCCACGATTGTGTAGCAGCACAGACACACTGCCTGCTGCCATGATACTGCCTGTGCCAGTGCTATCTTCATCCACTCTGAGGCACTGAGCTCAGGTCAGCTGAGCTGCTGTCCAGTCTCCACAGTCCTTGCCTCTATGGCGGCGCGGCTCCCCCGCCGCAGCCGCGCTCGTCCTCCTGTGGGGGGCTGGCCGCGCCAGCCCAGAGACATTTGCCGGCTCACCCTGACCTCAGCTGCGTGCCGCACATGATGCGGCCAGATGGTCGGGACCCCCCCGCCCCCCACCCTGCCTGGTGCCATCATGATGAGGGAGAGTGAGCAACTGAGTGAGGCAGCCTGCATGCTCACTCAGATTCCCCCACGACTAACTTCCTGTCAGTTCCTGGCGGCCGGACGTGAGGCGGGAGTACCCATACTCCGATACATTGTAGCGCCGGCTCTCAGAGAGCTGCGCGCTGCTGTTAACTGTTTGCTGGGACACAGGCAGCCAGCACCTCGAGCAGCAGAGAGAGCCACACCGTGACGCGCACAGTCAGTGACAGGCGCCGTTGGCAAAAGACGCTTGGCAGGACTCAGGCAGGTCGGTGCGGGTCACCAAGGAGTCCTAACACAAACAATGTCATCCCTTCATATTTTCAAGCTGAACAGAATTTGATATAATGAAGAAAATGCTCACCATGTCTCCTCCATCATTCATTCAGTAGCTGCAAGTGGCTGACGCTTGGCAGGACTGAGGCAGGTCGGTGCGGGCGACGGTGCCCCCGAAGACCACAACAACAAAAACAAAATGGCGGCCGCAAGCATCCGAAAACGTTCGGATTCGGGGGCGTGTTTTGGCGTTCTGAGTGACGGGTGACGTCACAGAGCGAAAGAACACCAAAAACACGCCCCCGAATCCGAAAGAGACGGAGCTTGTTTCGAGTGAGGCCTCTCTCCTCCAATGGCTGGCCTCCGTTTAGGAAGCCAGCCAATGGAGGAGAGGCAGAGGAGAGAGGCGGGTTAAACTGCCCTACTGAAGATCATTAAATCTCCGACTTCCGGCTGGCAAGCCAGCCTTCGGTCCGAGACCTAAAAAGGCATGGCATGGGTTTAGCCTTCTCACTGGAGAAGATTCTAACTTTAACACTTTAAAAAAAAACTTTAATCACTAGAATGACAAAGTGAGACATTTAAGGTGGGAATTTTTTTAATGCTGCTAAACTTATCAGTCACATTTGGCCACATAAACTCTTCTACTTGCACGTATTCTCATCTGTGTGTTTGGTTATCTTCAGGATATTCAACCATACTGGAGAGAGGTTCAGGTAATCATACTGCATATACTCAGGAGCAAGCTCAGCAACAAAAGGGCTAAGGTGTGGATTTACGGGGCACTCTGGGGAGAGGATCAGGACTAGCTACGCAGGTCCAGAGCTATGAGGAGCATCCTTAGCGCGGTCTGTTTGAATTTGATGGGAACTTCTGCCGAGCTTGCATGCTTTCATGCTTTGTGGGTAAACTGCTGTCATTTGCAGAGCTTCCCTCAAGCGGGTCATGGCTCTTATTACAACCTCCTTGTTCAGATAATGGACTGTTATGTTGTATGTATGGATCATAAGGCTAGATGGGTGACCCTAAGTTCCAGCACCGGGATGTGGCAAGTCTTAGCTCTATTTAACCAAGTCACTTAAACTGTTAGATTCTTGTGAGCACCCTATCCCATGGAGATATCCACTGTCATGTTATGATATTTCTACTTGTAATAGTGCAACAAATCATACCCGGAGATATATCTCGGCACCGAGCCAGCACAAACACCCAACAGCTAGAACAACTAGGTTTTCAAATGTTTTTTTAAACTTGGCAAAACTTGGCCGAATGGCGAAATGTAGCAACATTGTGAGAGGGAACTCCAAGAGAAAATGTACGAATGTTCATATCTGAGACCATTGGTAATAAAATCATTCCTCTTGATCGGCAAAGAAGACACTTTCAAACCCAGCGGTGAAGAAATGTGCCAGGCACGCAGGGCTTACTTGGATGACATTTCTGTAAACTTCTAGGTCAGAGATGATGTTATTCCAATGAAGAATATATTCTTTTTTATTTGGTGTCTAGGACAGGTGTCAAGTACTGAACGGTTTATACTGGTGCAGGTGTACCTATTTTGTGTAGTTATATGGTCCACATTTTCTGCAACGGGGAGAGTAGTCCTCAAATCATATGAGTTTTTCTTGCATATCAGCCTTAAGGAGCCAATTCAAATAATAGGTTTCAAAGACAGCATGCAAGTTTAATGTGAACTTCAAAAACTGCCTTTAAAGTCGAATTTCTGATATCAAGTAAAACAAATATAACCAGTTAATCAACTAGGCTGACACTGCAATCTGGGAGAGTGAGCACCATGTTTCTTTTATTTCCACTTTTAAAACAGGATAGAAGATATGTCAAAATTTGGTTTTCATGAATATCAATGAAGACCCCAGGATGTGTAGATATTGCATCAAATACCTTTAGATGTTAGAACCAAGTAGGTCACTTGTGTAAAAGCCCTGACAACTTACCGAGATGATGTGCCCCTGCAATCCATGGGCGGCATCAGCGCACTCGATCACAGCACTCAGCTGAGGGTAGCCTACACCGGTCTTTGTACGTGTGGTGCAAACGGACCCTAGACATGCGAAAAGGAAAGGACACGGTGTGATTTGTATAAAAAGAGAACGTTTTATTAGTGTCACAAATTGGATATATCTTGGTGTGGGGACTCTTGGCCAAAGATAGTAGAGCAGGACACTGCTACTGCAACAGTTTACAAAAGCGTCACAAGGTAAGGTTTCTCATACCTGGGCCAATCCCCACTTTGATGATGTCAGCGCCCGAGAGCAGGAGTTCCTCCACCATCTCTCCTGTCACCACATTCCCAGCCTGGAAAAAAGTAAGGAAAGCAGGGGATCTTAAATGTCAATCTGCGTACTAAGAGACAATGTGAGAGCAATAATGGCAATGGTGACAATGTCATCATTATATGTTTGTGCGCTCTGGAAATGTGATAACCATATCGTAAGAGGCAGCCTAAGACAAATCGATGGGTTAGAGGCTCACTGTTCATTTGAACAGTGGACATGGGGCATCCAAAATACACTTAATGGAAAGCAAGAGTCCGGTTTTGGCAGAGTGGCAGTGTCTGGCAGCTAAGGGTAATGATGAACTGTTAAGACTGTATCATGTGATTGTGATGTCAAGTCGGTTCAAAATTCCAATTCTTTAGTTGGATTCATTTTCAGAACTGTGTTTGTAAGCAAAATTGCCAGATTGCTAAAAGCTGTAAAATACTGAAGTACCAAAGAGGAATCCATTTCTGGATCACATCTTACTAAGTTAATAAAAACTACAGAGGTCCCTTTCCTGGAGTACACGCCTTCACAAGACATCCCCACCCAGTAGCTAGTACTAGGCATAACAGTAGCACATCCAGGCACTCACTTCAGAACATTTTCTGGATCTGCGGAAGATAGGTACTGGGCTTGCTGTCTGTAACCTGAGAGGAGCCTGGCGGATTGGACATGCTCCCAGTTGTATCCGGATCAAAGAAGTAGGCTCAAAGGGTCATAAGGCTAACCTTGTGTTCAAGTTACAGGGAAACAACAAGCTACAAGAAGCTTTTTCATGGAAGTACCCAGCTGACCATAGGAAACAGCACCTGGACAGCACTCTGCTGGTGGCCTCTGCCTGACACCATATGTGCCTACAAATGCATCCATAGGGACCTAGAATTGTACTCCTGTGGTGGATTATGCCTTAACGCACTAAGTTGAAAGGGAAAATCTTCAATCAGGATGAATCTAGTTGGTGTATAAGACCCATGCACCGTCGTAGTCATCCTCAAATTGAGCCTATGGCCTAGTCTACTGCGACCATTGACTACCATTGGAGATTTGTGCTTTTTCGCACTATTTCTACTTAAATATTTTAAAAATTCATATCACCGGTTTACATTATTGGATTTTCGTTATTGGGTGTCATTTTGTTTATTAAATTGTACTCTATTTTTCTAATTCTGTATGGGATTTTTATTGTAATGTATCTTGACATTATTATTGTTTGGCGCTGCACTGCCCTAAGTTAAATCTTACTGCTCTATACCATAGCTACGAGGGAGCTGAGCTCAGATTAATTTAGTGACTCTAAGTGTTCACAATGACTAGGGTTGTGATTATTCCTTGAGGTGAGTAGTCGCCCACACCAAATAATAATCCAATTTCTTACAACATCCAATTGTTAGTTTTGCTCTTTCTCTGGCAACCTTTGGACTGGTGGTGTTTCTTGATTTTTGCATGCATTTGTTGAAGTTGTAGAGGTGGTTTTGGCCTTTATTAATGCTCTTTAGTTCCAGCATCTAAATCTGCACTATTAAAAATTCAATATTGTTGGTTACTTTTCCTTATTTTGTCTTGTTAGTTAGAATGTTCATCTGCTGGTGCGAGATTTGTTCCTTTTACACTTTATTATTTTGTTTTTAAGTGGCTTGATCGGTGGCCTTTTGTATGCATACGGGGCTGGAGGTAGACATGATAATCCTTTGAAATTACAAGTACTTTTCTTTCCTAGTTCTAATTATCAGTACTAAGATATCCCTCTTCTACTTACACAAATACCACCGGGTAATAGCCTCTCAGATCAATGGCAATTTTATTTGGCATCTTGTGCATTTCCTGGGTGCTACTTGCCTTGCTTTACCCAGTGTATCTGTTTCTTTATGGGACATCATGCCCAGTTGAGGATTGAACCACAGCTGTTGCTGAGGAAAATTAATAAAATATGTAAACCTGCACTTAGACTCGTTGATTCTAGAAAGCAGATGTTAAGAAAGGCAGTTAGGTTTCAGTGTCTCCCTTCATTGTCTCCCTTCCCACGTTCCTTTCCATGTGGATCTCTGATGCAAGGATTGAATTGTGTATTTTTGCCAAACACAAAGCAACATAAAAGCCAGAGGACATGTGCCCACACCCAGAACCGGTTACCTTATAATTCATGGACTTGGCTTCCTCCTTTTCTGTGGCCATTTGATGATGAATGTATACAGTTGGCAATATAAGGCCCGATGGACTAAGGGAAATTTGCAAAACAAGATGCGCAAATTACACCATCTGGTTTGTGAAGAACAAGTTATTTACCTTCGGTAATGCCTTATCTGGTAGAAACTAACTTGCTGCTGATTTCTTACCTTAGTATTATCCCCTAGGTGTCAGACTAGATCCAGACATTTTTCATGAACCGTACCCTTGTGCGCCAGTAGGTGGCGTAGCTCGGCTTCGCGGTGCATATTCGGCATCATCTGCGCCGGAAGTGACGTGCCCCATGCCTATATAGGTGCCACCCCAGCGTGCTGATGTCTGTTTCTTTCTGCAACTTTCTAGGAGTGTGGAGCCACGGAGAACACTGACCACTGGTGTCGAAAACTAGGGCCCTGATAATCCAAGTGCAGAGTGGGGAGGATTAAGGAATCTGCAGCTAGATAGAGTCTCTACAAGATAAGGCGATACCGAAGGCAAGTAATTTGTTCATCTGATATAGACTTCTAGTGGCAGATTCCTTACCATACAACAGAAACCCAAGCAATACCTCACTTTAGGTGTGTGTGAGAACTGTTTCTTACTAAAAAGTCCCATTGGGCCGAACAAGCAAACTGTCCATCCCGAAGGACCAGACTGTCCAGCCTGCCAGTAGTGAAAGTGGGCAGGGAAGCCCACGTTGCTGTCTGGCAGATGTCCAGGACCAGACCTCCGCATGCTAACGCAGTGGTTGCAGCCTTATCTCTGGTAGAATGAGCATGCAAATCCTCAGGGGTTGCTTCTTGGCCAGTGATAGGCAAAGTGGGGTGGTGGAATGGCCAGACCTCTGGCTGCCTGACCCACGAGGTATGTGGGTGCTGCATCCTTGGCCACACAGAGGCTGGGAAGCTTGCAGGTCCTGGTGGGTGGGCAGGTAGAGGCGCGGGGCTGAAAGCTCCTACTGTAGCCAAGAAAGGATGAAAAGGTGGACCGAGCTTGACAGGGGCCCAAGGAAAGACGCAAGGACCTGGCCGTAGCCCTGAGGTCCATGAAGCTCTCCAGTGCAGAATCCGCCTTGTCTTGTAAGAGAAGGTAGCCATAAAAGGACATGTCCATAAGCGAAGCTTGGACATCCCCGGAAAAGCCAGTTGTCCTCAGCCAGGCATGGCGCCTTAAGGCCACCAAAGAAACCACCCTGCCTAGTGAGTCCGTCGTATCCAGCCCACTTATGGTTGTGAACGTAGCTGCATCTCTCCCATCAGCCATGCAGTATGGCCTGTGCCTCCTCCGGGACTACAGGCAGCACTTGCGCAATCGAATCCCACAAGGATTGGGAGTAATAGCCCAAAAGGCATGCTGTGTTCACAGACCGCAATGCCAGGCTGGCGGAAGAAAACAATTTCTTGCCTAAGGTGTCCAGCCTCTTGAATTCCCCATCTGGTGGAATGGTAGGGAATACTCCAGGATTTAAGTGGGAAGTAGAGGCTTGGACCACTAAGTTTTCTGGGGTGGGATGATGGGTGAGGAAAGAGGGGTCCCCTGGGGCAGGTGGGGCGATGGCGGTGGGCAATAGTCCTATTCACAGGAGCCACTGTGCAGGACTTGGACGTCCATGAGGGCTTTGTTAAATTGAAGAAGCGCTTCTCAAGAGGGGACTCCTCCAACAAGACGTTAGTCTTGACCGCTACCAAGAGCAGCTGAATGTCCAGGACCTCGGCTGCCCTCCTCACCACCATAGCAAATGTGGCACCATCCTGCATTGCTACTGTAGAAGGAAAGACCAAGTCAGTATCTGAATAGGTGTCCAGTCCTCTGGTATCTGCCAATTCCTCACACAAGTATATGTCAGGGTCTAGGAACTGGTATTCCTCAGGATCCAGTGGTTCCTCCCAATCTTCCACAAGTCCTAGCTCATAGGAATAGGTTCCAGTTGGTGCCAGAGTCCGCGTCGGACGAAGCCCCCCTGGCTCCATGTCAAAGTCAAGGACAAGAATGGAGATGGCGGCCCCTGAACCGTTATATAATATCAACAAGGACTAGCCAAGGGTGACCTAAGTAGGACTCTAGGCTGTATTTATCAGCAGGCACCTAGTAGGTGTTCATGAAGCCCTCACCCACCAACCTAGTTGGTGGCATGCTTGATCATCGGGCCCACCCAGTGACACCTAGCGTGTCCCGGGTGTGCTACGATGCCGGATTACAGCGGAACAGGTATGTTGCTGAGAGTACAGTGTGGTGAGTGAAGTGGTGAAGATTAAAACAGCTTCACTGTGATCCCAGTACCCGAGGGTAAATTAAATTTTAATAACTGGGTCTCCGTGAGCAGTTAAAAACAAGGCAGTTGCCACGTAAATGCATATTAAACATTTGGGGTCCACACGATCTGTCCAGATATGGGCTGATATGGGGCACACTGGCCATAATGGTAGCAAAACGAGACATTGCGCAAAAATGGGGAGCCCCAGAGCTGCCCACGTTGGCACAATGGAGCAGGAACATGGATCTGTTAATGATTACAGAACGGGCAGTGTATGTCAATAGAGCCTACCCGCGTAAGTGGAACAAGGTTTGGTCCTTCTGGAATGCATATAGAGGAGACCTGTGTGATCCATTGCCGGAAGATGAGGATGCCGGCTCCGATGAGGAGGTGGAGGGGGAATGGGACTGAAACTGTTACATTATTGACCGAACTAGAGTGCGCAGTGGGACTTTACACTAGAGGCTGTTTTTGTAATTCTAATCCTAAGCAAGGATGTACTTTTACACTTCGTAGAACTATTGTCGTATTGACTGTCAACGTGTTTGTTTGTTATAAGTTCAAAGAAAACATTAATATCAAACCCAAATAAGAAAATATTAGACCGGTGGGTTATCCGTTATACAAATTGCTTGAATTATGTACACCCACACTTAACTTGCCGCCGAACCCCTGGGATGTCGGCTGAAAGGCTGTGTAAATCAGAAAACGCTGAACAGATATGATGAACAATGCTGCCAGCCCCCGGGGTTGTAGGCCTTATGCTGTGTCATTACAGAATTGTACAATAAAGGTCTTTAAAAAAAAAAACAAGGTAGTTGGATGTTGTGGTGGTGAAGTTAAGACCACCTACATCCAGTGTAGGTCGACATGTTTCAGCCAGTGCCTTTTGTTATGCTGGCTTTCCTCAGGACCATAAAGAGTGTGAGTGCAATTTAAAAGGAGTTATTATACTTATTAAGTGAGTGTTTATCGCCTGTGTCGCACTCGCTAAGGTGCTCTAAGTGTATGAGGGGATTCCCTCATCAAGCATACCTTAGCATGTAACATGTAAGACAAGACATGTAGGACAAAAACGGGACATACAGAAGAGTCAATTAGCATATGTCTTTAAGGTCACTAGACATTATGGCCGGTTTATAAGTGCTTCGTGGGGAGGAAGGACTATAGCACGGCGAAAGTGTAACAGCATAGGTGGTGCTGTTGGTGATTTTATCGGGAGAACATGGCGTGGTGAGGCTAGAAAGCGAGCATCACACACACAGGTGGCATGAGTGTAAGTAAAAATGTTTCTCACGCTGGCGAATTGCCTGGTATGCCTCCTGGAGTGAATCGGCAAGGGGATGACCATGAAAGGGACCACTGAGAGTTAGAACCTGTGAGGAGAGAAACGCTTACCCGGTGGATGCGTAGAGTTCAGCATACTCACAAGAATGTCGGTCAATGCCTGCTGGGTACCTGTTGTGCCGCCATCAGCCTCCGGAACCCGAGCGAGGGTCGCGGCGTTGTTAAATACTGATCGTGAGTACCAGCACCTGGAGGAGAAATGGTAGAGACTCTCGTGCCGGCACCCGCTGCTAAGGGCATACGTGGAATAGAGACAAGCTTGCGCGTGCGCAGTGAGGATTGCTTTCTGCGCATGTGCGGTAGTTCTGGATGCCGCGTTAAGCGCATGCGCGGTTGTACTTAGTATCGCGACGTGATATCTCAGTATTGGGGGGCGAGGCATTGGCACCTTTTCAGGGGGGCAACCGGGGTGCCAAAGAGACACACCAGAATCAAGGGGCAGATACCACCAAATGTATTAAATGATGAGGTATTGGTGCCCCCGCAGTGGGCAGCTGGGGTGCCAAGAGGACCAAGGTGTGCGGTAGCGCAGTGATAAGCGCAGTGGATAGAATGGGCCCCCCGTAGAGGTGGGCAGTGAGTTATATCCCAGACAGTGGGCTTGACAGAGTCAGGGGAGCTAGCCAGGTACTAAGGTCACAGGTTAGCCCATATAGTGGGGGTCACAGGTTTAAGGAATTCCAAGGTATGGCATCATTAAGTCCATGTTTGTGGAGGGAAAGGCGGTAGATCCACCGTTGATCCTTACTGAGGAGGAACTTGTCATTATCATTCCTGTTGGTGGTGAATTGTTCAATCACGGTCCAAGTCAAGTCGCTGGGAGTGTGGTTGAAGTTGAGGAAATGATCTGTCAATTTGCTGATGTTCTTCTTGCATCTAATTGTACTTCTGTGTTCCACCACTTTGCGTGTGGTCATACCAATGTAGCGGAGGCCACATGGGCATGTCAGGAGATAGACTACATTGCTGGAGTTGCAATTGGTGTGGTGGCATTGGGTCCATGTTCTGCCTGGTTCCAGGTCCAGGGTTTTGGTGTGTCGGGTGAGGTGGCATACACTGCAATCGTTGCAGGGATAGTGTCCCGTGACTTTTGGGAGGCCCCAAGTGTTGAGGATGGTGTTGGGTCCCATAGTGTTTTGAGGCTTGGGGTGAGTGGACACTAGTTGGTCTCTCAGGTTGGTAGATCTTTTGTAGGCGAAGCGTGGTGTCTCCCACATCTTCGGGCCTGAGTTAATGATCTTCCAGTGTTTGCGGATGATCTTCGCAACCTGGTTGGAGGCTGTGTTGTAGGTTGTTACGCAGGTCATAGGTTGTTCTTGGGGCTCTTTGATGATTGTTTCTAGGAGTGCATCCCTGTTCTGGTTACGGGCTCTCTTGCTGGTCTTGGCGATGATGGCCTTAGGGTAACCACGTTCCGATAGCTTCTGTGCCAGGGTGGTTGACTGTTTCTTGTAGTCTGCTAGTTGGCTGCAATTTCTCCGGATACGCAAAAACTGGCCATAAGGGAGGTTCTCCCTAAGGGGTCTGGGGTGGAAACTTTCGAAGTGCAGCAGGGAGTTCCTTGCCGTTGGTTTCTGGTACGTAGTAGTCGGAAGGAGCCCTTCTTTGACCGTGATGTTGAGGTCCAGGAATGCTATTGTGGTGGCACTTGCAGTGCTGGTAAATCTCAGGTAGGGGTCTCTGTTGTTTAGCCAGGTGAGGAAGCTCTCCAGGGTTTGGTTTGAGCCTTGCCAGATAATGAGAATATCGTCGATGTATCTGCGCCATTTCTTGAAGTTGGCGGTGTAGGGGTTTGTGTCAGTCATGGCATCAGTCTGTTCAAAGTGGTGGACGTATAGTCCTGCCACACTGGGGGCAAAAACGCTGCCCATAGATGTACCGTTTGTTTGTAGGAAATGGGTGCCTTCGTATTCGAAGGTGTTATCCTTGAGTGCAAGGGTTGTACAGTCCAGGATGAATTTGCGTGGTGTGTGGTATGTCCACGGGGTCTGTGAATTGGAACACATCTCTAAACAGGAAGCTGACTACCTCTGTCCCAAGAATGTAAGAATACCCTACTTCTACACCGTACCCAAGGTGCACAAAGGCACATTACCACCACCAGGGAGACCCATAGTATCAGGCATCAACTCCCTCCTAGAACCCCTGTCACGATATTGCGACTTCTTCCACAACCCCCTAGTTCAGCAAACCCTCACCTATATAAAGGACACGAAACATCTCCTCAACATCATCCACAACGAACCGTTTGATGTGAACACTCAAATATTGGTAGGGCTGGACATTGAGAGCCTCTACACCAGGCTCCCACAAGATGCCACCCTTCAGGTACTCAGGGACATCCTCACTTCACCAAGTTCTTTATGGTTGTTTGTAGTGCTGGACTTGGGTCCTGATCCAGTCTCTTATAGTTGCGAGTGCCGCTAAGTAATCGGCGACATTCTATGTCGTAATCCGTCTTGTCCATCAGGACGATGCCACCACCTTTATCTGCTGGATTAATTACCAGGGCTGGATTGTTCTGGAGGTGTTGGATGGTATCCCTGTTTGCTTTGGACAGGTTGTTGAAGTATCCCGTGGGGTTCAGTTTTTCGATGTCAGTACATACCGCTTGTTCAAACGTGATGATTTCGGGGGTGGTGGTAGCAGGTGGGGGAATGAAGGTGGATTTTTTTCTCAAGCCGGTGACATTCGGGTTTTCATTGGTGATGCTGTCAACCGGAGTGGATTTCTCAAAAAACGCCTTGAGTTTCAATTTGCAGAAGAACTCCGCCAGTTCAACATGAAGTTTGAGCTTATCCAGTCTGGGTGGCGGTACAAATGAGAGGCCCTTTTCTAGTACCTGTTGTTCTTTGTTGTTTAGCTGAACGCTTGATAAATTGAACACCAGTGAGGTCACTGTCTGCTGGTGCCCGGGAGGTCTCTGGCTTTCTGGCGTGTGTGCACTCACTGGATTCTCCTCCTCGGCCCAGTGTACTTGTTGTTGTTGTTGGTTGTGCCTTCTTCTGCCGCGTGATCTGCGGCCCTGGCCTAAAAAAGGCGGTTGCGGTCTGGGGTTGCCTGCAAATAGTGGCATGGGGCCTGGTGGGTACATGGGTGAGTAGCCAAAATAGGGGTTCTGCATGTGGCCAAATTGTGGTGGTGCCCCATAGAATGGTCCGTGTTGTGGTCCTTGCCAGGTCTGTGGCCATTGTAGCCCACGGTGTCCTCTGCCTCGTTACCGGTTGGATCCAGTGCTGGAATCACTGGAGGCTGAACTGTGGTCGGCTGATGAGTCATTGTCTGCGTCTCCTTTGGGTGGTGGGAAAAAGTCTTCATCGGAGTAGGGATAGGTTTTGGAGTAACTGAATTTTTCAGATCCTTATGGAATTTGTTGATTTTCGCTTGGGTGAGGTATTCCTTATACTCGCTCATCTCCTTATTTTGATCGTCAAGTTTTTTCTTAAACGATGTAATGGTTGTCTTGAAGTGGCTTTCCGTGGTCTGGATGTCAATGATGATGGCATCCGATAATCGTTTAGCTGTTTTGATGAACCGTTGACATGGAGACCGATGTCGGGGAAGGTCAAGGTGGTACGACTGGCACCAGCCCAGATCCATCAGTGGATCTGAGGGGCGCAACTGGAACCAAGGGAGGTCCAATTGGTGGGTAATCAGTGTGGGCCCCTCCTGAACCCACAGGGTCCCGAAGGCATGCCAGCAGGGACGGGCCATCCAAGTATGAGGTGTATGGCCTTATAGAATTTGCAAAGATGGGCAGGGTCGCTCCAGCTCCCGTAAACTTTGGGAGGCGTGAAGACGGCCCAGGTGCCAGCTCATCCGTGGAGCCAGGCCTTGAATGACAATGCTCCCTCGTCTCGACATACGACTTCGAAGGACGAAATGAAGTCGAAAACTTCTTCGACTTCTTACTCTTCTTCTATTTGTGGGACTTACCCGAAAACCTGTAAGACTTTGAATGCGACAAAGATGGATGGCTCTGCAACCAATCCTGGGACCCTCCTCTTGACCAGGATGGAGACGTCATGGCGTCACACATTGAGTGGCAAGGAGCTTGAGGGACTACTTCCTCAAGGCCTTGGATTGCATGGCGCAGCAGTAGACACAGGTCTTCACATCGTGGTCATTCTCAAGACACCAGAGGCAGACAAGATGCGGGTCCGCCATTGACAGGCGCCACAGGGCTTGAAACCAACCTTTCTAGTGGAAATCCCTGCCACAAAAATCAATCATAGGGCTAGTGTTCCTTGGTGAAACTGGAGAGTAAGGGAGGCACAGATCCCCAAACATATAGAGGGTGCCTCTGCTGGGGTAATGGGAGTGGATAGTCAATAAGACTGTTTATGTTGCTCTCACACATTCCCTAGAGGATGTCATGCTTCATCATTGGGCGTTGCTCCTCGTTGGGTCGGCGCTGCAATGCCCAACGGGTCCCCCGAAGGGTCTCTTTGGCTGAGATCTTTCCCAAGGCAGCTGTATAGGTGAGTGCAAGTGAGGGGGGTTATTTTTGACATGGGGTGTGGTGTGTAAGGTTAACACTGCAAAGGGAGTTTCCTAGCACAAGACTTTGACAGGAATACCCTTCCAGGGATAAAAAGCCTATTGTAGTTTCAAAGGAAATCAGGTAGTCAACAGGTGTGAAAAAAGGTAAGAGAACTAAACTTACTGTCTCAAGAGTGGAACCTAATGGCGGTCACACCTCAAAAACAGATTGTCGACATGTTTTGTGCTTCTGTTGGTCATAAGGATCCGGGCGCTTCATCAGGACAAAAAAACATACAAACATATAGTGGATGAACTACCCCACACTGAGCAGTGCCAGGAGTGCTACTTACTGTGTGTGTGTCATGTTGTTCCAAATCTGACCTAAAGTTCGGTGGATTCCCGTATCATCGGGTGACGCGGAGGCGCCGCATGACATGCATGCTGCGGTTTTGTTGTGTGGCCCAATCAGCAGCACCTACCCTTCTCCGAGTCGCCGGAAGAATCCCTGCCACACCAGGAGAAAAAACCTCTAGAGACTTTGGCAAAAAAGGTCAGCCAAAAAATTACTGTGGGTAGCTTTCTCCGAATCTGTGCTGATTGGCGCAGAAAGAAAACAACTGACATCAGCGCGCTGGGGTGGTGCCTATATAGGCACCTCGCACTTCACTTCTGGCGCAAATTACACCAACGATGCCACATGGAACTAAATGATGCCACATACCGGCATGCTGAGGTACTGCTCACGAAAAACGTCTGGATCCAGTATGATACCGGCAGATAATTCTACGGTAAAGTATCTGCGGCTATAAGTCTCTATCAGATATATCATTCATTTAACAATGTGACTGAAGTTCTAATCAATCACGTTGCAAAATCTATGCCCAGAGATGGTAAAAAAATCTTGCTTCTTGAATATTAATCAGGCAAGCTGTATTTGGTAAGCGTATTTTAAGACCCTCAATGAATGGTTGTGAACATAGGGATGAAAGCCTGCACGGGAGAGCAGACCTTCGTCTCTGGATTTGGTTTCCAGCAAGTCAACATATGTTTAAGCCGAGCCTACTGGAAAGCGCATGCATGGTCTGCCGAGGTATATTGTGGTTTATCAACAACAGAGGAGTTTATAGCCCACGCATTCCTTACCATTGGTTGGCTCTCTTTGTCACTCTCATTTGCCTGCTTATCATGTGTACCCCCTCTCATGGAGCATTGCCTATTTCCAATATCTTTTAATGGCTGGCATCGCGGCTTCAACTGCTTGCTTTGAATCACCACTTTTTTCTTCTGTGTGATGAACTCCACAGGAGTGTGTGTGTTTTCGAGCTGTCCCCCTCATGTACATCTTTCAACCTGCACTCCTGTGTTGCTCTCTATTGCCTGAGAGCTTCTCCCCGCCCCCTTCCTCTGGCACACACCCAAGTGCTTCTCCTCATTGCTTTCCACCACCCATGCCCTCCGTATTGCTTTCCCCTTACTCCTGTGTTGCTGTCTCTCCGCCCCCATTGCTTTTGCGTCCCCTACAGCCCACTGCTTTTGTATCCGCTCCCATGTTGCTTCTGCTTTCCCCCCTTCAACGTGTTACTGGACCATCCACCTCATGTTGTAGAAACACATATGCATGGTGCACATTCCTATAAATTTACGTGGGTGGCCGTGTCGAAGGCTGAGGTCTTTTTTTCTTCTAAACTTTAGCCACACTGCACAGTATCATGGGTGCTGTGCAGTGTGGCAAAAAACATTGGCAAAACCAAGAGGTCACAAAGTCGAGACCTATTGACTTCGCTGTGGCTTGTTTAAAAGTAGCCTCTAATCTAATGAGATAGCTGCTGCTTTTTGTTTTCTAAATAAAAAAAAAAGGATGACATGCTAGGAAGACATGGGGTGGCGTACACAGTGATCATCTGGGCCACTATCATGTCCCAGGATAACAATAGTGGAAGCTGTTCCCAAGCAGTCCCAACGCATACAAATAATGGGGGTGTGCCACTTTCATGAATCCTCCTATTTGTGATTCGGAAAGGGCCTACAACCCCTTTTTAGAGTCAAAAATTACTTTTTCAACCTACAAAAGGAACCCTGTAGATTTCTAAAAGGTACACTGTATGCACAACCATGCCTTGTTGCAATTATCAGGCTTTGTAATTACAAAATACATTTAAAAAATTGTGCTTGAATGAATAAAAGAGTCTCTATGGTAGGTAACTTATAGTTGCTTTTGCAAACCTTTGTTTATGGGCACATCAGGAGTCTTACATGCAAGAGGATAGTGACGATGGAGCAGAGGTGGCAGTTGTCCACTTTTACTGGACACCAGTTGGATCTTCAACGTGCTTAATAACTGCCTGACCAAAATGTATAATTGCCCTAAAGCTCAAACCCAATAAATGGTGCTTTCAAATTACATGAAGTGAGATCCACACAGTTAACTTGTGAATCAAGGCAACAACTATAACATGCCTTTGAAAAGCTACAAATGACACCTGTCCAGAATAAAATGTGGGGGGAAAAAACTCAGGAAAACGGCCTTTGACCAAGTAAAATTTGTAGATGAAAAACCCATTCAGCTGGCCTACATTTTGTGATTAATGCCATCATAAATCAATAACTACCTACTCGAAGAGGGAAAATAACCCAGGTGCACAAGATACATGATGATTATGGCGGATCTATGCAGTCACTACATTATTTTGAAAAAAGGTTGTCAGAAAGATCTCCTCTTTATCAATAAAATCAGAAAGGGCCTTCTGTAGAAAAAGGTTAAATTGCCAGGCAGACCTCATTGTGAGACAATGCTCCTTAACAAGAGAGTTTGAATCTCTGCACCAGCTTGTAATACTGAGTGCAACTAGAAGTCGTTCTTTCTTTCTTCAGTGTCACCAGTTTAATATCACAGAGTTTATTTTGAAAAGCTTACGAGCCAACACTATAACAATATTTAAAATTGATGTGGGCCTTCTGTGAGAAGTTGGCCTGATATGTGATGTCCACTATTGTAGTGGGCACCCTGTATCAGTCCAAACAACCCTTATGGTGATGGTTGTAAAGTCAACGTTATAGACCAGCTATCCTAGTGGTAGCATGGACAAAGCAGTCTTAGGCTAAACTCAAGAGGGCATGTGAAGCCAGCTGTTTTACCATATGCAATCCCTTTAATACCAAATGAAAGGACACCACACAGGTTGTATATCAAAATATATATGTATTTATTTCTAACACAATCCTCTGAACTCTTTATGAGGTCAGAGGCACCAGCACATAACAAGATACTTAATTAAAATACAATAAGTTGCATAAAATACAGTAATGCCCTCGGGGCACTTCGAACCATATACTAAAATAGCTGTATAAGAACCACGTCACGAACAAAGGACAGGCCTAGGGCCTGGGGAATCGCTGGGGCTATGCTGTACTGCCAAAGGATAGGGAGCAGGAATCCCACGGGATGTGCGTGCAGTGTCTGTACACGCACGCAAGTTACCAAAGAGTTAGAATGGGAACGAAAGAAATGGAAACTAGTTATTTTAGGACACTTCCGGATGTACTTGGGGAAAAAGCTACTTGAAACTAGGACACTAGGATAGTCAATACCTATAGGAGTACCGAAATACTCGTGTTACCTCACCCACAGGAAGCGGGTGCATAGGTGTCAAAGTGTGTCGGGTTTCGTCGCGGATTCCTATGGAGCCTTGGAGAAAGATGCTGCAGGCGACCAGGAGAGAAGTGTCCGGTTGGATCCAGGGGCGGATCGAGGATGAAGAGTACCTGAAAGCAGAGGGGACAGAGTCTGGGTCACTAGCCAGTGACCAGGATGGAACCAAGAAGGAACCAGGCGATGTCGCGAAGCAATCAAGTGATGTCGTGAAGCTTGTCTCAGCAGCCACATGGACCAGGAGGTGTCGACGACGACCAGGCACTGGATACGGACTGTCCCACGAAGGCTCTCGCTGTCGGCGGTATCGGCTTCCGGATTGGAGTCAACAAGCCTTGGCAAAGGCAACCCATGCAGGAATCGAAGATGGCTTCTTAATCAGACCAGCAAGGTCTGATGGACTGCTCCTTTTCAGGGGAGCAAGGGCCAGTCTGGAGCAACCAGACCAGCGTTTCAAATCAAAGGTTTCATCATCACAAAGGCCACTAGCCAACGGGTAAGTGACCGGACAGACGTGTCGAGCAGGAAAATGCAGAAGGGCCCCACGCAGAACTCGTGGAGTGAGGAGGGCTGATCTTCGGTGCAGTTGGTGCTCGGGGCTGGGGCTTCTCAATCCCCAATGCACAATAATAATAATAATAATAATAATAATAATAATAAAACCATTTTTAAAGCGCCTGGCTACACAGAAGACAGTGTGTCCCCGTGCTAGAATACTGCTAGGTTGCCAGAGGCAGAGGAGGGGTGGATCAAAGAGGGGAAACCAGCAAAAAGTTACACAGGAGGGAAAAGGAGCGTCTTGAGTCTAGCACGGAACCTAATCTCAGAAGGCTCCATTCGGAGGTCGAGCGGAAGTTCATTCCAACACCTGGAGGCCAGGTATCTAAATGAACAACCTCCCATCCTGGCTCTGGTGATTCTGGGGAGTTTAAACAACATTGCACCAGACGATCTCAAGTTTCTGATGGGACGATGCATGGTGAGAAGATTTTTTTAAATAGTCCGGGCCTTTGCCCTGGACAATACTATGCGCAAAGCAAAGGGCTTTAAATTTGATTCGCTCCTTGACAGGGAGCCAGTGAAGTTTGGCAAGAGCGTTCTTCCCAGATGCTCCGCGAGGGATTCTGAGCACAAGGCGAGCGGCTGCGTTCTGTACGCACTGAAGTTGATGAAGGCCTTTTTTGCTCAAGCCTAAAAGCAGGGCATTCCCATAATCGAGGTGGGGGGTCACCAAAGCATGGACGATACTCTTTCTGACCTGAATAGGAAGGAGATCTAGAACCTTTCGCAAGACTTTCAGAATGCTGAAACACCTGGCTGTCACTTTACTGACATGAGATTTGAAAGAAAGATCTGAGTCAAGCATTATACCCAGATTGCGTACCGAATCCACCGGACGAGGTGGGCTACCCAGTTCCGTAGGCCACCACATGTGAGACCAAGCAGAGACTGATTTCCCTACCACCAGCAATTCTGTTTTAGCGTCATTAAGGCGCAGACAGTTGCTGTTCATCCAAGATGCCACTGTTAGCAGGCAGTTGGAGAAATTGGTGGCATCTTCTCTGTGGTCGGGCGTGAGCTTGAACATCAGTTGGGTATCGTCAGCATAGCTTACAATGCCCACCCCAAATCCCTCCACTAGGCGAGCCAGGGGTTCCATATAGATATTAAACAAAGTAGGGCTCAGACTCGAGCCCTGGGGAACCCCATGGCTTGCCTTTCTAAGGGAAGACTTGAAGGGTGGACAGTGCAACTGAAAGCTCCTATCAGCCAAAAAAGACTATCCATGCCAGGGCCTGTCCCGCCACTCCCATATCAGAGAGCCTAGACAGCAGCGTTGTGTGCAGCACGGTGTCAAAAGCTGCACTGAGATCTAATAACACCAACGCTGCTGTCTCTCCTTCATCCACTATTTGTCTCAGACATTCAGTGGGATAGAGTAAGGCTGACTCCGTGGAGTAGCCTGCTCTAAAACCAGATTGAGTGGGGTGAAGGAGAGAGTGCTCCTCCAAATATCTCATCAGCTGCCTGTTGACCACTTGTCCACAACCTTTGCACAAAAGGGGAGAAGGGAAATAGGGCGGAGGTTCTGAAACGGTGAAATGTGGATATTAGATTTTTTTTTTTAGAGGGATGACCTGAGCTGTTTTCCACGTGTCCAACACATAACACTCATGGTGAGACAGCGATACAATGTGACTAATCTGATTAATGATCAGGCTTTCCATGCTTCCTTTGCAGCGTGCAGGTGGACAAACGTCACAAGGCGAGCCAGATTGTATGCTATTAATAATGCTGACAAGTTCCGGTTTTTCAGGTGGTATAAAACATGTGAGGCAGGAATTCTCCATAGAGGTATCTTTGACTACCATATGTTTATTTAAAAGATCCTCTTCGTCTGTGAAGGTGGCGTGGATTTTGTCGATCTTATCGACAAAAAAAATCAGCTATAGAATCGCACATCTCCTTGGAGTAAGTATCTTGGGCTTCAAGTCTGGACGGGACTGTGAGTTCTCTGTAGATGGTAAAGAGTTCTTGGTGGGATTGTCCGCTAGATCGATTCTACTTTTAAGATGGATGCCCTTTTCAGTTCTGACTAATTTCTGATATTTTTTTAGTTCCTCCTTGAGGAGAGTTTTTGACTCTGGGCTGTAGTCTTTCCTCCAGCTGCGTTCTAATTTTTTGCATACAGCCTTAGCTAGCTTAAATTTTTCCGAGAACCAAGGGGCGGTTTTAGATTGCCTTGCGGGAGGTTTAGATGTCCAGGGCGCCACCACATCCAACGCATTGGATATCCATTTTTCATATCTGCTCCATGCCTCCTGCAGGGAGTCACGGGGGGGAGGGGGGCGGGGGTTCTGATAGGGCACATTTGAAAGCCTCTATTTTAAATTTCTTCCAATCTCTGCGTTTAGAAGGAGGGAGTTTACTAAGTTTCTTTTCTGGAGACAGATACTCTATGGAAAGTGGAATAATAAAGTGATCTGACCAAGTCGTTCTAACTGGAGAGGAAACTGAGATGCCCTCCCAGTTGGCGAAGATGGGATCAAGAAGATGGCCCAGTTGGTGTGAGGGGGCATTGGATTGTAAATTGAGCCCCAGAGCTTTCAGTGCTGCGGCGACCGTCTGAGCCTCCCCACACTCAATATCATCAAAATGGAGGTTTAAGTCACCCAGAATGATGAATTTTTTATAGCGGAGTGCCGGTAGAGTAATTAGATCCAGCAACTGATCTCCAAACTGCCCAGCGCTTCCAGGTGGGCGATATATCAGCATACCATTGATAACGTTACTGGGGCCGAGTTTAATAGTGAAAAAGCCACTTTCACTGTTGAACAGCGTGGTTTTCACCAGAGTGCACTCTAGTTCAGATTTGTGAATTAGAGCTACCCCCCCCCCCCTCTGCTTTTGTTGATTAAGTCTGAGTAGACAATATCCAGGAGGAGTGGCTTCGAGGGCTTCAGGAGATGACGTATCATCCAACCACGTCACGTCGAGGGTGTCTCAGAAATTGCACGGAAAGCAATTTGCTGGCTTTCCAAGATGGCCGGTCCCATGTCTCTCGTCGCCTCCACGGGTCTCAGCTCTGCTGTGACTGTGGATCGGGCTGTTGGAAGTCTGGAAGTCTAGGACTGGTCAGGCTCTGTGCTCGGGCTGCGGCAGGAGCGTTGACAAAGCAAACCGCTGATCGCTTGAGGGTGCCTGCTTGTGCAGGGTGGTCACTCCTTGACCACAAGGGAGATTCTTCAATCGTCTTCTTGCAAAGTAGATCGTCCAGAGTTTCGTATCAAAGTTTCAGTCAGGATAAATCTAAAGTCTTGGGACTGAGCTCCTACCTATATACCAAATTTAGGGGCTGGATTACCTGCTAGGTCCCTCCTATGGGTGGGACCCAGGAAGGGGGTGATAATGCGCGTTCACTTGTAGACGGGCTCTATTCTTTTAGTAGAGTACCTTACTCGCGCTCTTTCTCCCTCTGGGGATGGTCCAATCAGCGGGCGGCTTGTAACGGCAGGAATCGGAGGGAAGACACCACGACGTGTCGAAACGCGTTGACTCAAACCCAACAGCCACAGTAACTGTAGAAAGGACATGTATCACTGTCCGTCTAACATGTTTTAAATTTATGTTTTCTTTAATTAGGAAATTCATCACTTTTGTATCAACAATCCATTATAACTGTATATTCACATTGTATAGATTTATCTTTGTTTTTATTAAAAAATACTATTTTTGATATCATCATGTTTGTCTGTGTTATGGTTTAAGTTTCTAATATTGGGAATTATGGTTTTTATTTAACTGATAGCCTGGGTGTTTACCTTCATATTGTGTGTAAGAATGTCAGCATAGTTCCTGTATGTGATGACCACTTTCAAATAAGACATACGTGGTCCATCTAAGATGCTAACACTTCTGTAATACACCTGATTGGACAGTCTCTGGGCTGTCCTGAGAACAAACCTCCATAGCCGAGGGTAAGGATCTATGGTGCTTCTTTATCAATTCACCTTATTAGAGCTCAAGAAAGTCTGAACACAAATCTGATGTATCCATTTAAGTGATTCCTGGATCACTCTGGCGATGTCTGGGGTAGGAGAGAAGGGCCCAAATGAACCAAGTCAACCACTGCATCTCCTAGAAAGTAAAAACACAATTTCTTCCGGTATACAAAGACCATGAACTTGGATATTCTGCACTAAATTGGGGTCCCACAGTACCATACAAGGTAATGCAGGAGCCAGTTTCGAAGATCCCACTGGTTGAGCACAAGTTTGTCTTTTGAAGTTGTCTGTGATATGTTTTACATATCTGGAAGACAACGGTGAAAAGGTGAATGCTGGCACAGTGGCCAAGTATGAATGTCCACATGTAAAACATGGCCACGGGGTTGCAAGTGTACAGTAGGTTTCTCTTGTTGACCACATGAAAGAGGCTTTGATCATGAAGAATACAGTTTTTACACAACTAGGTTTATGCAGATGGATCGGCCATTGCCAGACCAAGAGTCACAGAGGATGACATCAGCCCATAGTGGGATGCAGGCCATACCCATCAAAAGTTATGGATATCTTGCACGCGGAAGAAAAAGAAACATAAATCATGAATACCGCACATCGACCCATCAAATTGCAGGAATTCTTTAAGAACTGGAAATATAGAATCGGTTAGAGTCCAACAATAACTGAGCCTTATTAGTACCGTGTCCCATTCATCATTCTAACAGAATATAGTTGGCTGATTTTCTCCATATCAAAGGACCTTTCAAGGTAATCAGAAGAATTTACCTATTTCAACCCAACAAAATGTTCCTTGTCACAAGTTGCCTTGGTCTCATGAGAATCCCCATTTGGGAACCGCAGCTGGTGTTACTGTGTTGCGGTATTATCGGGGAATTAACAAGTTGATCCCACATATGCCCACATGGAATGGGTCATAGCATGCGGGAATCAGTGCTGTTACATCGATTACGCATATGAACCTGTAACTCTGGGCCTTTTTGTGGGGCATGACCTGGTGAATTTCTTACCCGAACACAGGTCGAAATCTCGAAGTGAGCCATAATGCCGTTTTAAGCAGAAACTGTTTCCCCCCAAAAAAGGTATTACGAAGCTACTCATAATGAGACTATGTGTGAAGCAATCATACTCTCTTTTTACAACCCTAAAGTTCTCAAGACAGCCAGGAGACTGTCCACGCAGATGTATTACTGAGATATGAGCACATTGCAACTGTCCGCTATACATGCAATGCTGTATGTAACTGTAAATTGTTGCGAACACATCTTAAATAATAGAACATAAAAACATGCACATGTGCCAGTTATGTACATGTTGAAGGGCCCGGCCTGACCGTTCGGAATGGACTTTGCCTAGAGGAGCAGGACAAACGCTTATTTTCATATGTCTTTTGGCTGTCTAGTATGGCCTAGTGGGCACATGATGGTGGACTGGAATGCAACCCTGATTAATTACCAGTGGCTGAGATTATTTAAAGCACTCCATGCACCACTTTGTTTTCTGACATAGGTGCCATCGGTGTAGTGAAAAACACAAATCACTCCCCATGACTTTGTGCAAGGCAGGGTATAAACATCTCAAATTTACAAGGAGGGGGACAGTACAAAAAATATCCATCGCAACACCAATTCGGTAATAATCTCTAAATATTTGCAAACATAAAAAACAAATGTAAAATTAACTAGCACTGCCCAAGGGAAAGACTGGGGGCGGTTAAAGATCCCAAAGTGCCCCCAGCAACTTTGAGAGACGGGAGAGGTAGAAAACATTAATCTCTCCACATTCTTTATTGTCTCCCGTTTCTAGTATCGTACTACCCTCGAAATTATTGGAGTCACAACTAGTAGATTACTCAAGCCCCAAAATGAAACTATGAACATTTTGGAGAAAATGAAAACTGGCAGGTGTCTCTCACTCCTTTCCTGCTGAGTTATGCTCATGCAGGTGAGAATGTTAGGAGCCAGACAAAACCGGTCTCAGAGGCAGGTGGTATATAGAGCCCACCCCATACACTGAAATCAGCACGTTCATACTATACATTATTCGACTACAGTTCCATTGGATACCTTCCACCGGTGCATGCAGGCTACAGCGGAATGGCTCCGATTGAACTCGTTGCAGTTTAACGGAACTAAGACGGAGGTCCTGTATTGTTCCAACGACCGAGTTCCCCGAGATCTCCCTGACGACTTCTGGCCCTCGTCATTTCCAGAGACGGTGTCAGCTGCACAATCGGCGCGCAATCAGGGCGTCATGTTTGGGCCCAACCTGCAGCTAGATCTGCACGTAAATAAGACCATCTCAACGTGCATGATGCTGATTCGCATGCTGCGCAAGATTTTGCCCCTCCTCCCTGAGCAAGCCAGACCCGAAGTAGTGCGGAGCACCATCCTTAGTCGACTCGACTACTGTAACGCACTACTTCTGGAGGCCCCGGTAACACTTCTGGGCAAGCTCCAAAGAGTGCAAAACATGGCTGCCAAACTTGCCCTTTCTCGCCCCTATCACAGCTCTTCCACGACAGCATTACAGGAACTTCACTGGCTGCCGGTTCATCTACGCGTTCGCTACAAAGCAGCGTGCATTGTATTCAGGGCTATCCATGGCCTGGGCCCGGTCCCGTTGCGGAAAATGTTCGCTTGGTACCTTCCATCCCGAGCTTTACGCTCTTCTTCATCCAGGCTACTCGTAGTACCGCGCTTTCAGAGAGTGAGGATGGGTGGCCGATCGTTCAGAGTAGCGGCGGCCAAACTCTGGAACTCCCTGCCGCTTTCCTTAAGGAGTCTTGAGGATCTCTTAGCCTTCAGAAAGGCGTTAAAAACCTACCTCTTCCCCAGGACAGGCTAAGTTGCTGAATCTGCTGGTTCACTGTTCAAGCGCCAGGATGCCCTTGGCGGTGACAGGTTGCGCTATATAAATATACCACAATACAATACAATACAAATCCTGTGCATTAGAGTGTCTGTATATATTGTGGACAACTCAATGATTATTATAACATTTTAGGGCAAAGGTTAGATAAGCCTCAGTCGTACTTCATCACACATCCATATTTAGTCTGAGTCCTAACTAAGTTATAAGAAGCTAAGATGATAGTTGCATTAGTCTATCATAATAAAGCAAGTCATGTAAAGTCTCCCCACTTATCTTATTGTGCTATCAGGATTGAACTCAGCTTTTTCATTCAAAACACTTTCAGCAATCAGTCCGTGTGCGTCCAGCACTGATCCTACACTGGCATCGTATGCATCTTTTTATGTATGGTGCGCTATGAAGAGATGAGGTGTCATCGCATGCTCCGTCTCTGCTTCTTACACAGGATGGTGAACAATGTGTCGTTCAAAATATAGTGGCACATAAACTTTCTACTATTTTTCTTCCCTCTTCCTTTAAGACAGAACTTATAAGGTTATCTCTTCTTGTAGCCACATTACAGTTACCATGTTTATGAAAGAGCATCAGAGAATGAAAATGTTTCTTCCCCAGCCTGTTAGCAAGCCTATACAAAAAAACACAGCAATCCTGTATACATTTTATTAACTGTACCAGCTAAAACACAAAAACAAAACTGAAATGTAGTTAAAATGGATTTTCTTAATAATGAAAATCCAATTTTGTTGAAAGTAGCCACATTTCATTTTTTTCTGAACTCGCCAGATGTATACGAAAATTAGGAGAAACTGAAAATAAATAGTGCATGTAATGCACACGAAAATGGGGGATTGGTTACCTACATCATTCCATACCAAAAAGTGAGGGACAGCGACAAATTCACTCTTTGCCACACTCCCTTCCACTTTTGGACATAGCTTGAAAGGGTTGAAAGCAGCAAAGTGGTCCTCCACTCACTCAATGGGCAAAAAGGAGCAAGGCGGGCGGGGAGGGGGCGGGGGGAAGGGGGGAATACACCACCCCTGGCTGTCAAATTTCAAAATTAAGGAAATTCCAAAATTCAGAGAAGACTCGCCATCCTAACTTAAGACCTTATCTATCATGCCTGCCATTCACATTTTCAACATCAAACATGTTTTCATACACATAATATCACACCACGTAATATACAGGATTACAAATTACACATAGACTGACAGTCTATGAACATCCACAACAATGTTTTTAACAATACAATGTGCAAAATACAATGGCATCCAAGGAGGAGGATATAACATATGACTACTCCTCATGACCATGAGAACAAACTGACCATGGATGTCTTTAGTCTCAGACACAGCCTAAAATACTGATAAACTCACACACAAAGATGCAATAGGACAATCACCATTTAACTTCTATATCACTCCTACTATGTAGAAACAAAGTCATATAAATGCATACACATCTATGAATGAATGACGGCGTTTCTGGAGTGCATGGCTACTCAAGAGTGTGCCAGCAATAAACAAGGCATTAATCGCTGAATAGGTAGGTTTCTAATAGTTTCCTGAATGCAGTCTAATTCGTGGTAATCCTTAGTTGGAGAGAAAGCGGATTCCAGAAAGAGGCAACTAGAAAGGGAAAAGAAGAATCCACTCGCCTCTTTATCTTAAACGGCGGTAGGGTTAGAAATTGAGCATTTATGGAACGCCGCGATCTTGGGGGACAGTACTTGCAGATCCTTGAATTCAAGTATTTTGGATCATTGTCATGTAGCGCACAATGCGCAATCGCATAGCTTTGAAGAGGACTTTTTTTTTTTTTTTTTTAAATAGGGAGCCAGTGTACTTGCTTGCGATAGGCTGTTACTGGCAACAGTTTTGAGAGTTTGAACAATAGTCGCACCGCAGAATTCTGGACCACTTAAAGGAGATATATTAAAACATCAGGAAGGCCCAAATAAAGAGCATTAGATTAGTCCAGACAGGATCAAATCAAAGCCTGAACTACAGTTTTCTGCACCTCCCAAGGTAAGAAGAACATGAATTTGTTCTGAGTTCTTAGGATTCAGAAACAAGTCTTGACTACATAGGCAATCTGCCTCTTCCTGGATTCCTGATTCCTTGTCCTCCGGGCCAAGGCCAGCATTCTCGAACGGTGATGGATTAAACCCAGATCTGTTGACTGGGTGTGAGTGTTTGATTGGTTCAGATGCTCCGTCCATCACCATTCCCTTTTGTACCGCTTTGTTCGCCATAAGTTGGCAGGTTATGCTCAGACTTGAGTCCCTTGCTCACTTTACCACTGGATTCAAGCAATCCTGGCTGAAGACGGCTGAAATGCCAGAAACCGGTCCTAGGAAGCTTGTTTCCGTTCCAGGGAAGGCATGGCTTGGCAGTTCGTGCTGGACTGTTCTCATGAGGCACAGGGTCAGACTGATTTGCATATGGCCATGTCTGAACTGAGGTGGCAGAGTGGGCTAAAGAACGGTGATGGATTAAACCCAGATCTGTTAACTGGGTGTGAGTGTTTGATTGGTTCAGATGCTCCGTCCATCACCACCCCCTTTTGTACAGCATTCTCCCCAGCAGCTCCGCCTGGTTGACGACTGCGCCAACATCTGAGCCTTCCACCGAGCAGGGTTTGAGCCAGCAGCCCGTTCCTGCACCGCAGGCTCGCTGTAGGCTCTCCTGGTTTTCCCCCCCCCGATTCCCGTTTGCTCACTGCTATTCGTTTTCGTTTTAGTATTGTCTGCTTATTGTGCCCTCAGTTGCTGTTCGGCTTCCCCAGATTCCCGCTTGCTCACTGTTATTTAGTTGCATTTTAGTATTGTCTGCTTATTGTGCCCTCAGTTGCTGTTCTGCTTCCCCAGATTCCCGCTTACTCACTGTTATTTTGTTGCATTTTAGTATTGTCTGCTTATTGCGCCCTTAGTTGTTGCTCTGCTTCTCCCCCGTTTCTGCCGCTGCTGCCCCTGCAGCCCAGCCCCTGACTCAGCCGCTCCCGCCTCCCTGCCTCCCGCCCCTCCTCCCCTATATAGGGCCAGCCCGTCTGCACCTGTCCGCGCCTGTACCACGCCCAGCCCTAGACCCCTCTGGCCCTCACGACCACCACGTCGCCAGACTCCGCTACGACGCCAACACAATCCGCGAACTCAACACTGGCCGATCATCGAACTACTTCCAGGCCATCCTGAAACTCGCCCACGGACCATTCACCTGCCGAAGCTGCAGCTTCACCAGCCGCTAAACACCTGCACGTCCTACCCCACCCGTCAGAGCAGAACGCAACCACCTCAGATGTATACTACTCAACACCCACTTCGTCCACAAGCACACCATCGAACTCTTGGACCTGCTCAACTCAGCCTCCCCGGACATCGCCTTCCTAACAGAGACCTGGATGAGCCCCTCCTCGGCACCCAACATTGCCATAGCAATTACAGATGGCTTCAAGATCCCCAGAAGGGACCGCACCAACAGACCTGGAGGAGGAATTGCAATTGTCTACAGAAACACCCTCAGAGTCAACCTGCACAACAGACACCTCCAGCACCGCCGAACACCTGCACTTCCAGATCCTCACGGACCGCAACACCACCCTCAGAGAAACACTAATTTACAGACCCCCCGGACCCTGGCCACAGTTCATCGACACCATCTCCGACATAGTCAGCACACACGCTCTTGCTTCCACAGACTACATCCTCCTCGGAGACCTGATTTTCCACCTCGAGAACGCCAACGACAGCAACTCCGTCGCTCTGCTCGATAACCTCGCCAACCTCGGACTCAAACAGCTCATCACGGCCTCCACCCATACCGCCGGACACAAGCTCAACCCCATCCTCTCCGCCACCAACCACGTCTCCTCAGTGGCGTCACTAGGGGGGTGCGGACTGCACCGGGTGACACCATCACATGGGGTGACACCAATACTGACTCATTATACTCGGGCGAGCTCTCCTTTCCCAGGGCTGGAAATACAGTGCATTAGAAGCACTAGAAATGTGTTGTCATCACACATCTCACACTTCACACTGGACCAGCCAGCTTTTGCAAAACCTTTCTACCCAAGCCTCTAAAGTGAGCGCAAAATGGTGACATCGTCCGGCTGCTCCATAAATGCACGGGCGGAACCTTAAAGGCATCTGTTCAGGTGCGTGCATGAAAAGAAAATAAAGACTTCCGCCCTTCCACTGAAAGCAAAAAATACTTTTTTAAAGGGAAAAGGGCTGACAAATTATTTGAAAAAGGAGACCTGGGCGTCATTGAGGTGCAACCACCTGTTGACTATATGACAGAGAACAATTTTCCCTTACCTACCACATGATTCTAATGCAACAGTATTTCAAATAATTAATCAAATGTTGGTGACAGAAGCTCATCAATAACCTACATTTCTTTCAAAAAATAATTTATTTCATTTTTATAAATATAAATTCCATTAGTTTGCATCAATTAATATTCCTTTGTCAGTTCCTCATGAAATGCGAAAAATCAATTTTTATAAAGACAGAACATTTTTTTTTAATATACAAATAGTGTAAACAGAGAAAAGCATAATAAGGTGCATATAAACCATAACTATATACAAAATAGAGTTACTACAAATTGATACATAATTCATTACCCCCCTGGAAGAAAAAGAAAATACCCACATCCGCACACATACTCAACAATCCAAACATTCTCACTCTAGCTACATACACTGCCACACCATTTGAAACAAGGAAGTAAACTCATGAATACAGGTCTCCAAGATCAATGTGAGACCCCGCACTTGGTTGACGCGCGATTCGGCGGCGCAAGGCCACCTTCTTCAGGACCACTTCCAATAAAACAACCCAATTATCCAGGGGATATAGAAAAGCAAGCTAATATAGGATTAGATGTTCATATAGTTTATGTCTTCCAGTTAATGATCCCTTAGTAAATAGTTGCTGTGATCTAATAGGGTTACTGTAGTTACTTCATGCGACACGATTCTTGACCTTTTTTTTAAAAGATTATACAGCTCTATAAGATAGTAGATTTGTCCACAGAGTCTTGTAAATCCAGCTTCTAATTAGAATTTCATAATTTTTTGTAGGAGTACGCCAGCCAAACCTTTCAGAGTCCTAGCTTCGGTAGGATGTCGATAATGGCGTGTCCGTCTCCTGGTTCAATCCGAACAAACCACCTGTTGACTAATCATGTGAAAAAATGTGGAAGAATTACTTCAGTAAATGCCAAAGCCCACTAACAGATCCTGCTAAATATGAAATACACTTTAATTGCATTTTTTTCTGGCTGCTTTTCATAAGTATGAGGCTTTCCCCTCTGAAGGGAGTTGAGAATTATTTCAGATCCAATCCCGGCCTGTCCTTTAATCACATCGAGGGCCTAATTTGGGGCTTTAAAAACTGTGTTCTGCAATGCATAATTGACCTCCTCCTCTCGCCGCCGCCCGCCCGCAGCGCAGGGTGAATAGGACAGCTGCTATCGGGGGGCTCCACGGCTCACAGCACTTCTGTGAGCGGCACGGGAACACGCTCCTGACGGCACAGGTCCGGGTGCAGCTGCACAGACAATACAACAGACCCCACAGCATGCCAGCGCCGTATTTATTGCTTGTAGCCAGAGACCAGTACATGCCAGAGACACGAGTTTATGAGAAAGCTGCATGCGGCGAATGCAGGCACGTACAACCGCATACACCGCCACGTGCAAAGACCACTGGGGGGGCCGTCTGACAGGAGACCTCACGCCACGGGGAGACTGCGTCAAACGCAGAAAGACTCCAACCCAAATATGAACCGGCGATACACACACACACCAAAAGCAGGCAAACACACTCGGAACTCACTGTACTGAAATACAAAACAGGGCGAGATCTGTACAGAAAAGTAAACATGTAGGGGCGCAGCTTCCCTTGGTGCAGAGGGTGCAGTGGCACCGGAGCCCTGATTAATGCTGTAGAACGCAGTTCAAACGACAGAGGGAGAATTTCTTTCCGTGCACCAGGGCCACTGAAAACACACAGACCTCTGCATATTGTTTGGTGCCACAAACAATGTCGCTGTAATACTAAACCCTAAACCAGAAGAGGATAAACTGGCACAGTAAGGTAAACACACTGGGAGGAGGAGTTATGAAAGGATGGGTAACTCCTCTGAGGTGCTTTGGACTCAGGTGTAGAGGAGTGGGCTTGGAAATGTTGGGAAAATACAAACTGGGGGGGCACTACCAACCAGAATATAAGATCCTTAATTATTGCCCGGCGATGTCGCCTCTTGAACCCACAAAGAAGTTAAACTATTGAAGAGGCAGGCGCTGGAGACTGGAAGGCAGGAAACAAGGTTTTTATTCGCTCCGGAGGAGAACACAACGAAAACGGACAGAAGGTATCGTTCTGAGGTGCTCTAACTGCATCCCGGAGGCCTGGCCTCTTATACACGAGTTTATCTCTTTATTACATGTAACACATTCTCGTCGATACTTTGATGTACGGAAAGACATCCTCAGAATCCCCCCTTCCCAGCCCGTTCCCATGCAAGGCTACAGTGGAAGTCCCCGCCCCGTTCACAACAGGTGATGATCATTGCGCAGCTGGGTATTCCGCCGATTCACGGAGTGTGCGGGTTTCGATCGGATCTCGTGGGATGGGGGGGCTTTGATCATCTCGGGGGTCCTTTGAGGAGGGAAGCTTCCTATTGTATGGGGAGGGGCAAGAGAATGGTATCGGCAGAGCTAGGTGTCGGCCTGGGAACGGGGAAGACAGACGGACATACGGGGAAAAGGGGTTTGCATCAAAAGGGCCGGAGGTCATGACGGGGAAGCAGGGAGGTGTCGCGCTGGGAACAGGATGAGAGCCTGGGGCAGAGCAGTGCCGAAGAGGGGTTTATGACTCAAGGCAGGTGCAAGCAGGGGGGGTTGCCAGCGAAGTTAGGAGAGAGAGAGAGAGAGAGACGCGCTGGCTCTCGGCGAGAGCGGGGAAGCCATGGTGTCCAAGACGGCGGCTGTTTTACACGCACAAAAGGTTTAAGGAGAGCAAGAGGGCGCCGATAATGTTGACGGTTTTCAGCCTAACTTTTAACAGTCCTCCCTTTTCAACATATCTAGCCAACTTGCTTACTCAATGTCAATTTTCATCAAATTCCTAACTTCGGCATCATATAATGCCCTCATGTGTTCGCTTCCAATGTCCACAGTTTTGGGAAAAATACAACTCGCACATAAAGAACACATAGGTGGCAAACATTGAATCCCTAAGCATAGGCCACATATTACAACTACGGGAATCAGGATAATGGTGAGCAGTCTCCAGCCCCAACTTTTGATGGTGTCCCAGAACCAACCACCAAGCGACCATTCTTCTTGCTCTTGGTGAACTTCCGAGGAGAGTCTGTGAAGATGTTCGATGGCTTTGTACACTGAGGGTGAGTTGTCCGGTATGTATGTACAACAGCTGGCCCCAATAATGCGGCATGCTCCTCCACGGTCCGCCAGAACCACATCTAGAACGAGGCGGTTCTGAAGAGCCACCAAACGGACCGCTTGGAGCTCGGCAGTGTTGTTGGCAAAGATGCCCGCTGTGATGTTCATAGTTGTCTCGACTGCCTGAGTCAAATGTCGGATGGCACGGCTGTTTGCCATCGGGCCCCAGAGGGGGACGAGTCCTTTCATAGCATCGAGGAACTGTGCTCCTGTTGAGTCGGCTTGCTCAACGTCTTTTGCTCGTTTTTGCCTGTGGTGCTTCGCTGGGGCCACATAAGTTGGAGGAAGGACGAAGGAGATGTAGCAAGTGCCCCCCCAGCCTTTGGGGAGCCAGGTGTAGGCCTTAGTGCCACAGATGAAATACATGTTTGGGGATGACACAAAGGAAGGTGGATCCGTGGAGTCCAAAGTTCTGGTAAAGCGGCAAGCGCTGTGACCCACCAGCTGTGTCCCAAGTCCTTCTACACACATGTGGCCTGTGACGTTGATGACCGTCAGGGCTACAGTCAGAGTGGCAGCCGTTCGTTTCCGCAGATAGGAGAAGGTGGGTCTGGTTGGATTGTGGAACACCTGCATTTCGATTCGTTCTTTGGCCGGAATGTCCATTTGGATTGAGTCGCTGGGGGTCAGCGGGCAGAAGTGTGTCTTTGTCTTGTTTCGCCCGGCCCCATGAGAAGAATGTGCTGCAGCTCTGCTGGAGGTGGCATTTTCCGTATAGCTCTCTTGCAGGAGGATCAGCCAGGCAAGGCAGGAGCCGTGGACGGAGAAGGGTGAAGGGATGAATGGTATTGAATGTCCAGTGGCATGGGGTAGCAACCCACAGATCCAGCAGTTGGTGGCGTTGGTGGCAAGATTGTGCTGGTGAAGTAGCTGCACGAAAGAGTTGTTCCAAAACTCCTTTCGCCTCTCTCTTAGTTGAGGAGAGAGCGAAATTAGATAATGTTCCTTCGTGGTGGTAGGCTGAGCAGTGGTTAGGAATGTTTCGTGAGCAGGTGCGTGTTCTTCCATAATCCAGAGCGTAGTCATGAGGAGAAAACAGAGGAGGATTACGATGAAGAGTGCAATTGTCTTTGAGCTATGGAGTCTATCTGTTCTCGGATTTCTGTAGTGGGTATTTCCTGTTGTCTCAGTCGGCTTCTTGTTTGGCGCTTCCATCATCTTCTTATCTGGCGCTTCCATCATCTTCGTCTTCAAGGTGCTCGGTAGTGGGCAGGACCACAGACTCAGTTTTAGCTTCTCTCCAGGTAACCCTTGGTAGTTTGGGTCACCGTTCTGAGATTCTTAAGCTTAGTCCGTGGCCTACTTAGCCGAAGCTCCCTCCTTTCGACGCAGGAAATACCCTTCTCGAGATGGCACAGTGGGGTCAGGATGTTTTGAAAGTTCAAGTGTCTCTGTATCAGGGTAGCAGCTCAACGATGGTCGGTCCCGGTTCAGGAGCTCTTCTTGGGTGTTGACGGTGTCTGTCGTGGCCAGGGCTGGAGAGACCTTTTTGCAGTGATGAGCGTGCAGCCAGTGTTTCTTCCCCTCCACTCGAAGTGCGGTCCGAGTGGTGATCAGCACTTGCCAGGGGCCCGTCCACCGGGGTTCCAAACTCTTTGATCGCTGAAAGTTTCGGATCAGCACGAAGTCCCCCGGCTGGATGGCGTGACCCGGACCCCTGGAAGCATCGGGGATGGCCTGCCGCACCTGCTGATGAAGGACAGACAAAGTTTCAGTCAATTTGTACAGATAATCAGACATTAGGACATCCGGAACGTCATGAATGGACGTTGGTTTCGGGGCAGACCAGACGCTCATGGGTCGACCGAAGACAACTTCATAAGGGGTTAAGTGATGTCGGGTGGGGGTAGAGCGCATCGATAGCAATGCCAATGGGAGGGCGTCTGGCCATTTCAGGCCCGTCGTAGCCACTATTTTGGCCAGTTTAAGCTTTAGTGTGGCGTTGTGTCGTTCGACAAGCCCAGCAGATTGAGGGTGGAAGACTGCGTGGAATTTCTGTCTGATACCCAGCCCATTTAGGATGAGCTGGATAACGTTGGCTACGAAGTGGGGGCCATTATCACTCCATAAAACACGACAGAGGCCATAACGGGGGAAAAACTCCTTTAACAGGACCTTTGCAGTGGCCATAGCGGTGTTGTCACGGGTTGGATATGCTTCCACCCATTTGCTAAATGCGCATACCACGACAAGTACATATTTCAGGCCTTGGCATCTGTCTAGCTGGATGTAGTCCATCTGCAGGACTTCAAATGGGTGGTTTGGGACCCCAAATCCCCCCCGGGGTACTACAGTTCCCTTCCCGGGGTTGTGTTGCAGGCATATTAAGCATTGTTGGACCAGGCGTTTGGCGGAATCTGGGATCTTGTCATTGTGCCAAACCCTGGAGACAAGTTCGATCATGGGGGCTGATCCTATGTGGGCTGGGGAGTGTGCCATGGTTAATATGGGAATCAAGTATGAATCAGGTAGCAACCATCTGTTCGTGTCTTTTGTCCGCCAGCAGCCTTCATCGTCTTTCAATCCCACCCGTGCCCATTCAGTCAATTCGTGTTGTGTGCTAGCCATTTGTATGTCTCTAATTGTGTCCTTGGCGTCAGTCCAGTTTTCTGCTTGTGACCTGGTCACGTACATACGTGTTGTCGTTCTATTTTCTGCTGTCGTTCGGCGGTGATGTCGGCTAGTGCATTTCCCTGTCCAATAATGTCTGTCACCTTCTTGTGTGCCTGGCATTTGATAACGGCAAGTTTGTTGGGGAGGAGGACAGCTTCGATTAAGGCGGAGACTAAATCCCCGTGCAGAATGGGTGTGCCGTGTGAGGTCAAGTATCCTCTCTCCCTCCAGAGGAGCCCAAAATGGTGAACCACCCCGAAGGCATACTGGCTGTCGGTGTAAACGTTCGCCGTGGTTCCTGTTGCCAGGATGCAGGCTCTCGTCAAAGCAATCAGTTCCGCTGCCTGGGCAGATCGCTGGGTGATGCGGGCTGTTTCTACTACAGTTCGAGCCGTGGTGACTGCATAGGCAGCGGAAGTGGTACCATCGGAGAGTTTGATGCAAGAACCGTCCACCCACAACTCCCCGTCGGGGTCAGGGAAAGCTGTGTCTCTGAGATCGACCCTACTCCTGGTCTGTTCGTCCGTAAGAGTCACGCAGTCATGTACGGGGTGCACATTGGGGTCGTTCTCTGGCATGGGTAACAGAGTTGCTGGGTTCAGTGTGGTGCATCTTGTGGGACACCCCCGCGCCGCACGGCCACCAGCTGCTGCGTGTGCCCCCAGTGCCTGCCTCTGCCTCAGCGCCGGCCTCGCAGCCGCCCTGAGAGCTCTCCTTGGTTTTCCCCCGTTTTTTGTCCTGAATTTGTGCTTGTTTCTTTATTTCTTCCTGTGCCCTGATCGCGTGTAACTGTATTTTTCCCCCGTTTTTGTCCAGAATTTGTGCTTGTTTCTTTATTTCTTCCTGTGCCCTGATCGCGTGTAACTGTATTTTTCCCCCGTTTTTGTCCTGAATTTGTGCTTGTTTCCTTATTTCTTCCTGTGCCCTGATCGTGTGTCTCTGCATTTTTCCCCCGTTTTTGTCCTGAATTTGTGCTTGTTTTCCTGTATCTGCCGTCTCTCGTCGTGTTGCCCACCTCGCCGCCCCCCGCTCCCGCTTCCCGCCACCGCCTTCAGCCCCGCCCCTTTTCTCTTCTGTTTCCCTCCCCGCTCCCGCCTCCCAGCTGCTCCGCCCACCCGCGCACTTCGCCTTAAATGGCGACCGTGCGAACGCGCAGCGTTGACGCGCAGCGGGCGCGCCGATTGTGCGCCGAAGGCGCGCCAAAGGTAAGCCCGTCTGCGCCCGTCCGCGACCGGACCGCGACCAGCGCCAGGACCCCTGGCCCCCACCGACGGAAGCCGACCCGACGAACCTACAGCGCCACCGACCTCACCGCACTCAACACCGGCCGCATCCCAGGATGTCACCGAGCCGCCCCGAAGCACACCCACGGACCCTTCAGCTGCCACGCCTGCAAGTTCACCTGCATCCGGACCTTCCCTGCACCCGCCAAGCCGAACTCCAGCAGCACCCACCTCAAGTGTATCCTGCTCAACACCCGCTCCGTCCACAGACACGCCGTAGAACTCTGGAACCTGCTCGACACCACCGCCCCCGACGTTGCCTTCATCACCGAGACCTGGATGAACGCCTCCTCAGCCCCAGACATCGCCATCGCCATCCCAGAGGGCTACAAGATCACCCGAAGAGACCGCGACAACCAGACCGGAGGAGGCATCGCCATCATCCACAGAGACACCATCCGCATCACTACCAACACCGATGACACCCTCACCACCGCTGAACACCTGCACTTCCAGATCCACACCAACCCGAAGACCACCCTCAGAGGCACCCTGATCTACCGACCCCCGGGTCCACGCACACGATTCAGCGAGGACATCGCCGACTTCGTCAGCCCGCACGCTCTCCCCTCCGCCGACTACATCCTCCTGGGGGACCTCAACTTCCACCTGGAGAACAACAACGACTGCAACACCATCAGCCTGCTCGACAACCTCGACAACCTCGGACTCAAGCAACTGGTTACCACCCCCACCCACCTCGCCGGACACACACTCGACGCCGTCTTCTCATCCAGCAAAGACGTCACCTTCAGCCACGCAACAGGACTCCACTGGACGGACCACAGCTGCGTCCACTTCACCTTCAGAAGAACGACGATCCACCACCACCAGCAACAGGTCGCTCGAAGAAGCTGGAACAAGATCACAGCCAACCAGCTCACCGCTTCCCTGAGCCAGCACCCTCCCGCCAACTCAGCGAACCCCAGCCAGGCCGCCGACAACCTCACGAAATGGATCAACGACTGCGCGGACGAACTCGCCCCTCTGAGAACCCCACCCAGCAGATCCTGCAGCAGAAAAACACCATGGTTCACCGACGAACTCAAGAGCTCCAAGAAGAACTGTCGAGCCCTCGAGAAAGTCTGGAGAAGGGAACCAACGACGGACAACATGACCACCCTCAAGCTCGCCACCCGGAAACACCACCAACTGATCCGCGCCACCAAGAAAAATGCATACAAGGACCGGCTGGACAACAACGCACACAACTGCAAGGAACTCTTCAGCATCGTGAAAGAGCTATCCAACCCCAACGCCGGAAACAATGACATCACCCCGTCGCAAGAACTCTGCAACTCCCTCGCGTCCTACTTCCACAACAAGATCACGGACATACACAACAGCTTCAACAACCAACCAACGCAAGCCACAACCGCAACGACGCCACCCACCACCACCCTCCGCACCTGGACCCCGATCAGCACCGAAGACACCATCCGCACCATGAACTCCATCCATTCCGGATCTCCGACCGACCCCTGCCCTCACCACATCTTCAACAAAGCCGACGCTGTCCTCGCACCCCACCTGCGGGACATCATCAACACCTCCTTCGACTACGCCACCTTCCCCGAGAGCTGGAAGCACGCCGAACTCAGCGCTCTCCTCAAGAAACCCACAGCAGACCCCACCGACCTCAAGAACTACCGTCCCATCTCGCTTCTCCCGTTCCCGGCCAAAGTCATCGAGAAGACCGTCAACAAACAGCTGGCCGCCTTCCTCGAGACGAATGGATCCCTCGACCCCTCACAGTCTGGCTTCCGAGCCAACCACAGCACCGAGACCGCCCTCATCGCCGCCACCGACGACCTTCGAACTCTGATGGACAACGGAGAAACAGCGGCCCTCATCCTCCTGGACCTCTCCGCGGCTTTCGACACTGTCTGCCACCGCACCCTAGTACAGCGCCTCAGCAACATCGGAATCCAGGAGAAGGCACTGGAATGGATCACCTCCTTCCTCGACGGAAGAACACAAAGAGTCCGCCTACCACCGTACAAGTCAGAGGCCACCAAAGTCATCTGCGGCGTCCCTCAAGGGTCCTCGCTCAGCCCCACCCTCTTCAACGTCTACATGAGCCCCCTTGCGGCCATCGCACGCCAACACAACCTCAACATAATCTCCTACGCTGACGACACCCAGCTGATCCTCTCCCTGACCAACGACCCCGCCACCGCCAGAGCCAACCTGCACGAAGGGATGAGAGACGTAGCCGAATGGATGACGACCAGCCGCCTGAAACTGAACTCAGACAAGACGGAGGTCCTCATCCTGGGCTCCACGCCCTCCGCCTGGGACGACTCCTGGTGGCCCCCTGCCCTGGGCAGCGCACCCAAACCGACAGACCATGCACGCAACCTGGGCTTCATCCTGGACTCCTCCCTCTCCATGACCAGACAAGTCAACGCCGTCTCCTCGTCATGCTTCAACATCCTGCGCATGCTACGTAAGATCTTCCGGTGGATCCCCACCGAGACGAGGAAGACGGTCACCCAGGCCCTCGTCACCAGCCGACTGGACTACGGCAACGCCCTCTACGCCGGAACCACTGCCAAACTCCAGAAGAGACTCCAGCGGATCCAGAACGCCTCGGCGAGACTCATCCTCGACATCCCCCGACGCAGCCACATCTCCGGACACCTGAGAGATCTACACTGGCTCCCGGTCAACAAGAGAATCACCTTCCGTCTCCTCACCCACGCGCACAAAGCCCTACACGACCAAGGCCCGAGCTACCTCAACAACCGGATCAACTTCTACACTCCCAAGCGCCTCCTCAGATCAGCCAACCACGCCCTCGCCGCCGTCCCCCGCATCCGAAGAGCGACAACAGGAGGAAGATCCTTCTCCCACCTGGCCGCCAAGACCTGGAACTCCCTCCCGACCGACCTGCGCCTGACCCAAGACCACCTCGCCTTCAGGAAGAAGCTCAAGACCTGGCTGTTCGAGCAGTAGCGGCACCCCCCCCCCCCCAGCGCCTTGAGACCCTACGGGTGAGTAGTGCGCTCTACAAATGACCTGATTGATTGATTGATTGATCTTTTCAGGGTGATATGGGGGGCAAGCAAGGTTAGTTCGTATCCAGTCAGTCGTGCACTCGTCAGATGTTGCGTCTTGGTTTGGTTCAGGAGGGTGTCGACTGCATGGGGTACCAGTACCGTGAGGGAATTCGAGAGTACAATCCCCTCACTCTGTCGGATAGAGACTGCAGCAGCAGCTACAGCTCGAAGGCAGGCAGGCAAGGCTCTGGCGACAGGGTCAAGAGTGGCAGAGAAGTAAGCGCACGGTCGTTGCTTAGGACCGATGGCCTGGGTCAGGACAGATAAAGCGCACCCCTCCCTTTCGTGAGTGTAAAGGGAGAAGGGCTTCCTGTAATCAGGGGTACCCAGGACAGGGGCTGAGCAAAGGGCATCTCGTAGTTCTGTGAAGGAGGTTTGACACTCAGGAGTCCAAGGGAGTGGGAAAGGGACGTCTTTGTTTAGGAGAGAGAGCAGTGGTTTTACAACGAGGCTGAAGTTTGGCAACCATTGTCGGCAGAAGGAGGTGAGGCCTAATAGGGAGCGAACCTGCTTCTGGGTTTTAGGGACAGGGGTGTCTAGAATGGTCTGGATTCGATCAGGGGTGAGTTTCCTTCCATCTTTGGACAGAAGGTGGCCTAGGTAAGTGACCTGGGGTAGGCAGAATTGCAACTTCTTCTTGGAGACCTTGTGGCCATTTTCCGCAAAGAAGTGCAAGAGTTGAATGGTGGCGGTAACCGCTAGAGGGGTGGTGTCGGCTGCCAAAAGGATGTCATCGACATATTGTACCAACACCACCCCGTCGGGTAACCGGACTTGGTCTAGTTGCCTTTTGAGGGCCTGGCTGTAGATGCTAGGGCTCTCCGTGTAGCCTTGAGGGGCTCGGCAAAACCTATATGAGCGGGATTTTAGGGTAAAGCCGAAGAGATATCGGCTGTCTGGGTGGATGGGGATGGAGAAGAATGCGTTCTTGAGGTCGATGACGGAAAAGGTGGTTGCAGTGGATGGAATCAAGGTCAGGATGGTGGTGATGTCTGAGACCACAGGGTACTGGGGTACTACCACTTTGTTGATCTCTCGGAGGTCGATGATGAAACGGTATGCTTTCTCATCTCCCTCTCCCTGCTTCTTGATAATGGGCAAGATAGGGCTGTTGCAAACGTTGCTAACCACTTCCTCTACCACTCCTGCGTCTATCAGTGACTGGATAATCATTACCAATGCCTTCTCGCCTTCTGGCGATATCCGATATTGGGGGAGTTTTGGGAGTGTTGCGTCTGGTCGGACAGTAATGTGCACTGGGTCAATTAACATACGCCCTACGTCCGAATCCGCTTTGGCCCACAGATACGGAGGTAGGGTGTCAAGCAGGGACGCGTCGACGTCGGTGATGGAAAACATGTGTCGGGGGGAACAATGTTTAAGCAGAACGGGGTTGTCGTAAAGAAACACTCGAACTCCATCTTGAGAACACCTAATCGTCGCTCGGAAGTGTTTCAGTAAGTCAAGTCCCATAATGGCGTCAGGGCTATTGGAGGAAAGCAAGAACGTGGTGTCGGTGGTGTTGTTTTCTACGTCAAAGAGAATCGGGGCAGACAAAGGGTTGGTGGAGGGCGTTCCATCGAAACCTGTCGATGTTATGAGTGAGCCAGACAAGGGTGCCCTTGGAATCAGTCGTTTAGATAACGCACTACGTGTTGCGCCAGTGTCTACCAGAAATGGAGACTTGGTACCCAGGACCTTAGCAGTGACATAAGGGCCCTGCTGGTCAACATAGAGCTCGACTGGATTCCTCCCTCGCCCTTGGCTGTCCTATGCAAAGGTGTGAGTGTCGTCATAGTCAGATTGTTGATATTGGTTCTGTCTGGGTCGATCGAACGTATTCGGTCTGCTTGATCTGTCATTAGTCGCGTCATTTGGGGGCCCTCGTTGTGTTCCCTTAGGTCTCGGTCCGTTTGCTACATCCCTGGGGTCTCTGTTCCTGATCATTTCCAGGAGAACTGGGCACTGGGATTTCCAATGGCCAGTCCCTTTGCAGAAAGCGCACTGGTCATCTCTAAGGTCTGTGCGTCCACTGTAGGGAGTCAGAGTGCGGTCCTGGGGAAATGCAGTCTTAGGGGCGTTTGTCTGGTAGTTTCCCCGGTATTGGTCTCGTCCTATAGTCACCCCTTGCAGTTTGGCAATCATCACCCTCTCTTTTAAGTCTTTCTTCTTTTTCTCTGTCGCCCTATCGTTTTCATTTTTCTGATGCTCATAATATTGGGCCATTTGAAGAATCGCTGTAGGTTTGGAGGCTGCCCAACTACTCTCGCTGGCCTGTAGTTTCTGGGAGATGTCCAATGATAGGCCCTTAACATAATTCTGGACAAACAGATGGTGTCCGGTTGCAGTGGTCATGTCCTGGCCGCTGTAATCGGAGAACACCGTTTCAAACCGGGAGAAGTATTCCGATACATCCTCCTGGGGTTTTTGGCGACAGGCTGTTACTATCGACCAGTCCACTTTCTTTTCTGGGATCAGGGTTTTTAATTTCTCTACAATTTTATCTGGGAGGTCTAGAATGGATTTCAATGGCTTTTGTCCTGGTCCCCGTTGTTTATCCAAGTCATCGAGTTGTGGCCAGGTATGTCCGAACAGCTCAAGGTGGTCGACTTTCCGGATTTGCTTCCACACATCAGCTGGTAGACATAACCCGAAGAACAAGTCGATGTCAGCCAGGGTCATGATAGTTGAACCCAGGGCTGTACCCAATTCAGTATAGAAGGCAGTGGGGTTTTTACGTAGGTCGGGTAGAGATTTCCGGAATGTCAGTATCTCTTGCCGGTCCCATGGCTGGTAGACCCAGTTGTATACTACCCTTCCCTTCGCATCTTGGTTGTTTGCATCATCGTGAGTCCCTGTGCCTCGAGGGGGAACCCAGTAAGGGGCAGCCTCACGTATCGGCATCATGGTGTTAGATTGCTCGGTTGGTGGTTCGGTCACTACGGGGGCCGTGGATTTAGCTCCCGGCTTTCGTTCAGTGAGGTGGCGGAAAACCTCAAGCGTACGCGTAAGGAGGTCCGACACATCACACTCGCCCTCATCCCCGATATCGACCTTCCGGTACAGAGTCCTTAGGCTCTCGGGACCTTTGTCTCGATATCGGTCCTCGTATGCATTCAAGACATGATAACACAGTCGTACGGTAAAATGTCGTCTGTGACTCCCTGTATACGAGCTGAACATATCTGTGATGTACTCTTCATCATCCTTCCTTTCTACCAGTGTCCTTGCTATTTTGTCGATCCCCGCTCGCTCATCTTTGTCTAGTCTGTTTGTTCTTGCAAGGCCAGCCCCTCGAGTCTCATGCTCGTCTAACGTTGCCGTTGATGCGGGTTTTAATACCAGGGGTTCGGCTGGCACAGAGGCCATTGGGGCCGACGCTGCGGCGGTACCTTCGCTTGTACCTGGGGGTGGCGCGTGCTGCGCCAAGGGTCGAGAAGGGGCATATGGAGGGGGCATGTAGATGATAGGGGGACCTAACAGCAGGTCCTCATTGGCTTGTCGTTTCGAGGGTAAATCAGGGTAGAGCATGGAGGGGGTTCTAACCGGACACTGGCTTGGCGTTTCCCTTTCTAGTTTCTGTTTAGCTTTCTCTCTTTCCTCTATCTCCTTTTTTAGCTTCTGAGCAGCTAGGTGGGCTGCTTTTTGCAGCTCTTTTTCCAACCTACTCTCAGTTTTCTTTTTACGCTGTTCAGTTTCTTTTCGCCACATGCCGAAGCTATCAAGCATAGTAGGTGTTGTCTTGTTTTTACCTAGGGCAGTTTCTAGCGTTTTTATTTTGTCATCATCGAAGGATCCTATCAGGGGCCATTGACTTTCTTGACCTTGTTTTGTATATTTATGCCATAGTTTACTATAGGCAATAGCGGTCAATCCATGCTTCATGAACATGTCCTTATTAGGGGTGCCTTCCAGTGGGGCTGGATGGTCCATCTCTAATAAGCGGTCCGGGATAACAGGCTACCAATCAATGGGGAGAAGACAGACATGACGGCTCGTAACGAGGGACTGAAAAGTCAGCACTGCCTATCTTATCACTAGGTGCAAAGACTAGACAGAATATTTCTATTCTACGTTGTTTGCAGGCAGTGAATACCTCATGGATCACAATAACCAAAGACCAACAAATAACAATGGGGAGAATGAGTAGGTCCGCAAAGATCTGCGTTACCTACCTTTTTCACTATCTGCAAAAAGGGTGGTCTCTTCCCTGTTTGCAGACAGGGAATCTCCAGGAAACAATAATTTTGCGAACAACAGTTCAGTTTCAAGCAATTATAGGGTGAGGGAGAAAAAAATAAGCACGGCTGCTACCCTACCTATCCTCCACTGCTTGCAAAGAGAGAGACCTTTGTTTCTCCGTTTGCAGACAGTGAATCCCTCATGGATCAAGATAACAAAAGACCGACAAATAGCAATGGGGAGAGTGAGTAGGTCCGCAAAGATTTGCGTTACCTACCTTTTTCACTATCTGCAAAAAGGGTGGTCTCTTCCCTGTTTGCAGACAGGGAATCTCCAGGAAACAATAGTTTGTGAACAACAGCTCAGTTTCAGGTGACTATTGAGTGGGGGAGAAAAATAAGCACGGTTGTCTGCCCTACCTATCCTCCACTGCTTGCAAAGAGAGAGCCTGTTGTTTCTCCGTTTGCAGACAGTGAATCTCCAATTAAACAAAAAGAGCAATACTAGTATTTAACAATCAAGCAATTTTTTTCGCAATTTGTCGTGGTAACACGACCTTACCCGGACCGCATGGACAGTTTCCTGACTTCCGAATCCAGCGCCCGATCGTCCTCTCTTCTTCGTTATCCTCGCGGCACTCCTGATGGTTCCCAGTCAGGACCGTAGATCACTCGAGAGAGGTCTGTTCGGAACCAGTGAAGTTCGGATGATCGGCTGTCAGACGAGGGTCTACCGGACAGACGCGTTCCCGATCGTTGCAGTCGTTCACTTTGTCGTCAGGACCTCTCCCACTGGATCCATGGGTCGCTGATGGGCCCCACGTTGGGCGCCAATTGTTGGGAAAATACAAACTGGGGGGGCACTACCAACCAGAATATAAGATCCTTAATTATTGCCCGGCGATGTCGCCTCTTGAACCCACAAAGAAGTTAAACTATTGAAGAGGCAGGCGCTGGAGACTGGAAGGCAGGAAACAAGGTTTTTATTCGCTCCGGAGGAGAACACAACGAAAACGGACAGAAGGTATCGTTCTGAGGTGCTCTAACTGCATCCCGGAGGCCTGGCCTCTTATACACGAGTTTATCTCTTTATTACATGTAACACATTCTCGTCGATACTTTGATGTACGGAAAGACATCCTCAGAATCCCCCCTTCCCAGCCCGTTCCCATGCAAGGCTACAGTGGAAGTCCCCGCCCCGTTCACAACAGGTGATGATCATTGCGCAGCTGGGTATTCCGCCGATTCACGGAGTGTGCGGGTTTCGATCGGATCTCGTGGGATGGGGGGGGCTTTGATCATCTCGGGGGTCCTTTGAGGAGGGAAGCTTCCTATTGTATGGGGAGGGGCAAGAGAATGGTATCGGCAGAGCTAGGTGTCGGCCTGGGAACGGGGAAGACAGACGGACATACGGGGAAAAGGGGTTTGCATCAAAAGGGCCGGAGGTCATGACGGGGAAGCAGGGAGGTGTCGCGCTGGGAACAGGATGAGAGCCTGGGGCAGAGCAGTGCCGAAGAGGGGTTTATGACTCAAGGCAGGTGCAAGCAGGGGGGGTTGCCAGCGAAGTTAGGAGAGAGAGAGAGAGAGAGAGACGCGCTGGCTCTCGGCGAGAGCGGGGAAGCCATGGTGTCCAAGACGGCGGCTGTTTTACGCGCACAAAAGGTTTAAGGAGAGCAAGAGGGCGCCGATAATGTTGACGGTTTTCAGCCTAACTTTTAACAGTAAGGCCCCAGAAGAAGAAGGACCCCCGCCGTGCGTGCTGCACAGATGAATACATCTCCTCGAGGAGGTCCATCATGGATTCATAGGGTAAGTCGTGGGGGGTGACACCATGAGTTACCCGTACTGGGTGACACCAACCCTAGTGACGCCACTGCGTCTACTTCAGCCACACCACCGAACTCCACTGGACCGACCATCGCTGCGTCCACTTCACCTTTGAGAAACCCACGTTGCACCACCACCCGCAACAAATCCCCTACCGCAGCTGGAACAAGGTCACCGAAGACCAGCTCATCACCACCCTCACCAGAGAACCACCAACAGACACCACTGACACTGACACAGCCGCCTGCAACCTCAGGCAATGGATCGACGACTGTGCCAACACTCTCGCCCCGATCAAAAAACCCTCAAACAGACGCACTGACAGAAAGACCAGCTAGTTCACTAACGACCTCCAAGAATCCAAGCGGACCTGCAGAAGACTCGAGAAAAAGTGGCGCCGCGAACAGACTCCAGAAAACCACGCAGCCGTAAGCACCACCAACTCATTCGAGCCACCAAAAGGACCTCCTTCAAGGAACGCATCGACAACAACACACACAACAGCAAAGAGCTCTTCAACATCGTGAAGGAACTCTCCAATCCCAGCTCCAGCGCCAACAACATCCTGCCGTTGCAAGACATATGCAACTCCTTAGCCTCCTTCTTTCACCGCAAGATTGCAGACATCCACGACAGCTTCAACGCCTAGACCCTCCCTACAGCCGCCGACACCGTAGACTCATCACCCCCCAGCCACACCAACCGCCTGCTCTCCTGGACCCACGTCAACGACGATGACACCAACAAAACCATGAACACCATCCACTCCAGCTCACCATCCGACCCCTGCCATCACCACATCTCCAACAAAGCAAACTGCATCATCGCACCCCAACTCCGGAAGATCATCAACAGCTCCTTCAAGACCGCCACCTTCCTGGAAAGCTGGAAGCACACAGAGATAAACGCCCTACTAAAAAAATCCACAGCTGACCCAAAAGACCTCAAGAACTTCCGGCCCATCTTCCTGCTTCCGTTCTCAGCGAAAGTCATCAAAAAGATCGTCAACAGGCAACTGACCCACTTCCTCGAGGAGAACAACATCCTGGACTCATCCCAATCCGCAGCAATCACAGCACCAAAACCGTCCTCATCGCTGCCACAGACAACATCCGGACCCTACTGGACAACAGCGAAACAGCGGCCCTCATCCTCCTGGACCTCTCGGCCGCCTTCGACACCGTCTGCCACCACACCCTACACACATGCCTACATGACGCAGGAATACGTGACAAAGCCCTGGACTGGACCACCTCCTTCCTCACCCACAGAACCCAGAGGGTTCGCCTCCCTCCATTCCGTTCTGAAGTCACCAAGATCATCTGCGGTGTGCCCCAAGGGTCATCCTTCAGCCCTACCCTTTTCAACGTCTACATGGCACCGCTTGCCAACACCGTCCGCTCGCACATCCTCAACATCGTCTCCTACGCCGATGACACTCAGCTGATTCTCTAACTCACCAAGAACCCCGCCACCGCCAAAACCAACCTCCATGAAGGAATGACGGAGTCGACTACTGGATGCAGAACACCCGCCTGAAACTTAACGCAGACAAAGACAGAGGTCCTCATCCTGGGCTCCACCCCCTCCGCCTGGGACGACTCCTGGTGGCCAGCCGCCCTGGGAACTGTACCCACACCAACCAACCACGCTCGCAACCTGGGGTTCATCCTGGACTCATCTCTCTCAATGACCCAGCAAGTCAGCGCCGTCTCCTCCTCCTGCTTCACACCCTCCGCATGGTCTGCAAGATCTACAGATGGATCCCCACCGGAACCCCCCACCGGAACCAGAAGGACGGTCTCTACGCAGGAACCACGGCCAAACTCCAGAAAAGACTCCAAAGCATACAGAAGGCCTCCGCACGCTTCATCCTCGACGCACCCCGCCACACCCACATCACCGCCCACTTGAAAGACCTGCACTGGCTCCCAGTCAGCAAGAGGATCACCTTCAAGCTCCTCACCCACGCTCACAAAGCACTCCACAACGCCGACCAGCATACCTCAACAAACGCCTCACCTTCTACACCCCGATCCACCAGCTCCGTTCCGCCGATCTCGCCCTCGCCGCCGTCCCACACATCCACAGGGCCTCCACCGGCGGCAGATCCTTCTCCTACCTCACTGCCAAGACATGGAACACCCTACCCACACAGCTGCGACAGACCCAGGACCTGCTAACCTATAGTAGACTCCTCAAAACCTGGCTGTTCGAGCAGTAGCTCCAACCCCCCCCCCCCCTTCAGGGCCTTGAGACCGTCACGGGTGACTAGTGCACTCTACAAATGACTGATTGATTGATTCATAGTCAGTCTGACCTCAAATCGTACACCCAGATTCTTGGCTACTTTCATCGGGGTGTGGTAGTAAGACAGTCAGCAACACATCAATCCCAACAAGGAGTCCGGGACAAACAGCAAAATTTCAATTTTGTCAAGGTTGCCCTGAAGATTATTGGCACTGAGCCAGCCTATGGTAGCTTGTATGCTGTAGTACCCCCCTCGCTGTTATAGGAGGCGGATGTTGGATGCTTTGTGGGACCGAGGCATTCAGGATCATTGCTGTGTTTTTAAACTTATTTGTTTATCGCGCTGACCGATAGCGCTTCAAACTTTTAAACTTTATTTTTATTTTTATCCTGTGTGACTGTGCGCGTGATATCGCGCGCTGATTGTGAGCGCGTGAGGATAGCGCTGCATTGTACCGATAGCGTGCTGACTGCTAGCGCTGTGTTTTACTTGTCTTTGCCTTACCTGACGGCAGACTTTTTCTCTTCCTGCTCTTCTCTTTTTCTTCCCACCTGAGGCGAATTAGCCGGGTGGTCTCCTGCCCCTGACCTTTTCACCTTCTTCACCGCTCCTCCTCGCCTTGCTGGGTGGCAACAGCATCGCGGGGGACTTTTACGATCACCTTCCCTACACCTTGCTGGGCTGACTTGGGGCTGCACGGCATCCTGGGACTAGTAGGCTGGGAGGCTGCACTTTGCATCAGCGGCCATCTTAGGGAGGCTTGCTGACACGCTGGGCGGCGGACCAGGGGGGCGGTCTTTGCAACTGTAGCTTGATTGCTATAAAACTAGGTGCGCTTTCCTCCGCGCGGTGCGGACACGCCTACTATCGCGCCAAAGGAGCGCCTTAGGAAAGCCAGTCTGCTTTTATACCACTCTCTCCTCAGCCGTTCCTTTTGTAAAAACATGCGCACCTACACCGCTGCGGAACTTCTTTCCCTACGAGGAAATGCAGGCAACTGTTATAAAATCTTTCCCGGAAGGTATGCGTACAAAAAACGCTGCTCGGCTTGTGGATGGGGTTTGGCTGGACAAACGGCTTTGCCTTCTCGTGATTTGCACAAATCTTTATCCTGTTTTCTGCTGAACACGAGATCTCTTGGTAAACACTGTCAGGACATCTATAACCTTTTAGTTGATTCTAAACCGCTATGCATTTTTCTCACTACGACTTGGCTAGGGCTTTCTTCTGGCCCTGATCTGGCGGCAGCTATCCCTCCTAATTATGTAATCTTTAAGAAAGACAGGTCTCAGGGCAGAGGAGGTGGGATAGCCCTAATAGTCGACAAAGGTTTTCCCTGTGTTCAAATCCCTACCGATGATATCTCGGGATGTGAATCTTTGGGGTTCTCTCTATCTTTGTCTCCCCATCAGACCTGTGCAAGTCTTTTGGTCTACCGACCCCCAGGACCTCTGGGCTCATTTTATGAAGACCTTCATACCGCTGCTGCGGCTATATGTTTAAAAACTGATCAGTGCCTTCTGTTAGGGGATTTTAACATTCACATGGACATGAGTTCTGTTGCTGATACCATCAAGCTAATGGATGTAACTGCCCCTTTAGATCTCACTCCTTTTATTACCACATCCACACACAATAAAGGGCATACCCTGGACCAGGTTTTTTCTACACCCCCCATTGTCGTACTGCCCCCTGAACCGGTTTTATGGTCTGATCATTATCTCATTGAATTTCTGCTCCCCCGGACTAATAAGGCCATTGCTCGACCCTCAGAGTGTTGCCGTCAAACGTCAAGAGCTTTTAGCCGAGTATCGCCAGACATGCTAGTTCAAGCTCTCACCTTACATCCTTGCCGTGAGGTTGATATTGACCGCCTACAGTGCTGGCTGACGGAGCGTTTTGCTGAACTAGCCCCTGTTTCAACTGTCCGCAAAAGCAGTACTGGGACATCTGCTCCTTGGTTTTCAGCTTCCCTGGCTGCTTTGTGCCGTAGCTGTAAAAAAGCGGAAAGAGCCTGGCGCCGTCAGTATGACCCCTTGGATAAGATCGCTTATAGGGAGGCCATCAAGGGTTAGCACGATAGCATTTTGGTGGAGAAGAAAGCTTATTTGGATCGTAGAATAGAGGCTGCTGCTATGGTCAGTAAGGAAATTTTCCTTATTGTCAAGGAATTCATCTCTCCTAGCTCGGCTCTGCCCACACACCATCACTCCGAATCCTGGGTGTCTCTTATGGCTACTTTCTTCACGTCCAAAATCAAGACTATCCAAGACTCATTTTCTCCCTCCACTCTGGTGATTCCCTCTGATATATACGCCCCTCTCTCTCTATCCTTTCCGGACGAAGGTCCGGTCCTGGCTACTTCTCCTTTTCTCTCTCTTGCCTCCTCTTTGGATCTGATCTCTAAACTTAAATCGGGCTCTCCTTGTGATCCTTGCTCAGCGAATGTTCTGGCAAAAATGGCTCCTGCCATTAATGAGCTTATAAATCCTGTGCTCAATTGTTCGCTGGAGTTGGGAGTGGTTCCTCAGGCCTAGAAACATGCCTTGATACTGCCGCTTCTGAAGAAGCCAAATCTTGACCCTCTGCTGCACGCCAACTATAGGCCTATCTCCCTCCTCCCGGCTTTGGCTAAAGTCGTGGAGAAGCACGTTCACGCCTCTCTTGCGAACTTCCTTGAGAGCAATAACATCCTCCATGATACTCAGTCGGGCTTTCGGGCCAACATGAGTACGGAGACGGCCCTACTGGAGGTGACGGATGCCATCAGAGAGGTGTTGGACGCGGGAGGGAAGGCAATGCTGATTATGCTGGACTTGTCGGCGGCTTTTGACACCGTTCCCCACGGCAGTCTCCTTTTGAGACTCAGGGAGATTGAGCTGCGGGGAGCGGTGTTTAATTGGTTTAAGTAATTTCTTGCCGGCCACCGGCAAACAGTCTGGGCCCCTCCGTTCTCCGCTGAGATGCCAACTCTTGAGGTAGGGGTGCCGCAGGGCTCTGTTTTGAGCCCTACGTTGTTTAACATCTACATGGCACCCCTGGCAGTTCTAGCGGAGTCCTTCGGTGCTCAGATCGTGTCCTATGCTGATGACACCCAGCTGCTTTTTACCAGTCAGAAGGGGTCTGACTTCGATGGGGGGCAGCCAGAGGTTGTCTGGGAGCCGTTTTTGAATGGTTCGAACGGCACAGCCTGAAATGCAACTCCGACAAGTCGGAGCTGCTGTTTTTTGGCTGTCCTGCCGACCCGAGATGGCAGTCCTGGTGGCCGCCGGCTATGTTTCCCTCCGTAGCTGTGTCCTCCAGAGCCAAGAATTTGGGGGTTCAGATAGACGATGGTCTTACCTTGAAGCCTCAGGTCTTGGGTCTTGTTGGCAAATGCTTCGGCATTATTAAGATGCTGAGAAAATTTCTTCCTCTGTTGGCTTTTACCCATCGGAAGGTGACGGTTCAGGCGCTCATTGGTTCACGTTTGGAGTATTCCAATGTTCTTTACCTGGGCCTGCCGGAGTTTTTTCTTTCTCGCCTGCAGGTCGTGCAGAATGCTGCTGCTGGAGCCATTTACGGGCTTCATTGCAGAACTAGTGCGACTTTTTTACTGAAAAGTCTTCACTGGCTCCCTATCAAAAAACGAGTGACCTTTAAGGCTCTTTCATTGACCTTCAAGGCACTTCATGGCACTGGAGCTAAATATATAAGAAATCGTTTGGCTTTTTATTTGCCTACGAGGACGCTAAGGTCAGCTTCCTTGGCTCTGGCTCAAGTTCCATTAATTAGACGGGCCAGGATTGGTGGACGCTCTTTCCGCTACCTGGCTCCCAAGCTTTGGAACGCCCTGCCAGTATCCATTAGACTTAATGCGAGCCTATTAGGTTTTAGGAGGGAGCTAAAGTCCTGGCTCTTCGTCCAGTAGGTTAGTTGCTCGGTCCCTTCTTGCTCCCGATCTCTGCCTTCTGTGTTTATTAAAGCGCCAGGACACTCCCCGGAGTAGCTGTGCGCTATATAAAACTTTTTTAACATTAACATTAACAAGATGAGAAAGTCAAATTTGCGCCCGCCGAGGTTCCACTTTACAAGTACAACTGTGTGTCATCTTCATAAGAAACAATTTTGATGTCAAATAACTCCACCAATGCAGCAAGAGGGGACATATAAATATCAAAAAGGGTTGGGCGGAGCTTGGAGGAACCCTTCAATGTAGGGATTTCACCTCAGAGCAGAACGGTCTCATCCACACAGCTTGCTCTCTAGACTCAAGGAAAGAGGAGGATCAGCGAAGGGCTGAGCCAGTCACACCAATTGCAGAGAGCTGGTGTAGCAGAATCTCGCAGGAGACAAAACCCAACGCCGCCAAGAGATCCAAAAGAACCAGCGTAATGTTTTCAGAGCGGTCTAGGTTCCACTTTATTAGCTCAAAGATGTCCAGCAGCGCTGTTTCCGTACTATGATGGGCTCTGATCCAGATTGTGAAGGGTTAAGCACCTTGGAAGATTCTAGAATTCGGAAAGCTGAGCATTGACCAGTTTCCCCAAAGTTTTTGAAGGAGCTGGAAGCAGAGAGATATGGCAGAAATTAGATAAAAGAGCTGTATCTACATTGGGCTTTTTCAGCAGGAGCTGGGCACAACTCTTGAGCGTAAGGATGCAATAAACAGTGTCAGGTGCGTGGGGCAGGTTATATCAGTAATCTGATGCAGAATATGTAGGGGAAAAGGGTCTAATGGGGAACCTGATTTACATGTCCGCAAGCACTCTTTGATGTGGTGTTCTGAAGGAGGCTGAAAACATGCGAGTGTGTCTACCCTAAAAGGGTAGTTAGAAGGTGCTGGAGCTCCTACCTCTCTTAAAACATGAAGATTCCGTTGAATTTTTACAATACTTTCCTCAAAGAAACTACTCGACTTGTTAAACAAGTTTGCATCCACAACACATGGTGGGGCAAACAACGAAGATTCTGAAAACTGCGATACAAACATGAAAATTTCCTTAGGCCTTTTATTAACCTCATTAGTCAGTTTAGAGTAATGGATGCCTTTAGCTACTTTAATGTTTTTGTGATAGGTGTTCAGTAGTAACTTAATACAAACTTTACTCTCACATTTGTAGGGGCGTCTCCAACTACGTTCTAATCTTTTGCAGGATTGTCTTCCAGCAGCTAGCTCTGCTGTGTGTGAACCAAGTGGCCAAAATGGAGCAAGTCTTTTTTTGGGACCATTTTTTAGGGGCCATCTCGTCACCAGCTGTAGGGAGCCAGTTGTCCACTGCAGTATTATCTACTGCTAAGCCACCTGAGAGACAGGGAAGAGTGGAAGCTAAATAATCTTTTAACTGTGGGATTTCGATTTTATTCCAGGCAAGGACAGGGCCACTAGTGGCTTTACTGGACTCTAGCCTATGGATGGGGAAAGGCCAAGAGAATGGGAAGATAAAGCGGTCGGTCAGACTGTACCACTTTCTTGGGAGCTTCAAGAGCAATGGGCGTGTTGGAAAATATCAAATCAATCATGTGTCCAGCCACATGGATAGGACCAGAGAGAGATCCAAAGCTGTTAAACTTTACAAAAGACATCTAACAAGACTGTCTTCAGCCATATCCATGTGTAAGTTAAAATCACCTAATAGCATAACATCTGCATAATTGATAATCTTCAATGCTAATGCCTGACCAAGAGAGCTGAGAAAGCCCCCTGCGTAACCTGGGGGACGGTAAATTAACACCCCTGATGGGGTGTTGGGCAGACGACTAAAAGAGAAGCCCAAGGATTCTGCATCCTTTAACTCTTCCATCCATCTACATATGGTCTTCAATTCAAATCTCTTGGTTGTTATTGTTATATGCATTTATAGCGAGCACACGGCTACTTCACAGAGTGTCCCTGCGTGAAACCTGAAAGGATCATGTGCCAGAGTTTAAAACAAGAAGGTTTTCAGCTTTTTCTTAAAAGTCCGGGAGTCTTGGATGCTGCGAAGTGCAAAACGGCAAAGCGTTCCACACCGAAGCAGCTTTCCGGACAAGGGAGCATCCGCCAAGCCTTAGACGAAACAACCGGGGTATCTGAGCCAGTAATTGGGAAGAGGAACGCAGTTGTCTCGTCGTGACATAGAAAGAGAATCTCTTTTGGAAGTCACTTGGCCCCACGGCCATACAGGGCACTATGGGCAATCAACAACATTTGAAATTTAATCGTCATCTCCATAGGCAGCCAGTGCAGGGATCGCAGAGGGAGGCGCACACTACTCCGTCTGGGAGGATCCAACAGGAGGCGGGCTGCTGAATTCTGCACTACCTGGAGCTTATTCAACAAGTAGCCAGGGGGTCCCAACATACAGCGCATAACGCGTGGTCCAGGCGAGAAAGGATCAAAGCCCAGACTACGGTTTCCCTTGCAGCCTTTGGGAGAAGAGGAAGAAACTTCCTCAGCGTTTTTTAAAATGCCGAAGCAGGAACCCGCTAGCTTCTTAATCAGGGTGGCAGCTTCCACAAGTGAAGGCGGAGTTGGGAGTTAAAGTGAAGTAAGTTTGGCTGTGACAGGAGCTAAAGTTAAGGTATTCCCTTAACTTGGTCTATGGCAGATCATACTTTGAGATTGCAGCCGACAGCACTCCATGCTATGTGTGTTATAATTCTAAGCCAGTGGTGGAATTTTTCAAAGATCACTATATATTTCAGGACATAATTGGGAAGGTAGTGAACCTTTATTTCAGGTGATGATCACTTAAAAAAAATAAACCTTGAATCCTTTTAGAGAGTTACACGGAGAACATGTTTTAGGTAGGAGACACGTAGGATATGCTAAAATGTGTTGACCAAACATTAAAAATAGACTAGTACAGTAGGAAATAATTTACTGTTGGATGAAGAAAAGAGGACTCTGGACTGAACCCCAAAGGTGAAGTGTGGACTGAGAGCCTAGACCACCATGACTACACATGTTATTACACTGACACCGCGGTGACCTTTTTTATCAATTCCATGTGCCCCACTCGTGCCACAGGGTAAGTTTTCATGACATTCCTTGGGACCGGAAGCACACATACTTTATAAATTAGCACCTTAAGAGAAGATGGGTGTTGGTGAGAGGAATATTTTTTGCAACTGTCGTTGATAATATGAATACATATTTTAAGGCTAAAGTTTGAAAAAGGGCAAACATAAAAGCGTTGAAAACTAGATGGCCTGTTCAAAACAATGATCTTTGTCTTACAATTTAGGGTCTTAAGCAACGAGTTCGTTAGAGATCAAAATGTTATGCATTTGAAGACTAGTGTAATACAAGAAAGATTATGGTTATATGGTGAAGCTTTGCTACATGACATGATGGCGATAGAAGAGCAGACGTGACTGGTCGCAGAGTGCAAGCCATAAAGGATAGCTGAGGAAAAAGAAAAAGCTATATTGTGGGAAAAATAAGTTTAAAAAATGAGGAATTATAAAGATAAATGTGCATCTAAAATGCAGTAGAAGAACAATGTCAACAAATATCAAAGACATGGAAACAAAAGGCCTCTAGCCTTGAAGAAGAATTGGCCAGGTAAAAAAAGTAAACTGCAACTGTTGTGTTTTAGTGATTTGCTGGATGTACTAAGGAAGAACATGACCGAAGATTGAAAAATATCCTGAAGAGAAGGGTTTAAATACTGAATTTTCAAAATGCAAATTCGCTAAACAAAGTGGGACACAGTAAGGTTACGAGAATAGCAAGGATGGAGTTAGACCGAAAAAGAAATTGGTTCAGGCTGTAATGGATGCACCTTCACCAAAACCAAGGACGAGTTGAGGTCTTTCTTAAAACTTGATGAGTTGTATTCAAAACATGTTAGGAATCTTTCTAGTGTGACATATACATGTGTGTTAATGAAGAAAGGGATTAAATATATATCAAATGATGAATACAAGGTTCCATTTCAGTGTGGTAAAGAAGTGGTGGCTTTGCAAAACTTGATCCCATCAACACCATGGTCACCTTGGACAAAAGAAAGATACTCCGTAATTTGAATCCTGCATGCTTTTGGGTATAAAGCACTTTTTGTGGGAATGCAATTTTGTTTTACAATTAATCACAAACCAGTCGCCAAGTTGCTCACGAAATGAAGAGTTGCTTAAAGCATTAACTAGGATATTGAGACTAACATTGGGACTAGAAGATGATAATTATAAGGAGTCATAAATTCATGGAGCTCAGATTATAGAGGATTTTGTTTTAATCAAGGTTGCTGGTACCAATGGAAGAAGAATGAGGAGATTGCTGTGGAGAACAGTGTTAGACTTAAGGCTCTGTGAAAAGAAAAGTGGATTGATGGACATGCCAAGGAAGAAGTCCTGAGATAGGTTAAGGATCACATTCAGAAGGTTTAGCCTAGAAGTTCTATGTGGACTCACAAATTGAAGGCACTTTGGTAATTAAGGAATAAATGCTCACGTGACAGTGGTTTTGTTATTAGTGGGAGCTAAATTATAGGGAGTTAAATTATTTATACAGATAAAGAACAAGGTTATTAAATAATGTAGTATGGGTCATTACAGATTATGATGATCGTCATGTCAGACAAAATATGTTGTGCTTAAGTCAATGTATTTTCAAAATGGTCAGAGTTAAAGATTTTAATCAGAATACATGCTGTCACTGAATTCATGGTGTTAGAAAGTATTTTTTGTACGAGGAGCTTCACCTGTGGTGCTGGTTTGTTAGAACAGTGTACAATTTAGGCATTTTTTAAGGAGATGGGAATAGAGCAAAAATGTACTTCTTCATTTCACCCCAGTGGGTTGCTCAGCGTTCTAACAGAGTGATAAAGCATACCATTCAATTAGCAGTGAAAGGGAATTTGGAGCTGGAAGCTGAATTAAGGAAACCTGTTGCTGTATAGCATCACCACTAATGTTGCTGTAGGGTTTAGTCCTTTTTGTATAATGAGAGGAAGACTTCCATGCTTGAAGAGATCACATGGGTGGATGAAACAATTAAAAAAATCGATCGGTTGAGGCTGTCAAGGAAGGAACTGGATAAACTCGGGCAGCGCATAAGGAATATCATAATAGACAATTAAGTGGTACAGTAAGGCGATGGTCAACTTGTACAGGTTATGAAAAGCTGGCATGTTTATAAGGAGAAACGTTTTCTCAACCTTTAAGGTTAAAGAGGGGCGATATATATGCAATTAAACTGGAGGGTTGCAATGATTATCAGTGATAATGGTGCCAAAGATGTACAAGCTGGAAGAGATCCAAGGTTTACGGAGGATTAGGATTGTGCCTGGCCAGGATTGTGTAGTGAAGGTCTACATTATTGTGCTATAAACTTCACAAAATATTTAGATATATTTGAGCCACTTGCGTGGCATATGCAGAAAAGTACTGGTTATGTGTTGACGTTGACTAGTTTTATTATTTGTTTTTGTCGTTTATGTTTACTCACAGAGACTAAAATGCTTAGAGCCTAACCAGAAGGTAATGGGTGGTTCAAAGTGAGACCGTAACCACTTAAATGCGATAAACAATGCATAGACTTCCACTGCATTACCGCTCATGAGAGGTAGAATCAATAGGTTGTCTACTACATTGCTTGAGAAAATCCTTCTTGTGCTTCAACTTTCACTTTAAGCTTAATTAAGCCCAGAGCACCAGTAATGATAAGGAAACTGAATTGTCGCACAGCCTATCCATCTTGTCCTGGAATGTTAATGGATATAAAAGAATAGCATTAGAGGAAGGGTTTAAAAATATCCTTGGGAAGACCGATATTGTATGTTTGCAGGAGACTTGGCTGTGCGACGAAACCCCAGTTACTGAAGGCTTTACTCATCATGTAAGGCCTGCAAAAAAGAATCAAGTAGGTAGCCCATCAGGCGGCCAGATGACTCTGGTGTCAACAAGGATAGTGAAAGATATACAATCCCTTCAACTTAAATGTAACTGGGCACTAGGTAGTAGAGTATTGACATTAAATAACAACGCAGGTGGTGGAGGTTTATGCATTATAAATGTGTATATACAGAAAGGGAAAATAAACGAGTACAAAGTGGAGTTGGATTGTTTAAAGAAGGATTTGGAGGGACTATATGATATATACCCTAAAGATGTGCTTTTAATACTGGGTGATTTCAACTATAGACTAAACCCCCAAAAAATTGACTCATGGCAGAGTGATGTGCTAAGAGCCTATAATATAGAGCTTGCGAAGTTCTCTAATAGCGACATCTCTACCCAAGACGTAAAGCTCGGGCAGCTGCTGGGAGCTATGGGCTTGATCAGTGCTAATGGAAGGAAAGAAACGGATCGGCCCGCCAAACGTACTTTTAAAATAGGGCAGCAAATGTGCCCCATAGATTATGTATTTATTCAGGCATGGTGCTTCCATTTAATAAAACACTTTGAAGTACTTGGGGTAGAGGGTAGCGACAATTTCCCACTGTTGATGGAATTACAGGTAAACAGGGACCCGCCAAGACAGAGAGTGCTACAAATAGATGTTGAATACCCAAAGCGGCTTACAACCCGGATTAGTGAAGACTATCTAAAGAAACTGAGAGCTCTCCAATTATTAGTTGGGCTAGAAAAACCCCTACCAGGGGAGCCTTTACCCTGGTATGAGGATATAATAAGGCAACTGGTAGAATGCCTCAGGATAAAAATCAAACCGGGAAATCATGGGCTAAAAAGCAAAGCTAGTGTATCTTCAATCAACAAACCTTGGTTTGACGATGAATGTCGGAAAGTAAAGGCCGCTATTAGGAAACATGAAAGATGCCTTAGGCGTAGTTATAATGATATATCATCACTAGAACTTAAGAAATTAAGGATAAAATATAAGGCAACTATTAGAGAGAAAAAAAGATCCTTTAAGGAAAAATGTTGGGTGAACTTACTCGAGGCTATCGAAGAATTTTTTTTTAAAGGATTCTGGAAATTGATTAAGGAATGCACGGGGGAAGTTGTGGGATCCCTGCAGTGCTCCGTTCCAGAGGATAAGTGGGTATCCTTCCTTGAGGAAATATATGGTAAATGGCCGAGCAAAGGGGAAATAATAATCGACAAGCTGGCCAGGAGTCAGGGAAGAAATATTAGTACATTTCACCCCAGGCTATATTAGGAGCGTAATAGCTGGACCATACTTAACCCGAGCTGCCGGCCCAGACAACCTACCAGCAATTATTATAAAAACTAATCCAGACTGGTGGGCTGAGTTTTTTTCAAATATGTTTCAGGGAATACTAAAGACAGGTATTATGCCAGAAAGCTGAAAAGGGGCTATTGTTAGACAGATACATAAAAAATTACCGCCTAATAAATCTCCTTGACATTGGGGAAAAGGTATTCTCCAAAGTAATCCTAGGCCTGCTAAAAGACTGGGCAGAGGATAATCAGATAGTACCCTCAGAACAGGGTGGATTCAAAGAAGGGCATTCGACGGTGGACCACTGTTTTGTTCTCTGGGCCATCGCGGGAAGCCGATAGAACAGAGGGGTAATTTATTCTGCTGTTTCGTAGAGTTCCGCGCGGCATCCGATCTTGTAGGTAGGGAGCAGCTATGGTCAACCCTGGTAGGTTACAATCTACATGGTGACCTATTGGCCATTATAAAAGCCTTACATACTGAAAACTGGGCCCAGATAATCTTGGATGAGGAGGGTGGATTGTCTGGGAGGATCCAGATTGGAAATGGCTTGAGGCAGGGGTGCATACTTGCCCCTCTGCTTTTTTCCCTGTTTTTGGCCGACCTTCCAGCAAAACTAAGAGAGGTTAAAGGGGCTAGTCCAAAATTAGGAGGTAATCATATTTTCTGCCTATTATATGCAGACGATCTAGTGATTATGGACCAGACGGAGATAGGTCTCCAGAGAAAATTAAACACGTTCAACGAATATTGTCTAAATAAAAAGTTAATAGTGAACATGGAAAAGACCAAAATTCTATGCTTCGGGAGGAGTAAAACTAGGTTCCCTTGGTGTCTGGGTACAAAATTACTCGAGAGGGTGAAAGAATACAGATACCTAGGAATCTGGTTTACGAGTAACCTTAAATGGCATACCCATCTGGAGGCTCTTAAAATGAGGGCATCTGCCTCTGTGAAGGGACTAAAAAGATTTAATAGTGTTTATGGAGAAAACTCAGATAGGCCGGTCATAAAGGCCTACCTAGCAATGGTCCCTCCCCAATTCCTGTACGGGGCAGAAGTGCTTTACTTAAGTGGGAAAAAGGCTGGGATAAAGAAGAGGGAAATATCCTAAAAAGCTTGTTCTCACTGCCAAAATCCTCTATGGAACAAGCTGCAAGACTTGAGCTGGGTAATACCTCTTGGGCGGTAACTGCCTGCATGGCTCTAATACGCTTTTGGCAGCGTCTAGGGACTGGAGAGCGCCTAAAAATTTCCCAGTGGTGTAAAAGGGAAATTGCCGCTAGTGAATTGTCCTGGGCGAAAGAAACAATAGCCGCATTAAGTGAAGCATATGGAGTGTTGGGTTTAAAACGATGCCCGCAACTGGGACATCCAAGTATATATAAGGAAGAACTAAGGACACTGGGAGCTGAGACTTCCCACACATATGATAGAGAGTATCTCTCGCGGAAAGTTTCGGTGTCGCATATGACCTTGGCTTGGGAAACCAATTAACAGTATCCCTATTTAGACAGATTGCCGAGCTACCATTTGAGACGTGAGGTACTAAAAGAGCGAATGGGGATAAACCCCTGCTATGTGAATAATGAGGTCAAAAATGTTATGTTGAATAGTAATGGTACCTGCACTTGCGTGTTAGGCACTCACTGCGATATTGTACATATTTTATTTGATTGTATGAAGATTTTAGACTTACGAAAAGAGATCTTATGCCCGATATTTAAAAAATACAGGATTAGGAATAGGATGCAAGCTGCTAACCTTTTAGTGGAAATGACGAACCTAGATATTGCTTGTGCTATGGGGAAATTTATGAGTAAAGTTAAGGTGTTCCTCAAGTGTACAGAGTAAATATCGTATGCTGTTCACTTGGGGTAGGATGAGTTTGTGCATGTAAAGGTTAATGGTACTGTATGGAATCTCTTGGAAGAATTTGATGCATATGAGTGAATTACCTGACCTAATCATTCGTAGGTGGACATTTGTATCTTGTATAAAGGAAATGTTTGATTTTATGTGTGATGTGCATATGCTACGTTTTTAATATGATCTTGTTTATGTTTTAATAGCAATTTTATGTACAGGGTATACTTCTATGGTTGTAACTAACCAAAGAAAGTTTTTGCAAGAAATTAAAAAAAATGTTGCTATGTTTTGGCTATTTTATCAGTTCCTTCCAGGGAAATCCACAAGTCCCTGGCTACCTTTAAAATACCCAACATGAGAGAAACAAGCATTTGCAATGCAATAGGTCTCGCAATGACATTGCTTTGAGCTATTGGCATTGAAATTTTTCTTTTTTTTTCCCACCTTCGTGAAACATTAATCAAATGGTGTAATTGAAAATGACATTAGCTCACTTTGTTGTAATTGCGAAATCTATTGCATTGCATTTGTACTATAGTACATTCTCTCTCTCGAAAACTTCATATTGTTTTACAACACATCAGCAAATATACCAATATACCGCATCAGTTACACCTGGAGGGAGAATGGTCTTATTAGGTGTAGCCTTAAAAAACAACATGGAATCTGTAATTGTGTACCTAATCCCACGAGCTATTTCTCCTTTTACTGGGACAATTTCGCTTTCATCAGCGTAAATATCTTGTTGATTGCACAGGATCCTCGAATTGGCAGGTTAGGGGGAATGGCACAGCAGGGATCAAGTGTCATTCAAAGGCGAGTGATAGGTATGGGGGCTTAGGCCAACAACATGCTGCAACGTGTGAAATTTAAGGTGCGGGCAGGGGATGAAGAATAATAAAGAGCGTTTAAATGCCCCTGGATAGCAAGGGGGGAGGGGTAGAAATATATGGGCACTAATTTGGATGGGGGCTGGTTAATGGTCGGTACTTAATACAGCAAGGGGGGGCGAGAGGGGGTGGGGTAATGCTTGTAAGGGAGGAGGATGTCTCAGGATGTTGGATGCACAGGGTAGGCCTGCGAGTTAGTGAACGGGGGAACACTGGACAATTGTAAGGAAAGCGGGGGCTAAATGGGGAATTAACGTGGTCCTAGGCACAGAGCTGCCGAGGGGAGAGCGGCGCAACATACATTCTCCTGGGAATGTTACAGAGGAGAGAGGTGCTGCTCCTGCAGTGTGAGGTGAGGGGGGGTTGGGGGAGCGGTGTGCGGAGGCCAGCTGTGTTTTGGAAGGGGGGCGGGGGGGTTGTGCAGTTCCCTTCGGATGTTCGGAGTGGTCCTCAGGCCAAGGGTATTGGGGACAGCAGAGCGCCCGGGGGACGGCAGAGTGCCCGGGGGTGGCAGAGCAAGTTTGGTTGCTGTTGGGGGGTCAATGGGCACATGCCATACATGTGAACGGTCGCGGGCGATAAGGTGGTGATAACAAATAATAGTGATACAGATGATGGTAATCGTAATGATACCGATGAGAATTACAATTATATACAACGTTATATATTATATATTATGTATTGTATATTATATAGTAAATGATGTAATAATAAGATTAATATATGCAGCCGTGAACAATAATATAAAAATTACCTCACCAGGGAGACCTGGGTTCCGGGGTCTGACAGGCAGAGGCAGCGCCTAGCGCACTAGTTCCAGCTCTAGGAGCCCAAAAGGGAAGGGGTGCAGGTAGAATCGTAGAAAGACAGCCCCACCCTGTGTCTCTCCATATTGCCTCCTCTCACATGGTCACCCTGTGAGGCCGAGATCACACGGTGCAAGGGAAGCTGTCCCGCAATTGGCTGCAGAGAGCGCGTGTCCAACCCAAGGAGGGCTCTTTCCACACTAAAGTCCACATCGATTGTTCACTGACCTCCATGGGACAACTAAGCTTTTTTTTCTGGGGTTTTCTTTGGGGGTGAATGGGGGGGGGGGGGAGGTCGGCGTCTCTTCATGTCCCCCCTACCCCCCTACCAACTGATGGTCACCCAGGCCCTGCACAATCAAGGCTCTTCTATCACTCGCACAGTGAAGCTGCCTTTAAAGCCGGCAGCTGGTGATATAAGCAGTAATCCTTGGATATCCGCCTCTGGCCCTCCAATGGTTCACTAAATCAAACTGGGATTAATATCACAGAGGTACTGTGGGGGAGGGGCAGTGGTAACAGGGAGGGGGGGGGGCACCACTTCAAAGTACGAGCACCGAAACACCAAGCACATTTAGCGCAAGCGATACCAGCTGCTTCTGGGTTAACAAGCAATGCGCGGAAAGCATTCCTAGGTCAGCATCCAGAATGTCCAAGCCTGTCCAATACTGGAAGGAAAAACAAGAAGCAGAGCGATAAGCAAAAGAATGACAGGGTGGGAACGGGCGGGAAGAGGAAGGGAAGGCCTGGAAAAGAAAGTTAGAAATCGCACGTGACTGCTCAATGACGCCCCGTAGCCCCCCTTGGGATTTCGGCAGTGTTCTCGTCACGCGCTCAGAATTCCTGGCTCGCGCACATCTCATGAAGTGCAGCCAGCTGCCCTCGCGCTACACACTGTGTGACTGCAGCTGGCCTGCAAACAAGGAGGCCCTTTAGTTCTGGCACTGAGGTACAGGCGCGGCCCCTCCAGTTCTCACGACATCTTAAACACCGTCAGGCGGGCGCACGCACTTCTGCACAAGCGCAGAGTGTTCTTGGCCGCGTCTCCGGCTCCGACAAGTGACGTCAGGCGGGCGCACGCACTTCTGCGCAGGCACAGAGTGTTCTTGGCCGCGTCTCCGGCTCCGCCTGCTAATGGCGTACAAGAGGTGTCTGCAGTCCCTGGCCGTTCCTTGCCGCGTCGTCCCCGCCCGCCGTAGCAGCACTGGAGCCCCTGGCCGCATCGCACCCGCCCACCCACTGGGAGCCAGGCAGAAGGAGCCAGCAAGAAAAGAGCCTGGTGAGGTAAGGGGGGGGCGTGTGTGTATGCAGTGTGTGTGCGCGTGGGTCTGCGTGTGTGTATGCAGTGTGTGTGTGTGTGTGTGTGTGTGTGTGTGTGTGTGTGTGTGTGTGTGTGTGTGTGCGCGCGCGCGTGGGTCTGCGTGTGTGTATGCAGTGTGTGTGTGCCTGTGTGTGCCTGCGTATGGCTGTGTATGTGCGCATGCGTGAGTGTGGAGTGTGTTTGCTCAAGGGAATGTGGCACAAGAGGGGCACGGCGCCGTGCGCGCTCACGAGGTCAAATCTGAGCAAATCTGCACTCGTGCACCCTCTTGTGCCCACATTCCCAGAAACGGGTAGCAATAGATGTCTTCGCTGACGTCAGCAATGCTTCGCATTGCTTACGTCTAGCTCGACCTACATCAAACAATCACTGGCAATGCCAATAGGTCAGAGTTATTAAAGTGCCTTTTGTGTCACTGATGGGTGAAGACACTCCAATAAGGCATCATTACACACACGGTCACTTATCGTTGCACTCAATAATCCATTTATCAATCCACAGAGTTATCCTTCCATTCACCCTGTGACACAAATACAATAAAACACACACAAACGCAACAAATGCAAGACAAATTAAAAGGCTACAAGTAGACATAAGAAAACACGCTGCCTTCTAAACACAGTGGGCATATGTTTGGAATAACAAAACTAAACATAGAATCAGGTGACCGACTTTGAAAGGATTTGTAAATAGGCTATAATTGATTTAAAGTTCAGGCATACCCACCACATTTAGAACCAACATGTTGGCCATCTTGGAATGGTAAAACAATGATACATGATGGACAACAGCGCTCCATAATGATCTCCTGGTTTAGAGGAATTGGCCATGAGGAATGCACTGCAGATTAAATGAGCAGCAAGTATAAAATCCATTACCACAGCATGGAGAGCTAAAGTATCTGCTTAAGAAACACTAAAATTAAAAAAAGACGCAAAGAAATGAAAAGAGAACTATAAAAGAAGAAAATTCTAAACTAAAGGAATGGCCAACCAGCCCAGAGTCTGAAGTGGACTAATTTTCAGGTGGATGTACACACGTGGTCAAAAAATTACACCATTCACAGGGCAAAAGAGCCAACGACTGATAAAGACTACACCATTATTCCATGCAGTTCGCTGTCATGGATGGAATCGGAGTGCAAATGATACTCAGACAAACGAAAGGCAGAACATAGTGGACCCAATGGCTCTCTATATATCTATATGGATATATATTTATATGTGTGGATGTATGTAAATGTAATGTTCTTTTTATTACAAGTTCCTTGCAGACAGCTAAGAAGACATTTTAACAATAATTATTACAGTGCAAATCTTCTCTCTCTATGGTTGATACGAGGCGATAACCAGCCCCGAAAGCCTTCCCTATGAAGGCAATCTGTGATACAGCATGAAACAAAATACCTATCTGTAGGCATTAATACAGAGAAATAACAATACACCCTTAAATGACTATGGACTTTAATATGTGTTTTTCACTATCAATATGTCAGGCCTACTGTGTTGATCATAAGTTTTCATGATTAACAGATCAGACCTTTGACATTAGAAATGTTTTTTCCTAATGCACCCATTAGGACTGTTGCTCTCATCACTGGCTTCGCACCATAACTACGGAGGCTTTCTGTACTGGGCGTAAGCCTTTTCACAAGGCAACTACCAGGCATATAGTCATAAAAATGCATAGTAATGTCCCTTCCCAGCTACACTGGATGCAGTATGAGAGGTGTTGACAGGCCTCCCCAGGGGTGTTGTTATGGTGGGTGGGGACTTCAATATGATGATGTCATTTGACACAGACGGCTCGAGCACTTTGGATAATACCAGGCCCAGAGCCACAACCCTTGCAGACTGGATATCTAGCCTTGGTCTCTGCCATGTCTGGCATACCTGGAACCCTTGCAAGCAGGCTTACAGTTAAACATCAGCTGCAAACAAAACCAGATCACATATTGACAATGTATTCATGCCCTCCACAGCCTTACTACACAACCCGGGGTCGGACATCACCCCCAGGGGATCTCTGATCATGCCCTGGTCACCATACAAATGGGAGGGGGTACACAAGGGGAGTGCCCAGTCTGGCACCGTAAATCATAGTGCCTCATGGACAATGACGCTGGGGAGTTTCTAATACAGTAACTCGATGCCTTTCTGACACTGAATGTAGTTTCGGTGGACTCCCACGGGACACTTTTGGCAGCCGGCAAGGCATTCATGTGAGGGGTTGTCACACACATTTTCGAGCTAGAGATCAGCAGCAATTATTGCAGACCGAGGGGCTGGAAGCCCACCTAGCATTGGTGGAAGAACCTTCCGCTGCAGATGTAGCAAAACTGCGGCAACTGGCACTGGACAGGCTCTCACTACCTCAGCTCTGCCTAGATGATGCAAGGCTATGCTATGTGGCCTCCCAGAGGAGTGTTTACAGTAGGGGGGGGGGGGATAAGTCAAGTAAGCTTCTGTACTGGCCAAAGAACGTTCCACTGCAGATGTAACTGAACTGTGTCAACTAGCACTGGACAGGATCTCGCTACCTCAGCTCTGCCTAGATGATGCAGGGCTATGTGGTGTGGCCACCCAGAAGAGGGTTTACAGTAGGCGGGTGGTGGGAATAAGTCAAGTAAGCTTCTGTACTGGCTGGCAACTAGCGGCATGGTGGACAGAGTGGTCCCTAGTATCCGGGTCCACAAACAGGGATGGATTACAGAAGCCCTGGACACTGCTTCAACCTTCGCAGACCATTACTGCACTTTATATGTGCATTGCCTGCGACCAGCACATGAGTATACTCCTCCCCATTGGTCGCAGACTTGCTGAAGCGCATCCTCTCGACAGGCAACGCAGCCGATCTTGATGAACTACTTACCCTTGGGGAGCTCGACAGCCCTTACGGATACGAATCCCGGCAAGACACCAGGACCCGACAGCTTCCTAGTGGAGTATTACTAGAAATTCCAGAATCATTCTGCCACATTTACTGGCACTTTACAATGAAGGCATAGCCAAAAGCCACTTTCTGGTGGAGTTGAATGAGGAGACTATAGTGGTTCTCCACAGGGAGGGGCAGTCTCCACCGAACAGAGTCTCATAGCCAAATCTTGCTTATTAATTCCAAGCTTTAACTATTTCCTCAAGGTGTTATCAAATCGACTCCTCAGGGTCATTCATATGCTAGTCCACCAAAACAATGTGAGTTTATGCCATGTTGCGGTACACGTCATTGTATACATAGAGTACAGGTGATGGGTGCAAACTGTCACCTGTTGCTGGGGTCGGACGCTTTTCTCCTCAGACTCTGAAAAGGTGTAGGACTCCCTTGATTAGGCCTTCCTAATGGACACACTTGATCACCTGGGCTTCGGCTCCAGCTGACAGTTACACTCTAGGGTAGAGACATAACTAAGAAATATTAGGACGCCAATTGTTGCAGCTGTTCCTCGCGCCATCATCTGGTTGAATATTCACCAGGTGCAATTCTTGATGCGTCACCTTGTGGACTGACCTCGAAGGGTTGATTCTTAATCCTGTGTTTGCTGAGTTCTTGCAGGAGGAACCTTCCCTGTACGACGCAGATTGCAGTACCGGATTCATACATGGCTTGCTGCTCCGTATATATTTGACCAGTCCTGACATAACAAGGCTAGGGCCAAAACATCATCAATATAAAGGGCAAATGGAAACTATATGATTGTATCCACTGATAATATAATGGATATTAAGAACATCAATTATCCACGCCTGGGGTTCGTTTCCCCATTTTATATGTGTACACACTGCATTATTTGTTTATCATTTATCACTGTGAGAACACTACTGAGCGCTGACCAGTTTTTGTATGGCAGTAACAAATTACCGTTCACACTGACTGAGGCATATCGACAGAGAAGGGTGGGTAGTTGGAGTTAGCAGAACACCAGATCCAATTACTCTAACTTCGATCTTAGTGTATGCCCAAATGATGCAAAGGAACAATCCTACAGTTATTTCCAAAACTAGCACAACTAAAGGAGGAAGGAGGGATCAAGATGGCCGCCTGGTAGGAGCCCTACACTGGAGCTCCCAGTGCTGGGGATCCCTGTAATGGAACTATCCCAGATAGCACGCATCGCCATCGTGAAAAAACAAGTAACTGGTTTTTGACGAGTAACTGGTTTGAAAAACAAGTAACTAGATTTTGAATTGAAACTGGATTTCTCACGTACCTGAACTGTTGGCAATCTCCGGCGACTGGACACCTACAATCTTCACCGGAGCTGTGGCGGAGCCCTGGACAGTGGGTGAGAGCCTGCAGCGGATGCGGGCGTAGCTGCACGACGTGACCGCCTTTGAGTTCCGACTGCCGGGAGACTGCCGGCTGGGGCTGCAGCTGCTAACGTGCAGCCCAGGGTCAGGGGAAACGCTGCCTACCTCTGCCCGAGCACACCGCTCGCGGGGCGGGCGCCTCGAGACTGTCTGACGGGTCTGCGAGCTCGGACGTGCAGCACTGAAGACAGTGTGAGGCGCTGCCTGCCGGCCTGCTGATGCCGATGGGCTCCGTGAGGCGAGGCTGAGCGGAGCGGCTGGGAGCCTCCGACCACCCGAGAGTCCTGTCGCTGTGGCCGGCGAGCGCTGTAGAGAGTGCGGAGGATTGTCCCCCGAGTTGGAGGGCTGGGGCGAGGCGGTTCGCGTCGGAGCTGCATCTGGCCGCTCTCTCACGCTGGGCTGTTTGCAGCAGAGAGCGGGATGGGCTATGTGGCAGCGGAGCAACCTGGAGCCTCGGAGTTTGAGGGAGTAGTAGGGCGGCGGGTCGACTAGCTCACGGCTTGGCGGCCCTTGGAAGCCTCGCGCTGTGAGGGCACAAGTAAGAAAGGAGCTATTAGCCCTGCCCCCCACCTGGAAATGCTCGAAATAGAAGACAAACAATCACTCATCATTGGAGTTTTCTTCTTGCTTTTAATGTTCAATCAACTGGAATAGTGGATTTGCCGCAGTACAATTGGGATTAGTGAATCTGATTTGGACAGCCTCAGCGCAGCCTGACAGACCTGAAGGTATTTACAAGCACACTGTTTAATTTCCATCTTGAGCATGCCGGCGCTACACAATTTGCCCTGAAAGATACAAAGCTATCTGCTCACAAGCTATCCACGAGGCAGGGCGATCCTGTTACTCGTTTCACTCTTCTTTACCTAAGATGGCGGGGGCCATATACCGGAGCCATAAATCGCCTCCACTGCCCACCAATTGACCGTGAAGCTGCATACCAACGTGGTCACAGGTCACCTTAACAGAGATAAGTCTCCCTCCTCGCCGTTCAGGAATCTAATCTCTCCCCTCCCCTCCTAACAACACAGAGGATGGACTAACGCGACCTGCCCCTGAAAGGGAAACTATCTCTCTAAGGCACATCAACAATAGAGAAAGGACTATTTCTGGCTCCCTATAGGCTACCTTGGTGGCCATCTTTGAATAGTTCACCACTGGGGGGGCCATCTTAGACTAGTCATCCTCACCTACTGCCCACACTTTTACCACTTAGGGCCTAATGCCCCGCAACCCCACAAGCTCCCCACCTCTTCCACCCACCCCTCTTCCACCATGGAACGCTTGGGCGAGCACACCTACAAAATCATTTACCCACCTGATCTCACCAAAAAAAACGCCAAACGCTACAAACACAATTTCCTGAAGGTACACCCCGAATTACCGTGTGTGGACACCTACTTTTCACTGATCAATGGAGCCACGAACAACGATATCATCTTCTACACTCCACGTAGAGCACAATAGAGAAAAGCGTTCCTCTCCGTTCTCACTATTCACACCACCAATAAATCCGCTCAGGGCCTAACTCTTTCTATCACACCATCCCTAGTCTTCCCAGGCAGAGCCACAATCACCATCTACAACAATGGGACCATTCTATTCCAAGCCAATGATAGGAACCTTGACCGACTAGACAACCTATTCCCTACTTTCTTAGAACACATCGCCAAACGGCGGGCCTCCATTCCGCACACTTCAAGCTGCACAACTCCCCCCAACATCAATAATCAATATACCCCGCCTTGCACAATGCAACAGCGCAATGACATACACCTCTCCCACCCCCCCAGTGTTATAGTTAGTCACACACCTGACGCTACCCCCCACACCCCTCATCCACAGACGAAGATCAGTCCCCCTCATACATCCAACATACCCCTACCCACCCTTCCCCCCACCTCACACGAGTCTCGCTGAACGCACCACCGACCGGAGGGTAACTCCCCCCCCCGCCGCGGCAGATCTTCTTCCCTCTCTACCCCCCCCACTCTCACCCCTCACTCCCCCACACCACCAACTAGCACCCCAGAACTTGCCTCCTCCCTCACAATAACATCCCCCCTCCTTTCCCCCCCCATACTCGGCCCCCGCTTCCTTCTTACCACACGTATTATCTTCGACCTTCACTCATCCCTCAACTCACCGGTGCCACCTCCCACCGACGACCCCACCATTACATCCCACCCTCCCCCTACATCACCCACACCCCTCGCCCACAAATTTTCGCACCCACCGAATGCCACCCCACCCACCTCTACCGCAGTGCCCTCCACTAATGCTAGCATACCCCACCTCAACGCCCCAAATTCGCCCCCTAACTCCCCTCTCAACGTTTTGCCCATGGCCCACATCACAAACACTAACCCCAATCCACCTCTTGACCTGATTTTATCCACCCTCCTACAACTCAAAGACGAGCTCCGCACCATCAAAGAACTTCTTTACACACCGTCCAGACAACATCGACCCACTACGACCACCACTGTACCCAACAGACGACGCACTCTCCCCATAGTCCCTCGCACTCCACTCTCTCCGCACTGGCCCACTATCCCCGCCCGCAACAACACCCACCTCCCCCGGCGTGCCCTTAACTCCCTGTCGGACCACGACTTATGCACCCTCCTCCGCTCTTTTGGCCCAGGTCCGGTAAAACACATAACCTCCACACACCTCCCCATACCCACAATTCTCACAAATCCCCTTAGGCACCCAACTCTAAGCAACAGAAGTTCTGTCCCAAACAACCTCAGAAAAGTCCCCCTATCTCTATCTCTAGAACACTCGACCTCCCCTCTCACCCCCAGACTCAAATGCATCCTACTCAACTGCAGATCGGCCCAGAGACACTCCTCCGACATTGCAGATCTCGTCACATCAATGGATCTTGACCTAACCATTTTAACTGAAACATGGCTAACTGAAGCCTTCACCCCTATTATGGACATACTAGTTCCTCCCAATTACCACATCATCAGACTCTACAGGACCGGCAAGATAGGAGGGGGAATCGCATGCATTTTCAGGAACAATCTCTCCGTCACCAAAGTCATCTCCCTCCCTAACTTCCTGTGAACTCTTCTGCCTCGATATCTCCAGCGAGGGCAAACCAGTATGTGCTCTTCATCTCATCTATCACCCGCCCGGGGACAACCTCATCTTCTCTCAACAACTCATGGACACTATTACCTCCAACGCTGGTCGGCAGATCACTCAAATCTACCTGGGTGACTTTAATCTCCACTGGAACGATCAGAAAGACGCAGTGGTGAATAGTCTCAAAACTTTCCTTAACGCGCTTGACCTCACCCAAATATGCAACAGCCCAACACATGATAAAGGATCGATACTCGATCTCATCATCGCCAAAGAGGACTCTACCCAACTGGGGGCAATCCAACCTTGTGATTGGTCAGATCACCACATCATCACCTTCTTTATCAATGAAAAAGTCAAACCCTCCCCGGCTCAACCCACCAAATCCAAGATATGGAAAAGGGACATGAAGAATCTGAACCCCAATTCCCTACCTCCCCACACCTACAGGCTCTTCCTTCCCCCTGCTGGAGTCGCTGATGTTCAATCACTGACGGACCTCTACCTCGACTCTATGACCTCAATAATCAACGAAGCCGCCCCACTGCAACTAAAGAGAGTCTCCACTAAGAGCTCGAACCCTTGGTATGACGGCAGACTCAACGAAGACAGGCGTGCTATGCGATCGGCAGAGCGCACTTGGAGAGCTGATCCCTCATCACTACATCGCAAAACGCTTAAGAACAAGAGAAATGCCTACTTTAGGAAAATCAAGCGTGCAAAATCTGACTTCTTTAGCCTCCAGTTTGACCAAGCGAAAAACCGACCAAGAAAATTGTTCGAACTAGTCAAAAGTCAAACAAAGCCGCAACCCTTACGATCAAACACAGCAATCGACATCCCACACAGTGAAGACTTTTCTGCTTTCTTCAAGCAAAAGACCGACAACATAAGAGCTGATCTCCTCAATGATGTAAGCCAAAACGCGGGTCACATCAGAATGTCTAACACTCAGCCTAAAAATAGCGCATCATGGACGTCTTTCGACACCTACTCTGAAGAAGCAATACACAGACTGCTCGGTACCTTGAAACCCTCTAATCACCTTACAGACCCCCTACCCGCTAATGCTGTAAAAGACTTCACCACCATGCTTCTCCCACTCTGGACCAAAAATCATTAACAGCTCCCTGCAACAAGGTCTCATCCCGGACTCGCTCAAGGTTGGGCAAGTCACGCCCATACTCAAGAAACCTACAGCTGACCCGTCTGACCTAAACAATTACCGCCCTATCACAAACATACCCACCTTGGCCAAACTGCTGGAAAAATGTGTACAACTCCAACTAACAAAACACATTGACAAGTTTGACCTCCTCAACCCTCACCTATCAGGCTTCCGAGCGAAACACGGCACGGAAACGGCCATGACTCACATAACTGATGACGCCCTCCAAATTCTTGATCGCAATGATTCATGCCTCCTCATCCTTCTCGACCTTTCATCAGCATTTGACACGGTCAAACATGAGAACCTCCTGGAGCTGCTAAACACTAGAATGGGTTTATCCGGGACTGTTCTCAAATGGTTCACTTCCTTCCTACATAACCGGTCCCAGAAGTTCAAGATCAACAATGTGTTGTCCTCGCCTGTGCCAGTAGACTTAGGCGTGCCACAAGGATCCTCCCTTTCACCCACACTGTTCAACCTCATCATGGAACCACTTGCCACTTTACTCCAAGCATCCAATGTATACTTCCATATGTATGCCAATGACACTCAACTTTACCTAAAGGTACAATCCCCGGAGGATATCAAACTCCTGAACTACACTCTTATAAAGACCCAAGCGTGGTTGGCCGACAATCACCTCAAACTAAATGCTCTGAAAACAGAGTTCCTTCTGATATCACCCCCTGCGAAAATTACCACCACCCAAATCTGGCTCAATCACCTAACAGCACTCAATGTCCAGCCCACCATCGTGGATTCCGCGAAATCCTTAGGTATCACACTGGACGCAAAGCTCAACATGCAACAGCACATTAGCAAAGCAACGAAAGGAGCTAATTTCCAAATCAACACACTGAGGAAACTTAAACCCTTCCTCCCAGCCAAAGACTTCCAAAATGCTGTACAAGCCCTCGTCATCCCCCGCATAGACTATGGAATTGTGACCCTCAGTGGTCTCCCTCTAGCAACAACTGCACCCCTAAGAGCCTCCTTGAACGCTGCCGCGAGACTCATTACTGGCTCAAGAAAACACTCTCATATATCCCGACCTGAAATCCCTGAAATGGCTGCCCTTTGAAGCCAGAATACAGCTGAAAATTGCTGTTATGACACACTCGGCCTGACACCACAAGACACCCAACTACCTCACACAAAAGGGGACTATATCAGGAGGTTCGAGATCCAATAGAAGTACAAAAAATCTACTCCTGAAACCTCGCAGATTCCGGAAGGAAAAAACTTACAAACGCTCCTTCTCAGGAATGGCACCGAGATCTGGAACGCACTCCCTCCCGAAACCAGGCGTATCTCCTCCACGGCCTTCTTTAAGAAAGAGGTGAAAGCCATCCTCATGGCTAAGTTCACCTGAACTTTAGTGTCTGCTGATCAGAGACTTCGCACCGCTTTGGTATCATTGGCTACCTGATTGTCTAATGTCAAATTATATCATATTGTTCCTGTTTTCGACCCTTTTATTCTCTTTGCTTGCCATTATTCTATGATGATTAGTCGATCCTATTATGCTACTCACTCACTACCTATTATTAGACTATTCACGTTAGCCGGATGAAATTCGTTGTCCCTACCTCTTGCTCCCTGTAACCTTTAGATATTGTCATAAGCCATCCCTTTAGCCTGAATTCTCCTGATTTCTATTGTAGTTGGATCAAAGACTCATTATCGTCTTATATTATCGTTTACCTGTTTGTTTATTGATATTTTACCGGCACTTGACTGCTATCCGATCATGCTATTGAATTTTATATTGCACCCAATATTATGTTGCGACACCCTCCTGCTATCCTCACCCCTAGTTTCTGTGAAGCGCTCTGATATCTGTAAAGATCCTGTTCGCGCTATATAAAACTCTGAATAAATAAATAAATAAATAAACTACAAAGGGGCCACTCATTAATAGGAGACGTTGACACTTTGGACACCTTGTTACAATCCACATGACTGATCAGTAGCCAGAATGGGCAATTCTCAGGTGCCATCCTCCTCCTTGAAGGGAATAGTAGACAATTCTTTAGTAGAGATTTGGCGTTCAAGTCGAAAATGAAAGATTATACCTTCTTTTCAAATGTGTTCAAAACGCATACCAGGATGATATTTTTCTGGTGGGTTTCAGGTATAGACCCTAGAGTGTTATCTGGCCATGCGCCTCAGCCCGTACAAATAGATCTATGACCCCTTATCACAATCTTTTTAAATTGAGGATATTGTTAGTCATTATTGCATTCGCACCTTATTCCTGTTTTATCCTTTTGACTTGATTTTTAATTGAGTACACACATAGAAATGCTGCATCTTAGCGATTTCCTCGGTGTTTACAATTCTCATTACGTGATACTTGACCATTTGAACCTGGTGTACTAAATATCTATTTTTACTTGTGTTAACTGTATCATGGGCTCCACTGCTAAGGAAGAATATGTGTGTATCTTTTATGGTTTTACAACCAATATAAAGATTATGATGATGAACCCTAACCAGACCAACATGCAAACTGTAGTCATTAATGAATCTGCTTTTAGAGATCCTACTTTAAGGTCTTCAGTTACAGAAATGTAAAACAATTATTTCAGGGAGAATGATAATGGAGAGGTGGAGTGGGACATGATATGGGTCGGAGCTAAGGTAATAATAGGAGGTGTTTAATAGCCCCTGCAGCAATTTTTTTAATAGCAAAATAAACAAAAATTATCTAGAAACCCATATTTTACAATCCGAAGGCAAACATAAATTGGAGTGTTCATTGTGAACATATAGAGATAATAAAAAAGCCTAGAGTGAGATTAAACAAGTGCTCAAGAAAGAGGTCACCAGGAAACGCTCGACACTAATCAAACATATTACAAAAATGCAAATAAAGCAGACAGGTAATTCTCTTGTAAACTGAGGAAAGTTCAAACAAGAAATTAGGAGTTCCATTAGCGGCAAGAGGGTACGGTCCACATGGATACTGAAAAGATAATAAATACATTCCATGCCCCTACTTCTACTCTTTATAACTCCACACAACTCAAAGAGGCCCAACTAAGATCTTTATCTACGAGAAGGAGCATTACCACAGAGAGAATATAGATTTCACATCACATCGCTAAAGATTCAATTTCCATATCTATAGACGAAGTTAGAGTGGCCACCAAAAATCTTAAACATAACAAACCCAAGGTATTGATTGGCCTATCTAATTTTACAGGGTCTGTGCAAACATTTTATCGGAGCCCCTGACCACAGTTTATAATCAATTTATGATAACGGGTGGTGTGGCAAAATCTCTGATGTTGTCCATTGTCCCTCTACTATTCAAACCGGCTAAGGACCCAACTTTGCGTGCATGCTATATCCCTACTAAATTTGGAAATAAAGATTTTCATGCCCATACTTGTTTCGCATTTACAAGATGTCCCTCTCTTATATCTGAATAATCATGCTTCATAAAAAAGAGACACACTAGCGATAACACTAGATTAGCGTTTTAATTGATTGAGATGGCTCAAAGATAGATTAAACAAATGGAGTTTGTCTCACCTTACACAAAGAAAGCCTTCAATAGGGCTGATTGGCAATCCCCATGAAAAGCCCTTGCTAAAACAGGTGCCTTGGCTCAAATATGATTAAATACATAATAGCTCGTTTTGTAGGCCCAAGTGCAAGACTTAAAATCAACAGCAAATATTAACAAACTATACCATTAAGAAGGAGCAACTATAAGAGTGCCCGCTTTACACCATAGGTACATGTTCTCTTCACAGAGCTCGTTATCTTAAAGATTTAAAACAACCCAGAACTTAAAAGTATAACTCTAGGGCAGAGGGAATATAAAGTGGCACTTTCATTGGATGACGTTCTGTGTTGTATCACTCAGCCGGAAACCTTTATTCCGGCCATGTTAGATGAACTTTATCAATTTGCCACAGCATCAGGACTTAAAATAATTAACACTAAGTGTCATTAAATGGGCATCTCAGATTCAAAGAGCATTAGTAAATATACAATGAAAAGCACAAAAAGTGGAATTAGAAGCCCATTAAATATCTATGAATCCACCTGCCAAGTTCTAAAAATGTAACATACCAACACAACATATCACCCCTAATAGACGTATTATATAGACACCTAAGTAGATGGGGAAGCTTGAGAACTCATAGCTAGGCCACATATTGGATATAAAAATTAAATTTTTCTCATATTCTGTAGTGTGAGTAAAGCTCCGCCATTCAACTGTCACAAAGGTGCTCTGTCACAGATACAAAACAGGTTGACAATTTTGCCTAGAATAGCAACTCTCCAAGAATACTGAGATCTACAATACTCTGGAGACAAACTATGGTGGGATTGGTATTCCCTAATATAAAAAAAAAAAAAAAAAAAAAAAAAAATCGATTTAGGAGGAGGAGCTACGTTCGCAACCAAGATGGCCGCATAAGCTCCCGGCTCCGCCGACCTCCGCCAGCCGCTCGTCAATCCTGCCTACTATCCTGACTTTGCACCGGGCTCCCACGTGGCTGAAGATTTCCTGAGTCTGGAGATGCAATCCCGAGATTTCCATCTTTTCGGATGATGAAGTTATGCCGTGTGTCATTCTCGGCCTAACCCAGCGAGGAAAGCCGGGGCCTCAATTTTGAATTCATCCGGGCTGGAAGTGAACAACATCGGCCGCGAGAATTGGGCCGTGTCCGGTCCCCCGAAGGGGAGAGTATCCTGCCTGGTTTGAATGGCGATTTGATGGCTGGTTGAATCCACAGTATAACGGCGTGTTGCACCGGTTGCCGTGGTCAGGGGTCCATTGCCCGGAGGCTGTGCTGCCCCCCCCCCCCCGGGTCGACGGGCTCGGGCCCTCGCGGGAGGCGACGGTGTTGATATTGCGACATTGAGAGCGCCCACAGTCTCCGGCGGCACCACCTATGCCTGTTACCCCGGAGTAGTCGACCTCCGGGGTTCAAAACCTGCTCGGTTGTTTTGCCAGAGGGGATGGAACGGGTGGAGACTGAGCCGTCGTTGCAGACCGTAATGGCCGCCATTGGGGCGTTCCACTCTAGGGTCACCGCCATCATCCAGAAACTGATCGACAAAGCTGACTCTATCAGTCTTATACCGGACACCAGCCCTTCGATTTGTCTCCAACAAGTTTTGTTGCCTGCGGGACAGATTATGCCCGTGATTGAGGACCCCGTGCCACAGCCAGGTCTGGCGTTTTTAGTCAATTTCTACGCAACGGATAGTGAGCCAGTGACTACCACACGCTTGGTACGGTTAATGCCAACACCGCCCGTGATGGACAGAGAAGTTCCTGTACGCTTTACTAAGCTCATCAGAGACCATGGGAGTTCTTCACCGTCCTTTCCCCCCTTACTGTTGCAACCTCTCTCCTTGGACCTTTCCTTTGCGGACGATTGCCGTTTGACTTGTGGTCCTCCAGCACAGATGTCTTGGCTCCTTTCCGGCCAAATTGACTCAGACTTTGTTAAACATTTCACATTTACTATTGATATGGCGGTCCGAGAGGAGAGGGTTCGTACGAAAAATCGACGTGGCCAAGGTTGATTTGACTGCCTGGGTGTGCCGAAAGGGTTTCACTTTGACGCGGGATTTGTATGTTGTAATAATGTGGGAGTCTGGCGATTCTTTTAAACTCCCCCGATGTTGCTAACTGTTGCTTGATATTGTCCTGTTTATGATCGGGGGTGGTTTGCTTCTGGCCGGGGGTACGGGAGACCGGGGGCCTGTTTCCTTTCTCCTCCTCCGCTGTCTTTCTCCCTTCTTTTAGGGCACGTTTCTGGGGCGACAGGCACGCTGTTAGTGGGGTAAGGCTGTAGCCATTGCAGGGGTGCAGGGTGGGGGGTGTGGGGAGGGTTTGTTATTTTGTCTTTGTTTAGTTCTATGGCCTCTTTTTCTTTTCTTTTCCCTCTTTGCGGGAGGTGCTTAGTATATCCTGAATCGTGTTCTTTCACTCATCTTGGTGTCTACTCTGGTTCTAACTATCCTAAGTTGCGGGTGGACGGGCTCTGCAGACTGTAGCTTATCTAATTGATTGACTGTATTGATTCTTCTGTTCAAATAATACATTCTGTTGGTATATTTTACTACTATGTACTGTTTTCTCTGCATTTCCTCACAAGCCTGCCGAATATTGTAATGTAATTGAGTATGACACCGGACTTGTGTAACGTTTACTCCTGCTTTCTTTAATAAAAATATATATATAAAAAAAAAATCGATTTATGTAGCTCACGGACAACCTGCACTGGACTGGCAACGTACATCCTACTGCACAGCATGAATGACAGCCACTATTCTAAAATTCACTTACATAACATATTATGGCTGCCACATAGACACAGGCCAGTTAATGCAAATATCATGACCTCAATGAAAATCCTACTTGATTACTGGAACAATATGACAAGGAGGAAAAACACTATGACGTGTAGGTCGCCACTGTTTCCAATAAATTATTACCCAGATTTCTCTCCGGGAGCAATGGATGTGTGGTTCCAGAGTGGGAATAAAGCCGACCAACTAACGTTAGGAGACTTATAACTTAGATAAAGATAGCTGCATACAACCATTTAAACTGACACTGAGCAATCACAGCAAATTAATACTGCTACAACACAGGGTAAAAGAAAGGTGAAGTAAAGAATAAGTTGATAGTGAAAAAAAAAACAATAAAGTTAATGTTTTATAATAAGCAAACAAGGATGGTGATAGGGTATCAAATTATCAATATCCAAGTTTGGAAACAAAGGTTGACACCATCTTAACAGGACATGTATGGTAGGCAAACATATGAAAGGTATACGGAATGGAAAAGCTGTCAGCCAAATTAATGACAAATTTAAAAAAATACAGTGTTCATTTAAAACATATATGGAACGACAAAAACTTTAGCGGCCTAACGAAATGCCAGCTACACTAAGAAGTTCAACATTGGGTGGAATTTCCTCAACTTCTAAAAGCACACAAAAAAGTAATTCTATGTCAGGACTGGAGGCGAGGATTATGCCTTCTTTCTCCACTTTATTTAACAGCAGCGAAGATAACAAAGACTACATTTCCCATGGTTCCACAGGGACATGTAGTAAAACAAGAAAAAACCCAGAAACACCTGGTAACAACCAATTAAATGTCCAGACTCAATGTCCAATCAGGGCACTAGAAGCCCTCACATAGTCCCTCCACAGTGTCTCTTCCTCCTCTTTCTTCGCTGCTGTGCAGCAAGATAAGTACCCTTCAGGCTGTTCCCTTGGGAAACATCCTTTACAACGCAACTTTTACCACGCAGTGCCTTTATGACGCAACTTTTACAACGCAAACCATTACAGCGCATTGCGCTGGGGGGCGCTCTAGGATAGGGAATACGTTTAATTTACTGTCCAACACCTTCCCTAGTGTCCACGGGGACTGGAGTTGGAATAGTAAATTAAACTATTCACTATCCAGCACCCCAAAGCGCTATGCGTTGTAAAGGTATGCGATGTAAAAACCGCGTTGTAAAGGCATGCGATGTAAAAGTATGCGTTGAAACGTCATACATCCTTTTCCCTTGTGTTAGCTGTTTTAAGGGTGTTTGATATGTCTTTTGCAAAAAGCGCTGCTTTTGTTTGTTGATATATGGCTTCACGCTGTGTTAATGGATTGTGGCTTCACGCTGTGTTACTGCTTTGTTGCATTGGTTGTGGTAATTTAGCTTCACACTGTGTTCAGCACTTCCTGACAGGATTTGCGCTTCGGTTTTCAGTCCCGGGTTTTTCTTTTCTACCGCGTTTGGTTTTTTCTCCCTCTCCCGCAACGGGGGAGCCGCGGGGAGAGGTGGTGCCGCGGCTACGGGTTTCCCCGTACCTACGCGGCGCATACTGGCAATTGCTCCCTGGTCCTCCCGCCCTTAGAGGGCGTGGGTGTGGAGACGGGCGCTGCACGTCGTTTGATCTCTCTTCAGAGAGGTTCAAACGTCGCACGCGCGTCAGTTGGGAGCCCCGGCTGAGGGAGAACGCCTGTGTGGTGTTTCGGCGGTATTTCAAAGCGTTTACCGCGATTCTTGGGCCCCACGCTCTGGCCCTGGGTTTTTTCTTTTTTTGTGCTACCGGGGCAGAGCCTGTATTTGCAGCTGTAGCGGTCATGCCTGTTTGGTCTGTATTGTGAGGGGGCACAAGTGTAAAAAAGGGACATTACCCAGCCGGTTGCCCTGCACAAAGAAGGGTGATTAAAATCCTGTTGCCAGTTGTCCCTGGGCTTGGACCCATTGATTGGCGGATCTCCGCTACCTCAAGTGTTGGCTGCTACCCAGCCTTTGCTAAGCCTTTCTGTATGCCAGGGGTGCCCACCCTATTAATTACTGCATCATGGAGTACTATATTGATTATCAGGAGGAGGAAGAGGACCCCCTCGCTGAGATGGCCTGGGGGGACGCCTTTTACGAGACAGTGGATACCTCCATTTATAGGGCGGTTGACCAGGCCATTTCCCCTCTAGAGGATAGGTTAACGCGCCAAATTGACTAGGCTTTTGCTAAGCTTTCCCAACAAATTGCTCCTAACCCCTCCCAGGCTTCTGCTCCTCCCCCCCAGGACCCGCTTGGCTCCTGGGCGGGCGTGGATGGGGATGCTTTTGACCGCCTTAGGCAGGCCTTTATGGCCAGTAGGCCAAATGCCCTCCTCCCCCCCCCCCTCGGTTCCAGGACCGTTTCCCTCTCCAGGTCAGGTTCCTCCAACCCCAGTCCCTCAAGCCGGACATCCCAAGAGCCCCCTAGCACAGCGGATATGTTGGATCCCAACGACATAGTCCACCCACGGTCCTCGGAGTGGTCCCCCGCTGATAAGGTAGAAGCCTACGTGGCCGCCCATATCCGGCGCCCTCTTGAAAAAGAAGCTCGCAACTGTTTGCGGGCGGAATGCCCTCGCCCTTCCCTTGATGACAAGGTAGCCCTTACACCAGAGATTGACCCTAGGATAGGCACTTTTCTTCAGAAATGTATTAAAGATCCTAAAAAAGGCATCAATCGACCCTGGAGGGCCTGCCAGGATAAGCCCCTGGACGCCTTGGGACCAATTACAAAAATCTTAGATATGGCCGAGGAGGCCAAAGAGTCCGGGTTCTATCATTTCCCCAGAAACCCTTTCAGGCTGGGCACAACAAGTGGTTATTTTTATGGGCAATGCAAACTGTGCCCTGTCCACTGAGCGCCGCCGGTCGCTCCTTATCAAAATCGACCCGAAGCTGGGGGACCTGGCGGATTCAGAGGCGGGCGCTGTCGCCCAAGGGGGCCTGTTTGGCGAGCCCTTCGTGAAGGAGCTTGGTAAATTTGTGAATACCTTCACATATCTTGACCGTGCTCAATCGACAATTAAGAAGGTGTTTCCCCATGTTTTTCGCGGGGCCGGCCGAGGACGGGGCTGCTCGGCTGGTCGCCAACAGCAACGCCAGTCGAACCAGAAAGGCTCCGGAAACTACCAGGATCAATCCAGATTTGGACGTTTTTATCCCACACGAGGGAAAAGGGGTAAAGGAAGAGGATACCGTGAAGGAGCTGCAGCCTCTAGCCCAGGTGAGAGTTATCCCTTCTTCCCCACAAGACATAGAAGGGAGGTTGGCACAATGTTTTCAAGTGTGGCTTACAATCACGAGCGATGCATGGGTTCTGCAAACCGTGAAGGGTTTCCACATAGAGTTCGCGGGAACTCCAGTGCAAGGTTCCTTGCCGCGCCCTATCCAGTTCTCCGCTCAGGACAGCCTTCTGGTAGACGAGGAGGTTTCCTCCCTCCTCCGCAAAGGCGCCATTACACGCACCTCTCGGCATCCCCGGGGTTTCGTGAGCAACATTTTCTTGGTCGATAAGACCGATGGGGGGAAGAGACCGGTGATAAACCTTTCCGACTTCAATCAATGGCTTGTTTATCGCCATTTCAAGATGGAAGGGATCCATCTTCTCAGAGACGTCCTCAGGCCTTTCGACTGGATGGTCCACTTGGACCCCAAGGACGCCTACCAGGTGGTTCGAATTTTTCCTCCCCATTGGCGTTTTCTTCAATTCCTCTGGGGTCCACACACTTATGAGTTCACTTCTCTCCCTTTCGGCCTCTCGTCGGCCCCTTGGTGCTTCACCAAGGTGCTCAAGCCGGCGGTAGAGTTTTTGCGGTCCAGGGGTGTCGGAATGATCGTGTACCTCGACGATCTTCTCTTGATGGCAGCTTGTCCGCGCCGTCTGTCGCAGCATCTGCAGATGGAGGTTTCACTCCTTCAGGACCTCGGGTTTGTGATCAACGAGAAAAGAATCTCTGTTACAACCGACCGAGAACATTACATTCTTGGGATTCGTCATAGACTCCACGGTATCCACGCTCAGTCTTCCAAGCAGGAAGGTGACCAAAATACGTCACGAGTTGCGCCGGGTTCTGTCCAGACCCCGCATCTTCCTCCGTCAGCTGGCCTGGCTCGGGTGGTAGGCCTTTTGTCCGCCTCTATTCAAGCAATTTTAACAGGCCCGCTTCATTACAGGGCCCTCCAACGCCTCAAAGGGTACTTCCTTCGGAAAGGGTATCCGTATTCTCACAAAGTCGGCTTGTCCGCAGAGGCTCGCTCCGAGATCCAATGGTTGTTAGATCACATGGAGGCGTGGAACGGGAGAGCAATCTTCGGGTCCGCCCCGGACATGATTATAGAATCAGACGCCAGCAGACTGGGTTGGGGAGCCCGATGCGGAGATCTCTCTACAGGCGGGTTGTGGTCACCCGACGAACAGAAGTTACACATAAACTGTTTGGAACTTCTGGCGGGATCTTTCGCAGTGCGGTGCTGGACGAAAGATTCAGTACAATCTTGTGTGATCCTCAAGATGGACAACATCTCGGCGGTTCGTTATGTGAAGAATTTGGGGGGCACAAGGTCGAAAGCCCTGTCGGATCTGGCGGACAGTTTTTGGCAATATTGCCTAGACAATCAGGTCTCAGTCACGGCGGAATATCTTCCAGGTCGAGACAATTTGGAGGCAGACTTACAGTCACGCCACTTCCGAGACTCCAGTCTTTGGCATCTGGATCAGTCGGTGTTCAAGAGTCTGAGCGACCTAGGAGGTCCTTTCTCGGTGGACCCGTTTGCTTCCAGGCTAGATCACCAGGTGCTTTGCTTCTTCAGTTGGAGGCCAGATCCACTCGCTGCGGCGACAGATGCGTTTCTCCCTCCCTTCGCCATGATCACGAGAGTGACGGCGCAAGTTCGCAGGCAAGCGGCAGAGTTGGTAGTGATCACCCTGTTATGGAAGTCGCAAGTTTGGTTTCCAGTTCTTCTGGAACTTTCTTGGGCTTTTCCAATCCTACTCCCCCGGTTTCCTTCCCTCCTCCTGAGTCCGAGCGGATCTCCTCACCCTCTAGTATCCTCGGGGTCGCTGAAGCTCATGGCGTGGCGGATTTCAGGGGTCGATGGGAAACCCCTGGCCTTTCGCGAGAGGCTGAGTCCCTTATCTCTAAAGCGTGGGCGGACAGTACTGTCAAGAGATACAGGTCTGCATGGTGCCGATGGACCCGATGGTGTCTGCGACGGGGTTTTGATCCCTTGGTCTCGGACGTGGTCCACATAGTAAATTTCTTGGCCCAGCTGGCCTCTGAGGGCCTGGCTTACCGATCTATCAACACTTTCAGGTCGGCTATTTCTTCTGGTCATCTCCCAGTGGATGGGGCGCCGGTGGGTGAACACCCGTTGGTTTGCCGATTGTTACGGGGCATTCGTCTTTCATTGCCTCCGGAGCCACGCTATTCTGCGCTTTGGGACGTTAATCTTGTCCTTAACTTGTTTTTATCCTGGCAGCTCAATAGATATCTCTCCAGGAAAGAGTTGTCGTCGAAACTGGCCATGCTCTTGTGCCTCATTTCTTGTAGGCGAGTGTCTGACGTGCGTGCTTTGGATACCTCTAGCAGAGTTTTCTCTCCAGAGGGAGTGACGTTTACTTTGCTCAGGCGCACAAAGTGCCATACTAGGTCTATTTCCTATCCGCAGTTCATGGATTCCCCGAAGCTCTGCGTGGTAAATTGCCTCAAGGCTTATGAAGAGGCGACGGCGGAATTACGTCCCCCAGGCGAGAGACAACTCCTCATTTCATTGCGAAAGCCCTTTAAAGCGGTTTCTTCCCCCACTATTGCCAGATGGGTTCGTTGGGTGATGCAGGAGGCAGGCATCAACATTAGCCAGTTTGGAGCATACTCCACGAGGGGTGCTATGGCTTCGAAGGCTTTCAGTCTCGGGCGGGTCTTGAGGACCTTCTCAACGCGGCAGACTGGTCTTCAGATTTCACATTCAAGCGGTTTTATTTCAAACCGATCTTGAATATGGCACACTTGGTTGTGGGCAAGCTTTGAACAAGCATAATCCTCGCCTCCAGTCCTGACATAGAATGAAACATTTCCTAGCTAACGTAACGGAAAGTTTCAATTCTATTAAGGACTCGGAGGCGAGGATTATCCCGCCCTGGCTTCCTGGAGGAGACCCCTCCCCGTATGTCAGTAAGTAAAAGGTTTATTCCTGTTTTAATTGGTTTTTCTGCATTGTGTCGACTTTGTTTGCGTTCCCCTGTGCTTCCTCTGGTAATATGGTTTCCTCTTACCCTCAGGCTCGGATTCCAAGCAAGACGCCTGAAAGGTGAGAGTGACTGTCTACACGCTCAGAAAGAGGAGGACGAGACACTGTGGAGGGACTATGTGAGGGCTTCCAGGGCCCTGATTGGACATTGATACTGGACATTTAATTGGTTGTTACCAGGTGTTTCTGTTTTCTTGTTGGACTACATGTCTCTGTGGAACCATGGGAAATATAGTCTTTGATATCTTCGCTGCTGTTAAATAAAGTGGTGAAAAAAGGCATAATCCTCGCCTCCGAGTCCTTAATAGAATTGAAACTTTCCGTTACGTTAGCTAGGAAATTTTTCATTGTCATATATGCTAAAGGGATGGGAAATGTTTAATCAATATCAATAAAACGTGGATCTGCATAGATTAAAGATAGGTAATGACTTACACATGTTGTTTGTTAGACAATTGTTAAAGATCATAAATGTTGATGATGCATAATCTCTTTTCAAATGTAAAAGTTATTTACAAAAAACAAAGGTGTCTGTGTTTTCCCTCAAATTTGGCATGTATTTCATTACAGCGTATTGTTGGTGATTGTCAGCGATACAGGACTGAATAAACTGAACTGGTGATTCTGTAAACTGGATAGCCCACATAAAAGCCCACGGAGTTATCGACCTAATATGTTCCTTGTGTAGATGGTGTCCAGTTCTCTAACTTAAAAGTGGTTTCGCTCTTTTAATTGGCCTTGAGCAACTGAATGCCTGCTGCATCGAACTGCAAGGCAATTAGAACCTTTTGCCCTATGAGGGTGCAATGCGATTATAAAAAGAACATCCTGTAGTGGGACACAGGGGGGTTTCAAACCCAGTGACTCTCGGTAGGGCCTTGCTCCATTGACAGCTCCCGCTGTACATTCATATCGGTTACTGCAGCTGCGCGTGTCAGCACGTGCGCCACATAGTAAATACCATGAATGGACAGCAGGAGTTGTCAAAGTGAGAAAGCGCCTCCACACCCCCCTAGCTCTTCCAAATTGTTTCACTTTATTTCGAAAGGCAGAGGGAGACACTGGAGTGTTTGGAGTTCCTGTCCCCTCCTTTCCCAGCTCGGACTGTCATGGCTTCTGCCCAGCAGCAACAATGTGAGTGAGCCATAGGTGAAGCAAGGTGTAAAATCCTGCACGTTTTTCCCTCCGCCTCAGCCTTTTTCAGTGTTCTATGACAGAGCTCGACATGTGCAGAGGAGAAGGCAGCAGAGTCCAGACAGAGGTTGTGGATTATGCAGTGAAATGAGGATGGCAGCAGGCCTGTAGCAGGTTTTTTATCACACACAGCATCTCTAACTTCTTCAATAGAGCTCTCTACATTTCGATGTTTTAATATATATTGCATTATTTTAAGTGTTTTTACAAAACTACGCTATTTCTGAAGTGTTATTTTGTCTGCAAACCATCCTGATATGCGCAAAAACACAACTGCAGAAGATGTAGAGGGGACTTCGGGTTCAAAGGGGCAGCCATGGTACAAAGATGCTGAAGAGTGGACCGTTACACTGAATGACTGTTGGAGCTAAAACTTAGAGGAGTCACCATCGTGGTCTGCCATGGGATTGTGATGTCAAGGCAAAACATCTCACTAGAGGCATTTAGAAGAATGCAAAATCCATTGAAAAGGAAAATCATTTTGACAGAGGAGTGTAAGAAAGTGCTCACCAAGAAAGGGCACAGGGACAATGTTTACAGTGTATTCAGAGAGGGAGGAAAGAGTCTTACTTACCATGATGGTGTGGTGCGGGAATCTTGCACGGACGTCCTTCACATGCTGCACAAAGTGCTCAGAGTAGCCGTTGGCCACGTCCAGGCAGATGTATCGCACCTGTGGGATGGCCTCCAGGATCCGTTCCAGCTGCTCAAAATCTGCCTGCCCCGTGCCCGAGCTGGCCGCGACATGCTGACAGGAGAAAAGCCATGGTTAGGAAGACTAGCTTTTAAGAGGCCGCAACATGCGGACATGAGAAAAGCCATGGTTAGGAAGACTAGCTTTTAAGAGGCCACATCATTCTGACAGGAGAAAAGCCATGGTTAGGAAGACTAGCTTTTCAGAGGCCGCAACATGCTGACAGGAGAAAAGTCATGGTTAGGAAGACTAGCTTTTAAAAGGCTGCAACATGCTGACAGGAGAAAAGCCATGGTTAGGAAGACTAGCTTTTAGGAGGCCGCAACATGCTGACACGAGAAAAGTCATGGTTAGGAAGACTAGCTTTTCAGAGGCCGCAACATGCTGACACGAGAAAAGCCATGGTTAGGAAGACTAGCTTTTAAGAGTACACAGGAGAATCAGACACACAAGTTGTCAGGAGCGGAAAGTATGAAGAATGCTAGCTACCCCAGCTTCTCACCCAGACAACCCTTGAAATAATCAGGCAGGATTGTCATCGGGCAAAAGAGCTCCAGTTCCACTATCACAGGGCAACATACCGGCTAACAGGGGCTTAGCTACTCTTTGGGGCGCACACCCAGCTAGAATTTACAGTGCAAATTCACAGTCCTCAAAAGAATTAAAAACTAGAGTCGGCTAGCGACCAGGCAAGATGGCCGCAGCTTAGGAGAGCTCCGGGACCCTAGGAGCCTCCCGCCGAAATACGCATATTAATCCTGCCCGATACTGGTGCCAAAAGCACACATTCTTTAATGGGAGCACGTCTGCTCCAAAAGGTGCCAACTTGTGTCTTCACAGGCCCACCACAAGCGGAGATCCGCCACATTGCAACCTGCGGCCTACTCTTCCCGCCGGAGCCGGGGACTCAATTGGATCCGGGGCCCCGGGAGCAGCGTGGCTGAGGGGGTGGTCACTTCTGGAGTCAGCAGCAAGGCCCGAAATGAACACCGGGACCCCCCGCGGGCCGCACCCCAGTGGCGGTGCAAGCGCGGGACAGCTACACCGCATGAGCCCACACCATCTGGTCAGTAAATGCGGCGCGAGTGGTCAGAAGGCCCCCCTGGGGGTCGCACACACGAGAGGACGCGAGCGGCGGGCCGGTACAGGGCCCACTGTGCACAGCAGTCTCCCCCCCCCCCGGAGGAGCATACGGCGAGCACGATACACGGACAGCGTGTCAGAAAGTCCACCATCCCAATCTCACCTAGCACCGCCACTTTATCGGGGGGCCACTTGGAGAGCGCACCACTATCACTGCGACACAATTCTTGCCCCAGGCCAGGACACGGCGCACAGTGCGCAGGGTGGACAACGGACAGTCAATAGCTGCCAGAGGTCAGTGTGAAGAGGCGTAAGGGGCAACCACCAGGCTTCGGCCCCAGGAGGGGGTCACTATGAGCGGCAGAGGGGTGAGGGCGCAATCACAGGCCCCAAGACTGGACAAATATGCCTACCACAAAGATGGCGCCGAAGCGGCGAAAGGGACTGCGCCGCAATCATCCGCGCAATTGCCGCCCAGCCCAGGGGGCACTGGAGAAATCACCCTGAAAGACGTTATGGCGACGCTGCAATCGATGCAGACCTCAATGGGCACGATCTGTATGGACATTTCCTTCATGCGAGCGGACCTCGCCAAAGTGACGGACCGCCTGGGAGAAGTGGAAAAAACAACGACGGGACTGTCGGCAGATACAGCGGACCTACAGATCAGAATGCACAAGCTGGAGCAAGATAACATGATGCTGAAAGCCAAGCTGGACGAACAGGAGGGTAGGTCCAGACACAATAATGTACGCCTGATTGGCGTGCCGGAGACTGCCAGGGGCCCGGCCCTTGACCTCTTCGTGGAAGACATTATTCAAAACCAGCTAAAACAACAAGGCCTGTCTAAATATTTCTCGGTGGAATGGGCCCACCGAGTGCCAGGAGGGAAGCCGCGCCCAGGGAAACCACTGCGGCCCATTTTGGCGCGCATTTTCAACTTCCGTGACCGGGACGCCATTTTACAAGCGGCGCGTGTTGCCCCTCCGATTAAGATCGAGAACTCGGAAGTCACCTTCTATCCGGACTATACAGCGCTGGTGGCGCAACAACGGAGGAGCTTTGTGGACGTTAAGAAAGAACTGCGTAGCAGGGAACTCAAGTACTCAATGATATTCCCAGCGCGACTTCGAGTAGAATTCGAAGGAAAGACATGGTTCTTTGAGTCCCCGGGGGAGGCGAGAGACAGGCTAGGGGGTTTGCGGCCGGCAAGAGGCCCTAAACATCGTGGAACGGCCCGCGACGACCCGGAGGATGAACACTGAAGATGTTCCCCTAGTGGATTGCAGCGTGACCGTGAGACTACAACTGAACTGGTGATCCTGGCTATATTGTCGATAATGCAGACTGCGACTACTGGGCAGGCACTTACGGGGGTGGGGGAGATCCAATGTGCAACTAACGTCTGCCACAGACCTGGGCGGACGCAGCCGGACAGTTTGAGAAGACGGCAATAGGTAGGACATATTGGACCAAAACACAATAATGGGGCTAATTCCGAGTAGGGGACTTCCTGGGGTCGACGAGGTCTAACACCCCCGAGTTATGAAGGTTATAGGGGAGTCTAAGCACTCTGCTCAGTTGGGGTGGTGGACAGTTTTGGGTCCGCCGGACAGGGAGGCAGGGTGGGTGGCAGGGGTTCTAAGTTATGCAAAGTTTCTGTGCATTTGTTTACAGGTTATGGATACACAGTCTCTCCTCAAACCGAAAGTAAGATGGCATGGGGCACGGAGGACAGCTATAAGATGCATGTTTACAGACAGCGGCATTGCTCACGACATCCTACTCCACAAATACTATGCAAAGCACCGACCTGATGGGCAGTGATCCCCAGGCACCTCGCATGATCACCCCCCCCTTGACAGTGATATCGTGGAACGTGAATGGTTTGGGCCACAAAATAAAGAGAGGTCTAGTCCTACAATACCTGAAGCGAAAGGCCCCCACAGTGGTCCTACTTCAGGAAACACACTTGACTGGGCCGGCATGTAAGGCACTCAATAGATGGGGGTTTAAAATGGCCGCGCACGCGGAGTTCTCCTCCGGATCCAGGGTAGTTGGCGTATTGATACACAAGAGCTCCCCCCTAGTGATCACGAGAACACGGACGGACGATCATGGGAGGTTCGCAGCACTCACCTGTCAATGGGAAGGGCGCAGTTACAATATGGTCTCAGTATACATTCCCCCAACACTACACCAGGCAAAACTCCAGGATCTCGGTAAACTACTATTAGATTTACCTGAGGGTGAATTAATCCTAGGTGGATATCTAAATGCAGTATGTGACACCGCCATCGACCTTAGCCCACCCAGGGACAGCAACAAACCCAGTCAACTCCTCAGAGAATTTATCGGGGCCATGGGTCTGACCGACATGTGGCGACTTAAACATCCTGCGGAACAACAATACACGTACTATTCAGGGGCACACAACAGTCTCTCCCGCATAGACTACATCCTTACATTAGCGATATCCCCCGAGAACATCCCAGCGATCGATCACCTAGCTAGAGGAATTTCAGATCACTCCCCGGTGCAGCTTACTTACACTACTCACCGCCCACCGCGACAGCGCATCTACCCTCTATACCCAGGTTTCCTACAGAACCGTAAGATCGCAAAGGCCCTGGTGACAGCCTCAGACCTCTACTTTGCAGACAATACCGGGTCAGTGGATTCCCCATGCACACTCTGGGAGGCATATAAAGTGGTCATTAGGGGGCACGCAATCTCAACTATCACCCGATATAAACGGGATCAAAAACAAATCATAGACTCCCTAGAAGCAACGGCACTACAGGCGGAGAGGGCGCACTCATTAGACCCCACTGAAACCACAGCACGGGCATTGAGAGTAGCGGGGTGGGAATTTCGGGCGTATGCCTAAGATGTGGCCAAAGCGAGACACACCGACACAATGCACAGAGTGTATGAATTGGGTGACAAAACAGGGAAAATGCTTGCATGGCTAGAAAGGAAGGAAAGGGCGAGTAGGTGGATAGCACAACTGACACTAGCAGATGGCTCACTGACATCGGACCTTCAACTAATTGTCGAGGAGCTGGTAACATACTATGAGAGAGTTAACACACCCCGAGAACAAGCAACAGAAGAAGACTGTGGGCAGTTCTTAGACACTATACCACTACCGACGCTACAGGAGGAGGATACGGAATCATTAAAAGCCGACCTATCGGTGGAAGAGGTGGAGAAAGCACTAGGGGCGCTACACACGGGCAAAGCTATGGGACCCAACGGGATGCCGGTAGAATTTTATAGAAAGGTGGCGGGCACGATCACCCCCCATTTGCTACGCATGTATAACGACAGCCTAACGCAGGGCACTCTGCCCGAGGACCAGAGGCTAGCGTCAATTGTAACGATACACAAACCGGGTAAGCCCCCGGAACAACCCTCATCTTACCGGCCAATTTCGCTAATAAATGCGGAAGCAAAGTTATTAGCCAAAACACTAGCGATGCGCCTCCAGCCCCATCTGTCGACGCTGGCCCACCCAGGCCAATCGGGCTTCATGCCCGGCCGCAACACCTCCCTCAATCTGCGGCGCCTACACGGGGTGCTAGCTCGCAAACACTTACTTCAAGATGACAGGGCCATCCTCTCCCTGGACGCAACGATGGCATTCGATCAGGTGGAATGGCCATTTCTGTTCGACGTCTTACGACAGATGGGATTCGGCCCCAAGTTCTGTGGTTGGATACGGCTGCTATATACAGCACCACTGGCACGTGTGGTCGCGAATGGTCATACCTCGAGGGAGATTGCGCGGGGCAGGGGGACGCAACAGGGCTGCCCGCTTTCACCGCTCCGCTTTGCCTTGATATTGGAACCCTTAGCAGCTTGGACACGCACGACGCCGCTGATTCGGGGGATAAAATGGGAGACGGGTTGGGAAGACCGTATCTCCTTGTATGCTGATGATGTGCTAATCTACATGACATCCCCGACAGAGTCTCTGCAGGCCCTGCTGGACATCCTTACAGTATATGGGGGGAAATCCGGCTACACTATCAACTGGTCAAAATCACTGCTTTACTTACTACACGGCCCGGCGCCGACCTTGCCCCCAGACTGTCCAGTACAAGTAGTGACCAGAGGATTCAAATACCTCAGGCTACCACTTTTCTGGAGGAAAACCTACTGAAGCCATTAAATAGACTAAAATCGGAAGTTTCCCACTGGAGATCCCTTCCACTCACTCTGCTGGGTAGGGCAGCACTCTTCAAAATGCTGGCGCTCCCTAGGTTCCTTTACGCACTGCAAAATACCCCTTTCCCGGTTCTACTCACCTATTTTAAGGCCTTTAATGCCGAAGTAGCCGCTCTGCTATGGGAGGGAGGGCCAGCTCGCATAGCACACTCTAAGTTGACGCGAAGCTGGTATGATGGAGGCATAGCGCTACCAAGCATCAAAATGTACTACTGGGCAGCACAGCTAGTAATTGTCAATCAGTGGCAACACACACCACACGACGACCCGGCTTACCGACTAGACAGGGAGGTATTACCGGCTGATCGTCTAATGAGAGCCTTGTACACAACCAAGAGACGCCAAGCATTGACAGGCCCCACAGCCCACACAATCAAAATATGGCATACGGCTCAGAAAGTGCTAGGTTGGGAGGGAGTGCTTATGCTGGCTACCCCACTCTGGGAGACGAGACAGTTGGGCAGATTAGCAAACACTAAAGGATTCAGGAACTGGGACCTAATAGGTATTACAAATATTGACTTGTGGGTAAGGGGAGAAATCATGTCATTCGCTGCCATCAAAGAAAAGTATGGAATGGCAGACACAGAATTATATCGATACACCCAAATTCGACATGCACTCCAATGCGCTATTCCCCCAGGAACTACATTGGCAGACGCCTCTCCACTTGAGGATAGGCTCCTCACAGACCACCTAGATAAAAAAGCCATCTCACAAACATACAGAAAAGTGGTCAATAATCTCCCTGACCCCACTGTGGTTCTGCGTAGCAGGTGGGAGTTGGAACTGGTGGACATTGATGACTCGTACTGGATGGAGGCGCTAGCGTCAGCCAGGGAAGCAGCGATCCCATCCCGCTTGAAATTAATACAGCTCAAAGTCCTGCACAGGGTATATTTCTCTCGCACCATGATACACAAACTGGGGCGCGCGCCTGACCCACTTTGCCTGCGGGGTTGCGGACAAACCGGCACATACTATCATACATTGTGGGATTGCCCCAAAATACGATCATATTGGGAACAAGTGTTGGAACAAATCTTGGAGGTGAGCGGGGTGGAAGTTCTAGAAGACCCTATAGGTTGTCTTCTAAACATGTGGCAACCAACAGACCTTAATGTGGCGCAGAAAGCTTGGGCTACGTTGGGAATGGCCATTGCAAAACGAAATGCAGCACGGAACTGGGGCTCCAGGGTGACACCCACACAATCACAATGGGAAAATGATATGGACATCGCAATGGTAGTGGAAAAAGCGGTATACACTCATAGGGGCTGCCCCAAGAAGTGGACGGTCATATGGGGGAAATGGAATGAATCCCGGGGGAACCTATGTGAACCTCCGTGTACAGAGCTGACACCTGAAAACAGCCCATGAAAGGGGAGGTCTCCGATGTACTAGCTGGGAATTCAAAATAGTGTGGAGGGTGGGGGGAGGCGGGTGGGGATGCTTAGTGGGATAGTTAAAGTCGATATGCTGTTTTTGACCGGACCATGTATAATCGATTAATATCATTGGAGAAGACTGTACTTGGGTGTTATGTTATTGTATGTTTGATGAAATGAAAATAAAAAAATTGTTTAAAAAAAAAAAAACTAGAGTCGGCAGAGCCAATTGCCAACCCCATCCCTGCTTTACAAAGTTTGTCAGCTCCCGGGGATAGAAAGCCTTTATCTGACATGTCCCTTGTATAGAAAGGTGAGTTTGAGCCTCCTGTTCAGTCCAGCTCTATAGCTTAAAATAAATCTGGTTTAGTGATTACAGAATACCTTTAGTTTGACGCTCACCTGCAGGCAGTCAGGGTTCTTGACAGCAAACTCCTTCCACTGCTCAACAGAGTAATGTTTGTGAATTGCTGTGAACAGAGAGAACTGTAGAAAGAAAACAGAGGTATCTTAAGACACTGCTGCCTGGCACCCAATGACCGTGTAGGTAAATGAGACTAACATTCAATCTGCATCCTGTCGTAGAAAACAAAGCTTTACCTTGCAAAGGGCTTTTGCCATCTCGAATGTGCCTACTGTGTCCATGTTGGCAGCTATGATGGGTATACCATTGTAGGACTGCTTTGAATTCAGGAAGGTGTAGGACCGGGTAAGCTCCACCTGTGATGGGGTATATGAAGCAGAAACTGTACGTTTAGTAACATTTAAGACTTGCAGGCTCATGAAGTAACCTGATGATCTAGTAAGCCAATCCATATTACACTTGTGACCGAGATCAGCAGATCCAGCTCTCTGTAAACCTGTGCCAAATAACGATGTCTGACATTAGTGTGCTCTCCAGTTTTCAAAGTAAGGCTGATGATACCTTTCTTTGTGTACACCCCAGGTATCAGTTGGCCACGGTTGCAGGTACAAAGCTGCTTGCCATCTTAGAAAAATATTTCACTGAGTATGGTCCATATGCAAGTTGCTTGCTGACATTCCTGGATTGGGACACAAACAGCTAGTGGGCACTGGCCAGTCACCCTGGGGGTGGCGGAAGGTCATGACTTTGGGGATGATGGGATGGGCTCTTGTTAAAAGCCCTGGGTTATTTGGCACCCAATACTCATACTGTGTCAATGTGTTTTGGGCTGAGATCAGTTAGTGAGTGGTATTTCGTGTTGACAGCTGTAGGTCAATGGCTTTGCTGGTGGGTTAAAATGTCCATTAATTAGTGACAGACAGTGTTTGCACGGACTAAGGCCTACATTTGTTTTACTTATTGCTGCAGAGCATACTGGTGCCCCAATTGGTGTGAAACAGTACACACTAAATAATATACATTACTATAGCTCAAAATATTTTAGGAGAATGGCCCTGGGTCACAAGGTACTTTAACTCCCTGGACTCTGCTACGGTTATTGAGCATTAATCCATATTGGATCCAGTAATATCTAGTAACCTCTTTCCCATATCCAGAATAATCACCATACTCTGAACCAACAGTAGCTGGTGCTCCTAATGTATCCAGAGATGGGGGGATGGGCAATACTGTTTTCACAACTCCAGGAGAGTGCATGGATAAGCACTTGCAAAGATATAAGAGGGACATGAACAATTGAGAAAATCTTTGGCAGATTCCTTGTCCTACTCCCCAATACTGCTAGACTGTTTACCTGGTGTTCCTGTTTTTCATTTTAATTTTTTGTCATTTTATTTGTACTTATTTTCCACAAGCCTCTTGAAATGTGCCTTTGAATATCTTTCTTGATTCAAGGGATTGCTCACAGGTGTGCCTGTGGGATTGCCTGCCTACAGATTCCACAGCACACCATGAAAGCGGTTATGATTCGGAATTTTCATGTTCTTGGTTTTATGTTTAGTTTAGACCGGAACCTGAAATTTGAAATGGTTTTCCTGACCGAGGTAGATAATTGCTGCTGAGAAGACAATGCTGTTGAAATTTCATATCAGCATAACATGAAGGAGCAGATGTGTCTTGTTGAATGATACAAGAGCATCACATTAACAATGCTTGAGCCATTTTCCCCAATCCAGCCTGCCTTTTACCCTCGCCTATTTCTATATCAGATTAACAAAATGATATGTCAGCATTCACATGTCCGGGTGGGGGGGGGGGCGGGGGGGGGGCGGGTCTTTGCCGGTTAGCGGACCCTGGTGGGGGAAACATCTGAGACTCTTTGTTTTCCTTTGTCTCCTTAATGGGTATCGGCAAATTAATGTGTACAGGTGCTAACATCACGTTTCACTGTACTGCTTTCTGGAATGTGGGGATTGTCAATCTCTACTTAAAATACTGTATCATTACATCCAACTGCCAGTGCAGCTCTTCATATATTGTCACCTTTCCTGTAGTTTTATTCCTGCGATTGTAATTATTATATAATGGTGTGTTGTATATTCTGATGGTATTATGGGTCTCACCATTGAGAGCTTTATCATGTTGAGGTTAAAATGAGGGGTTTTGACTGGCCTGTGTTCCTTAATTATTAAATGGGATATACTGGCGAGTGTTACATTTATATTTTTAATCATATTTTCTAATACTGTGCAAGACATGTTTGAAATTTGTAAAGTTCCCCATAGATCGTGAGTCGAGGTGATTTAGGTCAGTGGAGGCTGTTAATAACCATTGATAGCTCGGGGGGCTTACCATTTATCATTTAAATGCATGTTGTACCAGTTATTGTACAGTTTAGGTCTGGCTTGGTAGCACTTTTATCTGCAATACATAATGTTACCAATTCTTTAAAATACACATAGAGTGGGCTTTGGCTCCACTAAGAAGACTATTACCGCTCACAACATGCTATTGGTTGTTTTGTATATCATTCTTTGTATACAAAGTGTTTACATGGCAATGCATGAGGAACTATCTGAAAAGTACACGCAATCTACACACATTCAATTCTTTATCTCATACATGCATTTTATGGATTTTTAGGTCGAGTCTCTGCCAGCAGCTGCTCTGCGAGGCTTCTTGTAAGTACTCTAAACTACTCCATGTGGGTCTGACTCCTTCCACACATAGAATTGGCTTTTGCGTGTGTCTTTCACTAATGAAAGCAGGTAAATGGCTAAAGGTGGGTGCATGTCCTACCTTCTTTTTTAATGTTTACACCCACTGCGTTTTGCTCTCGGGAGCTAGCAGCGGCGTGCAGGGTGGCAGCTGCAATCCTCGCGGGTCAGGTAACACACAATGCGCCGTGCTTTCGCTTGTTGAGAGTTGTGACTTCCTGCCATATAGCGTTACAAGCAAAGAGCGACCTATGAGCGCGAAAGTAGTGAAAGGAGACGGGAGAGCTCACAACATTGGCTGCAGGCAGCTGCCAGGCAACCTTAACGTTAGTTGACGCCCTAAAGCACACTCTTGGTTTGTATGGTCCTCTTTCGTCATAGTTCGGGCTACTCTGTGCCTACGCGTGTTGTACAGGAGTTGAATAACTGGATGTGACATGGTGGAGTCGAACGGTTTCCAGGAGGCTCCCAATATTGTGGTCACCGGTGAGAATGTGCACCTTCGGTACTAATAGCTGATGGTATTGCACTAGTTCACAGTAAATTGTGTTTGACTGTGCGTAGCTGTTGGCATGGAAAGGATGGGGCTGCATCGAATTCCTGTAGATAGCAGTCAAGTATACTGCACAAGTTCTTACATGGACAGGACAGCACAACGGCGTAATCCCACGGTTATCCCAACTCTGCAAAATATTTGTAGTTACGTTTTCTTGATACTGGCGTCATTCGACTGCATCGTAGCCAATTAACTGCAGACAATCTAACATTTTTGTTGTCGATTGATCAGAAAAAACAAATCTGCAACCTTTTGAAATCAAATTATTTCATATTTATGATACGTTATCAGAATTTGGAGAGCATGGCATGGCTTCCTAGCGGCCAGGGCTGTGCGACCACCCCTGTGCTTGGCTTTCTCATTGACCAGAGTGGAGATTAAAAAGAGTATCGATGTGTTGTGAAATGTGACTGGGAGTCTGCCGTGGGGTGTGTTTGGCCCAGGTCCTTGGTGCATGTCGTATGTCTGATTCCCCTGGTGCTTATTACGCTATGAAGTTTTTACTTGCTATGATGAACAATCACTTTGTGGCCCTGTTATGTTTGGGTGTTTGCTCGTAATTATTTTAGTCTTTACATTCCGATTTAGTGTCTTAATGAATAACCCATGTGTATTTTTTGTTGTCCTGTTGTGATGATTAGCCATAGCCTGGCAGCTAATCTTGTACTCCTGTGTTAAAGTTCGGTAATGTCTGGCTAAAAGTGTTCTGTTGGGTCCGTGAATGTTGGGTTTGGTCTTTGCGCTTGGCATTATTAGATGCTCTTGTATCAGTTTGATTTTGGAATTAGAATGATGTGTTATGGGCATGAGAGTGTTCTGTCAAGTGTGTTTAATTGGTTTCATTAATATTTCCTATGTTTTCCAGGTGCAAGCATTGTGGTTGGTTGCGTTGGAGTGTTTTATATAATCATCTCTGTACTTTTTTTAGAGTATCGCATTGATAACTGTATGTTATTGATGCTGTGCGTGATGGTACAATTAGTAGTATTAGGATTGGTTGTATAGGGCGTGGTTACGTTGTTGGAGTTTATTTCAAGCCAAGTTGCATTATTAAGCCAGCAATCACATTCGAAAAATTGTGGGTATTCGTATAAAATTCAGCCTATTACAATTCAGTGATCCATACTTTTGAGTTCACATTCGTTAAAACATTACGGTTGAGCTCATCGATTTGATATAAAGAGGCCTTGTACATGAGCAAAGTATTCCAAATATCTCTGGCTAAACACTTATAAGGTCCCAAAGGCGAGACCTATTGGCTATGCCAATGCTTGTTTAAATGTTCTTGTCAGTAACTGCACGGGAGTCTGACATAGATAGCCACCTAAGTGCTTTCACCCGTTTCTTTTTAGATCATTACGGCCACCATTACCACTCCCACCATTGTTATGAAAACCATCATAAACACCATAACGACAACCTCCATAACAATAATTGTTGCTCCAGCCATCTCTACCATTACCATTGTAATTACTACCATTACTACTACCACCACCTTTACTACCACCATAATTACAGAGTTGAATAATCTCATGAATATGATAGAATAGGATAAGATATCAAAAACCACAGAGTTCAAGATGAATCACAATAAACCCTTCACAAAAATATGTCTAGACTCAAGGTATAATGAATTTGCAATCCATTTTTAAAATAAAATATGCAATATTAGGAAAGAAATGAATGTTCTCCCTGGTCGGCTTCAAAATGAAAGAATAACTTTCAAAAATTCAAAGAACAAAGCTACAGGACATGTTCACTCCCATTACAAAAAAAAACATTAGAAAACAATTGATGACACGAAACCATTGCTTTACTATGCAGATCCCATTCTTAGCTCACTTGTTAAAAAACATAAAATTGACTGTCATCCCACACAGGCTCCAAATTATTAATGTATCAGTCAAGCCAATTCTCCGGAACATGCGCAATTTAGAGGGACATAGGCAAACCACTGTTGAAAGTACTGCCACTAGCTACATTATCTCAGTAACTAGATACTACTGCAAGCTCACTGAAATGCCAAGGGCCTTTATTCAGGCTTTGACTTTCAGTGAGCAGTGGGGTTAAATACTCAAGGCTTACTCTTGTCTCGCTCAGGCTGCGTGTGTATCACTCACAATAATTCGATTGTGCAAGAATTAAGACTTTTATTACTACTAAGGAAATAAGCCTAGTAACTTTAATACGTTTTTTGTGTCATCAACACCAGTACCCAACTGTGCATATTAACGGCCTTACTGATGCATCACAAAAAAGATGTACTCTGTACGTCTTTAAACAGATCAATGGTTTGGGCACAAGCCAAAAATGCTGAGTGAAGTGCCCATCCAATATATGTACTATACAACAAAACGACTGCCAGTACTGCCGCTAAATTTCCACTATAGTTTTTGAAAGGACAAATTGACCTAAAACAATGTGTCCCATAGACTACTTTTTCTGTCTGAAATCAAATTCTTTAATTTTATATTTGCATATCAAAATCCGTTTTTCCATTTTATACATGAATATACATTTCATAAACATTTGCACCTTATACCATTCTAAAAATCTACTAATACATTCTGTGATTTATCTATTTTAACTTGTCAAGCACTCTTCATCCAGTCATACCTCTAACATACAACCTATCTACACGCTCTCCCTTTCAAAATCAAAAAATAATATTTTCCTTCTCTTAATTACAATCAACAGCAATGGGATATCTTAAGCAAGTTGTTAAGAACTTTGTATCTTTTTGAGAGAACTCCTAAGGCTGAGCGAAGAACTGATCCAATATATGTACAACATTAGGTGCAATATGTTCTTCAGTAAAATCTTTGATTGTCAAGAATCTGTACCTCACTACGCGACTTGAGAGTGCTGCGTTTAGGTCGCAGTAGGACATCCTTGAAGTCCAGCTTTATGTCGTTATCAATGCGTGGCATGTTGTGGTTATGCTCTTGAACGTTGCACGACACTTATTGAGGACTAGCAATTCCAAGAAGACCTTGAATGATGGGACCTACAATATAACAACAGAGAAAAGTTGTAACAATCAGCCTGTAGATAACACACATGCTATGTAAACGTGATCATCTGCATGCAGCACACTGACTACTTTCTGGAAAATCTTTTTATTCGATTTTTCACATGAAACCAATCAAGGAAACAGAGGATACAAACCAAAAACAAAACAGGCTTACAGTGTAGGCATTGTGTCCTCCCAAATATAAAGCATTGCGGCACGACGAGAAGGAGCATTATGAGGCTCCCTTCAACCAGGACACTAGTGGCACCTAGCCACACGATCCCTCCACCCGGTATCCTCATGCCACCCTGGTCTCATCCCACTATCAACATCTGTTGTCCTGCACCGACTACTTTCAACACACTGATGACTGCATGCGGCACAATGAATATTTACTATAAATGGTGCACTGGTGACCAAATCCAATAATAGGCAGTACAACTAATGACTTGCAGAAGTGGTAGTTCTGAAGACCCAAAATAAGCAACGTGTTGATGGCCTGTGGGTGTGAAAAAGTCCGCAGCAAATGATGTGCAGATAGCAGAGTGCCAGTCTACTTTCAATAAACATTGCTGACAACATAAAGCAAGCGGTACAATTGAAGACTTACAAGAGACATTATACTAAAGCTTTAAAGCAAACAGCACTAGGACAGCACCCTGATAACTCACAGGAGGCACACCTTCGTGAAGCCCTGGCAAGGCTGCGTATCTTCCTATGGTTTTAATAAAAATATACTAGTTGGATGTGGTACAATGACTCTACAGGTGTAGAAGCCAGCAAATTCATAGCGAGCTGAGACAGCAGTAATCCTGGGGTGTGGCTTAGCCTAAGAGCCAAAGTATGAGCTGAGCCATCAGAAGAACTTCCATGTAAGTCGTTCCAAAAACGTCAAGTAAAAATAAGATAAAGACTGTTTAAAATGTATTTAAAAGTTATTTCTGTAAAATTTGTGATTTACTTTAATTTAATGAGAATTTAACGTGGTCGGCACATCAGTCAAAAGCAAACATCAAATTGGCACAGATGGCGGGTGGTATCATGAGAATAGCGAGCAAGTCACCATATCGCCCACTCAGCCCTGTAATCCAAATTTATAAGGCCCAGGCGCGGGGGGGAGTTACATACGGGGGAGAGTTGTGGGGCCATATTCCATCGCCAAAATTGCTGACCACAGAGAACAAATTCCTCAGGCAGCTCACAGCTCTTCCCTTGAGTACCCCACTCCTGCCCCCAAGGCTGGATATGGGCCTTCGGCCTATAACGGAGGAATTAGGGCTCAAACCTCTAACCTTCTGGCGCCGCCTTTGGAGCAGTCCGGACCTCTCTACCTACAGTACTGAGTTGCAGGAATTATTATTGTTGCCCAATGCCACTAAGATACCATGGTTAAATTACATTAAGAGAACCTCCGAGTCAATTGGTCTACCAGAATTATGGTCAGATCCGGTAAATACAAGTAATAGGACGCCGAGAAAGATGCTGTCCAGAGCGTACTATGACAAAACGCTCCTCCGAGCTGTGGACAGCACTCGGGAAGGATCTTTGACTCACCAATTCATAAAAATCAAAGACTCATACAAACTTGAAAGTGTCTTGGATGACATGACTCCGGCGCTAACCAGGAAATTATTCCTGCAATGGAGGTATGGGACCCTTCCCCTGGCATCTTTTACCGCAGCATGGTCGTGCGGGCCTTCTACAGAGACCTGCCCTGTATGTGCCCATACAAAGGAGAATGATGTACATGTGGTCTTTTTTTGCAGAGCCTATCAGAAAAGCAGGAATTACTGGTTGGTCCCTCTGCTTAAAAATATGGGCTTTAGAACATTTTTACCCGCATACAGAGTTTTAAAGACTGATTTATCCCCACCCATTGTATTTGCCCTATCAAACTTTTTAACTGCAATGTGGTATGCCCGAACCCGTCTGATAAAGAGAGCTGGGGACTATTGACAGACCTGAATCCTCTGATATGCTGGTACCTATTTTGATCATTATATGTTTTAATCTTTAAATGCATTTTTATACTAATGATACAATGATATTTGCTGCATTTTTTTAATTAATGTGACAATTTTGTACATCTTTTATGATCGTGTGATCGAAATAAAGATTTTGAAGAAGATTTACTTAAGTACATTAGGTCGTACCACTGCATCGAATTACATTTATTAAAAGTAATAGTTTTCATATCCTGGAAACATTCTAGCCCCACCTAAAATGTCCTGAAGACGTTTCAATTAGTGAAGCAAGTTATGTCAGTTTCTTATATCAACTGTACACATGCCCAGTTGTTATTATTCATGGAGCAAAATTATTGTCTGGTATAACGTATACAATTATGGCTTTTGTATATTGCATATCCTGAACTGACTTAGTTCAAGGTGCTTTCAAACCGATCAGTCATGAAAAGGGGGGCCCAGTAAATTAAAATAATTTGTTCAAGTGGGAAGCTGGCACCTGAGCCCAGGATACCTAGTTATACGTTGTGCATGTAACCACTGCATGAATGTCCACTTCTCTGTCTGGTTTAACAGCAAAACACAATGGCTTGTGCTACATTTTTCATAAGCTAAAATTACAAATACACTATTTTAAATAAACATTTCACGTTAAATGAATCTAAACATACATGTATGTAATGATGGATAGAAGATAGATAAATCGATAGATAAACGTAGTCATTCTAGAACAAAGGAACTGCAAGAGAAGGCAGAGCATGCTATTTTTTGTTAACATTATGCATTTCCACTCACAGAACTAGGTTATGAGAGACTCGATACCTCAATTATGGCAATTAAATAGATTAGCAAAGCAAAATTGCAATTTCATGCTCTGCATTGGAACACAAATGCCCTGAGAAAACGTTCAAGCAGGAAGGAGTACGTTTTGACTTTGGCTTAGCAGTTTCTGGATCTTAAAACCTGCATCAGAGGTAAAGAACCAGTGGTGCTGAAACAATTTTCAGGTGGGAGTGCGGCCATCAACGTTACATCACAGAAGTCATAGGAATCTGTTGAAATGATGGATGGTAGCCGAGTGGTAAACCAAAGTAGAGGTTTATTAGGCAAGTTACAGGATGGTAGTTACAAGTAGATAAGATGGTAAAGTTAGTTCATGGCTAATTCGTAGCCCCACCAGGAGCTGCATCTTTGCTGCTCAGCCCACTCTCTCCAACTGTCATTCCACCAGTCCACCAGGCACACCAACATTCCACACAGTCATCATGCATTCCAACATTCCAAACACACACTCATTCATACTGGCTGAACAGCAGTAAATGTAAGTACAACACAATCCAAGCACCACAGAAAGAACAAGTGCAGCAAGTGAGTCACGACCATTCAGCAGGTAAGTGTGTGGAATGTAATCAGTGGTGCATTTTGGAGCAAACTGTTCTGTTGCATATATATTAATAATGCATGATGGCGGCGGTATCGCACTTCCGGATATGAGGCGGTATTATTGGGCCTCTCAGCTTGCAGCAATCAACCATGGGATGTATGGTCCGGCTTTGAATCCAGCGTTCGAAATGGATAAGTGGCTGCTACCGGGTGGTGATTATAACAGGGCGCTCTATTCTGGATCTTCTCGAACACAGCTCTCGGGACCCACTAAGATAGCAGTACGAGTGTGGCATTGTGCGACCGCGGCCATGGGATGGAGGGATCGACTGACCCGTGCGACTCCACTTTATGCATCTGCGAAATTAGGTTGCCTGTGGAAAACGAAAGGATTTGAGAAATGGGATATGATTGGTATTTGTAGAGTGGGCGATCTCTGGGTTAAGGGCAGGATAAAGACTTTTGCAGAATTAAAGATAGAATATAAACTAAGTGATAGGGAATTCTTCCGCTATGCACAGATTCAGCACGCACTGAATTAGGTGGCGACATTCCGGAATCCTCCCCCCTCGAAGATCGTGACCTAGATGGTTATGTGCCGGATAGCACCATTTCCTTGATATACAAGAAAATGATCAACGATCGCTCGAACTTGCTCGAGCAACCTAAGGGCGATCTGGATCGAGGATGGTATGGAATTGGATGACGAGGACTGGCAGTCGGCGATATCCTCACCTAGGGAGGTCGCGATCCCGGCCCGTCTCCGCCTTGTCCAGCTTAAGATCTTACATCGGATCTATGTTACCGGCCCTCGCTTGATTCGTATGGGTTATTCGACAGATGGTTTATGCAAGCGTGGCTGTGGTATGCTTGGTACCTTTCTTCATATAATTTGGGAATGCCCGGAGATGGTGAGTTTCTGGAAGCGCGTGCATGATGTGATGAATGAGGTAACGGGTGTCACGATGTTGCCTGAAGCTCGACGGTGTTTGTTGAACGTGTGGGAGCCGAATGATTATGACGTGTCACAGACACGATGGGCGACCCTTGGAAATATGATTGCTAAAAGAGACATTGCACAGACATTGCACAGCTGTGGGGCTCCCAGGGGCTCCCAGAGGCCCCCCCACGGTTGTGACTTGGAAAGAGAATATGGATTGGTGCATGTTTAGGGAGAAGACAGTGTATGTGGCACGGGGTAGACCCAAGAAATGGGGTAAAATTTGGGGCCAATGGAATTCCTACCGTGGAGATATATGCACGTCTCCCCTCACAGAGATACCTGATCTTCCCCAGTCCCCCTGACCCAACATTCCTGGTATTGTTTAGCTTTTATGTTCTTTGACTTTTCTACCTCGGCCCACCCCCCCCATCTATGTAAACTATCTCCTGTATTGTACTGTAATGCATTTCCTTCCTTCTTGAGCACACACCCGAGTATATTGTTTTATTGCCTTGTTTGTTTCTTTCATGTTCTTTATTTAACAATAAAAAGTTACAAAAAAAAATAATGCATGATGGGGTAGTGCACGGTCATTTACAGACAGCACATTTTTCATTGAAATGGCCACTAAATGTTCATAAATGTGCAGTTTTACTGCTAAAACTAGACAGCGCACAAAACGAAAATGTGTGGACATCAGGTTTTAGCTAATAATTATAATTTGCACATCAAGTAAAGTATCTTGATTTGTTTTGATCATATTCAAAATCTTTGCTTCTATTACACTTCAGAAGAATTACAAAAACAGTGCTTCTTTTGTGCTTCCTTAAGTGCTGGTATATTTTGCAATGTTTGTACATACATGTATCTAAATTGTATTGCGTCAGGAAAAAAACCTTCCTACAGCCTTTCGTGTTACACACAGCAAGTTTGCCATATAGTTTATTTAAAAAAAAAATCATCTCACTTTGTAGTCGGAAAACAAAAAAGTAAACACCAATTTGCATGCTAAAGAAATAAGCAGCAGTATGTCTTTGAAGCGTCTACGTAAAGACGTAGTGGGTTTGATGTTCAGCCCTCATCAATCCCATATTGGACATTTTTGTCTAGGGCTGCTGCACCTGTTGGCATTAGTGGGCTTCGCAATTTTAACAGGCCTGCAAGAACTGCGCTTGTTAACGTATGAACACTTAATATTGGAGTGCCCCTCGGTGAAGTGTTGCACGATAAAGGCCGTGTCAGCGGCAAATATTCGTTAAGGGTCTGGCTAGTGCCCTGCTCCTTAGGTCCACAACTTCTCATGATGCACGATGATTCCATGGGAATGCTAACAAATCATAGCAAGATACAATTATGATTGACACCTAATGGCAATTACTGGCAATTAATGGCTTACAAAGTTGACAGTCCCCAAAAGCAGAGGGTGATGCCTCGTGGCAAATGGCTTAAAAATACTTACCCAAGGAAAGGGGTGGTATGAGTAAATCCAAGGTTCACTAGAAGAACAATGGAGATTAATTTACGCGTACAAATAACGTTCTACGTCGCTACCTAATACGTTTATTGTATTTGCCCAAACGTAAGCTATAATTGAGGAGGGCGCGTGGATCTCCTTGCAGACCTAATACTAAAATAAAGAACTCTGCGCACCGAAAGCCTATACATATTGGAAGATCCTAACATTTTATATTAAAAAAATAAAAGTAAAAGTACGAGTGTTATCCTAGCATTCAGTAGACGCCCGCAGGGATGTTTTCCTATATTTAAAAGCATGTGATTCTTGTGAACTCTGACAGTTGGGAAAACAGATATTATTTTATCACGTATACATGAATACTAATTTGCTGCAAACAAGGCTCATTAAGCATAGCTAACACAGGAACAAGGAATAATCGTCACCTACAATTCTGTTGCTGACACGCGCCTCTCAATCAATCTTTCGAACTCGAGGCATGCGTTTTTATAATGGCAACGGGCACAGCCGTGGTGAACGGTAGGAGGCAGCCGTGAACCTCACCCCAAACCGCCGGTTAAAAGAAGCGCACAAGTCCGGAACCAAAGGTGACAGGCCTGACGTCGTCAATGTGTCAGGAGCATAAATACGTAAATGAAGTCTGCGCATGCCTGAGCGCGTGCGGTTCAACCCTCTCTCTGAGCAGCATGCGTTGTTCGGTACCCAACGGGAAAGTGAGAGCGACGTAACCCTGGGCAAAAGTCTCTGGGAGATGTGGTCCACGAATAATTCCGATTCTGTCAAAGGCTGGGTGGGAACTACGTCTTAGGGCGGGAACTGTAGAATATCGTAGTGCATCCGTTGTTTAGTCAACCGTAGTAAGCAGTGACGCGTTTTGCTTGGTGTCGGTCTCCTTGTGGCGGAAGGGAGGCAGAGGTCGGTGCGCGGGTGCTCCCAAAACCTATACGCGAGACTGCGGTACCGCATTACCTAACGGTGGAAGATGCTGGTCAAAGTAAAGGTGAGGACTCCTGGCAGCTGCATTTGGCGGTGAAAGTTGGAGACGAGGAAGAAAATTAACTACCCTTTTGTAGAGTTGCTCTTGAAGAATTCACATCTTGTATTTAAATAGATTCAGGTTCATGTTTCGTGATGTACTGTTGTCTTGTGTTTTTGCCTTCTAAGGTTTTACCCTACCTCTTCCAATCTCCTGTTTATTTTTGTAACTTTCTATATTGTAAAATTTCTCTTATGTAACGTAACTGATTCTATTGTACAGCGCTCTGACACCTCATTGTAAATTTGTAAAATTTTCTTGTACATTCCTCACCCTTGCTTGCTGTGTTTGATATTGTGTTCTTGCCTTCTATGGTTTTACCCTTCCTCTTCTAGTCTCCTGTTTATTTTTGTAACATTTCTCTCATGTAAAGTAACTGGTTCTATTGTACAGCGCTCTGACACCTTCGGGTAAAGTCTGCGGTATATAAAAATGCATTAAATAAACTGAGAGGATGTGGCCTTATGTCCGGAGCTGCAGACCCACGTTCAGGCGTCGGCTCAGCATCCTGTGATTCTGGGCATATCACTTAATCTCCCTGTTTCTACCACAAAAATCCGAGTGTGTCCTTGTGTAAGGTAACTGGTGCTCATGTAAAGCACTCCGATACCTTCGGGTCGAGTTCGCCCTATATAAATCTGCAAAAAAAATGAGGTCTTACCTAATTGTAGAATGAAGTTCATGCGGTATTCAAAAATACAGATTTCCTGAGGAAGGCCACAAGCCGAAACGCGTTGGAAGGGAATAGATACTGTATTTACAAACTCAAAATTAGAAATTGCTAATTGATGTATATCCATATATAAACTGTTATCTTCTTTGAATTGTTTTTTTAACAAAATTGAATTGTAATTTTTATGATATAAATGTGTGATTGTTAAACAGTGATGAAATGAAAATATATCAACGCACTTTTTTGTACAGAGGAGAAAAAAGGATAAAAAATTAGAGGAAGAAAAATAATAAAAATATAAATAAACAAATAAAAAATTCAAATTACGCTATTTTTGTGTAAGTTAATCTATCAAACAGCAACGTCTAGCTTACTTTAGAGTTCCTGCACACAAAACCCGGTGTGCATGGTCAAGTTTTCAAATAGTGTTTTACCTTGCCAGGGTTTATCCTTTTAGGTAGGGGCCCCGATTTTTCTAAATACTTACCGAAGATGTTTCCATGCTTTGACACGTTAATCTGCAGAGACATTGTTGTCATTTGGAGGCTATGGTGTGAATTTGGAATTAATAACACAATTCCTGGATTAGGGCTGTCAAGCTTTTTGTGTGCTTTTGTGGTGTGCCATTACCATGTTTGTGTTAGACTTCAATGCCTTATGTGTGGCGCCATGAGTGACCGAGCAGCTGAGCCAAGCAACTGGTTTTGTGATTTATCATTAGGGCTCCCAGTTTTATGGTATTTATTTTTTGCCATTTCCGTCTGTATTTACCCATATTTATTTTTTAGGCATTTTATCTGTATTTATCCACATTTATTTTTCCCACAAGTAAAAGACGACGCTGCAGCTAGTATTTTTCCACATTTGTGTAAATTGACAATGCACACATGCAATTGTTTGTTATTGGTCAACACAATACATTCATCTGATAACTTTGCCATTCGCAGAATGTCCCAAATACGCCTAAAAAATGCTTTCAAACGCCAATTGTCTCAGAGCCTTGCAGTTTCTGCCTCGGCACAGAGTGCCACATCCTCTATCACACTGAACACCATACTGCCTCACTGAGAGAAACTCACACTGCCTTCATCTACAACCCAATTGTGCTGCGCTGTAAACACCTGAAAGCAACTCAATTCAAATTATGCACTAGACTAGAATAATATGCTTCCGGAAAAAGCATGTCTGTATGTGCCCAGCACTGCTTTCTAAACTGCACGTTAACATTTTTGAATTGGGAAAAACTAATATCATTGCAAGGCCCACAGTGAAGATATTGGAGCAGGAGGGGAGGGGAGCAGGCCGAATTCACGCGGTGACAGCTCTGCACTTCCTTCCAGTGCTGGGACGTTGGGGGTGCACCAAATACGTAAGCAAAAAACCTCCCCCCTTGGACAGAGGGAAGCTAGCCTGTCACTAAAGGCAAAAAGTCAATGAGAAGTGCGAACGGGGCAGATTTTACTGTCCCTCCGATTTAAGTCTGTACAGACGTGTCAAGTTGAATTGTTAAAAGTGTGATTGATGCTGTATCACACAAGAAGGGAGACGGAGGGGGGATCTAGCACCAGGCCCGACTGGAGCAAGCCCCAATTCATAGTTCACATTCAAACATTCTTAAATATACAGCGAACGGAAAGGCCTGTTATCATTAAAATGTAAATCTGCTGTGATTTAAAATAAGTCACGCTATTGGGCATCATAGTTTAGGACTGAGCCTTTTCTAACATTGAAATCTATATTATTTCACTACTCTCCCCTTACATACATTGTATTGAAGGCATTGACAAAAATACAGTTAGTGGGCGTTTGTTAATGCTTTATTTATTTGGACTGCGCAAAAGTGGTTATAGTAACATGCACATGATGTGCCCTAGTTCATGCTGATAATTTTACAAACAGCCCGTGCCCCGATGCACTCAGCAATTTTCCGAAGGCTTTCGGCTTTGGGGGCTCTGAGCTTTGACCCTGCTCTGCTCCGCACTGACTCTTCCCACACAGGAACTGGATGCGACTTTCTTTGTTAAAAACACCCGAGTACTTCATTGGTCTTTAAAAGACCATTCACTTTTAACGAGGCCTTGATTTTTTAATGGCTTTTTCTCACCCCATAAATACTGATAACACCAATCCAGAGGCGATACTTACTCTGTGAGCAATCACCATACCTGTTTTTCAATTCTCTGCTGGAGCAGGGCAGTGCCACAAAATGTGCTAGTATTTTCCAGTTTTTACATATTAATACAGACAAAGGAAAACTTGTTTTCCGTCAGTATTTATATGTAAAAATCCGTTTAAACGGAAAACCGAGAGCCCTATTTATCATTAATGACAGAAATGTCCATATTCTTTCAAATATCAGATACTCGCCCAGGTCTAATCTTGAAGTTAAACCATATTCTGCACCCTCCCTTGATCCCTATGGTGTCTTTCTTCACTCAAGGTATCTACGCCATCACTCTGGCTCTCTCTGTCCAACATACATGTATTTTCTCTCTTGCCTATCCCATACCCGCTCATGTAATTCTTGCCTGACTCATATCCCAGCAAAACACACAAGATGATGGACGGAATGTTGCACAATGGCAAAACATTCACCCCCAGTCACAGATCTGGCCATATGCAAATCAGTCTTGACCCTGTGCCTCATGGGAACAGCCCAGCCTGAACTGCCAAGCCATGTCTTCCCTGTACCAGAATCAAGCATCCTTGGACCGGTTTCTGGTTATCAGCTGTCTTCAGCCAGGATAGCTTGACTCCAGTGGCGTAGTGAGCACGGTACCCACGCGTGGGCATACCCTTCCCAAATAGGGTGAACAGCAAAACACACAAGATGATGGACGGAATGTTGCACAATGGCAAAACATTCACCCCCAGTCACAGATCTGGGTTTAATCCATCGTTATTTTGCTCATATCCCAGCAATATATCTGTCATCACCCCCAAAGTATCCTCTCAGCTACTTGAACTCTTGCCTATCCCCTGTATTCTCTACTTCACTCCTTATAGATCGTCTCTATCGTTTCTCTAGATAGTCAATCAGTTACTCTTTGCTTCATCACTAATTAAGTAACCCCTGCCTTTTCTCCACATAATCTTCCTTCATTATTTCCAGGTGTTTCTGCATCAACCTCTTCTCAGGAACTCTCTCTCCTTCGTTTCCTTGAGAAACTCCCCACCACCCCTTGCACCCGCTATGTTATTTTTCTATCACTCAACATCCCTTGTGGTGTCTTCTTCATTCTTGACAGTTACTCATTTCTTCATCCCCACATATCAACCATGTATCCCTCTTCAGTTGAAGTTCGACTTCCCTAGATGACAGTAATCTCTCTTGCATTCTCCCCATATGTTTCTGTTATCACTACCCCTCCCCCCGGGTGTTCTCTCTCCTCCATCTTTCCACACTATTTGTCACCCCCTCTAGCACCATTCTTCCCAACCAGTTTTTTGCTCTGCTGGCCTCTATCCCGGCATATTCCTTTTAACCATAGCTTTTTGGCATTCCCCCCCACTCTGATACCTTCTTTTCCTTCAGGCACTCTTCTTCACTCTCCCCCTTAAGGAGCTCCCCATACTCTTGGAGCATTCTTCTCTGTTCTCCTCTTCAGTTTCCCCGCTTTCTCTTGTTTACTTTTCTCCACCGCCCCCACTTATAATCTGTCTCATGTCCCTCCCATGAACCCTTCAACCCCATTCAGTGTCTTCGCTACCCTCAGGTACCCAGTATTCAAGCGCAAAGTGTTTTTCAATATTCCACTCAGGTGCCATACATTGCTCAAAACCCATAATACCCCATTCTATGGCAGTGCCGGAGGCTCCAATTATGCTTTCTCCATAATTACTACGCCAAAACAGCAGCTAATTAAACGAGCATTTGCAATGCAATAGGTCTCGCATTATGAAAGTTTGAGCTATTGGTCTTGTAAATGACAATTTTTTTATTTATGTGTTGGTTTTGAAAATAGCTAAATTAACAGCTTTGTCATTTACAATGCCAATAGTTATAACTTTCGCAAATGGGACACCTACAGCATTTGTAATGCAACATGTTTTGTATTTACGTGACTTAGATGTATTGATATTACAAACAACAATGGCTTTTAATTTTTTTAAATAATTAATACTTAAATAAAAGTGATTCTAATTTATAATGGCAATAGCTTAAACTTTTGTAAATAATTTTTGTGAAGATTATGTTCAGTGTATTTTATTGTGATGAAAATCCAAGAACAGAAGTGAAATATTAACATCTTTTTGTGACATTTGTAATAAAGTTTGAAACAGTGAGAGAACATATTTGAACCAGTTGTTGTTGAATGGTTGCAGAGATTAATACTGCGATGGCGCTGAGTGATGCTGTGGTTGCGCCGAGTGATGCTGGGGTTGCGCCGAGTGATGCTGGGGTTGCGCCGAGTGATGCAGGGGTTGCGCCGAGTGATGCAGGGGTTGCGCCGAGTGATGCAGGGGTTGCGCCGAGTGATGCAGGGGTTGCGCTGAGTGATGCTGGGGTTGCAAGGGGAAAAACGAGTCTAACAGAGGGCAGAAGGGCACAAAAAACGAGTCTAACAGGGGCAGAGGGGCACAAAAAACGAGTCTAATAGGGGCAGAAAGGCACAAAAAACGAGGGAAACGAGCCATGGACGACAGTGTTAAAAGTGTGCGCCCGTGTTTTAAAAGTGAAAGCGCCAACATTAAGCTTGGTACCGGGGAGAGAGGGGCGTAATTAAATGAGCAAATAAAACAAGCGCACGCATTAGAGAAGGGGTAACAAACTACCATAGTGTAACAACGCAGGAGGGGCGCTGGGCGAGCAACAGCAGAGTGGGTAAGAGGCAGAGGGAGGGGGTACACCAGTGAAACAGCCAAGTGGGAGAGGGACAGTGCAAGTAGCGACACCCGACGAAGAGTAGCTACAGACATATTTAAATTGCACAGTAACGCCAAATCGGAAGAAAGAAACAAGCTGGCATGCTGCTGCTTTACAAAGTTATATTTTCAATAAAGAAATGGTTTGGCAAGCCGCGCTATAAGTAAGAAGTGCAGCTGCCAAAATGCTGCATGTCATTGAGCCACACATAACAAAACAACACAACATAGTGAAATATGTGAAATAAAGCACGGCACCCGTCTACATAAAAAGTATGTGTGTGGTGGCCCGTGGTAAACAAATAGAAAAATACCTTTTGTCGGTCGGCTGCGAGCGTCTTTGAACATAGAGCATAATCGTGTGTCTTGGTGCAGCCTGCTTGTGCCCCTGTGTTTTGAGTTCCGTCTTCCCCCTTAACAAACAAGCAAAATAGCAGTGGTGGGGTTCTTTGAGCAGTGTGGGAGTGGAGATCTGAAGGAGCCAGCGCTGTCCCTGCATCTTGTCCCAGGATCTTAAAACGAGCCATGGGCGCCCGTGTTTTAAAAGTGAAAGCGCCAACATTAAGCTTGGTACCGGGGGAGAGAGGGGCGTAATTAAATGACGCTGCAAGTTCACAGGCCTTCGAACGCCGGATATAAACAAACCTGTACATCAACAGTGCGCATAGAAAGCGGACTGCGAAATAATAGATATGGTTGTAGCAATGAAATGGCTAGGGGGTGGAAACGGTGACATAATGATGTAGAGTGTGAGAATAAAAGGTTCCGAAATCAGAGGGGAGTAACTAAAAAGGAAACAGTTGATGGAAACCGGCAAATGAGCAAAACTAGCCAAATGCGAGCTTTGCATTATCACAAGATGGTGGGGAGGCCGTGGGCAGCAACAGCAGGGGTGAATAATTAGGGGGGGGAGGAGAAATGCGAGACGCGGCCGTGAAAAGTTTGAAGCAGTGAGCGGGGGAGCGGATCCCTTTGAAGTGAAGCTCTCGGAGGCAGGCGGCTCGGGGAGCAAATGGTAAAAAGCGCGTGCATGTGCACATGCACTCGACGTAGTCCGCGAAGGTTTCAGAGCTTGGATGAGCCTCTATACTCTCGTCCTATTATCGCTTGCGGGTTTAATAGGACGAGACCTAAAAAAAAGTAAAATAGTAAACACAACTACATTTCCCACAAGGCTTTGAACCACGCCTCCTCAACAGCCCACCAATAGTGCACAGGCATAACCTACAAAACAGTCAAGATAAGTGCCTCTCTTTTTTCACATATATGTACATTAGTATCAATATTGGTATTTGAATGTGATTTTAGTGCTCTGTTATAGCTATCTGTTCAGGTTTGTTGCAAGGCTTGCCAGATCGCTGCATGCTCTCTACGGGTGGTGTGACCGCTGTTCGGTCCCGGTCCCTCCCTCCCGCTCTCCTGGGTGCATGTTGCACTCCCCCTTCTAAAAAAGAATTGCCCTTTTCTCTTGTCCCTTGTGCTTACACGCAGCTGCTTATTGGGTGGCAGCCCCTACTGGGGTCATCATCTCACTGGTTCCTCCTCCCCTGGGCTGTAATAATAGGGGGAGGTTTGCAGGCAAATGCGACTTGGGGCAACTTTATGCATGCAAATCTGAATTGTTATTGAATGGAGGTTTTTTCTCATAAAACCTCACCATTTATGGAACTTTCATTAGAATATTGCTTTGTGACCTGCTACCAGCTCATTGCTCCCAGTGACGCCCTGCACAACAGAGTCTCCCAGGGCTGTAATAATTATTTTATCAGGGTCTATTCCAATCAGGGCTGTACTGGGAACCGAAACCGGCCCTGGCAAAGAGTTCGGAAGGTCCCAGGGGGAGTGTTTGGGCGAGGGGGGTGCTAGTGGAAAGCTTTATGCTGCCTTTGTTGCAGGGGGCCGTTATTGCAGCAAGGCTGCAAAAACGACCCCCGGTAACAAAACGGCGCACAGGGGTTTAAAACCAGCCCGAACCTGGTAGCTCACCAGGGAAATGCCCAGTGTCCACTACAGCCAGTCCGGCCCTGATTCCAATCCCCCTCCTTTCCACACTTGTGATCCTTGCTTCCCTCTGGGACCTTCAGTTTACGAGGCTTACCCCTGCTTGCAACCATGTCTTACTACGAGACATTTGAGCAAGGTCTGGAGGCCTATGAGCCTAATGAGGACAAAGATTATTATTACGAGGGCCTTGTGAAGGTAATTGACCATTTGGTCCTTTGACAAAGCACTTACCTTGGCCCCCCATCTCATTTCTAAACGCCTGGAGGAGCTTTCGGGACGCCCGCTGCCCTTCCCCTACCCCTCCAATGGCTTCCTCCCAGCCCCCTGCAACTTATTCCACTTGGTCCCAGAAGGTCCGTGTCAAGTGGACCTTTTCACATCACATTTGAATGTTCAACTAAAGGACTTTTACGGTTGGAGACTGGTCTCTGGCCACGGATGCATTTCTTCAAAACTGAGAAGGCCAGGTGAACTATACAATCCCATTCTGCTGAAGCCAGGCGACAGTTGGCATCATTAGTCTTGATGATCCCAGTCTGGAAGACTGGTGTTGTCTGTGGCCCTTTCCATTCTCCTTCCTGTATTCCCACATTTTCTCTTGGGTCCAGTGGGTGCTCCCCATCCTCGTCTCAACCAAAGCAAATTAACTCTTATGGCTTTGGCTTGGAAAACATCGGGAGGCATGGGCAAGTTGAAGGTATTTCAACGACGTCTACTGCTTTTATACAACAAGCTTGAGCTCCTTCCACGCACAAACAATGTTCTTATGCTTGGAAGAGATGGGTGGGATGGTTCTTTCAACAAGGTGGATCCCGTACAATCAAAACTAAAAGATGTTCTCAATTATCTTTTTGAGTGTGCCGAGTCTAGATTATGTTACAGGTCGGTAAATAATTTCCGGTCAGCTTTGTCTGCTGGACACAATCTCATTGATGGCAAACCCGTAGATATGTGTCCTCTGGTATGTAAGTTGTTGGAAGGTATCAGGGTGGCGAACCCTCCGAGGCTTCCATATTCACGATTGTGGGATGTGAACAGCATTCTGTCCCTTCTTGATTCCTGGCCAGATAGTTCGGATTTATTCTTGAAACAGATTTCTGGAAAGTTAGCAATGCTTTTATGTTTGGTTTTGTGTCGAAGGGTGTCTGATGTCAAAGCCCTTAACTTGACAGGTAGGTTGTTCTCTCCTGATGGTGTTTCTTTTCTTATTTCTAAAAGGACGAAGACTATGCGTGAGAAGTTGGCCTGGTATATGAAGTTCACTATTCTAGTGAGCACCTTGCACCAGTCCAAACAACCCTTATGGTGATGGTTGTAAAGTCAACCTTATAGACCAGCTATCCTAGTGGTAGCATGGACAAAAGCAGTCTTAGGCTAAACTCAAGAGGGCATGTGAAGCCAGCTGTTTTACCATATGCAATCCCTTTAATACCAAATGAAAGGACACCACACAGGTTATATATTCAAAATATATATGTGTTTATTTCTAAATCAATCCTCTGAACTCTTTATGAGGGCAGAGGCACAAGCGCATAACAAGAAACTTAATATAACATACAATAAGTTGCACAATATGGATAGGCCCTGGTGGCCCGCTAAACCATATACTAAAATAGTGGTATAAGAACCACGTCACGAACAATGGAAAGGCCTAGGGCCTTGGGAGTCGCTGGGGCTACACTGGACTAACAGTTGTTAGGGAGCAGGAGGCCCACGGGATAAGTGTGCAGTGTCTAATTGCGCACGCGTGCACACATAGAAGTCAATGGGTGCGTAAAGTTACAAAGTTAAGGAATTTGGAGTCTTCCGACTGGACTAGAAGCTAACCACTTGAAACTAGGACACTAGGAGAGTTAATCTTCACAGGAGCACCGCAGTACTCGCGTTACCTCACCCACAGGAAGCGGGTGCATAGGTCTCAAAGTGTGTCGGGTTTTGTCGTGGAGTTCTATTGAGCCTTGGAGAAAAGATGCTGCAGGCGACCAGGAGAGAAAAGTCCGGTTGGATCCAAGGGTGGATCGAGGATGAAGAGTACCTGAAAGCAGAGGGGACAGAGTCTGGGTCACTAGCCAGTTACCAGGAAGGAACCAGGCGATGTCGGGAAGCAATCAGGTGATGTCGTGAAGCTTGTCTCTGCAGCCACGTGGACCAGGAGGTGTGGACGACGACCAGGAGCTGGATACGGACTGTCCCACGAAGGCTCTCGCTGTCGGCGGTGTCGGTTCTCGATTCGGAGTCAACAGGCCTTGGCAAATGCAACCCAGGCAGGAATCGAAGATGGCTTCTTACTCAGGGCAGCAAGGACTGAGGGGCTTCTCCTTCGCAGGGAAGCAAGGGCCAGTCTGGAGCAACCAGACCAGCGGTGTAGATTTCGGGTTTTGCAGTCACAGAGGCCACTAGCCAACGGGCAAGTGACCGGACAGACGCGTCAAGCAGGAAAATGCAAAAGGGCCCCACGCAGCACTCGGTGAGTGTGGAGAGGTGATCATCGGTGCAGTTGGTGCTCGGGGCTGGAGTTTCTCAATCCCTAATGCACAACTTCGAGGGTGCCTCAGAAGTTGAACGGGAAGCAATTCGCTGGCTTTCCAAGATGGCCGGCCCCACGTCTCTCGTCGCCTCCACTGATCTCAGCTTTGCTGTGGCTGTGGATCGGGCTGTTGGATGTCTGGAAGTCCGGGTCTTGTCAGGCTCTGTGTTCGAGCTCCGGCGGGAGCAACGACAAAGCAAACCGTTGAGCGCTTGATGGTGCCTGCTTGCACAGGGTGGTCACTCCTTGACCACAAGGGAGATTCTTCAGTCTTCTACGTCGAGTAGGATGTCGAAGGTCCAGAGTTTCGTATCAGAGTTTCAGTCAGGATATATCTAACGTCTTGGTACTCCGCTCCTACCTATATACCAAATCTAGGGGCTGGATTACCTGCTAGGTCCCTCCTATGGGTGGGACCCAGGAAGGGGGTGGTTACACCCCTTCCCCTTTGTCCAGTTTCGCGCCAGAGATGGGGCTGGAGTGCCCCAGCACCGGTTTGAACTGGACTAAGCATGGGACACCTTGTGTGCCCCAGGCAGTGTCTCATTTCATTCAGCCCTCCCTGCCCCAATACACGATAGCCTGTCTGGGGTGGTGCTAGCACCTCCCTGTGACAGGAAACCTATTGTCCAAGCCTCCCTCGCTGGAAGGGCTCCCAGCAGCAGGAGGTCAGACTTGTGTCTGTGGCAGCAGCATCCATTTTATGATGCTGAGGCTCTGGTTTACTTTAACCGGGATTAATGGAAGTAACAAGTCTTCTCCCTCTAGAAGGGTGGAATGCTACCCCCGTCGCCAGGACTGGCGAGGGGGTAGTATTCCAAAGCGTATGACACCTTACACGACATGTTTTAATAAAGCCAAACCAAAGTTAGCATTTGACCGCGAGGTTCATAATGCACTTAAGAGTATATGGTATGGCATTATCCTAGAACAGCTATAAGGACATGGTTTCGAAAGCTGCATACTGGGCTCAGTTCATGCTAGAGCACCATCTCACATAAAAACAAGCACTCTGCCTTCAGGATTGTTAAGGCCTGCCATAGGAGTGACTTATAGGTGTATATGTGTCTAGATATAAGGTTAGACATAGGAATACTATATCTACGCAAGGGGTGATTACACAACCTTGCCCCAGTTGAGTGATCAGTCAGTTGTGTCAGTTTGGATGGCCAGCCAGGGGTGGCAAAAGATATGCTGCAGCCCCTGGTAGGCCTTGGGTGCACCTATGCCCTGGGTACCTATAGTACACTGTACAGGGACTCATAAGAGTGACCCAATATCCAATTAGGTATGTACCTAAGGTACATGGAGTCCATTTTATAGCAGACAGCCTGGGGCCCTGATTAGCAGGATCCCAGGCCAACTAAGTCAAAAACCAGCTAAACACAAGGCAAACAATCTGGGGTAACCATAGTCAGGTATCCATCTTCCTACACTATGTCCCGGGCCATTGGTTACCCAACTTTTCCTCACAATGCAAAACTGTGTGTGGTGAAATGTTTGAAAGTTTATGAGGAATGCACTTCGACCCATAGAGCTGACCCCCCCCCCCTTGTTGGCAATTCAAAAACCATTTAAATCGGTTCTGATGCTACCTTGTATCTTTGGGTCCGTTGGATCATGGCTCATGCTGGCATCAATGTGTTTTGTTTATGGGGCTTGTAGGACTTGGCCTTTTTGACTAAAGTTCCCTAAACCTTTTGCTTTTCCCCTAGACTGTTTTCCTAACATAAAATAGCCAATTTAGATGCTTTGGGTACTTTGCCACTGCTGATCAGTGTCAAGTACAAGAGTTCCCCGTTTAAAATGTAATGGTGATTGGTTGGCCATGATTGGTATGTTTGCCTTGCTAGTAAAGTCCCTAGGGTTTATGCACTGTGTGTGCAAGGGCTAGTAATGCAACGGCGCACAGAGAAGGCAACTCAGGCCTTCAGTGTAGGGCCTGCGCGCAGAATGCTAAGTTAGCATGTTGTCCTGCTAAGTGCAACCACTTGTCAGGTCTGACTTTCCCTTTTAGATACATATTGGGCACCCCTGTGGTAGATCCCAGGTAACCCCTGGGCAGGCTGTAGCGTATGTAAAAGGCAGAATATGCTGAGGTGTGTGCTCTGACAGTGAAAAACTCTCCATTTCGTTTTTCACTGCTGAAAGACCATCCGGCCCGTAGGACATTATGGGGGAGCCTGGGTGTTGTGTTTGTTACCCTAGTTTCCTGTCAGTTTATAATGGAGAGGTGACGTTTAGTATGTATGAACTCACAGTGTTGTAACACATTTTTCTGTGAAGGTGGTTTTGTCACAGTATCTTCAGAAACCACTCTTTTAGAAAGTGGCTGTGTTTTGTGCTCTGAGCATATATGTGTGTCTCTGAAATGTGGATTGTCTGTCTGGAACTGAAAGGTGAGAGGAGCTGGGAGAGGTCTTGACCCAGGGAGGGGTTGAGATGTAGGGGGGAGGAGAAGCCCGGAAGGTGAAAAGGCCTGGGCTGGTGCTATAAACCAATTGACCCATCTCCTGCTGAGTGATTACGGATCCACACCCCAGTATCAAAGGGAGAGAGGGGACACTGGGAGGGAGACACCCAGAACTGATTTAGGGAGGGGTCAGGGACCCCTGAGCACATACGAACTTCAAAGACATTAAGGGCTATAACTAGGAGAGTTGAAACCCCTGAAAGTGGGAATGAAACAGATATGGATTGAGACTGCAAAGGCGTGACCCATTCTGTGGTCAAGATGAACCTCTGCTAAAGAAGGAGCAACTGAAGAGACTGCTGTGGACAGACCATCCCTTGCTTCGTGCTCTGGGGCTGGTCTGCAGTTTGCCGTTCTAACTAAGGGAGAGGCTATTAGGACTGTGCTTGGAGGCGCTGGGTCCCCCTGCTTGAAGAAGACTGTGCTTTGTGCTGTGTCTTGTAACCCCCAAGGGCTTGAGGTGAGCTGGCTCCCTGTTTGGAAATACAGGATCATAAAAGTTTCCAGATTAGTCCCAAGCAACGCGGTGTGCACGTGCTTTTGCAGCTTGAGACCCTCAGAAGTTGTGCCGTGTGATCGGGGGCACGCAGGAGTAAGCTAAGTCTCGGACGCGCTGGGTGCGTGTCGAAGTGCGGGTCAAGGCGTTGGTGAGGAGCGCCTGGTCGTGGTGTGTACGGGAAGACGAGGTGAGGCTCGGACGCGCAGTGTGCGTGTCGTGATGCAGCCCGGGTGTTGGTGAGAAGCGCCTGGGCCTCGTGTGCACCAAAGGGGAGGAAGCAAGACTCGGACGCGCAGTGTCGAGTCAGGTTGCATCCAGGGCTCTGGTGAAGAGCATCTGGGCTTTGGGTGCACCAAAGGAGGAAGTGAGTCTCGGACGCGCTGGGTGCGTGTCGTTGTGCGGGCCGGTTGTTGGTGAAGTGCGCCTGGGCCCCGTTGGCACCAACAGAAGAAGTGAGTCTCGGACGCGCTGGTGTGTGTCATGGTGCAGCCACGGCGTTGGTGAAGAGCGCCTGGACATCGTGTGCACCGGGAGAAAAAGGAGAGACTCAAACGGGCAGGGTGCATGTTGAGGTGCAAGCGGGCGTTGGTGAAGAGCGCCGGATCATCGTGAGCACCAGAGAAGAGGCGAATCTCAGACGCGTGGTGTGCGTGTTGAAGTGTAGCCTGAGGCGCTGGTGAGGAGTGCCTGAGTAGGGGGTGCACCGAATTGGACGTAAAGTCTCCACAGTGCTGAGGGCGGATATCGGTGTGGACCGAGACCGCGGGAAAGAGGGCCAAGTCATTGGGCCCTCGGAGCCACTCGCATCGGCCTGGACTGGTAGCCACGGAAGAGCTGAGTCACCGGCCCGAGTTTGTCACACCCCGTGACGGGGTTCTGGATCAAGGCCCAAGTCGCTGACGTCGGGGAGGAGAGTGGGTTCGCGCCCTCCAAGTAATATGGATCAACACCTGGGGTGTGGTACGGACTCGGAGGGACATTCTCTCGGCCTCCCGTTTCAGTCAGCTGCGCGAGCCGTTACTTCGGCTTTGATCCCGGCCCCTGCTAACCCAAGGAGGGGCAGTGCTTTTGTGTCATCATTTGATCCATAATGGGGGCACTGGTAACTGAGCACGTAAAACTGTTGTATTACACTTTGCATTATTGCTGCTAACAAACTATCGAACTGTCGTATGACGCCTGGCCTCATTTGGGCCTGACGAACTACATGCTTGGTGCGCTACGCACTGCGCTATTTTTCCCTTGCATATTACCTGATTGTAATGAGGCTCATTGCATTATTTCTTCAGTGCACAGTATCTGAGTATAACGTGGCACAGTGTATTTCTTCATTGCACTGTACAGGATTGTAGCGTGACACATTGATTTGTTTCTTCCTGGTACAGGGCATGCTGGTGGTGATACGCATTGTATTATTTCTTCAGTTGCAAAGTACATGACTGTGGCGCTACGTATGGCATTGTTTCTCTGTTGCACAGTATAAGAGAATATCGTTACGCATTGCATTATTTGTTTCCTTTTGCAACGTGTGTGGTTCTGGCAATACGACTGGCCTAACCTTTTGGAAGCGGTTAGAAGTGAGCTTAACTGTTGGTTAGGAGCGGGGGGTTGGGATTAGAACCTACCAACCCACCGGAAAGAGACCTACCCATTCTTTTATGTTGGTTTTGTATTGTGTGGTCGTATCGTATAATTGCTTATATAAATACTATACTCATTTTATCAAAACTCGTGTGGAGTCTGTTTGTGGTGACATCATGGGGTTACTGTGACTGTGGTTGCACATATTGAACACTCGTGCCTTGGAGATAAGCCTGGCTGCTCGTGCCAAGCTGCTAAGGGGGTGAGCAGGGCTATCTCAGACAGTGTCCTTACTTAGCCTAATGTTGAAGTGAGGGGTCGGGGACTCCCACTGCCAGTATTTGGTGGTGTTGGTAAGCGATAAGGACGCCCACTTCCAACAGGGCTCATTCTGCTAGGGGTACTGTGGCCTTCAAAGCGTTTGTATTGGGATCCAGGTTGGAAGATATTCTACAGGCTGCTGATTGTTCATCTAGCTTTGTGTTTAAGGTCTTTCGTTACATTCCTACTATGCATGCTTCTTCTGTTGTGGTTGGGCAGCTTTGAATCGGCATAATCAGAGCTTCTGGCCCTGCCACAGAATAGAATATTTTCAAGCATATGCTACAAGAATTTTAGATTGTATTAAGTACTCAGAGGTGAGGATTATCCCACACATTGGGACAGGTAAGCTGAGTTATGTAATTGATTTCTAATACATGTATATATCAAGAATGTTAGTGCCCTTTTCCCTCCTGTATGATTCTTGTTGGGTTGTGGATCTGGATTAATTCCTTTCCTTTGTTTTCAGGCTCTGATCAGAAGCAGGGTTGAAGCGACCTGGAGCTACAGTTTTCTTTGTTCTCCGATGACCAGCAAGACTGAAAAGCCACTTACCCGCAGTTCCCTTTGGGTGTCAGTGTTTCTCTAGACTTCGGTGACTCTACATTGAATGGGTTCCTGGTCCTATGGCTTGTTCCTTTTATGGACTTTTTGTGTTACTTATACATTAGAGTTACCTTGACGCAAAGAAAGAGGCAGTCAAGAAAGATGATGCCTTACTGGTTTTGTTTTGTATGTTATGCATGTGTATTATTGGCGGACTGTTGAGCAGATGTGGTTCAAATCCTCATGGGAAATGTAGTTGTGTTTACTGTTTTTTAATTGGCTGCTGTTTTGGAGTAGTAAAGATGGAAAAAGCACGAGTCCTTACAAGATTCTTAAATTCTTGCTGCATATACTTGAAAATGTTCTATTCAACAAGTCAAGAAAAATTCATCATTGTTTTAAGGTTCCTAAGAAAACTTTGGGAAGGGCCCGTCCCACTTAACTTAGGGGCACTGGCACTGAGGGTGAGTATACAATGTGAAGGTACATTTGGTGTAAAAAAAATAGGGAGAAAAATAGTTTGTATAATCAAAAATAGGAAGAGCCTGACTGGAGCAACCATCAGGAGCCTGTTGGATAGTGCTACCAACTGGATCGGTTATCATCATAGCACTTTCCTATTCAGACAAGAGATGCTACCCAGGCAGAGTCTGTCTGTAATAGGTATGTGTAATGTAATTGCACAAGTTACACTTGTACACTGCTGATATATGTGATGATGTCCCTTTGAGCGGAGAGATTTTGTACCTCACTCTCAAAACCAAATGATAAAAATGAGCCTTCAGGGCCGTCAATAACGTTATAATGTGCAAGCCCTTGGCACATGATTAAAAATACATTACATGTTCAAACCATAATGTAATGAGCGGCTGACATGTTTCATTGCCAGGAAGAGGTTTTTGGCAAATCGGTCAGGGCTAGAGGACCCAGTTTGTCAACCAACAGTACACCATACTTACCAGAAACAAGCATTTGGAATGCAATCGGTCTTGCATTTGTGAAAGTTAGAGCTGTTGGTGTTGTTGTACATGACAATGTTTTTTACTTTTGTTTTTTTGTTTGCAGTGGAGTGATCATATTTGCATAGTGCTATTCGTATGACATTGCGGCCCTGGAGAACCAGAAAATGGGAAATAGGTTACAAGGGAGGGGAGGTGGAAAATAAATGACACCAATGGAAAAAAGAATTTAAAAAGAGGGTCGGAATTGCTGTTAACGGTAGGGGATATTGCATGACCGGAGAGAGCGTGATACTGGAGCAAGATATGTGCATGAGAGAGAAAAAGATGGTTTAGCTAGAAGTGTACGTGAGTGATTGAGTAAGGGATGGTAAGAGAAGAATATTGCAGGTGAAAAGGAATATGAGAGAGAGGTAAACAGGGCAGTTGTGAGTTTGTGAGAAACAGACAGAATTGGCGAAAGAGGGAGTTGGTGCAAAGAGGGAGAGGAGAGTGAGGAGTTGTTTAGCAGTAGTCCAAATTCTTGGCCAGACTTAATGGAAATATTTCTGGGACAGATAGAGAAGGTCAGAGGCACATATGAGAGGATCCAGTAAAAGGGAGGGGACACCGGGAGTCTGAGGAAAATGGGAAGAGAAGTAAGGGGGGAGGGGTGAATGGAAAGACGGTGCGAGAGCTAAAACTGAATAAACACCCGAATCTATAGCGCTGCTGGGCACTTTAAACTAAAATGGTTGGTGCTGCATGAGGGTGGGGGAGCGAGATGAAACCCCTCGAGCAATCCTCCTGTAGAATATTATAATACCGCCTTTTAGAAGTCTTGTGCATGTCCGCTGTGTGTTTAAATAACAACAAGCATTAGTAAATCATGAGTGAGGATGCCCTAGAAGGAGTGACCCTGTGTGGAAGAAGAAAGAGGGAGGAAGCAGAGGTCGGATGTGGTGACTGCCCCCAAAATCTCCCTTCACATACAACTTTGATGCTTGCCGATTTCCCTAAAAAGTTATAATTTGCAAATTTGCTGTCTTGTCTACAGCCATTGGTTGCCCAGAGATCCTTTGCATGCGATTGATGGTGTGAAAAAACAATGTAAAGGTGGTGCCTCCCAGTGAAGCATTTTGGAGCTCTGATCGGCGTCTTAAAAGGATCTCTTTACACATACACCCATTGATAACAAAACAAAATAAAACATTTGTAAATATCATTTTTTTCTTTTCCCAGACAACCACTAAGGGGCAGAAGTGTACAATGCAAGTGAATCTAAAAAGATTCATTCTACAAATTTATTTTTCAGATTGTATTGGCCTTTCGTACATGGCTGGATAACAGCAGGAGTATAAATGCTAGGACTATATGTCATTGAGAATTGAAAGCAATACTTCTTGTCTGTATCAGAGCAGCCCTTGATGCTGTTGCTTAGCTGGTGTGATGCTCGTGTTGAACTTTGTGTTCAGAAATGCCATCACTTGGTTGCTTGCTCTCTCACACTCCATCCTTGCCTTGCGCAGTCGCTGCATGTCGGAGGGACCCAGACCTGTAAGTGTGCTGATGTCCACACCCCCGCACTAAATACTTGAAATCATACTCCTGATTGAAGGATTTGTTCATGTGCTACAAATAGCAACAATGTGCTCTGGATGAAGTCTGCATACACCAGCCCTAGTGCATGCTGAGACTGCCGCAGTTGGATTATCAAAAACCTGCAATTACTGAAATGTGTCAGTGAAGTCCCAAAGCATTCCTGTTATTTCAGAGTGTAAAAGTAGGGATCCTGCCCTACTCCTTCAGATTCTGCCAAGAACCTGGGAGTACTCTTGGACATTGAGCTCTCAATGGTACAGTAGGTCAACAGAACAGTAGCTACCTGTTGGAGCATTATTAAAATTCTTCGTAAAATCAAGCACTATTTGTCCCCACAGGCTCGTAAGCAGGTCGTCGTTGCACTGGTGGCCTCGCGACTTGATTATTGTAATGCCCTTTACGCTGGGTCCAGCAAAGGTCTATTGCAGCGCCTCCAGACAGTACAGAACGCGGCGGCCAAATTTGTACTGGACGCCCCCAGACTTTCTTCCGCCACGGCGGCCAGGAAAACCTTACACTGGCTCCCCATTGAGTCTAGGATTGCTTTTAAGACTCTCTGTATGACCTATGGGGCGCTTACTGGTAAGGGGGCTGAGGGTGTGAGGAAACTGCTGCATCCTTACGCTCCGGAGAGAGCTCTCCGATCCTCAACCAAGAGTCTGTTGGTGGTTCCCCGTGTCCGTAAAACTAAATGGGGCGGGAGGGCGTTTTCAACAGCAGCCCCCAAATTGTGGAATAGCCTGCCGCTTGGAATTAAAACCCAGACGTCAATCCAGAACTTTCGCAAAGCCCTAAAAACATGGCTATTCTCTAAGGCGTATCCGTAGTGCCTGTTATCTGGTTATTGTGATTTCTTTTTTAGGCGCCTTGATGCCTCCGGGCTGAGTCGCGCGATATAAGTTCTTATCCATTTCCATTCCAAGTATTGTGCTTAAACGTTCTGAGCCTGTTGCTTTAGGGCTCGTAAGTGCATTTAATATTACATTACTGCTTTTTAGACAGCGTGTGTGTCGGCTGTGTGCTAAATAACAAAAAGCATAGGCAAATCACGAGCAAGGCGTGCCTAGAAGGAGTGACCATGTGAGGTGGAGGAAAGTGGGAGGAACAGGAGAGAGCAGCGGTTGGATGTGGTGTAATGGCCAGAGAGGCCGACCTTGAAGCTGGGGAACCAGGTATAGTCTCAGCGTCTGCTCAAGCATCCTGTGATTGTGCATAAATCACTTAATCTCCCCTGCCTGAAAATTGAATGTGTCCTCCTGTAATGTAGCTGGTGGTCATGTAAAGCGCTCGGATACCTTTGGGTCAAGTTTGCGCGATATATCACTGTCCAAAAAAAAAAAGAAGAAGCGTTGTGGGAGGGGTGGAGGGTCCGCACAGGACGATTAAGGGGCAGCGAAGCTTAATAAACACTGAAGGCAAGCAAACAGCACAGCAAAACAGCATTTGCAATGCACTATATCTCGCATTACCTAAAGTATGAGCTATTGGTGTTGCATAATTATTTGCAACACTAATACCTCAAACTATCAGTAAAGCGAAACCTATTGCATCGTAAATACTTGTTTCTTTTGCAGTTTGTCCATAAGGATGGTGGTATATTTCTCGCTGATTGAAGAGCATGCCAACCAATATTAAATAAATCTTGCTGCTTACTGTTCCTTGCACTTACCTTTAAATATGCATTTATTTTGAATTGTAACACCACGTGCATGCAACGGTAAGAAGTGAAGCTGTAAGTCCCGCAGCGCTATGTGCTGTTCTTGTTGCTAAAAATCTAGCACGGGCTGAAGGTAGTACACACGATGGGGCCACCTGGCAGCTATTCAGGATAACTCACTGACCTTGCCAAAAAGTATTAATGTTACACAGGCCAACGTCGTTGATGAGTCACTACTCTGCAGTGCAGAGGAGGCGTCTCATGTCATCCCTTTAATTTCAGCAGCAGCGCTGAAAAAATAATATATATGAAAATATTGTACATTTTTTTACATCTAATTTTCTTCCAGACTAAGCTACTGAAGTGAAATATTTCTAATTGTAATTCCTTAGAATGGGAAACATCATCCTACTGTCCACCATAATGCAACACAAACGCCACTCCCCCTCAATCAGTACATGTCACTGTGTGTGGGAAGAGAGAGGTTTTGAAAGTGGGTAGCTGTCTGTTGGTACTCTCTTGGGAAACCGGTCCCCTCGGTATTCCAAGTTTTTAGCAAAGACCACTACATTAACATATCAGGGATGCTGTGTCTGTTTTAAGGCCATTTCTAGACAGCTACGCTACAAGTAAATAGGGTCACTACATGCATCATTGCTGCTTTAGTCAACCGGTAATAAAGTATCACATGCAAAGACCTGGAAATGTCACACATAAACAAACTGAAAACTTGGCAGCTACAGTAACCTAAGGTCAACACATTTCAGTGAGGCATGAGAGTCGCTGGGCCTGGCAGGGGCACTCGCATTTTACATTATGCCACTGCAAGGCAGGAAGCAACAGCAACATGATGATTCATGTGTGCAACCGCCCAGCCTGCAAGGAGATGGCAAACCGGTTTCTTTCACCACAAAACATAATTAATTACACAAGCCAAGGGGTTGTGAAAAGAATTTCAATTAATGTGAACAATAAATGTGGGTTTGTTGGAGGCATCCGCAGTGAATAAGAACAGATGTGGAGCGCACACAGAAGATTCTGATAGTCTATCGGGATTTAAACATTTAAAGACCGCTCCCTGCTTGAGCCAAGGAGCTTGTTGTTGAACCAGTGGATCAGGGTCATGGAGAAAAGGAAACCGGACAGAAAACAGAGAAGGAAAAAAGAAAATAGTGGAGCACGAAGCTGAGCAACTGAAGGAAAATTATTTTAAAACCAGCTTTAGACTCCGAAAGTGACCCCGTGGCAACCAGCAGCTTCAAGCAGATGCCTTCTTCTGGTTCTGAGGGGGGGTGGGGGGGGGGGGGCATTGTTGAACAAGCGCAGCCGTGAAAGTGAAAGCGACCATGATGCAGAACAGATGGCACCCTGCACGCCCCTGCTCGTTCCCGCAAGCTGCAGGCCGCCACACGCACAGGTGAAGACCTGGAGTGATTGCAAGAGGCCCTCTCCTAGAGCAGTGCATGCGCGCTGCACTAGGCGAAACCTAATGAAGCGGTGGCTGCAAGAGTTTCAAGAAGCCTGTGTACGTTGCTTATTCCACAAAATTGCAAAAGTAATCTGTGGTAGAGATTCATAGTCATTCTTATTCATAGTCATTCTTGTATCATAGGCTCACACCAGTAACACTGTAAAATGTACCTGAGGTAATGTTGTATGGCATACAAGCAAGAGAAAAATACACTCTGCTGATCTGTCCCATAGATGATTAGAGAATTACATAATAAAAACATCACAAGTAGGCTCACACCAGTAACACTGTAAAATGTACCTGAGGTAATGTTGTATGGCATACAAGCAAGAGAAAAATACACTCTGCTGATCTGTCCCATAGATGATTAGAGAATTACATAATAAAAACATCACAAGTTTACACTTGGAACACTATTTAGCATGAGTATATTGTGCAAGCAACCCACCCTCAATATGCTAATCAGTAGTGTGTAAAACCCAGAACATTTAGGGACGTAAACAAAATGATCAGACTATCAGAATTTCAAGGGCATACAACCAGGAATACCAAGAAACTACCAAACATACTGGACAAAGAGTGGACATAGACACTGTGGACATAGAGCACTCATCCCACTGTGTGAGGTACTAGAGACAGACAACTTCCACTCCGGTGCTGGCAGATAGATTCAAAGTGCACCCCAGGAGCCGGCCAGTACAGAGAGAGAAAACCCCTTATTCAGTGATCCACTGATGATCTGATAGTTTTGATTAATCCCCTGAATGTTCTGGCTTTTACACACTACCGATCAGCATATCGAAATGTAGCTCGCATATTGAATATGCTCAGGCTTAATAGTGCTGTGAGCGTAAATTTGTGATGTTTCTATTATGTGGCCCTCTAGACATCTATGGGATGGATCTGCAGAGTGTCTGTTTTTCTCTTGCTTGTGTGCCATGCTGCATTACCTTATGCACGTTTTACAACTTTACTGATGTGAGCTTGTGATTCAAGAATAATTTTGAATCTGCCGTGAATTCTTGCAATTTTGTGGTATGAGCTATATATTTTAAACATTTTATCTTATTTCAGGTGGTTTAACACTGCTTTTTATGTCCAGCGAGTGAACCTATGCCTTAAACTGGTTTAATTATGTGCCAAGGGCTTACACGTGAAAACTGTATTGACGGCCCAAAGGGCTCATTTTAGCATTTGGTTTTCAGAGGTACAAACTCTCGTCTTTTGAGGACCTCACACATATAGGCGCAGGATACTAGTGTAGATGTTTAACATGTGCAATTACACTACACTCACCTAAAACAAACAGACTTTGGCTGGGTAGGATCACTTGTCTGAATAGCAAAGTGCTTATGATGATAAACTTAGTCAGTTGTTAGCACATCCAACAGGCTTGTGGTGGTTGCTCCAGTCAGGCACTTTCTATTTTTTACAAGCTCTTTTTTTCTCCCAGTTTTCGATACTAAACTTTGCTTCACATTGTATATACACCCCCATTAACAGTGCCCCTAAGTATAATGGGACGGGCCCTTATAGTTTGAAAGTTTTCTGAGAAACCTTATAACAATGATGAATTTTCCATGAGTTGTTGGAGAATGGGGCAATTATGGGTTTTGTTCCTATGTGAGTGGAGGGAGCCCTATTTTCCTTTCTATCTCTCTGTAGCTCCCCTGTTTGTTGACCATGTATTGCTCCTCAGTTCCACTTTCTGCGCACACCTTTGACAACTAAACGCACTTGTGTCCTCTGAATGCTTGTCTGCCTGCTCTCAATCTCCACAAAAGGTAGCTTATTGTTAAGAAATTGGTTTTCTGGTTGGCAGAGGCATGCACCCTGTCCAAGCAAGAACCACAATCCTATTCGGGGTAAGTCAGATACACACTAAAAGATAACCTGCGCTCACCTTCTGGTAGCCTGACGCAGAGCAGTCAGGTTAGTCTAAAGTGGCAATGTGTAAAGTATTTGTGGAACACAACACACATTAACACAGTGCAAACACCACAAAAAGACTCCACACCAGGTTAGAAAAACAGATCACGATTTTATAACAACGAGACCAAAACAACAAAAATCCAATAAGTAAAAGTCGAGATCTGAATTTTTAAAGAATAAAGGTGTTTCTAGCACTTAGAAGCAATAAGCGCCTAGCCGGGTTATCCGGACGTGCTGAACCTGGACAAAGTTAACAGTTCAAGTCGACTGCAATGGAGCGCTGGCGGGGGACATGAGCCACGCAGGCCCGGTGAACAGAGTACCTTGATCCTGGGTCACAAAAGTGAGATGCTTGGTGCAGATGAGCGATGAGTCGATGTTGAGCCCACAGTTGAGGTGATGCTTTGATTTTCTTCACGCTGTGGTGGCAATGCATCAGTTCCATAGACGAAGCGCCTTGAGAGATTGGTTATTAAAGCGATGCGCCGGGTTTCTCTCTCAGTCGAGGAGATGTGTTGATCTCTCCATAATGCAAAGACGATGCACGGTTCCGATGCGTGAAACTCTCAAGGCAATATGTTAGTTCTGAAAATGATGTACTTACCCCCAGTTGTGCCTTTGAAGTGGGGGTGAGTTCAAAGAAGGGTCTTTAAAGTGCTCAGAATCCCTTTCTTCCCAGCCCTGGCTCCAGAATAGCTATGGGAGGGGGTAATCATCCATTTGTGTGGGGACAGCACACTGCCTATTTAGGTGTGTCGGCCCTCCCTCCATTCCTGCCCAGGAAGAGCCATCAGAATGAAGATGGGCACTCAGACACACCTAACCTTCCTGTGGTTGTAGCTGTCAAGAGGGAGTGCACAGAGTCAAGCTGTCACCCACCCCAGACCTGTATTGGAGACAGGTTGCAGACACACAGCTTAAAGAACACCGAAAGTTCAACTTTCTAATGGGCATTTCTAGAATAGTAATGTTTAAATCTGACTTTACCAGTAAAGATGATTCATCATTACCATTCCAAAGATATTTAAAAAAAAAACATGAGAGGGCAACGCCTTTCTAATTGAGAATTACAGCTTAAAGGTGTAATAAGGAATTCCCAATGTTAACCTATGGGAGGAGTGGGCCTCACAGTAGTGTTTAGGTGTTTTTCACTACCAGGACATGTAAAGCTTAAGAGTACATGTCCTACCTTTTATGTACACAGCACCCTGCCCTATGGGTTACCTAGGGCCTACTTTAGGGGTGACGTGTAATGAAAGGGGAGCTTAAATTCATGGCAAGAGGGTTGAAAAGCCAACTCGACATAGCAGTAAAACTGCACATACAGGCTGTACAGTAGCAGACCTGAAACATGTTTAAAGGGCTACTTGTGTGGGTGGCACAATCAGTGCTGCAGGCCCCTGATCAATGGGGGGCCACAGGCATTTTAGACACAAATGACCATAGTGCCAGTATAGAAGAAATACCTATTTTTAATGTATGACAACATCTGCTTTACTCTGCACAAGTTTCACTAGTGAACAAAGGCCTATCCTGTGTCATTACAGAAAAGACTAATTTCTTTACCCTGAAAACTAAGTTATTTCAGTTTTTCCGCAAAATAAGTCTAAAGCTGTTCTTCATGTACAAGGCACCACCTGTACAAGATTCTGTTAATGGGCTTAAGCCACCATCCACATTGTACCCCACTAACTCAATGATGCCACCTGAATTATTAACCTTTGAAAAGGTCATTTTTCGTGGTATTAACAATTTGAAATCAGTCAGATGCTTCAATGACTGAGGCAATACCATGTTACGCATTGTGGTATAATACATCTTAGCCATATTGGTCGTGGTGCATTAATTAATCAAACTGTGGGCTTGGGGTACAACAAAATGAGAACAAAGTAACCAAAGGAAGGACAGGGTAGTTGCCTGAGACCCGTTGCCGCATGTGTTAAAAAGGGACGGCCTTGTTAGAGCCGAATGACAGCATCTCCATAGTGTGGAATCATATGTAAGTGAGGCCAGCTCTGTGTGCGTGTACTACAGAGCACTAAGCGCTGAGTTACTGATCTTGTTCCCGTTCTTGGGGCTCCTCTGTGAAATTATCCATGCCCTGCAAGCTTAACACCATAGCGTCCAAGTGATGCGCCAGAGGAAACTTGTGGATCCCAAGCAGGTCCTTCCGGCGTTATGCAACCCCCTCTGCCTTAGCCCAGTTAAGTAGGGAACGGCGCCAGGCTAATGCGTGGGGAGAGCCGTTGGGGACTTCCACCTCTTGGTGATTAGGCGTTTAGCTGTTATGAACCCCAGATCGAGGAACCGGGTGGCTGCTCTGTGTTTCCTATTCCTACTGAATAAATGCAGTATGTGCTCCTCCCTGTGAAGGGGGATAGCTCGAGAGGTACAGTTAGCTAGTGTAGATGTCACATTGGCCCAGTGTTCGCGTAAGTCAGGGCTATTCCACAACCTGTGCAGTATGTCTGCGTCTAATAAGCGGCACCTAGGGCAGGCTGCCTCAGACCTAGTGAGATACTGATTTGGGCTCGGGCGAGGTACGCCTGGTACAATATAAAAAACAGAATTTGTTTAAAGCGCTGATTACGCAGAATACGTGTCCGACCTCCCCGGATGGCCATCCATTCCTTGTCCGTAAATGCTCTCCCCAAGGCCTCCTCCCAATGTTGCTTCAGGGGGTCAGGTCAGTTTCTGTGTGTTGGCGGGGTGAGGACGCAAACCAAAGAATCAGGTGCCCCCCATTTCCCATCACATGTAGGTACTGTTTCATATGGTGCGTGGGCGGTTCCTAAGCGAGATTACCCCACTTAGAAGCCAGTGAGGCTATATTCGACTGATGTAATCAAAACTGTCCCGGGTACATGTTCTCCGACGACATGAGTTCCTGGTATGGAATGAATGAGCCATCCTAATAAAGGTCTCCCTTATCCTGAATACCTTCTGTGTCCCAGTGACACAATTCAGTTGCTGTGGTGCATATGTCACCTCGTGGTGTACCCAGTAATGGGGTGGCGGGGGCGTATGGTGTGAGAGCCCTGGTGAGGAAGAGGCACTTCCGGAAACACTTAAAAGCTATAGTGGGTAGAAGCGCACCAATGGGACTGGGCTTTGTACATGGGTGGAAAATATGTAGTAAAGTATGATGCGGAATTGGAGGTTGCAGTGAGTCTGTATCTGCCAAATGTCAGGATGATAGCCAGTGAGCAATCCACTGGAGCTGGGAGGCCAGGTAGTAATGTTCGAAGTTGGGCACCGCAAACCCCCCCCTGTTCTGCAGATAGATAGTTTCCCCATAGATACTATGTGTCTGGACATTCCCTATACAAAGTCCCTTGCCATTTGCGAAAGAGGGGGGGCGGCGGGGGGGAATAATCGGAGGCGAGGGAGAACTACAATTTTTACAAGGGCTACCCTACCCGAAATTGCCAACGGGAGGGTCCTCCAGAAGCTTATTTGTGGCTGGATAGCTGTAGTGGCTCTGACTATGTTTCCTTCGAACAGGTTCTCCCTAGTACAGTATATGTGCACTCCTAGGCATCTAAAGGGGTCAGTGCACCACATCATCCGGACGCCCCCATGGAATACCCCAGGTGAAGTGTCATCTGTAGAAACGGGAAGAGAATAGATTTCACGGCATTAACCTTCAGGCATAAAGCCCTGGCGAAGTGTGTTAAGGCCTGTCCAAGGAGGGTGGGATGTCGTGAAGGTCATGCACGTACAATAGTAAGTCATCAGCGTATAACGAGATAACGTGTGAACCGTCTCCCAGAGTGACACCATGTCCACGTGTGTGTGTATATGCTCCGCAAGTGGTTCCACCGCCAGTGCAAAGGGGGGGGGACAACGGGGATCCCTGCCGAATCCCACACCTTACTTGTATGGGGTCCAATACATAGGGGCCTGTCCGAACTCGGACGGTTCGGTGCCCATACAGCAACTGAATAATACTAAGGAAATAAGGCTCTATACCGTACCAGGCTAGGGAGGCGAAAAGGAACTTCCAGTCAAGCAAATCATTCGCCTTCTCGGTGTCCAGCACCATGCAGCCGACCGAGGCCATTTGAGGGGGGGCATACTCAGCTACCCTAAAGACCCGGCGGATGTTCAGAGCTGTGTTTCTGTGAGGGACGAACCCTTTCTGGTCAGGGTGTACACAAGGGCGGGAACAAGGGGCACCAGGCGGTTGGCTAAGACTTTGGCTAAAATTATATAGTCAGCGTTTAATATCGCTATCGGTCTATATGATCTGGGGGAGGTTGGATCCTTACCTGGATTCAAGAGGGAGACCACGTTAGCCGCACAAATTGAGGGTGGTAGAGTCATGTCGTTGATTGCCGAGGTGTATAAGGAGTGCAGTTGGGGCACCAGAGCCTCCGCATATGTTTTAAAAGATTCTGTGGGGAGTCCGTCGGGTCCCGGCGTCTTTCCTGAAGCCAGCGACCGCAGTGCTTCACAAATTTTGTCTACTGTCGGGGGAGTCCAGAGTGAGGAGTTGGTCAAGTGTCAGTGTGGGCAACTCCACTGTGGAGAGGAATGACTCAATATGAAGGTTATTCCTAGTTGGCTGGACGAATATAACCTGGTGTAGTGTGCTTTTATTACTGCATGAATGTCTCTCTACGTACAGCTCCTACGACCTAGTTCATCTATCAAGAGCTGTATAATGCATTGAGGATGTTCTTGCATAATTAAGCAAGACAGTAATTTGCCCACCTTATCTGCAGTAGAGTGGGAGCGAGCCGAATGTGCCAAAAAATTGTGACCAATCCCCTTATTATGATAAAAAACGAAATTCTGAAGGTCACCACTTAGGACAGAGAACACGGCTACATAGCCAAACAAGCATTTGCAATGCAATAGGTCTCGCATTTGCGAGATTTTGAGCTATTCGCATTGTAAATGACAATGCCTTTGATTTATGTTAAAAAAACTGCAATAATAAAAGGCTTTGTCATTTACAAAACCAATAGGTCAAAGTTTCAAAAATGCGAGACCTATTGCATTGCAAATGCTTGTTTATATAGCGCTAACTCAACCAGAATGTATTGGAGCATTTTACATAAACACCAGTCACATTACACAACACAGTCACGGAGCGATTAACTGATTTGCCCAGAATCACAGGACGTGCTCGCCTTTTCTTGTGATGTCATCCTACCGAAGCTTGCAGTGTTAATATAATGTGTCCTAAGTACACGCAACTAATTAAATCTGTCTGTCTTGTGCTCGGTGGGCCGGCTTCGCTTATTTGACAACCTTCCAGTTTTTCCTCCTGCCATTCACGTGCCCTCATTGCAGCAAAATAAATGTATCCTCTGGTAAACGCATTTTAAATTAAATTAACAGCGCGACTGCTGTACCGGTAATGTCACATTACACAACAACACATTAGTCACAGAGCGATTAACTGATTGTCGATGAGAAGTGTCCTGCTGCTGCCTGTAAAGGAGGGCAGTTCTCCGTACGCATGCACATCTGCTGTCTCTTGTTCTCGATGAGAAGTGTCCTGCTGCTGCCTGTAAAGGAGGGCAGTCCTCCGTACGCGTGCACATCTGCTGTCTCTTGTGCTAACGCCGGAGCTGTACGCGTGTACATCTCCTGTACCCCTTCGGAAGCAAAACCCACGACAGTATATCTCGCCTAGGCGAGAAGCCCATGCGCTGCGTCGCCAGGCGAGACCTAAAAAGGAGTTTGAATACCTTAATACCGAAAAACCCTGCATTCTGGTTATGTACACCCTGACAAAAATCCACAAAAATGCCACTACTCTGCTGGGTCGTCCAATCCTATCCGGCTGTGGCTCGGTTCTAGAACCTATTGGACGCTACATTGATGTCCTCATCATGGATTTTGTCCCCCTACAAGAGACTTATGTAAGGGACAGTGTGTTCATAAATCTCATCGAGAAAATACCCTTTAATATAGAAACTGATTGGCTTGCCACATTAGAAATATTGTCTTTGTACACTAAAATACCTCAGAAAGGAAGCATTTTGCTAATAGAAGACCTACTGAATACACGCATACATCCTACACAAGTTCCCATCCCAGTTTTATTATCTCTCTCTTGAGAATTGCCTTACAACACAACTACTTTATGTGGTGAATTCTTCCAGCATTTTTCTTGACCTTCGATGGTAGCAGTTTTTGCGCCCAATCTAGCTAATATATATATGGTCTATAGAGAACAAACACATTCACTCTCCCAGCAAAATAGATATCATTCCAACATTTTATGTTGTAAATGTTATATCGATAATAACTTTTGGATTTGTTCTGGCTCAGAATGCAATTTTAACGACTTTGTAACATACCTGAATGAAGTCCAAAAGCACCTGACCTATACTTCCACTATACACAAGCCTGAAATGGCCTTTTGTGATCTAGCCATAAAACATCAGAAAGATAGATTATACACCAGCCTCCACAGGAAACCCACAGAAAGAAATACTCTCCTAGATTAAAATAGCAATCATTCAGGGCTCTGAGAGCTGGCCTACCCTTTGGCCAATTTCTATGCCTTAGCAGGAATTGTTCCCACAAGGAGTGCTACATGGGAGAAGCCCAAATTCTGAGAGAAAAATTGGTGGCTAGAGCATACCCGAAGAAAATTGTAAAGAATTCCCTCAAACTTGCATGGTTTTTGTCCAAGAGAGGAACTGCTTATTCCCAATAACAAAACCCCTTTTGAAAAATTGATGCGTCACCACCTTTGGCACCGACGCCAATAATATCCGAAATTTGATCACAAAAAACTGGTATCTGATTGAAAGTACAGATCCCACCATAGTCAGTCAGTCAATAATACTTTTATTTGAATTCATTAAAAATCATAAAAGAGTGGATAAAGCACTTAGTACAACATTTTTAAAAAGTGGGTGTTAAAAAGGTACAAAAGATTAAAGCATGATGCTGTCATGTACTGAATCATCATCAATAGATAGTAGACAAAGTGTACATTTATAGTTGATACGATTTTGAGCAGTGCAAGGCGGTACTGTGAGCAAGAAGAAATAATATCAGTGCAAAAGAAAAAGGTCCAAGCAGTCTTGTCAAAACCGCTCCAGTTGATTAATTTTTTTTGTCTAATTCTTTGGCTTTCATTTTCCAGAGCGTGATGGCTTTACAAGATAGTTCGATGGACCGGCCTCCAAGGCATTGTATGACTCTGCATGTCCGTAGCTGTTTTTTTCTCAACAGCTCGCGGAGGACCATTTTCCGAATTTCTAAAAATTAGGGGCAGATGCATAGGAGATGTAAAAGACTCTCTTCTCCTTGTCCGCACAACCGCATTCTTTTGTTAGCCATACATGTTTCCATTTTGGAGTTAAATCCTTCGTGGGGAATGACCCCAGCCGTAACATCATCAAATAATGCTTTTTATAATGTGAAAAGTGTTCTAACAAATATGGTTGTGGTTTAAGCGTCTGATAAGATTGAATCACTGCCCAAGCATGATTTTGCTTTGAGAATGCAGTTTTGTCCATTAACTGCGAGATTTGTTTGGTTGCACTGTTTACTGCATAAAATCAGAATAAGAGTTGTTTGTATGCCATGCCTCTTCGAGGTGTAGGTCCTTAAGTGATTCTTTTAGAACCGTGGCGATGGAATTATTTAGCCTTGCTTGCTTTTCGATTTCTTTCCAGCAAGAGTGGGCTAGTGTGTTATTTTCTGCTTGCCTCATCCGCCAATAATATTTGACAACCACCCTTGTCTGGCTGGTTTCTGGTTTTTAAGCCCGTATTCCAGTCGAATCTGGGCCTGAGAGATGTGCTGAGGGATTGAGAACAACCTCTTGAAAAAGCTTGATTGGGCTTGGTTTAGGGCGGCTGCGTCTTTTGTGTACATTATTTCCGACCCGTATGATATTGTTGGTATGGTTTTGGTGCGATTACCTTCAACAGATGCCCTGTTGAGCAGCCTTTTAATTTCCTATGTAAAGTTTTGAAGGTGTGGAGCAGTTGTTTTGCTTTCGTTTTGCCTTGGTTCAGCTGTTGTTTAAACTTGAGGTTTTGATCAAGTTGAAACTCTAGGTATTTGTAAGACTCCACCTGGAATATTGGTTTGTTACATAGCTTCCAGATGAATTTGCCTTTTGACCCTTTTTTATGTTGTTTTGAGAAGCACAGCACCTTGGTTTTCTTGAGATTTATTGTTAATTGGGCTGCGATGGTATAGGCTCCTAGTTGGGTCCTTGATCGCTGCAGGCCTATCGGTGTTTGTGATAGGAGGACAATATCGTCTGCATATTGAAGGCTGGTGATTAGTGTTTTGCCCAGTTTTGGGGGGTCAGTTTGAACTTGATGAAGGTGTTTTTCGAGGTCGGCGGTATAGATGTTGAAGAGGCAAGGGGCCAGCACACACTCCTGTTTCAGCCCGTTTTTTGTTTGGATCTTACTTGTTATGCTACGCCCGTCTCCTTTTTTTATTTGGACCCACGTATCTGAGTAAAGGTTGATAATTGCCTCCAGAAGTTTTGTTGGTGCCCCCAAGCTTTGCATTTTGGCCCATAGCTTTGCCCTCTGTACTTTATCGGATGCTGCTTTGAGATCAATGAAGCAGGCGTAGAGGGAACGGGATTTTGCCATGGCTTGATAGCGAGTGTGACCGCGGAGATGTTAGTGATGTTAGTGAGGGTGCCCCTTCCTGCCCGGAATCCAGTTTGCGTATTTGGCATCAAATTTATGTGACTCATCCAGTCTTCTAAATCTGCCAGCAGGTTAGAGGCGTAAATCTTGGCTTCAACATCGATGAGTGCGATCAATCAAGCCCCTATGTTTGCGTTCAAACATGGCAAAAACATTAAAGATCATCTGGTACACTTCTACACACAATGTTCTACAAGTCGCAAACCTAGGATGTTAGGAAACAGCATTGGGTCTTCCCCAAGTGAAAGGTCATTACCGCTGTGGGAACTGTATTGCATGTACTTTCTCTTTTGATACAAAGATCTTTGAGCATTATAACGTTAAGCAAGATTTTAATTCCTTTTATAACTGCAACTCGCGCAATATGGTATACTGTATTTGGTGTCCGTGCAGATTACCCTATATTGGGCAAACATCACAACCCATTAAGACACGTATTTGTCAACACAGAAGCAGAATAAGGGGCACAGTACCAAATGCACTCTTGGTCACTAATTTCAGTGAAAAAATCCATACAGCGGATGATCTAAAGTAGCAGGTAATTAACATGGCTGCCATTCCAGAACAAGCACTGGCGTTGCCAATAGGTCTCGCAGTAGGAAAGTTGGAGCTATTCGTTTTGTAAATGACATTTTATATTTATACATCGTTATTGGCATTGTCAATAACAATCTATAAATATAAAATGTCATTTACAAAACCAATAGCTCCAACTTTCCAAATGCGAAACCTATTGGCAACGCCAGTGCTTGTTACTGCAGTTGAGAAAAGCTTTTTCCTGCTCCTTACATGTTGCTGTATGCAGGCGGACGGGCTGGGGCAAGGCATGTCAGCTGCATTAGACTCCTGGTCTGGTTTATCAGATCCAGAGTGGATAATTCCGAGACCAGAGAAACCCCGAATCCTGGGTGTATTTCTCTCGTGTCAACTCGTTACAAGGGCTAAAGTAAGCGATTGTACGAAAGACATCACATGGAGTGAAAAATTCCTAGCGCATGACTGAAGGATGGTTAATGCACCCGCTGTGCAGAAACTGAAAATCCCCTTCTTATAAGGTGCACTGCTAGCGCCATGTTTTTGACAAAAAGAAACACTCTGGAAACAAATATCTCATGAATGGGAAACAAAAAATACTGGTGAGCAAAATCGTGAGGAGTAAATGGTTTAAAGGAACAATGACAATGCTGAAAGTAACTATCGAGTAAGGATAGGGTTACATTTAAAAGGTAAATGGAGAGGGTTGGTTTAAATGATAAGGGTTGAAGGAATCCTCCCGGGTAAATTTAAAAACAAATACTCATTTGCATTTTAAATAACAAGCATTTGTATCACAGGGGCAACGGAGAGAGGACGTGAGAGCGTACCAAATGAGTAACCTGATAAGATTTATGGCCCTTTGAGGGAGATAAACTATGCGGACTGGGGATATTGTGAGGTCTGGCAGGGAGGGGCCCAGAAGAGAGACTCCGGAGGCGAAGCTCTGCCTAATTTAAGTGAATACCCTTGTCCTGTGCTGGCACAGTGCTCAGGGAAACGGCGATTAAAACCTATAAACATAGTTGATACATATGGTGAGACGGAGTGGCATTACATGCAAAGTTGTGAACGTGGTTCGAGTCTACGCGCACTCTGTGCCTTCCCTAAAAAAAATGCAGACATGTCATGTATTAAAAGTTATGTAAAGAAATAGCAAAACGCTGCAATTTATTAGTGCACTTGTATGATTTAAAAGGGGATGGCAAGTGGATGGAGTGGCGCGAGAATACTTAATGACAAATGAAAACAAGTGCTTGTGTTTTCAGGCGATCCTAGTACGTCGAATCAATTAACGAGGATCAGCGAGGATCAGCTGAAAACAAACGTGCTAATTAACCACACACACATTTAACCCCTATCTACAGCTATTATACTGGGGAATGACCATCTTACCCGAGTCCCAGGGATGTTCTTCGCCTCTAAAGAAAGGGGAACCGCGCATACACACCACATCACAGCTAGAAAAAAACAAGTTTACAGACATAGCACACATGGAGTGTGCAAACAGCATACAGAGATCGCCCTGTTCCCCTACTCTGGGCATAGAGGCATCATGCCAACGGATAATGCAGAGTAAAAAACAATGCTTGTGGCATGCATCCATAAACACACACGAAGGAGACTGAGTGTACGGCAGTCACAAAAAAGCGCGCACACACAGTACATATAGGGTATGACTAACAGATGACGGAGTGAACACACACAAAAACACACGCAGAATGCAGTCTGTTAGAGTAAACACCGCCAGTAATCACAACAGCTGCATGAGATCTATCGATGACCAGCGGACGCACTTACTTGCTTGAGCCATGCAAATTACTGTCTCTGTGGTGGCATGGAGCTGGGCAAGCCGTGCAGAAGAATAGAAATGCGCGGTCGCCGTTGTTGAAGCTGAAGCGCGGCATGGAGCTTGCCTGCCATACCAGCCTTGCCATGGTGAGTGAGAGTGGAGAGGGCCGAAAAGCCTGTGCCAGCAGGCGACCTCCTCAAGGTGTCATGGTTAGTGCATGGGTGGGGGTCAGTTTAGTGGAGCGGGATGGGGTCAGATATGGAGAGATGGTGGGCCGTGCCATGGGAGAGCAGTCGCGATGAGTGAGTGAAGGGCTAAGATAGAGTTTGGTGAGCCGCGCAGAAGAAAAGAAAGGCACGCCGCCATGGGAGAGCAGTCGCGATGAGTGAGTGAAGGGCTAAGATAGAGTTTGGTGAGCCGCGCAGAAGAAAAGAAAGGCACGCCGCCATTCGTGTAGAGTCAAATTGCAAGGCAAAATTCTTGGATGAGGGAGAGGGTGTTAGTATGTTAAGAGGGAAGACTGCTAGGATAGCAGGAGCTAGAGGATCCAGACAAGTATTTTACTTCCGTCATGGAGGGCATTGCTGTGGGGAGGGGGTGTAGGAGAAATGCACAAGGCGGGCAGGGGAGGGGGCGGAGCGGGGAGAGCGGCATGTGGGTGTTAAGAAGCCGGGCCTTTGAAGTGAAGCTAAGCTTCACTTCAAAAGGTGTCGGAGGAATGCGGGAGAGAGGAACAGATGGCGATTGCGGCTGTGCACGCGCTTTTAAGCTCAATGCACATGCGCATTGAGCTTAAAAGTCACGGGCACTGCAAGGAATCGCCACGATTCCTTGCATCTTAGTTAAAGGTTGTTTAAGCTGCAATAGGCTCGCAAGCTCGATGCGCATGCGCATCGACAGGCGAGACCTAAAAAGGAGAAGCCACATCGCAAATCCTACAAAGAATGGAATGGAGATGGATAGAACGGGTCAACTCCTTTAATCTTGGGCTCAATACATCAGAGGAGTGGCGTGGTTTTGTGGCTACTCTAATGAACTAACTCTACAAACTTTGCACTGAATCTCTGAGAAGTAGCGAAATGTGTTTGTTACTTTTATGGGGTGATACAACACATTTATATACATGCTTGATCCTAGCTTGAAATAGGTTAAGAATTGTGTATTATTTTACCTGGTAAATGTGTATTTATATATGTACATAATGCTATACATCTCCCTCCCCTCTGTAAATATCCCCATGGAAAGAAACAACATCCTCCTCCCTACATGAATTCCTTGAGTCTCTGAGAGAGCCCAGAGCGGCACGATACTCATACGCTCTTCCCTGTCACCAGCAATGTTTGGCCACGTTGCACTACCCAAGGCCCTGGAGATGTGGCTCCCTTCTATAATTAGTCATGGGAGCCGCACGTTACATTCCTGTCATTTGACGTATATATTGAGCACAGACATATGCAGCGGTAACGCACCATAAGAACAGTCAGTCCCCTTCCCGTCACAGGTGTGAGTAACCGACAATGTCGGATCTGTTAGCTATTTAGTTCATGAACATAGCTTATATTGCTAATTTCCACTCACGTTTGTTTCTCCTTAATACCCTTCAGCTGGGCCCCATGTGAGTAATTACTTTTTTCCCCAAAATTCTGTTCTGAGTCACTCCCGTTATTGGTATGCAGATCACCACTCTGGCAGTTTATTGCTATTCCTAGATGTAAACCATTCATCATGCAAACTACGTCTCTGTTGTTTCTTTCTCCTTCTGGTCGATTTAGTCATTGTTTTATCATTTGATTTCAGGTGTCCTTCAATATTAGGTCCTGGTTAGACCCCCCCCTATTGAATATGGGCTCGAAACGTCGTCAACGCACAGTTAAAACGAACCGTTTTCAGCCTCTACTGATGTGTCAGAAGGCTGTTAATAATCACTGTATAATTACTGAATCGTCCTTTTTGTACATTATGAAATCTTACTATATGTCACAAATTGTCACTCTTTGATATGTAGTTTCTAAGTTCTCTTAGGACACTGAGCACTTCCTTTATTTACATTATAATACAGTTTCAATACTTACATAAATAGCATTTGTATTTGAATTTATGTTCTGTGTAATTCTCTTTCCTTTTCTGCCTACTTTTACCTATGAGTATTGCTATTGTGCATAATTATTATTATGTATACTATACATTTTTCCTTGATATATAGCCCCTTCGGGGCTTCTGTACCCTCCGCCATCTGTATGCTCAGATGGCTGAGCTTTCAGGACGCCCTGGGCAGACGCTCCTCCTAGCTTCCGTATCAGCTGTGTCAATTAATTCCCCATAATACAGTCAATGGGCATCTGGGGACTAACTATGACCATCCTCTGGGTCACCTCATCACACCACTCCAGAGATAGCAGGCCCATAGGGCGGAAAAAGTCCTGCTCAAGGGCAGGGGTTACCCCACACACCTGGCCACTGCACTACACTGTGGAAACTAGCCTCTTTAAAATCATGGTGTGGCTAGCTCTGGTGTCCCTCAGAGCAGTGACTGTGATCCCATTCACTTCTACCTCGTGGAAGTGATGACTCCCACCCTCGGGAATCACCAGCTCACCCTCTAAGTTTATCTCCCAACTAAGGGAGATCAGTGCATGGTCTATGACCTGCCTCTGGGGATTATTTGCCCCTAAGCCACATGGGCCACCCTGTGGCTTTCCCACCATTGGGTTGTTTCGTTGGACAGATAGAGTTCCCCTGCTTGTGTCCTAGTTGAAAACAATCAAAGCAACGGGTTGGAAGTGGGGCGCCCGGGAACACAGCTCACCAGAACCTCCCTCCTTCTTAACCTGAGACCTGTCTGGGTCTCTCTTGACATCTCCTTCACTCTGTTGGGGTTCACTCCCAGGTACATTTTTGGACACTCTGGTGCTGACCCAGATATCCGCCTCATCATTAAGTTTCCTGGGGTCAGAAAGCTTACTATCAGCCAGGTGTTGGTGCTGTTCTGGAAAACAAATATCAAGCATGTGCTCATTCAAAATTAAGCTGTACAGCCCTGAATAATCATCATCCTTGCTGCCCCTCACCCAGCCCTCAGTGCCTTGCTAGCATAATTTAAGAAATCCACCCATGACTGTTATGAGATCTTGTAGCTGCCTCTGGACCACTGCCTATACTTTTCAAGGGTCAGTCTAAACTTGCTGACAAAGATAACCTTCAGTGTAGGTCTCCAGCTGGGCCAGCTCAAAATCCACAGGTTCAGATGCTGCTTCTCCAGATAGAGACATGGTTTTAACAAAAGAATCCAAAAAGCCAATTTGGGAGAATTGAAAAAGGGTTAAAATTGGTCTTTAGGATAGAGTAGTAGTAAACAATGAGTTACTATATGGTATTGCACAAACACATGTCCTATCCTCACCACTGATCACCAATGTTAGAAATTGGGGAGCCAGGCAAAGAGCAGTCAAGCTTATGAAACGAGGCAATATATAAAGTATTAGTGCACCACAACAAACAGTAATTTAATGAAAACACTGAAAAAAAGACACTACACCAGGTTACAACAAGCATTTGCAATGGAATAGATTTCACATTTGTGAGAGTTTGAGCTATTGGTATTGTAAATGACATTGCCATTTATTTATCTGTTGGTTTCTAAAACAAAAATAAATGGCATTGTCATTTACAATGCTAGTAGCTTAAACTCTCACAAATGCGAGGCCTTTTGCATTGCAAATGCTTGTTGTTATAGCCCCCTTCAACTCCTGCAGCCTCTGAATAATGGAAATGCCTGCATTTAGTGCCGCTATACCCAAGATTCATCCCAACTCTCCCTGTTTTAAACCAGCCAAATAAAGTGTTTGCAACTTTTTGCATGGTTTATTTTATAAGGCATTTGACACACATGTAACAAATAAAGAACGAAAATAGGCACCTAGCCCCCAAATCAAAACAATATAATTAACAACAGGAGGATACAATACTGCTGTGCGTGCAATGAAAGTAAGTCTGGGACATTTCACTCCTCTGTTATTAACCGGTACCTGCACTTTGGTATTTGTGTTTCAAGCACAAGAAAGGGAGGTATTATTTTTACGAATGAACAGAAAGGGTTTCAAAACAATACACACGTCCTTGTTTTTTAACCCCTTCACCGCAGTGCGAATTTTGCCGCGGTACGGGGTGGGCGTGGTGCTCATGACTGCTCCCAGCCATCATGAGTCTCGGTGGGCGTGTGCTCATGACGGCCTGGAGCCGTCAAAACTCCGCCCACTGATTAATTCGCCAGCACTGGGTAATTATTTATGGATGGGCGGAGCGGCAACGGCCTGGAGCCGTCTTGAGCACTGAAGTGGTTAAAGCTGACCGCTCCCAGGTTTGGAGCTTTCAAACGATCATTGAAGAAGGTTAGTTCATGAGCAGCTCCTTCACATCAAGCAGGACAACGCAAACCAAAAATTGTTATCTTTTTGTAAATCACCCCAGGCAGCAGAAAGTTTCATGGATTCCTAATGCTCAGTCCTGGTGGGGGGAAAGCATACTGTCTTTGTGTCTTTGGGCGGTTTTAGAAAGAAAGCAGGACTGCTTGCAGGTTAGGAGGTGGGGGACATCAGGCATGTTTATGAACTCAGTAAGTTTGACAGCAGCAGAAGGCAGGACTGGCCAGCCTGCGCGAACAGCGTGTTGCAGTCACTGTGTCTCACGACCCAGAAATGGCCAAAAGCCCAGACTGTGGGTGAGCAGAGCGTGCGCTGGAAGCCATGGATGGGAGAGGGAGGGGTAACAATGGCAGCACATGGAGGAAGTGCCCGTAACGGCGCACACATCAGGAACAGGAAGGGCTGTGTCCCTGCAGCTGAGGGTGGTGGGGAGCACTTTTTAAAAATTGTAGCACAACGCCCATAAAGCAACTGCCGCACTGAGCTACTAAAAAGTGTTGCGATTTAAGAAGATAATGCTGACAACTATAATTAAAACCTATGGGGTAACAACACAATTAGGAGGGCCAGTCCTCAGGGGAGGTTATATAAACAGGCAAAGCGGTACTAAGGAGGGACTAAGAAGCCTGTTCACGAATCAAAAGCCAGCACCTCTGAAGGACAGTGACACAAGCCAATGACAAATAGGGATGGAGAGTGGGCGGGGCTTCAAGTTCATACTCTAATACAGCATGCTGCAGAGCAGCACATGCGCTGCCCAGGCTCGACTTAAAATGGATTATGATTTTATAAATAAAACAAGATCAAAGCGACAAAAATCTAATAAGTAGAGCTCGAGATAATAATTTTTAAAGAATAAAAGAGTTTCTAATGCTTAGAAACAAGAAGCGCCTATTGGCGTTATCTGGTCGCTCTGGACGAATGACAAAGTCAACTGTTCAAGCCGACCGCAATGGAGCGCTGGCTGGGGACAAGAGCCACGAAGGCCCAGTGAACACCTTGATCCCGTGTCGCAACAGCAAGATGCAGCTTGCAGATGAGCGATGCGTTGATGACAAGCCTGCAATTTGGGAGATGTCGATTTTCTTCACACAGTGGTAGCAATGTGTCCAGTCCGTAGACCAAGTGCTGAGAGGCGTTGGTTCCAAAAGCGTTGCGCCGGCTTCCGCCACACAGTCGATGGTATGCGTCGATCTCTCCACACTGCAGCGGCGATGCACAGTTCTAATGCGTCGGGCTCTCAAGGTGCTGCATTGGTTCCGGGAGCGATGCGCTGATTCTACTCCAACAACATGGTCGATGCACCGGTTCTGCTACATGCAGACTCGAGATGCATCGATTTCTCAGGTGCAAGTATCTTCCAGTGAACCAGGCACAGGAGCAAATGTCAAAGGTTCTTATATAGCGCCTTATCACCGCAAGGTCTCAAGGTACCTGCTTCGGGAACCTGTCCTGGCTTTTTCCCTGCAAGATAACCTGTACTGGGCATCCCCAAGGTGAAAGCCAGGCATCCCGCCGCGGGGGGGCCGTAGTGGAGATTAAGCAAGCTATTGCCCAGAGTTGCAGAGTGTGAACCCGTGATTCGAGTAGGCACCGAAGCGAGAATTATCAAGTCCGTGGACATTTGGGCTCAAGACCCTGCCGCGTCGGGAATTGAACCCTGGTCCCAGGTCTGGCCTCTGCTTCAGGGTCTGCCTCCTCTAACCAGTGAGCCACACTTCTCCACTGCAGAGGTGGAGACTTAGATAGCCCTGAGTCTCAAGCTACAGGGGGGGGAGAGGAGTTGGCCTAACGGCTAAGGCGCTCGACCTCGGACCTGGGGATCTGGGTTCGAGTCTCGGTAACGACGCCAAAACCTCCTGTGATTCTGGGCAAATCACTTAATCTCCCCGTGCCTAAAAATGAAAGTGTGTGTCCTCATGTAAAAACGTAACTTGTACTATGTAAAGCGCTCTGATACCTGATTCGGTTCGGGTCTAATTCGCGCTATAGAAAACTCTTCAAAAAAAAAAAAAAACAAGTCCTTGCCGATCACTTCAGTTGCAAGGCATAGTATAGTTCTCCCTCAACAGGGTCAAAGAGCAGCAGGGCAGCATAGCAGAAAGCAGGTCTTCCAGATCAGCAGAGTGTCAGTCCTTGAAGCACCATAGCAGTCCTTCTGACAGGGTTCAGTTACAGGTCCAGAAGTGTCTGATTTGGTGGGGTCTAGAGAACCAGTACTTACACCCAGTTGTGCCTTTGAAGTAGGCTTGACTTCGAAGAAGGGTCTCTGAAGTGCACAGAAGCTCTCTCTTCCCAGCCCTGGCTCCAGACTACGTGTGGGGGGGTCAGGCCTTTTTCGTGGGGATAGCACACTGCCTTTTCAGGTGTGTCATCCCCTTCCTCCCCTCCTGCCTAGGAAGAGCCATCAGAATGCAGATGGGCACTCAGACACACCTAACCTTCTGTGTTTGTAGAGGGAATGCACAGAGTCAAGCTGTCATCTACTCCAGACGTGTATTGGAGATAGTCTGCAGGCACATAGAGTTTAAAGAGCAGACAATGTCCACTTTATAAAGACCCAGTTCTCTGAACTGGGGTGAATGTATGACATTGTTCTGCATTGTGTCCATCAATTGTTGCTTTGCAATTTGTAAAAGGGGCCTTCCTGAAATTGTAATGATAAAACCAACTTTACCAGTAAGTAGATTGATTATTACCATTCCAGAGATATAAAACATGACAGAGCTACTCCTTTCTAATCAGGAATTACAGCGTAAAAGTGTAATAAGGAATTCCTAGTGCTAATCTATGCAAGGAGTAGGCCTCACAGTAGTGATAAATTAATTTAGGTGTTTTCACTACCAGGACATATAAAACTTAAAAGAACATGTCCTACATTTTAGTTACATAGCACCCTGCCCTATGGGGCTACCTATGGCCTGCTTTAGGGGTGACTTATATGTAATTGGTGGGGTGTTTACGGCTTGGCATGGGGTTTTAAATGCCAGGTTGACATGGCAGTAAAACTACACATACAGGCTCTGCAGTGGCAGGCCTGAGACCTGCTTAAAGGGCAACTTGTGTGGGTGGCACAATCAGTGCTGCAGGCCCACTAGTAGCATTTAATGTACAGTCCCTGGACACAAGTAGTGCACTTTACTAGGGAATTACAGATTACATATCCTAATTGTGGATATACCTAAGGTAACCATGTTTAGGGGAGAAGCACACATGCATTGCACTGGTCAGCAGTGGTAAAGTGCTCAGAGTCCTAAGGCCAACAAGAAAAAGGTGTTGTTATCCAACTCAATGGTACTCATTTTATCGACCTCAAAAGGATGAAAGGCTGAGTGAACCCGCTGAGATTTGAACCTGTGGCCGTGAGGTCAAACACATACCCCTACAGTGGACACAATAGTTCACTAAGCCACCAGACCTGGCCTCCGTCCACTGTACTAGCTGTACTAGGGCTTTATACAGACCCACATCTTGCTCATTCCAGCTGCACACTAGGTTCAGTCAGCGGTGTAGGTTGCTCAGTGAAAGTCTAATGATAAGGCATCAGTTACTCATATGTTGGGCCATCCAAGGATTTGTATGTGGGAGGGGGGGGGGGCAAATGTCCCTATTTATTTTCTGCATAGGAGTAAGTTCTGGTCCTGCTTCAAATGTGATTGAAGTCTCATTCTGGCAGGTCACAGATAGCTGCCTAGTGCCCCATGTCATATATTACACCTCTAGATAATCCTATCTATTTTTTTACTTTCAGCACTTTTATTGCTGGGATTTTCTAGTCCATGTCATTTACAATGTTAAAAGTGAAAGGACAAGTCCCAGATTGCAACGTATTACAGGCTAAAAAAAACGATAACTGGGTCAAGGCTTGCACCGGCCACTTGATAGTCCCTAAGAGAGGTTGCATAGCCATTGCGGACAGCATAGTCCTTACTGGCCTCTTGGCATTGTGATATGTCCTGTTTGGCCTGTGTCGCTTATAAGCAGTGTATGTAAATCATTAAAGGTAAGAATGTTTCACCTCATCTATCAGAAACCTAGAAACCAAAATATGACTTAACTTAGTGAAGACATTTATAAATCATGGCATGCAAACAAAATCAACATCTGACCTCTATACTCTGGGCTTCTGCTGGTTCACTTTCTGCACATTCACTATTGTAGTGCTTGCTGATCAGCTTCCTGTCTAAACCCAACAGCTCCATGATCTTTAAACATTCTTCTGTGAGACTCTGCTACCTCGCCAAGGGTCTGCCTCAGAGACAATCTGCTGGGATTTTTGAAAAGGAGAGCGGTTTCTCCACAATGCTTGCAGTTGAAAGAGTTAAAGTGTTGGTACTAGTAATAAACACAGGCTGCAAGGACACAATGTGCGCTGTGAAAGGGAGGGACGCGCGCAGTATCTTGAAAGGCAGCGTGATTTGTAAGTTGAGCCTTGCCTCGCTAACTTCTCTTGCAAAAAACCTCTAAAGGCATTGTTTTTTAATGAAAATCATCACCAGTGACTTTTATTTTTAAACGCACAAACCACAAATTGTCAACCACTGCGATGTTTTTGTGTAAGCACTCACCTCGGTCCACCGCGGGCTTTAGGCCTGATTGATGTGGAGGGTGTTGGGCTGAACCAATTCTCACTGATCGCTCGCTACTGGCTGGACGAGTAGAGGCGGAGCTCCGACGGTTACGAGACCTAGAGCCCAGTCCACTACTTCGAGCAGATGCCAGGCAACCCGCGCAGTGGACGCGAGCAGTATCTTGAAAGGCAGCGTGATCTGGAAGTTGAGCCTTGCCTCGCTAACATCTCTTGCAAGAAAACACTAAAGGCATTGTTTTTTAATGAAAATCGGCACCAGTGACTTTTATTTTTAAACTCACAAATCACAAACAGATGCCAGGCAACGCACGCAGCGGGCACGCCGAAGGCGCACCAAAGGCAAGCCCTTCCGCGCCCGACTGGGGCAGGGGGCCACGACCCCTGGTCAAATGGCATCACACAGACTTGTGCTTTCATCTGAACAGATTATAGCTCTCTGTCTCCCCATCTTAAAAGGATGCCAAATATACTCAGATGGAAGCATAGCTGATAAAACATGCTCCTGCTGCAATTTCTCCCCCTCAACTCATCAGCCTTACCCCTCTACAACAAAAAGATATACCTCTCAATCTCTTAATATAGCTCCCCATACTGAGAACTTTTTGTTTCTGAGTCTCAACTGTCGCTCACTCCCTAAACACAAGCTCGACATTTTTAACCTTCTCTGTGATGAACAGCCTGATGCAGTATTCCTTACTGAGACTTGGCTTCAAGAGAGCACTGGACCTGGTATAGCTGCAGCTCTGCCACCCAATTACGCCATTGTTCAGAAGGACAGAGTACTTAAATCTGGAGGGGGCATAGCCATTATCTTTAAAAATTGTCTGCAATGCAGATTTGATCCTTTAGACATCCCCAATTGCGAAGTCGCCCTTTTTAAGTTAGCACTCAATCCCAACTGTACGCTATCTGGATTGCTTGTCTACAGCCCACCTGTGCACCCGATACCATGGGCTACTTCCTTTCCCAGCTATGTAACCCCTTTACTTATTGGCTCCAAAAAATGTTCGCTCATAGGTGACCTAAATCTACACTTAGCAGACCTATCCAATTCAACATGTAGCAATTTCATTGCTGACTTAGCTGCTCTGAACATCAATTTACTTAACTCTGGCCCAACGCATATAGCAGGTCATCTGTTAGATCCGATTTTCTCTAGTCTTTCCCATATTAAATGTACTCCTGCTATACCCATTTGCTGGTCTGACCACTTTCTTTCTAAATTTAGCTTCACTCGCCTACCTCCTCTACCCCTTCCTTCCCTTGTCTGAAGACCCCGAAAAGGAATTGCAAAAAAAATGATTTATTTGCTTTAAATAACATTTTATGTTCAAACGTTCCCTCGGCAGACCTACAAGTTGACACACTTGCCATAAATATACATGACTGGTTTTCCAATGCCATAGACTCCTGTCTTCCTCTCTCTCATACAAAACTAAATAACCATCGTCCTCCAGCACCATGGTTTAACGATTCTCTAAAAAAGGAAAAATCCAAATGTAAAGCATTAGAACGTAGATGGCGGAAAGACTATGCACCTGAATCTAAACTCATCAACATCAAGGCAAGAAATAATTATCATAACTTGTGCAACACTGCTAAGGCCACTTTCGTTTCTAAAACCATCTCTGAAGCTGCCAACTGCTCTAAAACTTTCTTGGGATTGGTGAGAGAATTGGCCGGCTCTAAAACAATCGCAAGTCCTCTGCCTTTAAATGAACGTCAGTGTGATAATCTTGCTCAATTTTTCACACAAAAGATTGATAAAATTCATTTGGAAATTACAAATTCAAACGTATGTAGACCTCCTCAGTCCCAATCTGCAACCCTGACCTGGGGCCCACCCCTCCCTGACATCACTATTACCTCACATCGCGAGCCCACCTTGGAGTCCTTCACCCCCAAACCATATTTAGATTCCTGGCCACTTCTAAATATTGACTCGCTCAAAACTATTCTAGATAAAGTCAAATCTGGCTCACCCAAGGACCCCCTCCCAATTTCCACTATGAAACAGATGGATACCCCTCATCTTCAGGTGATTCTAAAAGCCTTGAATTCTTCATTGCTTGATTCCACAGTTCCTGAACACTGGAAACATGCAATGGTGACCCCCCTCCTAAAAAAAATCACCGCAGACCCTGATACTCTCTCCAATTACAGGCCCATTTCTCTTTTGCCAGCCTTTTCTAAAATCCTTGAAAGACATATTCATTCCCATCTTTCATAGTTTACCGAAACTAACAATATTCTCCACCCCTCTCAATCTGGTTTTCGTACCGGCTTGTCCACTGAGACAGCACTATTAGGAGTCACCGAAAGGCTGCGTCATTATCTCGACGCCGGACAGACAGTTGCACTCATACCTTTAGACCTCAGTGCGGCGTTTGATACTATTTCGCATCACCTGCTAATCCACACATTGAAGTCCTTAGGCATATGCGTCTCTGCTCTGGACTGGATTACTTCCTTTCTGGACAACTGCACCTTTCAAATTTTCTCGGCCACAGCTAGCTTTAAAATTCACTCATCACCTCATGGGGTACCTCAGGGTTCGATTCTCAGCCCACTGCTTTTCAACTTGTACATCAGACCTTTGGCAGACATTGCGGATCAAGCCGGTCTAACGCTTTTCACCTATGCTGACGATTCCCAGATTATTTTTTCCCTCTCTAATTCCGACCCCCTCGCACCCTCCTGCCTTAAACAAGGCCTTAGTAAGAATTTCAAATTGGATGACTCAAAATCACCTAAAGCTGAATGGCGAGAAAACTGAGGTTCTTATTCTGGGCAAGAAGAAAGATCTTTGGAGCCTCTCTCACTGGCCGGCTGAGATGGGTAATCTTCCCAAGCCCTTTGTTCGGAACCGGGGTGTCATTATTGACGACTCATTATCCGTGCACCAGCAAACAGTCAAGATCACAGCGTTATGCTTTACCATCTTAAAATGGCTCAGGAAAATCTTATGGATGCTGCCAGTCCCCACCCAAAAAACCGTGGTCCATGCCCTTATCACCTCACGGCTCGATTACGGTAACATTCTTTAACTTGGCTCAAACAAGGCCGTGACCCGCAGACTTCAGCTAGTACAGAATTCTGCAGCTAGACTTCTCTGCAGAATTCCTAGGGCTTCCCCTATTTCTGGACATCTACGTGACCTACATTGGCTCAGGGTGGAGAACCTTATTAAGTTCAAAGCCCTGAGCTATATGTTCAAAATCAAGGCAGGTACGGCACCTCGGTACCTTCAATCACTTGTCCGCCCCTATGTTCCCTCCCATCACCTGCGATCTGAAACCATGGGCAACTTTGTTGTGCCCAGGGTCAGACTTTCCAGGATAAGGGGAAGATCTTTTTCCTATCTCGGTACATCCCTCTGGAACACTCTGCCTCTTATCATCTGCAAAGAAACTGTTTACACCCACTTTCGAAGAGCTCTTAAGGCCTGGCTATTTGATTAATAAATCCATCCGACTGCCTTGGGATTTCTACTACCTGTCTGCCATGGCGCCGGGAAACCCTTTTTCGGTAGCTGTAGCGCCCTACAAATCCAATAAATAAATAAAATAAATAAGGTTGCACAAGTGTGCTCTCAAACGGACAGGCAGCAGCGAAGGCCTAGGAAGACTGGAAGCTGGAAATCACTAGAAGCTGGAGATCACTGGTAGGCTGATGACCCAGCCATGGTCTAAAGATGTCAGACTGGGGCAGTTGGCGACGGAGGGCTTCAAGGTGCACTGCTAGAAGTCAACACTGCTCAATCAAATCTGAGCAGCAGACTGTTCATTTGGCTTCAGTGTGCTGCCTTCGATGTCACAAATTGAGGCACGAGTGGAGTTCCTAAGGCCTGCGTATAATGAAGCAGCCCCAAAGACTGTACTCTTGACATACTAGAGGATCTACACCTATATACTGACCACTCAGGATTGGAGGCACACAGACTGCGCTGGGGCCTGGTTTCACCATCTTGGCAATGAGTGCAACATCTCTCGATTGGTTGTTGGTGCCAGCTAGGGCGGAGTGAACTTCTGAGGCCTAGTAAAAGATTTAAACCTAAAGAAATATTCTGTAATGTGTTACTGTAACCTGAGATGCGTGGCACTTGGCAGGGCTGTGGGACTGATGGCACTATACAAGATTTGTGATGGGCAGTAGAATAGTGACACGACCACGCATAGCTTGTGTATTTAGTGAAGGCACGTGGGTTGATGTCAACTAGGTAATTTAAAATGTCCTGGCTTTCTCGTACAAAGTTTTTATTTCTATTAAGGGATCAGAAGAGAGGATTATTGTTTAGTCTTGTGTTTTCGGTATGTGTCGGGTCATGATAAAATTTCGTAGAATGTTTGTGTTCATTTGACTTCAAATTATCGTACACTCAGAACTAGGAGATTTATTAGCTAGTCAGCAGATTTCTGATACGGTTAATAAAGTTTCAACTTTGAATAATAGTGGGAATGAGGTCGACCCACAACCGCTCCCTTTTCCCCTTTGTGATTCATGTGTCAGTTACTGCATCATCCGTCTTCGCCATCAATTGTTCTGATGCCCTGCTGGGTATCCTGAAATTCTATGTCAGGACTGGAGGTGAGGATTATGCAGGTTTTTCTTTACTTTTATTTAATTCATCAGCAAACGTTATCAAGAACATTTCTTTAATGTCAAAACAAGTAATTTCGCATAGGGTAATAGTCAAGTAATAAAGTAACCAAGTGTTTCACTAATCACCATAGCCCTTCCATCATAAATGGACCTCGAAATTCCACATGTTTCTTCGCTGCTCATTTCAACTTGTTACTGCTTCCGCTTGTTTGATCTAGCCTTGTGGTGTAATATACTATACTTTTTGTTGTGCTATATCCTATTGCCGAGGACCGCTCTGTGGCCTTCCACAAATCTATATCCTTGCGCAGCAGGGATCCTTGCGCCTGAGGGGCCTTTCACCCGCAAAGAGGGCTGTGGCTAGAGGCATTATGTTGATGCAGCCAGAATTCTCTGCCTGACAATGCACCATCCAAGTGGGCAGGAGTTGGGGTTTTGGGGCCTGTAGGTGTGAGGAGGCACGTCTCCATAACAAACATTGGGGCTAAGCCCACCTGTTTCTAAAAGCCCATGCCTGCTCACAGAACACCGCCGGTGGTGGAGTGATGCCCAGATCCCACTAGCCAGAAGGCTCAAATGAATAATGGCTCTGGTGGGCATAGTGGCCCAGAAGACTAGAATGTTGCATTTAAGGTGCTACCTCCTACAAATTTATCAGAGTGAAGTAATATTCACGTCTGATTTATACAAGCAAGCAGGCCTTCTTGACCATGAGTAATCAAGGCGAAGTGAAGAGAAGTGGCCACCTTCGATGGTGAAGAAGAAGAGGAGCCACCTTTGGGGCTGGGGGCTGAGGAAAACCTTCACAAGCTGTTTCAGAAGCTCTGGAAACTATCAACAACCAACTAGTACTGTTGGCAGTCAAAATCCCAGCAACTTTAATAGTGGGGAATTTATCAGACAGAGACAGGGCAAATATCGGTGCAGTGATACCCTTCGGCCTATTACAAAATCAAGAAGTGTGATGCTGGGCACCTGGACGGATTCAGCAGATTGAGAATCCTCCCATAAGTGCATTAACGCTAAAGCATTTACCCTCCAATCAAGACGCTGTACTGCTCTGGGGAAACAGCGATCATGTCACCCCAGAATGCGACCCGACACAGGGTTCCTCATAAAAGTGGAGGGAGGCACAGATGACAAGACCACATCCGATGACAGATCAGAGGGTAGTATAGCTGGGCAACTGAACCATCCCCCCCACCACCGCCCTAACAGAAGGGACAAGAAACAAGCCAACCTCATTTACATATTTGAACCAAAGGGGATATATCCCCCTAGATCCCCTGATTGGGTGCCATCTGTAAAGGTAGTGGCCAGGAAAATTAAACTAACTACTAGCTAAGGAAATCAGGGTGAGGCTGAGGGTGGAATACCCCAGACCGTCCTTGTAGGGGAAGGGGATTCTGACACCAGACATCAACTCCAAGATGTATACCTTTTTCTCCAAGTATTCTAAAGACCCCAAAAAAGGGATCACTTGCTCACAGAGGGATACTAGGATAAACTACTGGATATGGTTGGCCCTCTCACAAAAATCCTAGAACTGGTTACAGAAACTAGCTCCACTGATGACGTTTATGGCTGCAGGCTGTGTGCATGTTGGGCAATGGCAACAGCACATATCATCACAAATACGCAGATTACTCCTTATAAACATCAACTCCAAACTAGGGGATTTAGCCACCTTGGAGGCAGGGTCCGTAGCCCAAGGGAAGCTTTTAGGGGATCTCTTTGTCAAGGAACTGGGAAAGTTTATGGAAACTTTCTCAGCTCTGGACAAAGTGCAGACCTACATCAAGGAGATTTTACCTGCAAAGGTTTCTCCAGAGCCAGAAGAGGCGGGGCTCCTCTTCCAGTCCCTTTAATCAAGGCTCCCTCAGAAGGCACACACAGCAAGAGGAATAACGCATGGTAAGATATTAGTCATGCAGGACCTGTCTGACCTTCATAAGGCTTCTAGAGAGGCTGGGGCGGGAGAGGATTGTTCAGGGGAACCAACAACCCTAAGGTATTTTTTGTAAGACTTATACATTTTGCCCTTCTAGACCTAGAGGTGAAGTTGAGGGGGTTCGGGAACAGATTGGAAGTGCTGATGAACGACCCATGGTACTTGGAAACAATTTTGGGTTTCTGTAGGAAGGTGGATATCTGACTATGGTTGCCCCCAACTTTTTGCCTAGTGTTTAGCTGGTTTTCGACCTAGTTGGCCTGGGACCCTGCTATTCAGGACCCCAGACTAATTGCTCTCTCTGTAAAATGGACTCCATGTACCTTAGGTACATACCTAATTGGATGCTGGGTCACCTTATCAGCCCCTGTACAGTGTACCTTAGGTACCCAGGGCATATGTGTACCCAGGGCCTACCAGGGGTTGCAGCATGTATTATGCCACCCCTGGCTGGCCATCCAAACTGACACAACTGGTTGCTAAGACAGCTGGGGCAAGGTGGTGTAATCACCCGTTGCTGTCGATATAGTATACCTATATCTAACCCTAAAATGGACACATATACTCCTATCAGTCACTCCTATGGCAGGCCTTATCAATCCTGAAGGCAGAGTGCTTGGAATTATGTGAGATGGTGCTCTAGCATGAGCTGAGCCTGTCTGCAGCTTGCGGAACCAAGTCCTTATAGCTGTTCCATGATAACGCTATACCATATACTCTTAAGTGCATTATAATCCTCGCGGTTATTGCTAACTTTGGTATAGCATTATCAAAACATGTCGAGTAAGGTGTCATACGAATTGGAATACTAACCCCTCGCCGGTTCTGGCGACGGGGTAGCATTCCACCCTTTGAGAGGGACACGACATGTATGTAACTGTGCACCCCGGTTAAAGTTAAACAGAGCCTCAGCATCACAAAATGCTGCTGCCACAGACACAAGTCTGACCTCCTGCTGCTGGGAGTCCTTCGAGCGAGGGAGGCCTGGACAAAGGGTTTCCTGCCTTGGGAGGTGCTAGCACCACCCCAGATAGGATTTTGTGTATTGAGGTAGGGAGGGCTGAAAGGAATGAGACATGCCTGGGGCACACAAGGTGTCCCTGTGCATACCCCGGTTCAAACCAGTTGCTGGGGCACTCCAGCCCCAGCTCTGGCGCGAAACCGGACAAAGGATAGGGGGTGTAACCACCCCCCTTCCTGGTCCCACCCATGGGAGGGACCTAGTCACTAGTACAGCCCCCTTTAGCAGGATAAAGGTAGGAGCTGGTCCCATTCCAAGTTAGATTATCCTGAACAACTCTACAAAGAAGAAACTCTGGACTTCGACGTTCTGCTCCCCAGAAGACTGAAGAATCTCCCTTGTGGGCAAGGAGTGTCCACCCTGCAACTGCAGGCACCATCAAGCGTCCTAGCGGTTCACTTTGTCGTCCTTCCTGCCGGAACCAGACTTCAGAGCCCGACGAGATCCGGACTTCCAGACCTCTCCGACCTCAACCTACATCTGCAGCACAGCTGAGATCCGTGGGTGCGACGAGACACGTGGGACCGGCCATCTTGAAGAAACTGCATTTCGCTTCCAGCACGACTTCAGAGGCATCCTCGAATAAGTGCTTTGGGGATTGAGAAGCCCCAGCCCCGAGCAGCTCCTGCACCGAAGACCAGCCCTCCAGCATCCACAAGATCTGCGTGGGGCCCTTTTGCTTGGTTGCTGCTCGACGCGTTGTCTGGTCACTTGCTGGCTGGCTAGTGGCCTCCTAGACGACGATCCTTGAAATCTGCACCGCTGGTCTGGTTGCTCCAGACTGGCCCTTGCACCCTTCCAAAAGAGGAGCACCAGACGCCGTTTCCACTCACTGCGTGGGTTGCCATTGCCAAGGCCTGTTGACTCCAAATCCGGATCCGACACCGCCGACAGCGAGAGCCTGCGTGGGACAGCTCGTGCCTCCATCCTGGTCGTCGAAGACACCGCCTGGTCCACGTGGCTACAGAGACAAGCGTCCACTCTTCACCTGATCGCGACAACAGCATCTGGTTCCTTCCTGGTTCCACACCGGTCACTGGCTAGTGACTTTGAACACTGTCCCCTCTGCTTTCAGGTCCTCTTCTTCCCCGATCCACCCGTGGATCGCACCGGACATCTTCCTCCTGGTCGCCTGCAACATCTTTCTTCAAGGCTACATAGACTTCAACGCGGAAACCCGACACACTTTGACACCTATGCACCCGCAGCCCGTGGGTGAGGTAACATGAGCATTTCGGTGCTCAAGGGGAGATTGACTCTCCTAGTGTCCAGGTATCCAGTCATTTTAGTTCTAACTAGTCGGAACTGTCTGTTACTTACCTTTTCGTAATTTGTTCTGCCCATTGACTGTGTTCCGCATCTCGCGTGTGAGTTCACACTCTGCACACGCGTCCCGTGGGCCTCCTGCTACTTACCTAAGGTTAGGGTAGTGTAGTCCCAGCGATCCTACAGCCTCTGGGTATCTTCATTTCCTCTATCGATTTCCTTATACCAATTACTTAGTATATGGTTTGCCGTGCCCCTAGGGCACCATTGTTATTTGTGCAACTTATCGTATTTTTCTTAAGAGTATTGTTATGTGCTCAGCCCTCTGATCTCATAAAGAGTTCAGAGGTGTTTGTTAGTAATACATATATTGTTTATTTTCATAACAACCTGTGTGGTGTCCTTTCATCTGGTATTCAAGGGTTTATATGTGGTAAAACAGCTGGCTTCACATGCCAAAAGAGTTTAGCCTAAGACTGCTTTGTCCATGCTACCATTAGGATAGCTGGTCTATAAGGTTGACTTACAACCAATCACCATAAGGGTTGTTTGGACTGATACAAGGTAATCACTAGAACTAGTGAGCATCATATATCAGGCCAACTTCTCACATTGGTGTGCAGCGGTTGGGATTTGAGCTTGCTGTTGTTTTTTACCAAATATAATCTTGAGATATCATTTGAAAGATCACATAAGGTACCATAGGTACATATAACGAGCTTAGAAATACTCTGAGTTCTACTGAACAAGCTGTTGTAGTAGAAAGGGCCTAGCACACCCTGACTACAACTCTTAGCAAGGGATCAGTAGGAAAACCCATAGTGTAGGTAAGTGCACCACTTACATCTCACTAGAAAGCATGTCTATCACAGGAGAGGCCTCAGCGACTCCCCTTGTGGTTAGTGACCATCCACAGGTCCTTTCCAGATATGCAGCCCTCAGCTTCCAGGAGATGAGACAATTGTGTACCTCCAGGAATCTGAAACAGGGTTCTAACCCTACCACTCCTTTTCTGTTAGGTCTCTTAGAGACATATGATGCTAGGAGGGCTTCTAATCCAGGCCCCTCTGATCCAGCAGATGGGAGCATACCCCCCTTAGAAGGTGACCCTAACTCTAACCTCCCTGAAACAGAAGATGTAGATGGTGATGAAGAGGAGGACTTATCTGAGGAAGAGGTAGAGAATGGCCAGGCTATAGTCAGCAGACTCACAAGGGCCAACTTAGGCCTACATGGAGATGGAGCTGGGGGAGCCCCAGTCCCATCCACAAGCAGGTCTAACCTTGGGATTAGAACAGAAAGGTCTCTCTCCAGAGACGGAAATAGATCTGTTCACTCCCGGGCTCTCATGCATCTGCTCAAAGGAGGGTGACTTCCCCTCAGAGGAGAGATCATCAGGCAAAGATGAAGGAAGTTAATCGGAGGATCCAAAGGGAAGAACTTGCCCTTGCCAAGGAAAAACTTGCTTTTGCCAGGGAGCAATAATTGAGTGGGTTATGACCCACTGGTGGCAGCATTATCCCTAGAGATAAAGACAGGAGTTTTGATAATAGACACCTGAGTAAAATAGTGCCCTCCTATAAGTCAGGAGATGACATCCACAAATGGATGACTGCTCTGGAGAGGGCCTGCAAAGTACAGCAGGTACCCCAGAGTCAGTGTGGCTCTCCTTTGAAGGTAAAGGCAGAGATAAGCTCCTTACTGTTAGAGATGAGGATGCTAATGACTACCAAGTCCTGAAAAATGCACTGATTGATGGGTTTGGCTCAACAACTGAACAGTACAGGTTGATGTTCAGAGACACCCAGAAAACTCAGACTCAGGACTGGACTGATTTTGTAGATTGTGTTACTAAGGCTCTGGAGGGATGGTATTGGGTAGTAAAGTTACAGACTACACAGGATTGTATAATCTCATAATGAGAGAGCAAATCTTAAATAACTGTCAAAACCAGCTTTTGCACCAGCACCTGGTGGACTCTGATCTGACCTCTCCACAAGAATTGGGTAAGAGGGCAGACAAATGGGTCAGAACCAGGATTAGGCCTAGGAATCAGGGTGGTGACCAAAAGAAAGAGACTACCAAGCCTCAAGAGAAAGGTGGGGATAAATCTACAGAGAAGACTTCCCCAGGCCCCCAAAACTCCAAGAATGGGGGTGGGTCCCAAGACACTTCCTCTACCCAGAAGAAACCTTATTGCCATGCCTGCAAACAGGTAGGCCATTGGAAAACTGACAGCAGTTGCAAAAAAGGCCAACAATAAGGAGAACATACCCCCAAGTAATACTCCCAAGCCTCCTGTTACTACTAGTAGTAATCCCCCAGGTGGTGGGAGTGCCCCCAAGAATTTGGGTGGGTTTACTTTGGGAGTTCCTGGGGACTCTGGCCTAACCAGGTCCCCTAACTTAACTACTCTTGTCTGTGAAGATGGCATGGGGTTTGCCAACTTCACTGCTTGTCCCAACACTTTCAGCAAGTACAGGCAAGAGCCCCTCATCAATGGTCTAAAAGTTGAGGCCTATAGAGACACAGGGGCGAGCATCACTATGGTGACTGAGAATCTAGTCCCCTCAAGGCAACTTTTACCTGGTGCCACATACCAAGTGACCAATATTGATGGAGTGCAGACAAATCATCCCATGGCAGTGGTAAATCTCAGCTGGGGAGGTGTCACTGGCCCAAAGAGAGTGGCAGTGTCAGCAAACTTGCCTGTAGATTGTCTACTGGGGAATGATTTGAAAATCTCAGCCTGGGCTGAGGTGGAACAAGAAACCCATTCTAAAATGGTAAATCTCCATGGAAAGGTTAGTGAGGCTGTGATGGCCACAGCCCCCATCCAAGGTGTCCTTCCTGAACAGGTTAGGAGGGCTGTGCCAGTCTCAGCCCAATCTCAAAAAGATTCCTTCCCTGAAAAGGTTAGCAGGGCTGTGATGGTAACAGCCCATACCCAAACTGAGTCCTTTCCTGAAAAGGTTGGTGGGGCTGTGATGGCCACAACCCAAACTCAAACGTATTCATGTGTTGTGAAGCCTGAAACAATGGATCACTCCACACAAACAGAGAGCATTGAGGAGGAAGAGAAATCTCCCTCCCACTAGACTTTAGGAAAGGATCAGCCTCCTCAGGGAACTGATCTTACCCCTTGTGAAGAAACTGCCCCAGAGGTAGTCAGGCCTAGCCTGGCAGAGCCCCTGATGTCAGTGGACCCTTCCAAGGTGGGACCCAGTCTGGAGCAGGTAACCTGCCCCTCTCTATCCTGCCTCGGTCAGCCCAGGGCTACAGAGGTCAAGGAGGCCAGTGAGCCCCAAAGGGCCCCCTGTCAAATAAAACAACCCCACATGCAGATTAGGGACACCAAAGCTAGCAGCCCTAGCAAGGTGAAAAAGTTAGAAACTCTTTAGGGATCCCCCTTAAACTTAGTTAGGGACCTCCCCCAGATGGACTCTGTTGGGCACAGCCAAACTTGGGACCTAAGGGCCCCAGACCTGACCTGTCCCTCCAGTAAGCCAAACAGAGGGACCCAGCCTCCAGCTTTAGGTAGCCAGAGGTTGACCCTGAGAGCCCAACACAACTCAGTCGTGGAAAGAAAGGCATATATGGTGGATGGTGATTGGAGGAAGTTGAGCCCAACAGTAGTGGAGCCTCACTTCAGTACTCCATCTCAGCACCAGCCTTTTACTTTGCCAAAAAACACCACAGGTAGAGATTCCCTATGGTGGAGACCCTCAGATACCCTTAGGGTGAGGGATTGCTTAGTGGACCATGAGATAGGGGTTAACCATGCCAGTGCTGTTACTTCCTTATATGGCCACTTAGGCAATAGAGGCTTACCTGGACAAGGATAGCCTTATCTCCTTTCGTTTGGGGGGGGAGGGGGTTATGTAGGAAGGTGGATATCTGACTATGGTTGCCCTCAACTTTTTGCCTAGTGTTTAGCTGGTTTTCGACCTAGTTGGCCTGGGGCCCTGCTATTCAGGACCCCAGACTAATTGCTCTCTCTGTAAAATGGACTCCATGTACCTTAGGTACATACCTAATTGGATGCTGGGTCACCTTATCAGCCCCTGTACAGTGTACCTTAGGTACCCAGGGCATATGTGTACCCAGGGCCTACCAGGGGCTGCAGCATGTATTATGCCACCCCTGGCTGGCCATCCAAACTGACACAACTGGCTGCTAAGACAGCTGGGGCAAGGTGGTGTAATCACCCTTTGCTGTAGATATAGTATACCTATATCTAACCCCAAAATGGACACATATACTCCTATCAGTCACTCCTATGGCAGGCCTTATCAATCCTGAAGGCAGAGTGCTTGGAATTATGTGAGATGGTGCTCTAGCATGAGCTGAGCCTGTCTGCAGCTTGCGGAACCAAGTCCTTATAGCTGTTCCATGATAACGCTATACCATATACTCTTAAGTGCATTATAATCCTCGCGGTTATTGCTAACTTTGGTATAGCATTATCAAAACATGTCGAGTAAGGTGTCATACGAATTGAAATACTACCCCCTCGCCAGTTCTGGCGACGGGGGTAGCATTCCACCCTTTGAGAGGGACACGACATGTATGTAACTGTGAACCCCGGTTAAAGTTAAACAGAGCCTCAGCATCACAAAATGGATGCTGCCACCACAGACACAAGTCTGACCACCTGCTGCTGGGAGTCCTTCCAGCGAGGGAGGCCTGGACAAAGGGTTTCCTGCCTTGGGAGGTACTAGCACCACCCCAGACAGGATTTTGTGTATTGAGGTAGGGACGGTTGAAAGGAATGAGACATGCCTGGGGCACACAAGGTGTCCCTGTGCATACCCCGGTTCAAACCAGTTGCTGGGGCACTCCAGCCCCACCTCTGGCGCGAAACCGGACAAAGGATAGGGGGTGTAACCACCCCCCTTTCTGGTCCTACCCATGGGAGGGACCTAGTCACTAGTACAGCCCCCTTTAGCAGGATAAAGGTAGGAGCTGGTCCCATTCCAAGTTAGATTATCCTGAACAACTCTACAAAGAAGAAACTCTGGACTTCGACGTTCTGCTCCCCAGAAGACTGAAGAATCTCCCTTGTGGGCAAGGAGTATCCACCCTGCAACTGCAGGCACCATCAAGCGTCCTAGCGGTTCACTTTGTCGTCCTTCCTGCCGGAACCAGACTTCAGAGCCCGACGAGATCCGGACTTCCAGACCTCAACCTACATCTGCAGCACAGCTGAGATCCGTGGGTGCGACGAGACACGTGGGACCGACCATCTTGAAGAAACTGCACTTCGCTTCCAGCACGACTTCAGAGGCATCCTCGAGTAAGTGCTTTGGGGATTGAGAAGCCCCAGCCCCGAGCAGCTCCTGCACCGAAGACCAGCCCTCCAGCATCCACGAGATCTGCGTGGGGCCCTTTTGCTTGGTTGCTGCTCGACGCGTTGTCTGGTCACTTGCCGGCTGGCTAGTGGCCTCCTAGACGACGATCCTTGAAATCTGCACCGCTGATCTGGTTGCTCCAGACTGGCCCTTGCTCCCTTCCAAAAGAGGAGCACCCCGGACCCTCCTGGTCCACTCCAGACGCCGTTTCCACTCACCGCGTGGGTTGCCTTTGCCATGGCCTGTTGACTCCAAATCCGGATCCGACACCGCCGACAGCGAGAGCCTGCGTGGGACAGCTCGTGCCTCCATCCTGGTCGTCGAAGACACCGCCTGGTCCACGTGGCTACAGAGACAAGCGTCCACTCTTCACCTGATCGCGACGACAGCATCTGGTTCCTTCCTGGTTCCACACCGGTCACTGGCTAGTGACTTTGAACACTGTTCCCTCTGCTTTCAGGTCCTCTTCTTCCCCGATCCACCCGTGGATCGCACCGGACATCTTCCTCCTGGTCGCCTGCAGCATCTTTCTTCAAGGCTCCATAGACTTCGACGCGGAAACCCGACACACTTTGACACCTATGCACCCGCAGCCCGTGGGTGAGGTAACAAGAGCATTTCGGTGCTCAAGGATAGATTGACTCTCCTAGTGTCCAGGTATCCAGTTGTTTTAGTCCTAACTAGTCGGAACTGTCTGTTACTTACCTTTTCGTAATTTGTTCTGCCCATTGACTTTGTTCCGCATCTCGCGTGTGAGTTCACACTCTGCACACGCGTCCCGTGGTCCTCCTGCTACTTACCTAAGGTTAGGGTAGTGTAGTCCCAGTGATCCTACAGCCTCTGGGTATCTTCATTTCCTCTATCGATTTCCTTATACCATTTACTTAGTATATGGTTTGCCGTGCCCCTAGGGTACCATTGTAATTTGTGCAACTTATCGTATTTTTCTTAAGAGTATTTTTATGTGCTTAGCCCTCTGATCTCATAAAGAGTTCAGAGGTGTTTGTTAGTAATAAATATATTGTTTATTTTCATAACAACCTGTGTGGTGTCCTTTCATCTGGTATTCAAGTGGTTATATGTGGTAAAACAGCTGGCTTCACATGCCAAAAGAGTTTAGCCTAAGACTGCTTTGTCCATGCTACCATTAGGATAGCTGGTCTATAAGGTTGACTTACAACCAATCACCATAAGGGTTGTTTGGACTGATACAAGGTAATCACTAGAACTAGTGAGCATCATATATCAGGCAAACTTCTCACAGTTTCCATATGGAATTTTATTGGTCCCTCTCCCCCACCATGTCCCCCCTCCAATTCAGACTTCCTGTCTCCTCCCCCTGAGATCAAGTAATGAGATCCACCGCCAAGGAGGTCGGAGCTACAGGCTCAATTTACAGGACAGTAATACACCGAAAAGGGTTTCTACGCAATATCTTCATGGTCAGGAAGAAGGACAACATTTTCTGAGTTCAACGAGTGACTAGTTTACCGCCGCTTCAAGATGAAGAATCATCATCTTTTGAGAGGCGTGCTCATCATGGGAGACTGGACGGTCAGGCTTAACCAAGAGGACACCTACTTAAAAGGTCTCATCTTTCACCCAAACAGGAGATTTCCTCAACCATGTTAAAGGGACCGGGTGTACGAGTTTCAGGCGCTACCATTCAGACTGTCCTCAGCCCCCTGGTGCTTTACCAACTTGCTACGTCCTCTAGCAGAATAGCTGAGGACAAGCGGCATCAGACTGATCAGATAGCTAGACATTCTCCTGCTGGTGAAATAATGTTGACAGAACAGTCATCGAATCTGAACATGGCTCGTGCTCTGCTGCAAAACCTAGGGTTGGTCATGAAGTAAGAAACATCTGAACTGTTTCCAGCCAGACAATGACGTTCATGGGGTTCGTCATAGTTCTGGTAAAAGCCAACCTCAGTCTACCAGAGAAGATGATGACAGCAAGAATTGCAGGCCATCATTCAAACGGACAGGGTGTCCCTCAGCTGCCAAGAAGGCAGCTGAGGGACACCCTGTCTTCTTTCAGCTTCAATTCAGGCTATCTTTCCTGGACCCATTCACTTCAGCGCTCTTCAGAGATTAAAGGTGAGTCACTTCAGGAGAGGTGTGAAATGATCATAACTCGTACAGATGTCGTTGGAAGCCAGAATTGAAATTCACTGGTGGCTGGGCCATGTGGAAGTGTGAAACCAGAGAGCGATCTTTAGTGTCTCCCCAGACACAGTTATGAAATCGGATATCATCCGATGGGGCCGGAGAGACATCTGTAAATACATGTCCATGTGAGGAAGATGGATGGAAGATGAACTGAAATGCCACATAATTTGTCGGGAACCTCTGGCAGACTAGTTTGCTATGAAATCCTTAATGGAGAACAAGGTATCCTGGTGAATACTCCTAAAATTGGAAAACCGGTCAGCGGTGAGATATACCAGTTGACTGGGAGGCCCAAGTCCAGGAACTTGGCAGAACTTGTGAAAGACCTTTAGCACTTTTGCCTAGAATGCCAATTCTCAGTGTCAGGAGTACATACCAGGGAAGTGAAACAAAGTAGTAGCCAGGAACTCAAGATTCAGATGGGACTCCAGCAATTGGAAACTAAGACAGACATTGATGATCAGATGGGGCCCTTGCAAGATTTCTGGCCGGGGAGGGACTTGGCAACTTTGGAAGGCCACCATCTTGGGGGTTACTTCAGTTTGCGGGCCAGTTGTTTTCGCCCTCACAGAACAAAGGACCGCGCTAGTGCGCACGCGCTCCATCTAGCGATTCCTGAGGCAGAAGCCGGTAATCATTTAACCTACTTTTCCAGCATTAGCGCTTGGCTTTTAAACTTGTACGTTACTATTTTTTATTGTGCTCTCTCCTTTTACACGCACTCACCGTTTCAGCCGATTAGGTGCTGACCGGGGAGGGACTTGGCAACTTTGAAAAGCCACCATCTTGGGGGTAACATCAGCTTGTGGGCTAGTTGTTTTCGCCCTCACAGTACAAATAACCACGCTAGCACGTACGTGCAGCAGACACACCGCTGGCACGCCAAAGGCGTGCCAGGGCAAGCCCGTCTGTGCTCGAATCAGCCCAGAGGCAGTGCGGGCCAAACCAGGACTACTACTCGGGCCACGAATCGCCTGATTTATTCTGGTAAAGCCTTGCGCGATATCGGAACCAGAGGATTAAATAATCACTCCCCCAATACATGTTGCTGAACTAAGTTTCCAACTGTCTTGGAAAGACCAGTAGTTTGTGGAAACTGCCTCTTTCAGAGTAATTTGGTCACTACATGCTCACCTGACCAACTAAACGAACCGGACCATGACTCTACCAGCCCCAAGTATATTTTATGCAATGTACGATCTTTAGCTAAACATCCCATTGAAATATGGGATATAATCACCTCCTACTCCCCAGAGCTTTACTTTATCACAGAAACCTGGCTAACTTTCATGGCGAAGATCTCGCCAATTCAGAAGTAAACAAGCTCATAACTAGTCTTAACTTAATTGGTCTCTCCCAAAGGGTTCTGGGCTCCACCCACCGGGCTGGCCACACCCTTGATTTAATTTTTACCAATAACGATCATCTTATCAGCTATCCCCATATCCTTTAACGTGGATTGACCACTTTATGGTCATGTTCACCTATCAACCTCCGTTTATACTGACCCCAATTGGAAATATGGATCGGAAGAAGAAGGAATTGCGCAGGCCTTGGCATAAACTATCTTTGGAATTCTACAATGAGGTTTTCCACCTCCGTCCACGGGAATGTGGTTCCGACGACCCTGACGTCTCTGGAATGCTGGAAGGTTTCAATTCTGATTTAGTGACAGCTCTGGACCGCGCAATTCCACAAACTAAACATAGTCCAGCCCAGTGGCGGCAATCCGCCCCCTAGTACACAGCTGAGTTAAAAATTGACAAAGCCAAGTGCAAGACTCTGGAGATATGATGGAGATGTAGTAAAGACTCGCTGGATAGACATGCCTATAAACTAGCTCTATCCAGCTACCATCAGAACATAAAAACAGCCAGGCGAACTTACATCATGAATCAAATTGATCAGTCTAGTAATGTATCCAAAGCCCTATTCAATATAGTTAGAGACTTTGTATCACCTCAAGCCTGTAGACAAACCCCAGCCGAATCACAAGAACTCTGTGATTCATTAGCTAGCTATTTTCAGGAAAAATTCACACAGATTTATGCTAACTTCCCAACTATTAAATCTCAGAAGCCGGTCCTCTTAACTGGACAAGACGATTTGGAGATACCATCAGTTAGTACTCTTGACCAGTTCGAAACAACCACCCTCGACGAAATTTCTAACTCATTATCATCGGCTAAATCTGGCTCGCCTGGTGACCTATGTCCTCCTAAAACTATGGCCCTTCTATCTCCCAGTTGTGCCCCGGAAATCCTCAACATTTTTAATTGTTCAATCCAATCTGGCATTATTCCTACAGTTTTGAAAGAATCATATGTACGAACTATCCTGAAAAAACCTACAGCCGATCCTCAGGTGCTTAGCAACTACCGACCAATATCTCTGCTACCCCTGTTGGGCAAGCAATTGGAAACCATTATAAATAGGCAGCTAAGCGCATATCTCGAGTCCAACAAAATCTTAGACCCCTCTCAATCTGGATTTCGTCCAGGTTTCAGTACTAAGACCGCTATCTTGGCAGTAACTGACTCTGTGAGGCAGGTAATGGATGCCGGGGGATCAGGGGTTCTGATCCTCCTAGATCTCTCCGCAGCATTTGATACCATCTCACATTTTCTGCTCGAGTAGAGACTATATTTATGTGGTATCCGGGGCACAGACTTAAAATGGTTGAAAAAAATGTTGTCAGATAGTTGGCAAATGATAATGTAAGGACCATATCTTTCCCAGAAATCTTGTCTGGACAAGGGCGTTCCTCAGGGCTCTTGCCTAAGTCCTACATTATTTAATGTTTACATGGACCTTCGTGCAAAAATTGTCGAACCATTTGGGTTCGAGATAATCTCCTACGTTGACGATACTCTGCTGATGTTCCCAATTGGTTCCAATCCTGAAGATGAGAAAATTCTATTCTCAGCAGGTATGCTTGCCATATCTAATTGGATGACAGAGAACTGCCTCCAGCTGAATCCCAGCAAAACCGAGATTATGCTTATGGGTAAAGCCTCAACCATTTGGACAGAATACTGGTGGCCTGGCCAGCTGGCAATAGCTCCCATTCTAACCCAATCCATGAAAAATCATGGATTAAATTTGGACCTAACACTAACTGTGAAGGATCATATTGCGACCACTATTAGTTCCTGTTACTACAGCATACGTCTTTTAGGCAAGATACTTCCTTATTTGGGGGCGCTAGGTGGCGCACAAGCGGAATGGCCGCCGCGAGGTGAGGCTCCCGCTGACCGGCCACATAATCCTCCATTTATCCTGACTTCTGCCCCTGAATTGCGACGAGGAACACAGGAGATGAAGGCTAATTGCTTAGAGCTGCTGGCGGTGTGACCATCGGAGCTGCGGGAGAATCGGTTGGCCTCTGCTGAGAGGGTGACGCAGCGGGCGCTCTGCAATCTTGTGACGCCTGGAGCTGTGGGTCAGGGCACTTGGCTACGAGAGGTCCCAGTCTGCCACGAGGAGCCCAGGCCCGGAGTGCCGGAGGGGGACGGACTGGTGGCGTAGGCTGGCGCGGAGGTCAGCGGCCGGAGGTGATTGCAGCACGGAGGCTCCCCGGTGAGTGCCCCACATTTTTGGACATCGGGCGGATGCCCCTGAAGACCTGGGAAGGACGGCCTGGCCTCCCCTTCGGATCGAGCCGCGATCATACTGTTGCGGAGTACAGGGGGCGGTGTATAGCGCTGCCGCCCGGAGTTTGCATTCCATCCATCTGCAAATACCGGCGCCGCTGATTTGTGAGGAGAGGGCATAAAGAGTGCGCTGGCAAAGTCCCCCGAGGCGCGGAGGGAAGACTGCTGGGCTGGACTGGGTGGTGGTGGCCTTGGAACAGTGTGGGAGCCGCCATTACCCTATGTGGATATTGGACATGGCGCTCAGGCTGCAACGGTAGTGGTGACCAGCGCTGGGGGGACTTGATCTTTGCTGGCATAGCGGAGGCTGGGTACTACAAGGAGAGGCACCCTCCTGGGGACTGCAAGGCAGGAGGTGTGCTATACCACACAGATATTATCCTAGGAGGTGAGGATTGCAACAATCCTGTGTGCCAGCGGCCCCCTTGGGATCGTGAGGCTTGGGGCAGTATGAAGGGTTTGTGGATGCAGAGGGCCTAGCCACTCATTGCATTGCGGCTTACTTGTGGACTCTCATTATTGGAGGTGCTGGGGCAGGCGGCGCTGCCAGGCGGGGCATCTGTTTGAAGCGGACATTGACAAAATGGGTTCCCTGCTACTGGAGCGCACGGACTGAGTGGTGAGTTGAACAGGGTCATACAGGAGCGACTCTGGACTCTATTGCTGACAGGGGGGGCTACGGCTGCTGACGATCTGTGGTGGAGGACGAATAGCGTTGTGCATCAGACTCTTCTAATTAAAGCACTACCACATAACGGTGTGTGGCTACCTGCGACTGTCCGGCTGCTACGTCCTAGGTGGGTTAGACGTGGCGGATGCCTGCCCACAGACGGAGGGGGGCTAGGTGTCTTGGGATTGGTGCTAGGGCCGGGTGCTGAGATGGGGCGGTCGGATGCGCGCCAGCCGAAGCTCACGTTTGAGACTAAAAAGGCTTCCAAGCAGCAACATATGGAGGAGAGTGCGGGTGCAGAGGCCCCTCAGCAGGATCCCACATCCATGGCAAATGAGGGTCTCCGGTCACTCCTTACAGAAGTTAGACGGGCTTGCGACTATGGTGAATAAAATTTACACGGTTTCTACCCGGATGGACGCTATTGTGCGCACTATTGAGGGGAATGAGACTCGTATTAAGGAGGCGGAACATCGAGTCTCAGACGTTGAGGACACTACTAATCAGCTTAAGAAGGCGTCGTCGCAGATGGACTGGCTGCTCAAGCTAATAGCGGCAAAGAATGAGGACATTGAAGCCCGCAATCGCAGAAATAACATTCGGGTCATTGGGATTCCGGAGAGTACATGTACAGGGCGAATGGAGGAATATATTGAAAAGCTGCTGAGGGCTGTGGTGGGCACCAAGCTGTTGTCCTCTCAATTCGTGGTAGAGAGAGCGCATAGGTCGTTGGGACCGCGACCCCCTCCTGGAAGCCCCCCCAGACCTATCATTGCTCATCTATTGAATTACCGGGACAGGGATGCTGCTCTCAAGATTGCTCGTGAGAAAAAGCAACTGACCTATGATGGCTTATCTTTTACAATGTACCCGGATTTCACGACTCATGTCCAAAAAGAACGCCGCAAATTCCTGGGGGTGAAACAAAAGCTCAGGAAAGCCCAGATAGAATATGCTTTACTATATCCTGCTCGCCTCCGTGTTACTCATCAGGGTACACAAAAATTCTTCACTAATCCACAGCAAGTGGAGGATTACCTGAAACAGCTCAGGAAGCAAAGCAGACCGCAGCGAGAACAGGAAGCTCTCCTAGATCGCATTCCCCGGAAGGGGACTGAAAATCCTGGGCCGTGACGATATTGTACGTTACTGAAACACTGCATGTCTTACTGTTAGGGTTTGAAGCTTTTTGGGGGATGGGAGGGTGAACTAAGTCCATTTCCATATTTGGTATGTCTCCATTGAACGATAGTAACTGCAGAGGGTATGATAGACACTTCAATTGCCGGTCACCGCCAGGCTGGTTCCTGCAGAGCACGTCTGTTGGGCGTGGTTTCGGGGTCGGCATGAGGTGTCGGTGAGCTACCTAGGTATGCTTCCCACAAGGGAATACCCCTTTTTGTTGGTAAATTGTTGGGGTTTCTCAGTGATTTGCTCTCACGGATGTGTGGAGTTGAACTGGGCCAAGCTGGCTCCAATGAGAAATTGGGTAAATTGGGGGGGTGTTGTTATTTTTTGATGTTTGAAGGGTGGAGGGTGAGACTACAAGGTGCTGGCATGATTGGGATGCTTCAGTGGGCGGGGGAGGTTGGGGATTGGGAACATATTGCATCAATGACAACACAATGTGCCCTACGGGTGTGACGGGTGACATATACTTCAGAGACAGGTTGCTATACTTCCTATTGCAGAAGTGCCGTAGCGATTGCAGTGGCAAGGATGACTGGGAAGGGGGATGAAACGGACCTAAGGGTAATTTCCTGGAATGTTAGAGGGTTGAACGACGCAAGGAAGTGCAGACAGGTATTGGCCGATCTGGACCAGCAGCAGGCGCAGGTTGCACTATTACAAGAGACGCACATACGCCCTCACTCTCGCAATACATTTCCTACTAGATGGGCGAACATTAGAGTATTTTCATCTTACTCAACATATGCACGAGGTCCAGCTATCTTGTTTAAACACCTAGTCCCCTTTGCGCATGCGGCTACCATATCGGACCCACAGGGGAGATATGCCATTGTCTGGGGGAGATTAGGGAGGGATTCTGTAACAATTGCAAACTGCTATGCCCCTAACGTGGATACGCCTGAGTTCTTCACGATACTATGGGGTAAGATTCTAGACATAGGATCGACACACATTATATGGGGAGGAGATTGTAATGTTGCACTGCTCCCTGCTCGGGATAGAGCTGGAGCCACAGTACACTATAACACCAAATCTTGTGTGGCGCTGGCAGGTATAGTGGAAGAGGGTGGCCTAGTGGATAGTTGGTGTTTCTTACACCCGACTTAAAGGCAAGGTACACACTTTACCTCACACACGGGGACCTGGGCACGTATAGATTATTGGATACTCTCTAAGGGGTTAGGTATCGGTTTACGAGATGCTAGACATCTCGCTAGGACATATTCTGATCACTGTCCTGTAAGTGTTACAATTGAGGTACCTGGATATGGTAGGCCCAGGCCGACGTGGCGAATGCAACCGACTGCTTTGCTAGATTTAGTCTTTCAGACTGAGCTGGAGGAGGAGATACAGGACTTCTTCATGCGAAATAAGGGCTCCGTGGACAGTGTGGAGGTCATATGGGAAGCCTTTAAAGTTACAGTACGGGGGTACTACATATCTAAAAGTCATGGGGTGCTAACAGACATCCAGTGCACACTGAGACCATTGGAACAGGATTTGAGAAGATTGGAGGGGCGGATGGTGCGGGGAGACACTGGGGAGGTGCAGAAGGAGTTTAGGACTAAATTGTCCGCTTATGAGGAAGAAGCTGCCAGGGAAATTAATTTCAGAGGGCGCTACTGGGTGGCGTGGCGATATGGAGAGGGGGAGTGCCCGGGAAAGGCATTCGCTGAAATTACACGCAACCCACGCTTTAATAACAACATACTGGAGATCGAGAAACTGGGGGGAGGGATTAGTCAGGACACTGCGGGTATTTTAGACACTTTCACTTCTCACTATGCTACATTATATACCACCCAGCGACATGGTGAGGTGGACCTTGATGAGTTCTTAGGGGACGAATGGGAGTTTTGGAGAGAGACCCATTGATCATGTTGTTGGGATATACTGCACATATGCACAGTAGGAAACTTCTGTATAATTTGCTAAACCGCCCTTCAGGCTCCTCCTCACCCCCCCTTGCTGAGAGAGCTCCGCTGGCTACCAATGAAAAGGCGATCCTTTTTTAAGATTTGTTGCCTTACTTTTAATGCTTTGATGGTAAAGGTCCTCTTTACCTGCAAAAGAAATTCACAAAGCAGGTTTAGGGCTGCAACCTCAGATCTAACTCGTTAGCTCTTCTAAAGGTTCCCCTAATACATCTACAGGGGGTAGAGCCTTTTCGTACCTTGCCCCGCGGTACTGGAATCAGCCCCCCATGGCCCTGCGAAAATTTACCTCGTACATCGTTTTTAGGAAACTAAAACCCTTTCTGTTTTAATTCACTCATCTAATGCTGCTGGTTCCCTCCTCTCTTCACTAGGTAAGGGCCGAAATGCCCCCGGGTGAATCGTGCGCTATAGAAATATAATTAACATAACATAACAAGATGGTCCTTAGCTCATGCAGGATCATCATTCAACTTCTAGGCTACTTCAGCTGGAATCTGGATAAAGATGCAACAGTGATGGACACCTTCCTGCAAGATTGGTCAGGCAACCAGAATTACACACTTCCACCATTTGACATGCTTGCCAGGGTCTCACCCCAAGTGAGATGACAGACAGCTGATCTGATTCTGGTGACTTCAATTTGAAGATCACAAGCATGGTTTTCAAGTCCACTAGAACTATGTTCAGGGGGCCCGTTAGCACTACCAGTCATCCCAAATATTCTGATAGTCTACAGGAGCCAACCTCACTCTCTGGTTGTTCATGGTCATCTCTGACTAATGATGTAGAAGATTTCAGAGAACACTAGTGCATGGAGAAACATATGGATGCCTTGGGGGTAGGGATTATCCACATCCTACATTTCCTGTCAGGTAAAGCTACATCAGGACTAGCTTGCAGAACTGCAAATATCTTCAGATGGGTGTTCTCTGCATGGCAATGCTGGGTGAACTAGACCTCATTGGGTCAACTTCCTTGATTGTGTAAGTTAATGAGAGGAATAAGGCTGTCTAAATCTTCAAAACCTAGGTATGGCAATTTATGGGCTGTGGGTAAGATTCTGAATCTTCTGTTAGCCTGGGAAGACAATGAGTTCTTATATAGAAAGCAGTTATCAGCAAAACTGGCTAGGCTATTATGTTAGGGTCATGCCAGAGGGTCTCTGGTGTCAGAGTACTAGACATTTCATGGCATATCTTTACACCAGATGGGGTCACCTTCACCATCGCTAGAAAGACCAACACTAGCACCAGATCCATCTTGTTCCCAGATTTTGTAGACAAACTAAAGTTCTGTGTGGTACTTATGTAAAGCCATATATGAAGTCTGAACTGAGACGGTTGGGTGAGAGACTACTCCTGAATGCACTAAAGAAACCTTTAAAGGCGGATTCATCTCTATTTATTACCAGGTTGGTAAGGTGAACCATGCAGGAACTGGGTATTGATGTGATCCTTTTTTCAGTGCATTCCACAAGAAGGGCTATGGCCTCCAAAGGTGGAAGGACAGCTGGAGGATATTATGAATGTGATGGGCTAGTCGTTGGAATCAACCTTTACAAAGTTCTACTTCAAGACCATTTCTTAGCAGTGTCCGTGCCCAAAGTAGGTTTTGAACATGCATAGTCCTTGCTTCTGGTCCTGACGCACACATAGTAAAAATTCATATCTATTGAGGAGGAAAGTTTCTATTATATTAAGGATATGAGTTTAGAACTATCCCATCCAAGAATCTTAGAGGAAAGAATTTCCTCTTGCAAGAGTTACTTCATTAGGAGTAAGCTAATTTTAATTTACTGATTTTACTGTTGCAGTGTAATAGATATGTCCATCAATAATGTGATGTTGATTGCGGTGGAGGTGTGGTAGCGGTCGGGGACCACCGCATGAGGGGTCCAACTGCCAAATTACGAGTACGGTGGTCGGACTTCCATGGGACCACTGCAACCGCCGGGGATCCGCGATCTCGAGGCAGCAAAGTTCTAGGTGATGCCGCTGCGGCACTGCTAAGTGTAGCGACAGGATAATTTGTACCCTTTGGACTAGTGGTGACCGTTGTCCACCGCCATCTCAGTATATACTCATGACCTATTGGCTTTGGCATGATTCTGTGCCTTCTTTGCCTCTTTTCGGGCCTGGAGGCCTAAACTAGAGAGCAGCCAGCTTGTCTTCTTGCCTCAGTTGTCCGAGGCACTTGTAGGTTAGAGGTAATGTTTAGTTTCAGCTTGTTATTCACTAGTTAGAAACCGGTGAGGACTGGCCCATATCGAAGGAATGTGCTTACTTCTCGGGCTCTAGACGCAACTACAGCTGGCCACTGTGGGAGCGCAGGGAGTGCGGGGCTTGTTACAGGAATTCGGAGGGAGGCAGGGTGCTTGCTGGAAATTTCCATGAGGAGAGAGTGTTCTATATTATCAGAGAGCAAGAGAGCAGAGTGTTCAGAAGGAAACGTGCGGTGTGGTCAGAAGGAGCCAGCTACAGTTCGAGTCAGAAGGATTTGTCTGTTGGAGAAGTCAGGAGGAGCTGGCAGTTGGAGTGATGAGGTGGTCTTTTAGAGTGGATGAAGTCAGTTTGGAGTTTGAAGTACAGCTGAAAGTTGGAGTTACATCTGGAGATGGTTATTTGGAGTTGATAGAGACAGTTGGTGGAGTTATATCTGGAGTGCAGTTGGAGCCAGTGAAGTGCAGAGGCCATGAGGAACAACATAAGTTGGCCCATTTGTGATGGTGGCTCAGTGAGCAGAGAGTCCTGATTCAATCAGAGAGGGACAGAGAGAATTGGATCCCCTTTCTAAGGGTGAGGTGTTCTAAGAATACTTTCATTATATCTGTTCATAACCAATCACTTTTCTTTCAGCTACCTATTTATATGTCACAATTAATAACTTTCCTTTTAGTTCCTCATGTGTTGGTGATTGCATTCTATCATTGTGTCATAAAGATCATTCATGTTTAATCATCTTTACTTTTCAGTTCTTTATTTAAATGTATGTGTTGGTGATTGCTTGTTAGTTGTTATTCTATCATTGCGCCATTAAGAGCATTAGTTATTTAGTTCCGTGTCATTTTATCATTGTGTAATAAAGAGACCCCAGTTTGCAAATCCTGTTTGTTTATTGTCTCTGAGTTCCTTTTAACCAGATGCTGATGTATAGAGGGCTGGGAGGCACCCCCACTTCGCAGGTAACTGTTGATAACTAGGTACACTACTCAGGATCAGGGATTGTTGCAAGACAGAACATATAATTTGCCCTTAGTTTCTGTGGAGGAAGGTCGGGACCCTTTTTTACCAAATGCTGACAGAGAGATGGGTGATTCCTCTCTGGTAAATAATTGTAGATACGGAAGGGAAATCGGCTCCTAAGCGGGAATGCCCAAATTGTTGATAGATTAATCCAACATAGCATAAGAGATAAGAGACAGTCGGGAGACTATAAGGAAAAGAGGCGCTAGCAGGGCGTCGGGCGTCAGCAGGTTGTCGGGCATCAGTGAGTCATAGGATATGATATGGAATTCCTTAGATTTTAGTGGTATCTTTGACTATATAGGCTTGTAAATGTCCCTTTTCCCCATTCTCAGGTAGGTATTTTAGAGGTTATGTTTTATAGGGCCTGGGAAGGGTGTGGTTACGTGACGGCTGGGTGTGCTATAAGTGATGAGCTAATAACTTAGTCTGAGAATCCGGTCATTACACCAAGCTTATTACGAGTTACCTCAACGCCAGCAGTCTCATGGCAGTTCTCACGTCATTAAAATGCTGGTAGTGAGGAAACTTAGGGTAGAGCCCTCTGTTCCCTCTAGTCCCAGTTGATGCATGCATGTGCCCCCGTCTGCATGCACCCACAGTTCCAGCATGCTGGAACGCGCTGTGGCAGGCCTAAGGCACTGCTTTTCTAAGGCTCTCGTATGAAACTTTGAAAGGCAGCACCTTGGGCCTGCCACCACAAGACTGCCCGCCATGATTACAATTTGTAACCCGGTGGGCTGTCGGCTTTGGCGGTGTGGGAGCGGGGCAGTAGCGTGGCACCCCCCCCACACCACACTGCCAAAGTCGTAATCAGGCCCTTAGACTGTTAAATGTTACCTAGAGTCAAAGCTAGTTTTTGATATATTGAGGATGGTTTTCTCAGAATGGAAGATGAGAATTGATGGGTTTGTTGAAAGAACTGGATAATGGATTTGTATTATTTTACCAGGAAGGATTCAGAAGAATGAACATTGAGTCAAAAGGAGGTTTGGAATTCGTCACAAGAAGCCGATATTAGGATTTGGAAAAGAGACTTTATGATGGAAGGACTATGGTGACTGTGGAGCATGTGGTTATTCAACTATTTCCCTATGTTCTTTAGGAAATGTATTTGTTTTGACATTGAAGACATGTTTTCCGTAACAACTGGTGTTAAATAAAAGTGAAGCAAGGCATGAACTGGCGTCTGTGTCCTTAATAGAATTGAAAGTTTCCTTTGCAATAGCTAGGCAATGTTATATTCATTCCAGGAGTAAGGTGGTTAGAAATTTACAAGCTCTACACGGTTGTGGTGGGATTTGTGGCCAAGGATGTTCTTCATCACATTGTCTGTGTAAAGTTTCATTTGAATTGCAAGTCTGTAATATCGAATTGTGTCAGATGTACTAATGTGTGATTCAATACTGTGACCGTATTGGTGTAAGAGAAAGGTGGAGGGGTGAGTGGCAATACCTGACTCTTAATTTTTCTTTATTATAATTTTTTAGAAGCTCAATACATTCTCCTGTCACGCTCAGACAGACATTTGTTTAGAGCATTTCTGGAGCATCGTAGTAGTACATCAGTTGACTCTATCTCTTCATGGACACTATTGCACCACTTCCTTCTTTTCTGCAAAATGTAGCAGGACCAGCTGTACAGGATTGGTACAGAGCTCTTAATATATATCTGGAGACACCAGTTAGCCATGGATGGAAACATATTTGTAAGCATCTACCAGTTGTTTAGCCACCAGAATGAGTAGAATATGATGGCTACATGGAGGTTGTTAAACAGTAGTCATGCATTTTGAAGTTCAGAAGAGTGTCCTGCAGACGCTAATTCTCAAGAGAACAGCAGCCCAGAGAAACAATTGATATATATATATATATATATATATATATATATATATATATATATATATATATATATATATATATATTGCTGCACTTCGAATTTTAATAGCTGATTGTGAATTTGAACAGTTCACTGAACAGCTCATTGAGACAAATTAGCAAGATAGATAAAAGCCTCCATCAAAAGTTGCTTGCAAGTAAGAATCATTCTATTAATAAAGGGTATTTAAGTGGTAAATAGCATCCAAGCTCCCAGAGAAAATCCATAGAGTTAATCAAAAATGTTGGGAATATTGGTAGTGAAGTATGACTGTATGTAAAGCATCAAAAATGTGAGCCAAGGAAATCTGTCTAAGATAGTCCAATAAAACAAGGGGGTAGGCTAGTTTTAGATAAGCATACTATATGTTATCTGTGGCTCTCAGGACGGAGTATTGAAATTGTGTTTATAACGGGACATTTTGCTAAAGTGCAATAAAGCAAAAGTTCATTTAGTATATTAAGGAGAGGAAATTGTGGCACGTATTAAGTCTCTCGTGCTCAGTGCCAGATCAACATTGCCTATTGTACAAGACGGGGAAAAGATTGTAGAGATCTTGTGGCGCAAATAATTATCGATGGAATTGGAATGTTATGCTACATTAATTTTGTGATATTCCGCCACAAATTTTGTAGTTTTTACCTTTCCCTATTATATACCTTTCACTGTTCGAATCTGTAAAATAGCTGTTTGGGATCCCTTTGCTCCCTCTCGTCTAAGTTTATTTAGGCTTGAAAAACATTGTATCATTTAGCCCAATGGTGCAGTGTTGGTTAACTAACATTGGTTCCATTTGGGGAGTAGTCTTTCTACTACCTCTTTAGTCATTTCGCTCATGTCAGAACTACACAATACAACATTCTGTGCAAGCATGTTTTTACCAGTTTGTAATATACCGCCAATTTGATTACGAATAGGGTGCACATTTCAAGTTTTTCTGCTGCAGCATGGCAGTTTGCCCCTTTCCACCTGCATGTGAACCCTACTCTGTGCAACAATCTATTTGTGTGAGAACGAGCACAACTGCTCTGTGAAAGCGTGCTCGTATTCAGCGTCAGATGGCTGCTGCCCTGATGTTAGTATTGTTGTCCACTGGATGGCAACAAAACACCATGATTATTGTTTTTATTTATTTCCTGATGACTCGCGTTGATGAGTTTATTTATTTCACACAGATTTTTTCCGTTAACTATTTTGTTATATGGCAATCTAGACCCCTCCAACTCTGATTTGAATATGTTGGTTTTTTCCATTTGGGCTTTTTCCTTTTGGGATTTTTCCTGTGCGGATTTCACCCCATACATTTACACCAGTTATTACATTGTGTTTTAGACTTGGGACATATCACACTCGTGGCCTGATGGTGAATGGCACTGTATTTACACATCTTGGGGTGGACGAAATACATGCTCCACTAGTATGACACTGCGGTGTTTCTTCGTAAAATATCCTTTTATGAGGGCCCTGAGCACCGTTAACGCTTGGTTTTTGAAGTAACCAAATATGTATATATATATATATTTGTTATTTCCAGATACGCACATCTATTCTTTTAGTAACAAGATTAAAAGGTAAGAAGGCCTTAGTGTATGTATTTTCTGCTTTACTATAGTTGAAATAATTTTTAAGAGACTGAGGGCTAGATGTAGGTGGCTAAATACCGGTCGGTAAAGCCGTAATTCGGTAAATTTTAGCGTTACCGACCTGTATTTAGCCCTGTGCGATGTAGGTATTACCGAATGCCATCGGTAATAACGATTCGTTAAATTTAAGGGAAATCAGTTACCGATTCCTTCTTTACCGTTCGGCCAACACAGAAACCCCAAAATACCGAATTGGTAAATAAGGAATCTGTAAAAATTTGGTAATGCGATGTACCAAAATTCGGTAATACTGAATTTGTACAAATTCGGTATTTAAGAATCGGTAATTAGCACTGACCCAGAGCAGGTGGTGATCAGGTGCAGTGCATAAAAACAGGCCCAAAATGCAACAGTGTGAACACAATGGCGGCCCTCTACGTCTTAGCAAGGCGGCTACGTTTGCGAGCAGCAGTACAGAGGGTTTGGAGACGGGAAGAGCGTATGTACAGACTGCGTGTCACACTGTTCCACACTGTTCCAAATGACTCATCCAGAAATACATGACAGGTACAGGCTACACCCACACACCATCCTAGACCTGATACGGGACCTGCAACCATACCTGGAGCATAAGACACCATGGGCGCACGCAATACCCACTCATGTACAGGTACTCTGTTGCCTGCACCTCCTGGCATCAGGAAGTTACCAGGGTGTGATAGCCGCAGCAGGTGGTGTGTCACAGAGCTGCTTGTCCCCTTTCTTCAACTCCTTTCTGGACGTCATGATGCAGAGAATGCATCACTACATACGCTTCCCCAGCACACAGGCGGAGTTGCAGAAGACAAAGCTGGATTTCTACCAAAAGGCACAGTTCCCACATGTAATAGGTTGCATCGATGGGACCCACATACTAATCTGCCCACCTGCAGCTACAGAATACATGTACCGCAACCGCAAATCCACTCACTCCATCAACGTGCAGGTGATATGTGATGCAGACTTCATTATTACTTACATTGTGGCCAAATTCCCAGGGAGTACCCATGACTCCTACATATTCAGGAACAGTGGGTTCTATACACGTCTGACTGCTGGTGAATTCGGAGAAGGATACCTACTAGGTAAATCAATGCGACACACCCTGATGTATACCTTGGATGAATGTAATGGTGACCCAAATTAATGGCACTTTCTTTCCCATTCAGGTGACAGCGAATATGCCGTCCGGTCATTTATACTAACTCCAAATCTCAACCCAACCACCCCAAGGGAGAGGAGATACAATGTGGCACATAAAAGCACGCGCAACGTTGTGGAGCGCACATTTGGGCTACTAAAAAGCAGGTTTCGTTGCCTCCACAAAAGTGGAGGTGCACGTCAGTTACTGCTGCAAAATAATAGCAACATGAGCAAGGCTGCATAACCTTGCCACAAAGAAAGGAACAACAGTGGAACTACCTGACTCTGAAGATGAGGGTGAGGACTATCCACAGCCGGAGCACAGCGAAGCTGGTGTGGCAGCAGCCCCGGATGGGAGACAAACGGGCTGGGATAACACCAACTATTTCTGAGTGAGTAAGGAGACATAGCCAGTTACTGTATTTGAGTGCTGGTGTTTAATGAACAGTGCACACCCCCAAGATCAGAAGCAGTGTCCATACACCCATGGGTTACATCAACCATTTCAGTATAACCATAGCATGGCTGGCTCTATTTCTTGTGCCCACGCGCTGCACTGCCACGTTCCTTTGCCCCACTGTCTGCACTGCCAGTTTGCCCAGAGCCAGCGCTGTGGCGTTCGCTGGGCCTCCTGGTCTCGGTGGGAGAGGGAGTAATGCTACTACGGCTAGTAGCCTCTTCACTTTCACCCCCATCAGCTGTAGTGGCCACATTGTCTGTTTGTAGCAGTTCAAGTGCATTGGTCATTGTGACCATACCCCTAGCCACATCCCGACTACAGTGTGCCATCTCCTCCTGCATGGCTATTGAGCATCTGCACATGAGAGAGGTTGCCGTGGTCATGTTGCCTTCAAGCCTAGCAAACACACTGTCATCTTCGCCCTGGATGTGAGGACTGGCTGCCCTTGCGCTGCGGCGTCGGGAAGATGTGTGGGCCCGCTCTGTTGGGGACTGTGATCTTGCCCTGTTGCCGTCCTCAGCCACTGTCGACTGTTGGCCCCCTGTGCTTTCCTCCTCGGACACCTCCATCTGCTGGAGGGTGGCCACTGCATGCCTCTTGCCTGACGGTGGTGGTGGCGTTGATTTTGGCAGTGGTGATGGTGGCGCTGTTTGGAGCTGTGATGATGGTGGTGGAGGTGGCGTTGATGGTGGTGGTGGTGGAGTTGTGTGCCCTGCAGGCGACTGGTCCTCCTCCTCTTGTCTCCCCTATGGCCTCGGTGCCTTCCCTCTGCTGCACTGCGAGAGGTCTCGCCTGTGAAAACAGAATGTAGATATGCTCACGTATCTGGCAGCATTTGCATTGTAATAAACATTATGCTTGCCAATCACACGGACTGTCCTCTGCTTGCTAACTGCTGTCACATGCCTTTGGGTTTGCTAGACTGACTGTTCTGAACATGTGTTACTACTGACTACATCTCCCATAATGCATTGCAGGTTATGAGTAAAACATGGACTGGAGTGGGAGTCCCTATGCCTCTCTGGGGATTAGGGGGGGAGGGAGGTGCACAGCATGCTGTGCATGCAGCTTACCTTGTTTGTTGGCAGCTCTGGCCGAGCTGTCTGCGTCGCCAATGCCACTCACACTCTCCGGCTGAAGAGTGGACTCAACCATGAGCTCCAGGGCTGTTGGTGCAGGTGCTCTGCTCCTCCCTCCACCAGTTTTGCTGGCCTGCTTCTGCCTCTCTGCCATCCTCGCCTTAGCAGTCTTCCTCAGGTCATACCATCTTTTTTTAATATCCTCAATGGAGCGCTGGGTGACTCCGATGGCATTGATCTTGTTCTGGATGGCTAGCCAGATCTGTGTTTTTTGCAATTCGGGCACATGCAGGGACTGCTTGCCAAACAACTTGTCATGGTCCTTGGTGACATCTTCAATTAGGACCTCCAGCTCCCTCTCGCTAAATTTCTGCTTTCTCTTCCTTTCTGCTCCCTCCTTCTCCCTCTCCTGGTTTGCCATTTTGCTTGGGTTTGTTTGCAAGAAGAGGCTGTGTTGCTCCTGGCTTCTCTGCTCAGATCCCTGCCTCACAGTCAGCTCCAGGTTCAGTGCAGCTGCCTGGGTGTGGCCACTTCCTGTTTCGGAGCACAGGATTGACTGATTCCCCATTTTCCGAATTTGTAAACTACCGAATCGATATTTACCGATTCGGTATTTGCATTCGGTATATACGATTCGGTATTGGGGTTTCTGTATTTTTTTTTTACCAATCCATTCCGAATCGCTATTTTTTACCAATTAATACAGATTCGGTAATTTTTAGCGAATCTTTACGTACATCGGAGATACCAATTCCTTAATACCGAATCGGTAAAATTCGGTATTAAGGAATCGGTATTTCACGATTACCTACATCTAGCCCTGAGTAGTTATTTCTCACTTATTTGACATTTGTAGGTGTCTACCAGTTTGCCCTGATGAAGATTTCGATATAATTATATTCATAGGCATGGAAACGTTGACGAATAGGTGTTGGCTTTAATGAATGTCTGCTAAAGATGGAACCCTGATGGTCACTTTCAGCCTAGGTTGCTTACTACTAAAAACTTATGCTGCTTAAGTCAAGATATTTTGATTTATTTATCACTGTGCACTACTGTTCACGATCTTTCACCAGTCAATAACACTACCCGTTTACTCAGAGCACCAACTGCTGTTTGTACTGTTTTCTGTACTTGTTTGTAAGATACTATAAATGTATATGTATACTCAATGCCTGTACATGCATGTGCATATAAGTATATGGTTAACTATTAAAAAAAAAGACAAGCAAGCATAGGCTAAGAACTCCCCGAGGGAACCATTGTTTACTTTAGTATATATTTATCCAAGTTCCTTGGACACCGGATTGCCCCATAGATTGTCTATAAAAAAACAAGTAGGTAGGCTAGTTTTAGATGAGCAAACTATATGTTATCTGTGGCTCTAAGAAAGTGTATAAGAACCGCGACTCGACTCACGACAATGTAGAGGGGACTTAGAATTGCTGAGACCACAAGGAACCACCCAAGGTGAGTAGATTGGGACCCCACGGTGTGCATGTGGGAAAATGACTGCGTGCTCAGTATTAGTCTCTGTGCAAGTCCTGGTTGGAATTTTAAAGGTTAGGGACCCTTCCTAGTGGACCCTGAAGAAACCCCGTGGAAGACAGAAGGTTGGAGCGCCACTCCGCCCGTAGATACTGAGGTACCCAAGTTGCCTATCTCGGGGAAGCCAGGTGCATGAGGTGAAGTAGTGTCGTAAACAACCGTCAAACCCAATGGAGGACTTGAGGAAAGTGCTGCTGCTGAAGTGGAGAAAGTGTCCGCAGGAATCCAAATGTGGATTCTTGAAGAGGAGTACTTGAAAGCAGAGGGGACAGAGTCTTTGTCCCTCTCGAGTGACCAGGAGACTTGGAAGACGAATGCCCTCCGATGTCGGGAGCTACAGGATAGATGACGGTGACTTTGACTCTGCAGCTGCGGGGACCAGGCGATGTTGAGGACGACCAGGAGCCGGATACGAGCTGTCCCACTAAGGATGACGAGTGCTGAGCAGTTGGTGTCTGGCGGGAGCACCAACAAGACTAGGCAACTGCAACCCACACAAGAAGTCAAGAAGGTGCACGGTTGGACCAGCAAGGTCCAGGGGACTCACCAAAAGCAGGGGAGTTTAAGGCAGGCCCGAGCAATCAGGGGAGCCCAAGGAAAACAAAGGTGTCCCTCAATTGGACACACAGGTCAACAGCACAGGAGTCGCGGGAGGACTTCAAGCAGCTCACCAAAAGAGGCAGACCATGATGCACATGATGCGGTGTGGCCGAAGGTTCTAGTCACTAGAGGTGCTAGTGGTTGGGGCTACTTGGAGCCCAAAGATTTTGCAAAGATGTCAAAAAGCCTTTGCAACTGCAAAGGTGACGCGGTACCCAGGGGTTCAGTTATTGCAACCCCCACAAGGACTACTAGGCCTCTAACTTGGTCAGAGGGGAGAGCAGTCCTTGGGAGCTCAGGAAAACTACCACCTGATTTGCAGAGCCCACGGAGTCCTGAGGAACTCGTGATCAGCAGACCGCTTGTCTTCATTGCGGTGCCTGCAAATGCAGGGAAGTGACTCCTTCACTCCAAGGGAGATTACTTCAGTTGTCCTTGATGATTCACAGGCCTTGGAGGGTTCCTGTATGATGCACAGGCACAGACGATACAGAAGGCTGAAAGGGAGACGAGGCCAGGCCAAAACAAAGTCCAAAGTGCCCAGACAGTAGAAGTGCAGTGGTTTGGGTTCAATTCTGAATCTTGTCCATTACTAATCTAGGGACCTACACACAGGTAAGCCCATAAGTACCCTAGGTTAAGGGTTGGGAAGATTCAAGGGACACTCCCAGGGAAGGGCCTGGACAGAGGGAAGGTTAATCCCATGTCCTTTGTCCAGTTTTGTGCCAGAGCACTGGTTTGAACTGTACTATGCACAGAGACACCACATGTGCCCTTCAATCAGACTTTCAGGCACTGGCAAGTGCACTCATCCGTCCCTAATACACTAAATCCTGTCTGGGAGGTGGTCGAACCTCCCTGTGACAGGATGCCTATTGTTCTGTCTTCCCCTGCTCGAGCTTGTGGGCAGAAACGTGTCTCTGGTCAGCATGCACCCTCTCATTTAGAACCAAGCACCCTGCCTTCAGGAATGTAAAGGCCTTCTATAGGGGTGACTTATAGGTTTTAAGTGCAGTGACCCCTAGATATAGTAAACCTATAAGTAAGTGGTGCATGCACCAACTTACACAGGCTGCAATGGCAGGCCTGTAGTTCCATTTTGAATGGTCTCTCGATGGTGGCATAATACATGCTGCAGCCCATGGGAGACCTCTGGGCTATCTATGCACATATGTACCATATACTAGGGACTGACAAGGGTACCCCAGTATCCAATCTGTGGTGTACCTAAGTATATAACACAACAGTTTAGGGAGAAAGCAGACAGACTGGGGTCCTGAATTGCAGGATCCCATTCAGACTAGTCAAAAACAGTATCACATTCAGCATAAAGTGGGGATAACCATAAGAAGCTGAACCTATTTTCCTACAGGGACTCTAAATTCTATTTAAACTTTGGTAAAAAAATTCTATGCTAAAGCTCTAACCCTCTTGTGGATTTTGGTTTGAGTCAACCCAGAGGCAAGCTTAAATAAGGATATTATTAGAGACTACCTGCAATTAGACAAAGTGTTTGCTATTCCTTAGATAGCCTATATAGAATCTCTTTTCAAAGACATCGGTCGCCCGGAGTTATTTCATTCACTATCATCCTTCAGCAAGGAGGAAGAAGGTGGTTATGAGACTACATTTTCTTATTAAGAGATTTGCGTAGGGGGAGATGACTGAATGTCACAAAGTCACTATGTATAAATGTTTAATCATAAAAATGTATTCTAGTATGGAGCCTTATCATACTTGGAAAATGGGCTGTTGGCAGAGGTCACTTCTGTTTCTTTTCAGGACGGCCAAAGTCTGCCACCTGCTCCTTTTTCCTTTGGGTTTTGCTAAAGACAGTTGTTGGGATGCTTGTTCCTGTGACCCTTCCTCAGAGTGACCCTTCCTCAGATCAAACTTTGCTCCACTTTATTTATTTCTGCAAAGTGTATCTGTTTTATTCTAGGCCTATTTTGCTGCCATTTCTTAAGAAGTGTCAGTCTGGTCATTGCAGGGTTGCCTTTATATTTTTGCAAATGTTAAGTACAGAGGAAGTCTGTTTCCAGGTGGGCAACTGGAGCTGAAGCTCGCTGTTCATCCTTGGAAAAAGTATGATTAATTGACCCTTTCAAGAAGTGAACTTTTGCATTTTTTAATGGTCCTCCCAGCTGTTGGTCATCTTTCATGATCAATTGATCCCCTTAGGAGCAAATGTTGACTGTTTCCTGGTCTGTTAACATATTGCCTCGCCTTATGTTATGTTATGTTAATTGTACTTATAAAGCGCACTGCTACCCTGGGGTGTCCTGGTGCTCCTTATGGAGAATGGATTATATTGTGCTGAGGGCTTCTCTGAACCTGTACTTCCACTCGTTCTAGGATTTACAGAACTGGCAGAAGAAAACTTCCTGCCTCTGGCTACATTGAAGCCAGCAGCACTAAGACTTCTTAAGAAGTATAAAGTGGCAGAACAGGATCCACGTTTTATCAAACAGGAACTACAACTGGATTCTGTCATTGTTTCCAACACATCTTTGCAGCAGACAGAAACTTCAGTAACTACAGAGAGAGAAAGCAAGAAGATGGATGTAGGGAAACGGAATATCTGCAGATCTTCAGCTATCAAAACGACCACGGAGTCTGCACTTCAAGGAAGAGAAGGACAACAAGACTTCCTAGAAATCGTAATTAAAGATCAACTTGTTTCGAATCAGGTTTCATCACTTGTCTTTAAAAAAAACAATAGAATCAGTACCTTTGTCACAACAAGCATAGGATTTCTAGTCAAAATATTTTAGGAACCCAAAAAGGGCAGGAATTCTGACCAATATTGGATCTGAGACAGGCTAATAAATATATGACACGTCATAAATTCAGGATGTAGTCACAGCAACAAATCTATCTCCAACTTATGAAAGGAGATTTGGGCACTCTAAGAGGTGCTTATTTTCACATTCCAGTTGCTTTGAAACACAGAAAGTTCCTTAGATTTCGAATAGGCAAAGACCACTACCAGTACAAAGTACTTCCTTTTGGCCTCAAATTTGCCCCAAGAATGTCTTTAAATGCATGGCAGTTTTAGCAGCTTTACCACGCAGGAAGAAGCTTTTCATCTATCTCTATTTAGACAACTGATCGAGTAAAGAGTCTAACAACCATACAAGCACAAAAAAGACTTTAACTACACTGTTTAATTAGTATACTACTTAGAACTGCTAGTATATCTGGAAAAATCAACCACAACACCAGCACAAGTACTTTCTTATCTGGGAGCATTTCTAAATTCTTTAGCAATGTCTCCAACGACTACATGCCACAATATCAACTGTGAGGACAGTTTCTTCTCTCCTAGGCTCCATGGCCTTGTGAAGTTTTCTAGTACCCAACTCTCTCCTCTACATGAGACCCCAGCCACAGTGTTTAGAAGACCAATGGACACAAGATTAAGGAAACTGGGACAACAAGATTTTAATGATTCAACAAGGGTGAAACTTCATCCAGTGGTGGTTAAACAAGTTGAATCTACTCAAAGGCATTCAATTCCATCAAGATTATCCAGCTCAGACTATGTTGACCGATGCTTCTCTCTCTAGCTGGGGAGCTTAATTAGGAGAACTTATAGTTTAGGGCCAATGTTCTCCACAACAACATATTTGCCACATCAGTGTTCTTGAGCTAAAAGCAGCCCATCTCCCTCTACTAGCATTCTATCCAGCTCTATATTCAAACAGAGATCTAGTACAAACCAACAAAGATTTTTGAGTTGGACTTTTTCAGTATGCTGTTACAGAAGCCAGGTGTACTTTTATTGAAGGAAATTAGAGGCTTGAGTTTGCTAAGTGCAATAAATAGAGAAGGCCTACTTGCTGGAAAAAAATACCATGATTTCTATTGAGACACCAAAGTACACAGATTTCCATTTAAATGCATAGGAACTCCTGATAGATGGTCTTTAGCTTCTTTAAATATTTTCATACAGTCCTAAGGTAAATTTAAATGTCCATATTGTATGAGCTCGGGAGACGTGCTGCCAAATTCAAGGATTATATGTTGAGATGGAAGATTTTACATCTCGTCCTGGTCAGAAGATTGTGGTTGCATGGCAATTTCTTGTCAGGTTTGAGCGATAGGTTAAGTAGTTCTAGAAACCACAATTGTCTTGGCTAATCTGGGGCTATCAAGATCATGGTCAAGGAACAGTATTTGAATTTGATGATCAGTGTCGTGTTAGTAGTATTGGAGGAAAAGCATAAAGAAATCTGTTCAACCAGTCCATCAAAAAGGAATTTCTCATTGATTGTGGATCCCGTACTCTGGACCTGTATTTATGGCATTTTGTTAGTTTGCAAATAGATTTATTTCTGGGAAACCCCAATCTAGCAAAATAGATTGCAAAACATTGTTTTCTAGTACCTTCTCATGGATTTTGTGAAATTGTCTGTTGAGGAAATCTGCTTGTTGATTTTGCAGGTCTGGTACGTGCACTTCTTGAAGTAATATGTTTCGCGCCAGTAGCCAATGCTAAAACTCCTGGAAGAAACAGCCAAACCTCTTGCACGTACAAAGAATGATGAACCCACACCTGCCCAGTGTTGTATTCTTCAACAATGGGTTCCACATCTAGCATTGGGAAGCATCCACTGGTTACGGTTTCCCTAGTTTGTATGTGGGGTTTTCTCCTATTATGACATTTATGTTTGCCGTTTGTTAAACTATCAGACCTATATTAACATTGTGTGTGAATGAGGTTGAAATTATTTTACTGGTGTATCCCTTCCACAAAATTAAATACTGGAAGGTTGAACAGTGGAACGAGCTTCACTTTTATGTCACTCAAATATTGCCCATATGGGGTCATCATGTGCCTTCCTCAGGACTGTAGGTATTGAAATTGCACATCAAATATTGTGAAACAGCTCATATGACATGTTCTGCAAGGGCTTTCTATATGCAATTTTTTTTTACATATAAGATGGGGCAACACCAGCTGAAACGCCCCTTTATAGAACAGGTTCACCTTGGACAGAAACAGCGCAAGCTTCCTGCTTAAGAAAACAGGTACAGCTAGAGCAGAAGCACACGCTTTCCCCATTTCATCACATGTGCAGATCAGGCCGCAGCACTGCAAGCTTTGCTTCCTCACAGTACAGGTACAGCATGGCAGTGGCAAAGCAAGCTTCCCTGATTTCACAGAAGGCAGCAAATACAGTGTTCCATTCCCTGCAGAACATATTCAGTACAGCAGACGAATGCAAGCTTTCATCTTAACTCACTTAAAAGAATATTTGCAAGTCCTCACACTATATGATATTACGTGTCACCATCTTGAAAGTCCTGCTGCTGTCAGTTAGAGAGCTGCTGTTTGTATTGATTTATTGGTTTTCTCGCATTGAAGTGTAGCAGTTACTTAGAAGGTCGTTGTTATTTGAGGCAGATCAGCCACAGAGACTGTGCTCTAGAAAGGAAAACAGGTGCCAGCTTCATCAAAAAGGTTTTGAACGTGTGTGCAGAAGGAGCTGTACAACTCTATCACTGCACCTGTTAAAATTGCTCAAGGCTACCTTGAGGATCGGACTGGCCCATAGGACAATCAGCGCTGTCCTTAGTGACCTGTTGTATTTGGTTTGTATTTCCCATTCCTTTTTATTTGTCTATGTCAGTGTCCTGTGGAAATCCTTGCTTCCTACTGGGTAATCCTTACTCTATTCCCTCCTTTGTGTTTCCGTTTATGCCACGGAACACTGGCCAAGTACTGTCTCCTTATGCTACATTTCATGTTTCAGCATGGCGCCTGTTTTCATGTTCGAGTAGTCTAATCTAGTTATTTTTTCAGCACACATACCACTTCACGGACTCCAAGCTGCCTTCTTCAGTCGCGTTGTGTGACTCAGCGTTGCATGGAGATGGCGACTGCCTTAAAAAAAGATGGCGATATTTGTTTGTGCGTGCGCCCAGCCCTGTTAGTCAATGCGCCGGCAGAGAAGTTGGCGCTTGCGGTTATTGTGATAGGTACTAGGAGTTGTGGGCTTCACCATGATTCATTAGGACCCCTGCAGATGTGGTTTTTGTGGTTCGGGAAGGTTTTGCTTTGTTTAAATCAGCCCTCTAATGAGAAATGCCTACAGCAAAAGCTTCCGTTTTGGTATTTCTTAAGCACTTGCAGGGCCTAGAAGTAAAGGACAGTGAAACATTAAAAGAAATCTGAATAATATCTATTTTTAAAGGAACTAACCCAATGCGCAGCACTCTTGAGAGAAATATCGTGCTGTATTTGCCTAAAATAACTCGACATCTTAGCCTCCGGATTGACCTGCAGTTGTGGGCAATGAAAAAGGGAAAAAATTATTACTTTCCGAGGAAAGAAATAACTGGCCTGCAAGAAGATGATTCTCCCACAGTCTGCATTTGTGGGACTACGGAACCGTGCATAAGAGAGAAAGGGTGATTTTATGTAGTCAACACAATGTTCTTCAGCCATAGATCTGTAGGAAGGCATTTAAGTACACCTTTTGATATGATTTAGATACATTGTTTTACTCTCTTTTAGTCTCTTAGGCACTGAAGCCCCTCTGCTGCATTATCTAGCTGGCACAACATGCACTCCGGTCTGGACAAGGAAGAGTGGAAATGAACTTCTGGATTTCGTTCTGTGACAAGAAGTAGGCATCACATATCACGAAAATCTGTCCCTGCAACATTACTGAGTGGAATGTTTAGCATTGCACGGTTTGATATAAGCGTATTTAGACTCTCTTAATCCTACAAGCATATTTGATGCTTGCTTCGTGTTATATTCGAATTGATGGCCTTCTAGGTACTCATGTAACTGGTCCTTTCGGTATCAGTTATGTTGGCACTTGAATGTAATTATCACGTCACTCACTCTGGTATGCTTTTTCATGGACAGTGGTAACACCTTTTAAAGCGCTCTCATAGGTCTATTGGAACAGTATGAGAGCGCTTGTTGGCATAGCTTAACCATGGGCTTTAGCAGTTCCCCAAGGAGCAAATTGTAAACCAGTAGTGTTAGAGAAAATGTTATAAGATTTAACAACTTGAGGATGTGAGGTATCTTATTCTGTATCACATATTCTGTATTGTAATAGTTATTTCATGGCTTCAGTATGCCTTTTTGTTGATGAACTGTTCTTTCTCATCATTGATAACTTGTGAGGGGAATGTTTTGAAACTGAAAACTATTAAGGTGGCAGGAAACTACTAGAGAGAAGCATTAGTTATTTCTCTCCCCATCCTTTTATAACTCACCTCCCTCTTACCCCCTTTTCAGCTCATTTGACTAAGAGAGTATGGAATTAGTATAATTTTCTTTTAAGTAATTACGTGAAATTTCAAGAACATTATGTGAAATGCAAACCTGTCATTTATTTTTTGACACAAGTGTAATGTGAAATTGCACATGATTTAAATTTCACCCAGGCCTGTTTCTGACCTTCCACCCTCTCGAATGCAAATGTAATGGACAATTTCAATTGGAAATGTGTTGTCTTTAATGGCAGTGTGCTATCACACCATGCATACTCCACTTCATACTACTCCTCTCTACACTACTTCACTCTGCTCCATGCCATGCCACTCCATGAAACTCTACTGTAAGACACTTTACAACACGCCCCCCCAACCCCACTATACTCCACCCTGCTACCCCACCCCACTACATCCAACTCCACTTCACAAAAATCTACCCTTCTTCAATCTACCATACTCTAATTCACTCAATCTACTCTGCTCCAATGTATCCCACCCCAACCTAAACGACCCCAGTCTACCTACTCTACCACAATCTACCTCACCCCACTCCAACCTACCCCACTTCATTCCAATCTACCCCTCTCAAATCCACTATATCTGCCTTACACCGCCCCACCCTGCCCTATTCCACTCCACCCCAATCTACCCAATTCCAGTCTACCCTAATACACCTCACTCGACTTTACCCTAATTTACTGCACTCCTATCTACCCCAGGTCATCCACCTCTACTCCTCTACAATCTACCATGCTCTAATCCACCCAATCTACTCCACTTCAATGTACCCCACTCTTCCACTAATCTACCTCCACTCTACCATACTACACTCTACCCAATCCCCCACAATCCACTCTATCCTACTCCAATCCACCCAGCCTACCTCACTTCACTCTAGTCCACCCCACCCTTCCCAAAGATACCCAACTCCACTCTACCTCAATCTGCCCCACTCCACATAAATCTATCCCACTCCAATCTACCCATTCAATCTAGCCCAATGTAGTCCACTCCTCTTTATTCTACCCTACCCTATTCCTCTCCATCTCCTCTATCCTACTCCACTCGACCCCCTCCATTCCAATCTACCCTACTCTAATCCACCCAATTAACCTCACTCCAAGTACCCTACTCTTCCCTAATGTACCCCATTCCACCCCCAATATACCACCCTCCACTCTATCCATTCCGATCTACCACAATCATCCAAGATCTACCTCACTCCACTGTACACCACTCTACTCAAATCTAGCCCACTAAATGTACCGCACTGTACACCCAAGTAAGCCCACTCAACACCACTACAGGATGCACCCCACTCCAGTCTACCTCACTCTACCTCAATATACCCCAGTACAATCTACCCCACTTTTAACCAATCTACTCCATTCCATGCTACCCAAATCTACCCATTCCTACTCTAAATCAATCTGCTCCAATCTATGTTACCTCAATCTACTCCACTCCAAGTATCCCGCTCCATTTCAATCTACCCTACTCCACTCCAACCTACTCTACTCCACTGCAATCTACTCTACTGTAATCCACCCAATCTACCCACTTCACTTCAGTCTGCCCCACCTCACCCAAATCTATCCCACTCCAATCCACCCCACTCTTCCCCAATCTACCCCAGTATATCTCACTTCACTCAACTCCAATCTACCCCACTCCACCCCAATGTACTCCGTTCCACCTTTTCCTCCATCTAGCCCACTCTACACCACTACTGTCTACCCCACTCCATTCTAATTCACGCTACCGGACTACTATCTAATCCAATGTATTCCACGCCACTCTAAATCAATCTACCCTACTCTATGCTACCCCAATCCACTCTACTCTAAATCAACCTACTCCATTCCACTCTACCCCACCCCAATATCAGAAGGGAGCAACTGTGCAGTACAGCTCCTAAGCGGGGCACATGTGCAAACTAATGCAGGTGTTATTGCTCTCTATAATGCAATTCTTTCGAACTGCCGTATTGACCGAACATTTAACTTATTCAGTAGTGTAATTATAAATTTCACCACCCGCACCCTGGGAAAAACTTTACAGTGTTGTACCAAAGGATGCAACAGGGTTCAGATGCCCAGCCAGCATTCCACTCTGAGCCCTAACGTCCCCTTGTTCCACAGTGGGGGCTGGAGGTTGAAAGGAGGACATCGATGGTGGGCACATTAGGGTGGTTGGTCGTACACATAACTGAAGAAGGTGTCTTGTTACCTCCAGTTGCTGTTGTGGCATGCGCCTGGGTCCATCAGTTTAACATCAATGGGATGCGGCCTCAGACTGCAGCCCACAGACCACGTGTGGTGCCGGTATAGAAGGGGAGCAATGGCGTCCTAATCACCATACAAATACCAGCCACCTAGGGAAATAACAATTGAATAGCACAGAGAGTTAGGACAGAACAGGCGCACCCATGGTCCGACCCCCTGTGTCCCTCTGAATGGCTGTAAAAGATAAATTGTTCAGATATAAAGGGATAGATGGAGAAATGGAAAACACTTCCCTGACACCTGTAAGGTGGGCGCCACAGAGCACATTGAGGCAGGAAAAGGAGGCCTGGGAGGGGCAGCCACCATACTGACCCTTAATATGAGAGATCGCTGAGGCCAAGCACTTCCGGTGCATCAGTGGTATGTGTATTAGGGGGCATGAATAACTATCAGTACTCCTAACAAGAGGTGAGAGGATGTAGTCTTATGGCTAGAGCGGTCGACCTCAAAGCTGGAGAACTGGGTTCGAGTCTCGGCCACGACGCTCAACATCCTGTGATTCTGGGCAAATCACTTAATCTCCCTGCTACTAACAAAAATGAATGTGTCCATCTGTAACGAAACTGGTGCTCATGTAAAGCGCTCTGATACCTGAAATCTTCGGGTCGAGTTTGCGATATATAAAACTCTTTAAAAAAAAAAAGTAGGTTATTACTTAACTTCCCCAAACTTCACAAGTTAGTCCTTCCTAACCCTACAATGTCCTTCATTTTGCCTCTTATACCTTATTCCTCTTCGTTGGGTACGTCTTCCTCATTCCTCTTGCTCCTTCACTTCCACTCAGTTGTTTCTTGCCAGGATTCTTCGGTCTTAGCCTCTCCTTCATTCCTCTTCAGCCTCCCTTCTCCCCTTCTGCTCAGCTCTGACTCTTCTGCCTGTAGTCCTTTTTAATACATCCAGTCTTCTTCAGCCTCGCCTCTTCTCCCTTTCTGTGCTTCACAAATCCCTACCATTCATCTCCCCATTTTGCTTACTTCATCTACTTCAATGCCGTGACAAACCCCAGCAAAATCAACACAATGGTTGAAACCACCGCAATGGAGCGCACACCGCTAGCCCCTCCTCCGGATCGCCCCTCGGGATTCTGGTACTTGTAGTTCAATAGTGGATCACCCAGGTGGGTGCAAGTAGGTACTTGTTGGACTGATGAATCTCTACACCCGATACATGTCCCGGGTTTTTGGGTATCGCCCGAGACATGGCTCGGGTTTCGGGATAACTTCCCTCATCAGTAGAGAAATGGTTAGGGGTGGAGGAGAAGGCCGCCAAACAACCGTCAATGGCCTCGATGCCCGAACCGGCACGCAGGGCAGCATCCAGGAGCCCGTCGGCTCAAAGCTCAAGGGAGCCAATTAATTGAAACCACCGCAATGGAGCGCACACCGCTAGCCCCTCCTCCGGATCGCCCCTCGGGATTCTGGTACTTGTAGTTCAATAGTGGATCACCCAGGTGGGTGCAAGTCGGTACTTGTTGGACTGATGAATCTCTAGACCCGATACATGTCCCGGGTTTTTGGGTATCGCCCGAGACATGGCTCGGGTTTCGGGATAACTTCCCTCATCAGTAGAGAAATGGTTAGGGGTGGAGGAGAAGGCCGCCAAACAACCGTCAATGGCCTCAATGCCCGAACCGGCACGCAGGGCAGCATCCAGGAGCCCATCGGCTCAAAGCTCAAGGGAGCCAATTAATTGAAACCACCGCAATGAAGCGCACACCGCTAACCCCTCCTCCGGATCGCCCCTCGGGATTCTGGTACTTGTAGTTCAATAGTGGATCACCCAGGTGGGTGCAAGTCGGTACTTGTTGGACTGATGAATCTCTAGACCCGATACATGTCCCGGGTTTTTGGGTATCGCCCGAGACATGGCTCGGGTTTTGGGATAACTTCCCTCATCAGTAGAGAAATGGTTAGGGGTGGAGGAGAAGGCCGCCAAACAACCGTCAATGGCCTCGATGCCCGAACCGGCACGCAGGGCAGCATCCAGGAGCCCGTCGGCTCAAAGCTCAAGGGAGCCAATTAATTGAAACCACCGCAATGGAGCGCACACCGCTAGCCCCTCCTCCGGATCGCCCCTCGGGATTCTGGTACTTGTAGTTCAATAGTGGATCACCCAGGTGGGTGCAAGTCGGTACTTGTTGGACTGATGAATCTCTAGACCCGATACATGTCCCGGGTTTTTGGGTATCGCCCGAGACATGGCTCGGGTTTCGGGATAACTTCCCTCATCAGTAGAGAAATGGTTAGGGGTGGAGGAGAAGGCCGCCAAACAACCGTCAATGGCCTTGATGCCCGAACCGGCACGCAGGGCAGCATCCAGGAGCCCGTCGGCTCAAAGCTCAAGGGAGCCAATTAATTGAAACCACTGCAATGGAGCGCACACCGCTAGCCCCTCCTCCGGATCGCCCCTCGGGATTCTGGTACTTGTAGTTCAATAGTGGAGCACCCAGGTGGGTGCAAGTCGGTACTTGTTGGACTGATGAATCTCTAGACCCGATACATGTCCCGGGTTTTTGGGTATCGCCCGAGACATGGCTCGGGTTTCGGGATAACTTCCCTCATCAGTAGAGAAATGGTTAGGGGTGGAGGAGAAGGCCGCCAAACAACCGTCAATGGCCTCGATGCCCGAACCGGCACGCAGGGCAGCATCCAGGAGCCCGTCGGCTCAAAGCTCAAGGGAGCCAATTAATTGAAACCACCGCAATGGAGCGCACACCGCTAGCCCCTCCTCCGGATCGCCCCTCGGGATTCTGGTACTTGTAGTTCAATAGTGGATCACCCAGGTGGGTGCAAGTCGGTACTTGTTGGACTGATGAATCTCTAGACCCGATACATGTCCCGGGTTTTTGGGTATCGCCCGAGACATGGCTCGGGTTTCGGGATAACTTCCCTCATCAGTAGAGAAATGGTTAGGGGTGGAGGAGAAGGCCGCCAAACAACCGTCAATGGCCTCGATGCCCGAACCGGCACGCAGGGCAGCATCCAGGAGCCCGTCGGCTCAAAGCTCAAGGGAGCCAATTAATTGAAACCACCGCAATGGAGCGAGGCCATTGACGGTTGTTTGGCGGCCTTCTCCTCCACCCCTAACCATTTCTCTACTGATGAGGGAAGTTATCCCGAAACCCGAGCCATGTCTCGGGCAATACCCAAAAACCCGGGACATGTATCGGGTCTAGAGATTCATCAGTGCAACAAGTACCGACTTGCACCCACCTGGGTGATCCACTATTGAACTACAAGTACCAGAGTCCCGAGGGGCGATCCGGAGGAGGGGCTAGCGGTGTGCGCTCCATTGCGGTGGTTTCTACTAATTGGCTCCATTGAGCTTTGAGCCGACGGGCTCCTGGATGCTGCCCTGCGTGCCGGTTCGGGCATCGAGGCCATTGACGGTTGTTTGGCGGCCTTCTCCTCCACCCCTAACCATTTCTCTACTGATGAGGGAAGTTATCCCGAAACCCGAGCCATGTCTCGGGCGATACCCAAAAACCCGGGACATGTATCGGGTCTAGAGATTCATCAGTCCAACAAGTACCGACTTGCACCCACCTGGGTGATCCACTATTGAACTACAAGTACCAGAGTCCCGAGGGGCGATCCGGAGGAGGGGCTAGCGGTGTGCACTCCATTGCGGTGGTTTCTACTAATTGGCTCCATTGAGCTTTGAGCCGACTGGCTCCTGGATGCTGCCCTGCGTGCCGGTTCGGGCATCGAGGCCATTGACGGTTGTTTGGCGGCCTTCTCCTCCACCCCTAAGCATTTCTCTACTGATGAGGGAAGTTATCCCGAAACCCGAGCCATGTCTCGGGCGATACCCAAAAACCCGGGACATGTATCGGGTCTAGAGATTCATCAGTCCAACAAGTACCGACTTGCACCCACCTGGGTGATCCACTATTGAACTACAAGTACCAGAGTCCCGAGGGGCGATCCGGAGGAGGGGCTAGCGGTGTGCGCTCCATTGCGGTGGTTTCTACTAATTGGCTCCATTGAGCTTTGAGCCGACGGGCTCCTGGATGCTGCCCTGCGTGCCGGTTCGGGCATCGAGGCCATTGACGGTTGTTTGGCGGCCTTCTCCTCCACCCCTAACCATTTCTCTACTGATGAGGGAAGTTATCCCGAAACCCGAGCCATGTCTTGGGCGATACCCAAAAACCCGGGACATGTATCGGGTCTAGAGATTCATCAGTCCAGCAAGTACCGACTTGCACCCACCTGGGTGATCCACTATTGAACTACAAGTACCAGAGTCCCGAGGGGCGATCCGGAGGAGGGGCTAGCGGTGTGCGCTCCATTGCGGTGGTTTCTACTAATTGGCTCCATTGAGCTTTGAGCCGACGGGCTCCTGGATGCTGCCCTGCGTGCCGGTTCGGGCATCGAGGCCATTGACGGTTGTTTGGCGGCCTTCTCCTCCACCCCTAACCATTTCTCTACTGATGAGGGAAGTTATCCCGAAACCCGAGCCATGTCTCAGGTGATACCCAAAAACCCGGGACATGTATCGGGTCTAGAGATTCATCAGTCCAACAAGTACCGACTTGCACCCACCTGGGTGATCCACTATTGAACTACAAGTACCAGAGTCCCGAGGGGCGATCCGGAGGAGGGGCTAGCGGTGTGCGCTCCATTGCGGTGGTTTCTACTAATTGGCTCCATTGAGCTTTGAGCCGACGGGCTCCTGGATGCTGCCCTGCGTGCCGGTTTGGGCATCGAGGCCATTGACGGTTGTTTGGCGGCCTTCTCCTCCACCCCTAACAATTTCTCTACTGATGAGGGAAGTTATCCCGAAACCCGAGCCATGTCTCGGGCGATACCCAAAAACCCGGGACATGTATCGGGTCTAGAGATTCATCAGTCCAACAAGTACCGACTTGCACCCACCTGGGTGATCCACTATTGAACTACAAGTACCAGAGTCCCGAGGGGTGATCCGGAGGAGGGGCTAGCGATGTGCGCTCCATTGCGGTGGTTTCTACTAATTGGCTCCATTGAGCTTTGAGCCGACGGGCTCCTGGATGCTGCCCTGCGTGCCGGTTCAGGCATCGAGGCCATTGACGGTTGTTTGGCGGCCTTCTCCTCCACCCCTAACCATTTCTCTACTGATGAGGGAAGTTATCCCGAAACCCGAGCCATGTCTCGGGCGATACCCAAAAACCCGGGACATGTATCGGGTCTAGAGATTCATCAGTCCAGCAAGTACCGACTTGCACCCACCTGGGTGATCCACTATTGAACTACAAGTACCAGAGTCCCGAGGGGCGATCCGGAGGAGGGGCTAGCGGTGTGCGCTCCATTGCGGTGGTTTCTACTAATTGGCTCCATTGAGCTTTGAGCCGACGGGCTCCTGGATGCTGCCCTGCGTGCCGGTTCGGGCATCGAGGCCATTGACGGTTGTTTGGCGGCCTTCTCCTCCACCCCTAACCATTTCTCTACTGATGAGGGAAGTTATCCCGAAACCCGAGCCATGTCTCGGGCGATACCCAAAACCCGGGACATGTATCGGGTCTAGAGATTCATCAGTCCAACAAGTACCGACTTGCACCCACCTGGGTGATCCACTATTGAACTACAAGTACCAGAGTCCCGAGGGGCGATCCGGAGGAGGGGCTAGCGGTGTGCGCTCCATTGCGGTGGTTTCTACTAATTGGCTCCATTGAGCTTTGAGCCGACGGGCTCCTGGATGCTGCCCTGCGTGCCGGTTTGGGCATCGAGGCCATTGACGGTTGTTTGGCGGCCTTCTCCTCCACCCCTAACAATTTCTCTACTGATGAGGGAAGTTATCCCGAAACCCGAGCCATGTCTCGGGCGATACCCAAAAACCCGGGACATGTATCGGGTCTAGAGATTCATCAGTCCAACAAGTACCGACTTGCACCCACCTGGGTGATCCACTATTGAACTACAAGTACCAGAGTCCCGAGGGGTGATCCGGAGGAGGGGCTAGCGATGTGCGCTCCATTGCGGTGGTTTCTACTAATTGGCTCCATTGAGCTTTGAGCCGAAGGGCTCCTGGATGCTGCCCTGCGTGCCGGTTCGGGCATCGAGGCCATTGACGGTTGTTTGGCGGCCTTCTCCTCCACCCCTAACCATTTCTCTACTGATGAGGGAAGTTATCCCGAAACCCGAGCCATGTCTCGGGCGATACCCAAAAACCCGGGACATGTATCGGGTCTAGAGATTCATCAGTCCAACAAGTACCGACTTGCACCCACCTGGGTGATCCACTATTGAACTACAAGTACCAGAGTCCCGAGGGGCGATCCGGAGGAGGGGCTAGCGGTGTGCGCTCCATTGCGGTGGTTTCTACTAATTGGCTCCATTGAGCTTTGAGCCGACGGGCTCCTGGATGCTGCCCTGCGTGCCGGTTCGGGCATCGAGGCCATTGACGGTTGTTTGGCGGCCTTCTCCTCCACCCCTAACCATTTCTCTACTGATGAGGGAAGTTATCCCGAAACCCGAGCCATGTCTCGGGCGATACCCAAAAACCCGGGACATGTATCGGGTCTAGAGATTCATCAGTCCAACAAGTACCGACTTGCACCCACCTGGGTGATCCACTATTGAACTACAAGTACCAGAGTCCCGAGGGGCGATCCGGAGGAGGGGCTAGCGGTGTGCGCTCCATTGCGGTGGTTTCTACTAATTGGCTCCATTGAGCTTTGAGCCGACGGGCTCCTGGATGCTGCCCTGCGTGCCGGTTCGGGCATCGAGGCCATTGACGGTTGTTTGGCGGCCTTCTCCTCCACCCCTAACCATTTCTCTACTGATGAGGGAAGTTATCCCGAAACCCGAGCCATGTCTCGGGCGATACCCAAAAACCCGGGACATGTATCGGGTCTAGAGATTCATCAGTCCAACAAGTACCGACTTGCACCCACCTGGGTGATCCACTATTGAACTACAAGTACCAGAGTCCCGAGGGGCGATCCGGAGGAGGGGCTAGCGGTGTGCGCTCCATTGCGGTGGTTTCTACTAATTGGCTCCATTGAGCTTTGAGCCGACGGGCTCCTGGATGCTGCCCTGCGTGCCGGTTCGGGCATCGAGGCCATTGACGGTTGTTTGGCGGCCTTCTCCTCCACCCCTAACCATTTCTCTACTGATGAGGGAAGTTATCCCGAAACCCGAGCCATGTCTCGGGCGATACCCAAAAACCCGGGACATGTATCGGGTCTAGAGATTCATCAGTCCAACAAGTACCGACTTGCACCCACCTGGGTGATCCACTATTGAACTACAAGTACCAGAGTCCCGAGGGGCGATCCGGAGGAGGGGCTAGCGGTGTGCGCTCCATTGCGGTGGTTTCTACTAATTGGCTCCATTGAGCTTTGAGCCGACGGGCTCCTGGATGCTGCCCTGCGTGCTGGTTCGGGCATCGAGGCCATTGACGGTTGTTTGGCGGCCTTCTCCTCCACCCCTAACCATTTCTCTACTGATGAGGGAAGTTATCCCGAAACCCGAGCCATGTCTCGGGCGATACCCAAAAACCCGGGACATGTATCGGGTCTAGAGATTCATCAGTCCAACAAGTACCGACTTGCACCCACCTGGGTGATCCACTATTGAACTACAAGTACCAGAGTCCCGAGGGGCGATCCGGAGGAGGGGCTAGCGGTGTGCGCTCCATTGCGGTGGTTTCTACTAATTGGCTCCATTGAGCTTTGAGCCGACGGGCTCCTGGATGCTGCCCTGCGTGCCGGTTCAGGCATCGAGGCCATTGACGGTTGTTTGGCGGCCTTCTCCTCCACCCCTAGCCATTTCTCTACTGATGAGGGAAGTTATCCCGAAACCCGAGCCATGTCTCGGGCGATACCCAAAAACCCGGGACATGTATCGGGTCTAGAGATTCATCAGTCCAACAAGTACCGACTTGCACCCACCTGGGTGATCCACTATTGAACTACAAGTACCAGAGTCCCGAGAGGCGATCCGGAGGAGGGGCTAGCGGTGTGCGCTCCATTGCGGTGGTTTCTATCAACACAATGGTTATCTTCGATGGTTTTGGGAAATCCTGCAATATATTTCTACATAATTAAATCATTTGTATATGTTTTTTCTAAAGTGTTTGTTTTTATTTCGTATGGTTAATATGCATTTTTTTTAGGTTGAGCTTTGGCAGCGTGCAAGCATTGCTGCAAGCAAGACCTTCTGTAATTGATACAACCGCTTTATTCCTGCCTACAATTGGTTTATTCCAGCGTTGAACTTCTTTGCCGCCTTTTTTTTTCCTTTGAAAAGTTAGGCGCACCAGTGTACTAGGGCTTGCCTTCCTTATAGCCTTTGTGTAAGAACTTTTGTAGGTACCTTTATTAATGCTTTTCTCCAGTCGCTGCTTCAGCCTGTTTTGATTCCCCTTCGGCTTCGCATTACAAAGCCGTCCACCCAGCATAAGAGCGCACATAGCACCTACAGCAGTGGTCTTTTCCCCATTAATGCTTAGGTTATTTTTTGTTGCTTTATGCCCTCTTCATGATGCCATGCTTCTTGTTTGAATGGCATTTGCCAATCCGTGTGTAATAAAGTAATGCAGCAGTAGCGCAGACACAGCCTCCTTCTTTCTGAGCCCTTTCTTTCCTCCACAGCAGTCAGCAAGCTGCAACGGATGGGTATGATTGAGATGCCACACAGCATGCCACGCCCACCCTGGCTTCTGGGAGAGACCTTGTCCAGAGACCATGCCGTTCGCAAGCACACATTAGGTGAACCTAATCAGTGCAACCATTAACACATGCATTTCAGCTGTTGCAGAGTTCAAGCTGACATTTGCTGTGGCAGCACACAGTTAATTATGTTTATAAAGCGAAAGGAAAAAAAATACCTTTTAAATTGCACAAGAGGAGAGGCAAGACAGGGCGGTAGCCCAAATAATTATTTTTATATTGGAAAAAGTGTGTATAAAAGCAAAAAGTAAACCTTTGTATTGTGATGCTGTCCTTCTGTAACTCCACTAGCCCCTACTCCTGGTCTCAGGGCGGCTTCACTGAACGCAACCCAAAAAACGTGGCACTATTTATTATTGTTTTGTCCCCCTAAACGTTACTGTGTAACATAGGCTAGTTCTGTGGGTGAAGCCAGAGTATGAAGCATAGACCAGTGACCCCTTATAAATGTAAGCTCTTGTGTCTGGCACAGATCAGTGCTCTACATCTAGTGTATATAGCATGAATTAAATGTGTTCTATACAGCTAAGCACTGGTATATTGTATTTGAGCCGCCTATGTTATGCACCTTCGGCCAGGGCCCTGCTTTTTCTTAGCCTGGTTATGCACCATGGCTGAGAGCCCACATCTTTGTCTGCCTATATCTGCAGAATGGGCAGTGGCCCTGTTTGTGAGCTTAGTTATTCACCTTATGGTAAAAGAAGTTATATTTATAATTGCAAAAAACAATGCGAGGGACTAACCTTAACAAATGCCACTGTAGCACTCAATTAGACCCCCAAAATATACATCCTAGTTAATACTAGGCAAAAAACATATTTTCCTAGATAGGATGTAGTATGAAAAATCTACACAAAAAGGTGCTGGGTCAGATAAGAATATAGCGTGTCCTTAAGAAATCAGGAAACTAACTTACATATATTTTCTCTTTATATCCAGCCCGTGTTAAATAAGGGAAACAAAAGGATAACTGTTTTTCCACTCTCCGTGGATCAGATAAATCAGATAGGTAACTATGTCCTTCTAACCATATATAACATCATCATCCTACCATATACCTGGGGATTCTTTGGTTAAATATATCCTTCTTCTCTCATTGTATTCTGTACAGAACCAGAGGCTAAAGAAACTCAGGCACGAAGAAACAGAGCTACACAAGCAGCTACCTCCGGCGAGGGAACATGGATGTGGACAGGAACCCAGAAGAAGAGATCTACGACCTGTAAGAGGAAGACCTGCATGAAGGAGCCGTAACATGTCAGAGATGTCCAAACAAGGTACCACAAATTCCCGACTGCGGGACAACAGGACTGAGCAGGTAAGTCGACAACACAAAGGGAGTGCGGGAAATGCTAGGCAGGTCTGTGACTGAACGCGAACCACGTTCTTGTCACGGACCGACCAATTTATCCACACTTGCCTCCACCCAGCTCCCTGTCTGCAATAGGAGTGGGCTTGACTGACAATTCCCACACCCTGCTCTCCTTGAGCCTTGTTCTGTCTAATGCTGGGTGTTTAGGGCCTTGTTTTTTGTGAACCAGCTTTTGTGTCATAGATTATGGCCATCTTCAGTATTCCCTGTTTTAGATGCTGAAAGGAGGATGTAGAATGGATCCTCGTTCAACAAATTTGAAATGCTTTCATAATTATGGAACAGATAGATCACTGGTATCCTGGAAAGCTATCACTCTGTCCTGTTAGTATTTCCAGAGGCATATTTGTTTGAATGAGTGGTGAAGGGGCTTGGTGCCACAGTCCTGCAACTGTAAAGGGACAACATTGAATCAGTCAACTGTTAAATGGCAAACTTGTCACTTCCCCAAGCTGGAAAAGAACACACATGATATCTCTCCGGTCTCTGGATGTCTTAGACGTCTAATTCTGACCTGCACCATCACTTGGCCATGTGAAAGCCACTGCGGCTGTGCATTGAGATTCAGTCTTACAAAAATGTTTGAACCCTTGCAGCGATATTACCTTTCTCGTGCTACCTTGGCAAAAATGTTAAAGTATGTCCATGTGCTAATATATAGTGAAACCTTAGTTTTTCCAGGTTTTTCTCAGCCAGTAAGACTAAGCAACTTACAACCTGAAAAAAGAAATAGCCACTGGTGACCTGACATGATATATCCTTTGTCCATGGTCTGCAACACAGAGTTGTGCCCTGTTCCTTATAATCATGAGTCCATTAAGTAATGTGGTCAGTGCCCCATTCCGCATGGCGGTGAACAGTGCCATGGGGCAAACTTGCTTTGCTTTGCTCTTACTAAGAATGGCCTCATGGCTCTGTTTGCACTTGTCAACTAGTATTGGGGGATTCTGTTGCCCAAGCAGAACCACACCCAGCCACTACTGGCACAATTTCCACTCTGATTGTTTTAGGACTATGAAAATACATGAATATACATACAGTGTTAAAATATATGTTTGCATATGTGGTCCTGGATCATATTATTGTACATGGACTCCTTCACACTTAACTAACAGCCGTCTGCAAAAGAGCCATGGGGGAGGGGTTGTAACTCATTGAGAATTGGCGCTACAAATGGCATGCAAATCTGGCGCATAACCTTGAGTTGGGATTTAATTTCAGCTCTCCCAATAAATAGATCAGTCGCCCTGTTCCTAGCGTTTGGTTGTAAGCTCCTATTTGGATTTCTGGTCAGTATCGTACATTTTTAGACTGTTTTCCAGATAAGAATACTGTAAGTAGAGTTCAGGCTAAACATGGCTGCCTCCATGATGGTTTTGTAAATGAAATCTGATATTGATTGCTTTCTGTTTGCAGAGGAAGCGTGACAGCATCTGGTGAACAGCAGCAGTTTCTTCACTTGGACAGGTGAGTCTTCTTTCTTTACCTCCTGCCCACCTCTTCATCAATGCCTTGCTCTTACCATTGCCTCTTTGACCAAGTAACCTTAATGTTAAACTTATGAACCCTTGTAACCATATCTCATCGGGCACACTATATGAAGTAAAAGGATTGGAACATTTTAAAGGCAGCCCAGTCCTATCAAAAACCTAAAATAGTGGTGTTAACATGTTACTGATGTATGTTAATTTCTTTTTCCTCCAGACTCTATGAAGTCTATGTGCAGGGATGAAGGCTGGCCATCACTGGACAACAGAACTATGAAAAGGAAGTTGGCTATAAAGATTTGCAATACTGGAAGAGGACTAAAGAAAACTCTGAATCTAAAAATAAACATTGACGTTGCTGGCTTTCATTAAGCCTTTTTGTTATTTTTGTAGTATTCTGGCATGTTTTCCCCTCTTGAACAGTGTCCTGGACTTTCTTTATGTTATCTTGTTCAGTATCCTGGCTCCTATGGGGCCAAAGGTGTGTTATAGATCAATACAATTACATGTTAACATATCCCCTTTGATGCTTTTTCATTTAACCATTACTTTTTTCAGTCTTTTGCCACTTGTCACCACATTAAACAGCTTCAGATAATGCTATGTACCTCAAAGTAAGGCAAGTCCCAGTGAGTCAGGAGTATGGGAGTAGCTGCACAAGTTGTTAATCTTATCTGAATGCAAAATATAACATTGTTGAAGCCACTACTTTTGTATGCATATGTTATTGCTACAGCACAAAGCTAGCCAAAAGGAATCTTTCTAAGATTTATTTTGTACAGTGCCCCATCTCACAGTAGAGTTTAAAAAATAATCTTTCCAGAGTAGGAGAATATTGATGTTATAATTGGGACCAGATTCATGGAAGTATTGTTTTTTGTTTGCTTAAGTTTTATAATGCGGAATTGACACACAATCTTTTCAGGATTTATAAACCAGAGCAAATTGGTATTTGTTACAACACTCCTCCACATGGGAAACGTTTTCACGTTTTTCTAGGCATAGTATTTTTTGTACTGCAAGGGGGCCCTTCCAGTAAAAAACCTAAGCTAGACTCTCGCAGACACCTTTGCACCATAGTGCAAATGTGTGTGCAAGGTGTTCGACTGCCTAATGGTGCAGTGGTGTAAGGGAGAGAGGTAGACTTTCCTGCTCTCTCCCTGTGATGCAATGCAGCAAATTTGGGTGTGACACTTTTGTAAATCTAGGCCTTACTTTAGAACTCATGGCATTGCAAATAATTCACGGTATTATATAAAGAAGGCATATTGCATCCAAGAGGCCTGTTTTTGACTGGAAGGTTCATTGAGGAGGTGATCCTCTAAATATTTCCCTACCAGCAAATCCATATTCCTAAACTAATAGTGGGACCCTGCAGGGAAATACTGGCAGTCGGCTAATGTGCTTGTGACAAGGAATTTTTAAGATGTAATCCAGCCCGTAATGATTTATTATTGATCCACAAGTTATTCATTAAATCACCTGGGAGCTATCTACCCTTGGCCTGCCATTGGCATAAAATCCTGCAAGAGTATTTCATAGCCATCTTAAAGACCTTATGTAGTCATTGTCTAGTAATCCACGCTCCTTCTGTAGCTGTCCTAATATAATCCTAAATAATCTATGCTCATTTTTGAGTTATCATTAAATCCTGCTGGAGTAATCCACACTCATCCTGAAATTATCATAGGATAATTCCAGAGTAATCCACTTCCATCCTAAAGCGGTAATAGGATCATCCAGGAATAATCCACAATCATCCTTAAATTGTCTGGAGCCCATGCCGTAGTAATTCACACTCATCCCAAAGTAGTCAATTAGTATTCATGGGGTTGTAAAAGGTAATCACTCCCTGCCAGTGGAAGTCATCAGAACACCATCCTAGAGTAGTTTTTGTGATTACAGTAAGAGTCATCCCATTTACATTTTTTCCCCTGTGGGCAGACTTCAGGATGGTTTGGGATGACGTCCCCAGATAATTGCAGGAAAAGCCTGGATGAAGTCATCCAATGACTTCAGAATCACTCCAGGATGATCTTCCTTTTTGACCAGGGTGTCCCTCAATTACCTGAGAAGCAGTAGTAATTCGATCTCTTGCTCCTGTCCCGATAAGGGTTTCTCCCACACGAACATGCAAATGGTCGAGAAGCACTGAAGAAATCTTCAATACTCTCGAAGTAGAGGTTGAGTAGGCGCCATGTCCACATTTGTAAATATCTTGCTGACCCACGGGTGTTGACCTAACGATTGTCCGACGCTCCGGCATGACGTCACTTCCGGCGCCAACGGAAGTGCATTTCAAAGCACTTCAACATTGCATTCTGGGACTTGTAGTTCACACGGTGTTGCATGCAGATGTCCAAATGATAGGAAACTCCGGTAAGGGATGAATATAGGTCAAGTGACTGGAGCGCACTGAGTGAATTTGTGAAAGTCGACAGTAACTCGCTGGCACTTATGCTCCCTGTGCAAAAAGAGACCTCAGTGAGGTCCGCAGCCGGCTTCCTTCTTACGAAAGATAAAAGTGTAGATCTGTTTGGCAGGCCAACTCTCACCGAAATGAACAGCCCAACGCAGGCAGCGAAGGAAAACACCACACATTGCAATAATGAGCTTTTAAGTGACTTTACAGGATGCAATGATCTTCACTTGCATTCTAATAATTTCACAGTAAAAAGCAATTCCAAATCGATCGCACAGGTAACAAAATGCTGCAAGAAACATTCCAAGAGATTCCTCTTAAATGTTGGCTCTGTGCAGCACAACGGTGGGTTTGATAGCCCACTGACACATGTTGATTCCCGAAGATACAATCAATTTGTTCTTTCAGTAATGAAGAGTTACCGCTGTATTATTTTGCTACTTTTAGTATGTGCTTTTTTATGTGTGAAAAACATGTTAATATAATGTCATATGTTTATGTAACCTGTCTGTTGTAAATATTTCTCGTTTTTATGCATATGTATATTTGTGTAAAATAATCTATTTTTATACTTTGCGACCATTTTGACGTGCAATTTTGTATTAATGTATTTAAATAAATGCAGATGTCCAAGCGCACAAACAAAAAACATACAAATGTGTTTTCTCAAAATGTAATATAGTCACTCTCACCCCTCTCCTGCCAGAGCACATTTCACTCCCCCTCCCCCCACACACAGTTTCTTCGTTATTTATGTTTTGGTAAATCCACGGAATAAGGAATAACTATGCGAATTGGATTCTCTCAATGAAATGACAAACATCATTTGCTATTACGTGCAAATGATCGCTCCAATTTACCACCTGGTGCAAGTGGTAAATGGGAGCGACTGGTGGTGCGGGCTGCTGGCCCCCCTGGGGGCGCGGGTGAGGGGGGTCACCGGGAGGGGAGGGGAGTGGAGCGGGCATCAGTGAGCACTGAAGGTTAGTCTCACAGGGAAGGTCCGTCGTACTGTAGAGGGCATTGAATGTTAAGTGCAACTTTTTATTTGATATAGACAAATTGTTTTACTCTGCATGTTGAAGCGTAATACCAATAACAGTACCTACCCTGTTCTTCAATGCAAAAAAAATATTTACATGTTGGGGAACACTTCGAACAGTATGTACTGAAAGAGTATATTTTCAAAAGCACTGGAGTGCACTTTGTATTCATAGCTCTCTGTGTTATAAATGAGATAGGTTTACCCGTTGCCACGAAGTAACATCATCAGATACTCGTTTCAGAATCATCGTCAAGTCATCAAGAGCAATCACATCCTGTAAAGTAATCAGACAGCCATTTTCAAGTCGTCCTGAAATCATCAAGCTGAGTTTCTAAACTCTGCTGATGACTTCAAGAGCTTGATGATGTCTGATGTTGAGGAAATGACTTCTAGAGTAGTTGGATGATCATTCGATTATTCTGGGATGGCTTCTAAAGTCATTCAGTTTGACCTGGGTACTACGGTACACACTTCAATTATCATGACATGTTTCTGACGCACAGGGTAAGTCAGCATTGCACAGAGACGGCGACTGCCTTATCATACCGTGTTGCTTTTTAGTTTTTTCCCTTGTCTCCTGTTCTGCCTTTCACCGCTTCTTGTTTCTATCTAGACTGAACTGTCAACTTGTACTTCCTGGAACAGTTGCCACGAACTCTGAGACTCTAGCCCTCCCGTGCCACTCTATTGCCTTTTCTCTTCTATGCCCTCCCATTGTATCTTTCTCAAACCAATGGGATTCCATAACAACTAAGAGTAGCAGCTGCATGGGAAGGTTTACTCTCAAATAGTGCAAGCCTCTGTGAGTGACACGCACAACACGCTATTGTGGCCCTGGGTAGTTTTGTTTGCAATTAATGGTAGTCTGCCTAAAACTATAGATCTAGGTTTATCAGTCTAATTCCATCACGGAGCAGTAGAAACAGGGAGAGAACCTGCAGAAGCAGATAAGCACCTCAGACCTCACACTCTCGTAGTTGCCAAGTGGCCCAATTTCATGTGTGTCACATTCCCCCAGCCCAAGGAACCGCACTCTGCATGCTGGGCTCGTTAACCAACTGTAAAGTACCTTAGTGGCTGTAATGTCGCGACTGCTCGATTGTATTACACTTGACGTGGGGTGTCACTTGCCAACTATGTAACGTGCTTTCAAGGAAACTGATTTGCCTGAAGGACTGAAATTTCCGTGAATGGCACGGTCCACTTATTCATTTAGATTTTACCACTCCTAATGGTAATGGTTTCTTTTGGGTGTTGCATTTAAGAATATCTAAACAACAATCAACTTGCCGTCTATTAGAAGACTCTAAATACAGAAGAAAAATTTCATTTCAGGGACTTTTAGCCTAAGAGTCATTTTTTCAGGGCTTCCGAAAACGTACCTAACGAATTCCAGGCTGCTCGTAGTTTTTCGTGTTTTTTTTTGCTAGCTGCATTGCTATTGGCCTTGCAGAGTGAGTGCGAGACTGACAGTGAGTGCAGAGTGAGTGCGAGAGTGACAGTGAGTGCAGAGTGAGTGCAAGAGTGACAGTGAGAGTGCAAAGTGACAGTGAGTTCAGAGTGAGTGCGAGAGCGACAGTGAGTGCAGAGTGAGTGCGAGCATGACAGTGAGTGCAGAGTGAGTGGGAGAGTGACAGTGAGTGCGAGAGTGACAGTGAGTGCAAAGTGAGTGCGAGAGTGACAGTGAGTGCAGAGTGAGTGCGAGAGTGCAGAGTGACAGTGAGTGCAGAGTGAGTGCAGAGTGACAGTGAGTGCAGAGTGAGTGCAGAGTGACAGTGAGTGCAGAGTGAGTGCAGGGTGACAGTGAGTGCAGAGTGAGTGCGTGAGCGACAGTGAGTGCAGAGTGAGTGCAGAGTGAGTGCAGAGTGCGAGAGCGACAGTGAGTTCAGAGTGAGTGCGAGAGCGACAGTGAGTGCAGAGTAGAGTGAGTGCGAGTGACAGTGAGTGCAGAGTGAGTGCAAGAGCGACAGTGAGTGCAGAGTGAGTGTGAGTGCTTTATGGACTGGTTGGACCCTACTCTGTGAGACTCCATTGTTTATTGAAATACAAGGGTTGCAGTTAGTGTGGGAAAGTAGGATCTGGTTTTATGGTTACCCCCACTTTTTGCAAGGCGTTATGCTGTTTGACTAGTCTGACTGGGATCCTGCTAATCAGGCCCCCCAGTCTCTTTGCTTTCTCCCCTAAATTCTCTTAGGAAAAAAGGGGCTCCGTCCACTTGAGAGGTCAGACAGGACATGTAAAACCGTTTTTTTTAATAAAGGAATCTGACCACTTTATTTTATCTCCTGCTTTTTAGGGCTCGGGCTTACCGTCCCAGTGCGTCAGCAGTGGCGTGGCCCAGAGTCCTTGTGTCAGGGCTACCGAAAAAGTACCTAACGAATTCCAGGCTGCTCGTGCTTTTTTTTGCTAGGTGCATTGCAATTGGCCTTCGTGTGCGTGTGCTTTAGAAACAGAACACGCAATAGGCCATAGGCGGTCGTGTAGCTCCGCCTATGGCCTATTGGTGTCTGTTACGCGCACCAGAAGGCCATATATCTTCAATTATCTCGGCCGTCACGGCGGAGATAATTCAAGACATATGTGGCAGTGGCGCGCGCCCGTGCACCATTTGACTGAGATAATTTGCAATTCTTGGAATGAAATGACGTTTTCCAGTGAATGAAATCCGAACCCCGCACTTTCGACGCCTGGCTGGGTGAAGTGTTTACTGCCTCGACGAAGAAGGCATGGCGGGCCCCGCAGGCCGCGGCGTCTCTTCCTGGTTCGTCCTTAGAGAATACATCCTGCTAATTGCCAGCCGCAAATAAGTCAAAACGTGCCATTGTTGGAGACGCTTGAACATAATCTTTCCAGGGTGTGTTGGAGTAGATTATCGCGGTATTTGTCCCTGGCTGGCCTTTCAGTGTGTACGCTGGGTCAAGTCAACATTTCACAGATCAAATATGGTGAAACTTCCACAGCCTGTGCGGTTTCTACATCATCGTCCTTCGGGGTACATGTATGTACCGGTTTGCCTGAAATAAGCAGCGCAACACACATCAGTTGTACAAGTGCACACTGTGCTGCAGGCTCATTATACCCAAGTTTGTATTCATTCCATGGCAATCAGCGATGAGGTAACGTAACCCTACTACAACAATGAGTGGAGATTAACTCACGTGCACTGCTCAGCCTCTAGCGCTATATGTGTGTGTCCACACGCTTCGTAACAGCTCCCACTTCCAGAAATAGTGAAAACAGCAGTGAACTTCTGAAATGAATGCACACTGTACTCATTAGAAATCATAATTCAACAGCCAGCCCTTTAATAAATGTAGTCCTATCCCCATCAATGACCCTTTGCTGATCTAAATGCAACTAGTGTAAATACTATTGTAAAACAAGTAAGACACATTTGTTGAAACAGAATCTCAACGACGCTGCTAAGTAAGTTGACACTCGCATATCACTGTGTCACTCGCAATTTTAAGTAGCACTTCTTCTGCATGCCATGCATGAGAAGTCTATCCAGCACAACATGAGAACAAAATATAGCTGCTCGGTCTCTATAACAGAATTTGCGGCATGCATCATGGCAGTGTCTGGGGTTATTTTTATAGCATCTGGCGACGGTGGTCCAATCTGTTAAGAAAGCAAGGCATGAAGCCCATGCCACACACTGCTACTGTAGATATGACACGCATGGGACTTATTTGGTTTCTTTTGGGTGTTGCATTTAAGAATATCTAAACAACAATCAACTTGCCCTCTATTAGAAGACTCTAAATACAGAAGAAAAATTTCATTTCAGGGACTTTTAGCCTAGGAGTAATTTTCTCAGGGCTTCCGAAAACGTACCTAACGAATTCCAGGCTGCTCGTGGTTTTTCGTGTTTTTTTTTGCTAGCTGCATTGCTATTGGCCTTGCAGAGTGAGTGCGAGACTGACAGTGAGTGCAGAGTGAGTGCGAGAGTGACAGTGAGTGCAGAGTGAGTGCGAGAGTGACAGTGAGAGTGCAGAGTGACAGTGAGTGCAGAGTGAGTGCGAGAGCGACAGTGAGTGCAGAGTGAGTGCGAGTGACAGTGAGTGCAGAGTGAGTGCGAGATTGACAGTGAGTGCGAGAGTGACAGTGAGTGCAAAGTGAGTGCGAGAGTGACAGTGAGTGCAGAGTGACATTGAGAGTGCAGAGTGACAGTGAGTGCAGAGTGACAGTTAGTGCAGAGTGAGTGCAGAGTGACTGAGTGCAGAGTGAGTGCAGGGTGACAGTGAGTGCAGAGTGAGTGCGAGAGCGACAGTGACTGCAGAGTGAGTGTGAGTGCAGAGTGAGTGCAGAGTGAGTGTGAGTGCAGAGTGAGTGCGAGAGCGACAGTGAGTGCAGAGTAGAGTGAGTGCGAGTGACAGTGAGTGCAGAGTGAGTGCAAGAGCGACAGTGAGTGCAGAGTGAGTGTGAGTGCAAGATCGAAAGTGAGTGCAGAGTGAGTGCGAGAGTGACAGTGAGTGCAGAGTGAGTGCGAGAGTGACAGTGAGTGCAGAGTGAGTGCGAGAGTGACAGTGAGTGCAGTGTGAGAGAGTGACAGTGGAGTGACAGTGAGTGCAGAGTGACAGTGAGTGCAGAGAGAGTGCAGAGTGACAGTGAGTGCAGAGTGAAGAGTGAAAGTGCATGCAGAGTGAGTGCAGAGTGACAGTGAGTGCAGAGTGAGTGCGAGTGACAGTGAGTGCAGAGTGAGTGCGAGAGCGACTGCAGAGTGAGTGTGAGCGCAAAGTGAGTGTGAGTGCAGTGAGTGGAGAGTGACAGTGAGTGCAGAGTAGAGTGCGTGCGAGTGACAGTGAGTGCAGAGTGAGTGCGAGAGCGACAGTGAGTGCAGAGTGAGTGTGAGTGCAGAGTGAGTGCAGAGTAAGTGCGAGAGCGACAGTGAGTGCAGAGTGAGTGCGAGAGTGACAGTGAGTGCAGAGTGAGTGCGAGAGTGACAGTGAGTGCAGAGTGAGTGCGAGAGTGACAGTGAGTGCAGAGTGAGTGCGAGAGTGACAGTGAGTGCAGAGGGAGTGGGAGAGTGACTGTGAGTGCAGAGTGAGTGTGAGTGACTGAGTGCAGAGGGAGTGCCAGAGTGACAGTGAGTGCAGAGTGAGTGCCAGAGTGACAGTGAGCGGTACAAAAGGGGTGGTAATGGACGGAGCATCTGAACCAATCAAACACTCACACCCAGTCAAAAGATCTGGGTTTAATCCATCGCCGTTCTCTGCCACCACAGTTCAGACATGGCTATATGCAAATCAGTCTGACCCTGTGCCTCATGGGAACAGTCCAGCCCGAACTGCCAAGCCATGCCTTCCCTGGACCGGAAACAAGCTTCAGAGGACCGGTTTCTGGCATTACAGCCATCTTCAGCCCGGTTTGCTTGAATCCAGTGGCAAAGTGAGCAAGGGACTCACGTCTGAGCATACCCTGCCACACTTATGGTGGCCAAAAGCGGTACAAAAGGGGGTGGTAGTGGACGGAGCATCTGAACCAATCAAACACTCGCACCCAGTCAAAATATCTGGGTTTAATCCATCACCGTTCTTTAGCCCACTCTGCCACCCCAGTTCAGACATGGCTATATGCAAATTTGTCTGACCCTGTGCCTCATGGGAACAGTCCAGCCCGAACAGCCAAGCCATGCCTTCCCTGGACCGGAAACAAGCTTCAGAGGACCGGTTTCTGGCATTACAGCCGTCTTCCGCCCGGCTTGCTTGAATCCAGTGAGCAAGGGACTCACGTCTGAGCATACCCTGCCACACTTATGACGGCCAAAAGCGGTACAAAAGGGGGTGGTAATAATCGGAGCATCTGAACCAATCAAACACTCACACCCAATCAAAAGATCTAGGTTTAATCCATCACCGTTCTTTATCCCACTCTGCCACCCCAGTTCAGACATGGCTGTATGTAAATCAGTCTGACCCTGTGCCTCATGAGAACAGTCCAGCCCGAACTGCCAAGCCATGCCTTCCCTCTTCCGGAAACAAGCTTCCGAGGACCGGTTTCTGGCATTACAGCCGTCTTCAGCCCGGTTTGCTTGAATCCAGTGGCAAAGTGAGCAAGGGACTCACGTCTGAGCATACCCTGCCACACGTATGGCGGCCAAAAGCGGTACAAAAGGGGGTGGTAATGGACGGAGCATCTGAACCAATCAAACACTCACACCCAGTCAAAAGATCTGGGTTTAATCCATCACCGTTCTTTAGCCCACTCTGCCACCCCAGTTCAGACATGGCTATATGCAAATCAGTCTGACCCTGTGCCTCATGGGAACAGTCCAGCCCGAACTGCCAAGCCATGCCTTCCCTCTTCCGGAAACAAGCTTCCGAGGACCGGTTTCTGGCATTACAGCCGTCTTCAGCCCGGTTTGCTTGAATCCAGTGGCAAAGTGAGCAAGGGACTCACGTCTGAGCATACCCTGCCACACGTATGGCGGCCAAAAGCGGTACAAAAGGGGGTGGTAATGGACGGAGCATCTGAACCAATCAAACACTCACACCCAGTCAAAAGATCTGGGTTTAATCCATCACCGTTCTTTAGCCCACTCTGCCACCCCAGTTCAGACATGGCTATATGCAAATCAGTCTGACCCTGTGCCTCATGGGAACAGTCCAGCCCGAACAGCCAAGCCATGCCTTCCCTGGACCGGAAACAAGCTTCAGAGGACCGGTTTCTGGCATTACAGCCGTCTTCAGCCCGGCTTGCTTGAATCCAGTGGCAAAGTGAGCAAGGGACTCACGTCTGAGCATACCCTGCCACACTTATGGCGGCCAAAAGCGGTACAAAAGGGGGTGGTAATGGACGGAGCATCTGAACCAATCAAACACTCACACCCAGTCAAAAGATCTGGGTTTAATCCATCACCGTTCTTTAGCCCACTCTGCCACCCCAGTTCAGACATGGCTATATGCAAATCAGTCTGACCCTGTGCCTCATGGGAACAGTCCAGCCCGAACTGCCAAGCCATGCCTTCCCTGGACTGGAAACAAGCTTCCGAGGACCGGTTTCTGGCATTACAGCCGTCTTCAGCCCGGCTTGCTTGAATCCAGTGGCAAAGTGAGCAAGGGACTCACGTCTGAGCATACCCTGCCACACTTATGGCGGCCAAAAGCGGTACAAAAGGGGGTGGTAATGGACGGAGCATCTGAACCAGTGAGTGCAGAGTGACAGTGAGTGCAGAGTGAGTGCAGTGACAGTGAGTGCAGAGTGAGTGCGAGAGTGACAGTGAGTGCAGAGTGAGTGCGAGAGTGACTGTGAGTGAAGAGTGAGTGCAAGAGTGACTGTGAGTGCAGAGTGAGTGTCAGTCAGTCAGTCAAAATACTTTATTGCGATAACTTAATATCATATAAAGACAATGGCAAAATACAAACATACATATACAACAAATACATTCTTCTAAAAACAGTTAAGATACAATACTATAAAAATCATACATCAATTTACAATTCATGATGATGTAATGATACAAAGTGCAAAATGCTAAAGTGCTAAAAGTGCTACAAAGAAATACTAAGAAGGGAAAGTCCCCAGAAAAATAAGCATTACTAACACCAAAAAATCCCTGTAAGAAAACCTCATATGGTTACAAATCCTAATATAAATACATATAAGTGCATATAAGCATATAAGGTGCCTATTTAGGGGAAATAGTCGCGTTTTTTAATCTAACATTCCTACTCCTAATAGCTCTAACCAAGAAACTAGCTACATAAAACATGATCTTGGGAGTCTGTAGAAGCTGTAAATAAATAAGAGCAGGTTTAACCTGGATAAATCCAGCTTCCCTAAGAATAGGCACCAAAAACTTTCTCCTAGCATCAATGTAATGACTACAAAACATCACAGTGAGTGCAGAGTGAGTGTGAGTGCAGAGTGAGTGCGAGAGTGACTGAGTGCAGAGTGAGTGCGAGAGTGACAGTGAGTGCAGAGTGAGAGTGACAGTGAGTGCAGAGTGAGTGCGAGAGAGACAGTGAGTGCAGAGTGAGTGCGAGAGAGACAGTGAGTGCAGAGTGAGTGCGAGAGTGAGTGCAGAGTGAGTGTGTGCAGAGTGAGTGCTGCAGAGTGAGAGTGTGTGCAGAGTGAGAGTGTGTGCAGAGTAAGAGTGAGTGCAGTGAGAGTGAGTGCTGCAGAGTGAGAGTGAGTGCAGAGTGAGAGTGAGTGCTGCAGAGTGAGAGTGAGTGCAGAGTGAGAGTGAGTGCAGAGTGAGAGTGAGTGCTGCAGAGTGAGAGTGAGTGCAGAGTGAGAGTGAGTGCTGCAGAGTGAGAGTGAGTGCAGAGTGAGTGTGTGCAGAGTGAGAGTGTCTGCAGAGTGAGAGTGTGTGCAGAGTGAGAGTGAGTGCAGAGTAAGAGTGAGTGCAGCGTGAGAGTGAGTGCAGGGTGAGAGTGAGTGCAGAGTGAGTGTGAGTGCAGAGTGAGTGTGAGTGCATGCAGAGAGAGAGTGAGTGCAGAGTGAGAGTGAGTGCAGAGTGAGTGCTGCAGAGTGAGAGTGAGTGCAGAGTGAGAGTGAGTGCTGCAGAGTGAGAGTGAGTGCAGAGTGAGTGTGTGCAGAGTAAGAGTGTGTGCAAAGTGAGAGTGTGTGCAGAGTGAGAGTGAGTGCAGAGTGAGAGTGAGTGCAGCGTGAGAGTGAGTGCAGGGTGAGTGTGAGTGCAGAGTGAGTGTGAGTGCAGAGTGAATGTGAGTGCATGCAGAGAGAGTGACTGCAGAGTGAATGCAGAGAGAGTGACTGCAGAGTGAATGCAGAGAGAGTGACTGCAGAGTGAGAGTGAGTGCAGAGTGAGTGCAGAGTGAGTGGAGAGTGAGTGGAGAGCATGAGTGGAGCGCGTGAGTGCAGAGCGTGAGTGCAGAGTGTGAGTGTGAGTGCAGAGTGTGAGTGCAGAGTGTGTGTGAGTGTAGAGTGTGTGTGTGAGTGCAGAGTGTTGTTGTAAGCTTTTATTCGATAAACAATTATCTTGAAAGCAAATTACATACAATAAAAACATTCCAAGACGTCCAGCTAGTCGATGCATACATCATAAAAAGTTAAGAACCGGGTGTACTCCCGAATAAATTAATTAAGAAAACAATTAAACAGAAATTGACAGCCTCTTGGAACGAATCAGCCAAAATTGTTTTAAAAATTTGGAGACACCACAAACAATAACAGGGGAGGTATCTGACATTAAAATGCGAAGGGCAACCAGGTGGCTGCGTGTTCCCATGTTGGACAAAAGCGGCTTGAGCCAGTATTTCCTTGGTCTTAGGTAGTCCGGGCACTCAAACAAAATATGAGCCACCGTTTCTGGTCTAGTATGACAATGGGCACAGAACGGGGACAGAGGAGCACCAGATTTCCATTTCGATGTGAAAGCACCAATTGGGAGAATACCCACTCTAAATTTAAAATACAGTGCCCTATCTGCTGGGAGGGTGATAAAATCAAAATAGGATTCGTATCTTGTCATATCCTTTAGGAGCAAAAAGGATCTCGTGGAATTACAGTGGGAAGAGTTCATAATTAGCTGACCTGCAGCCCAATCCCTGTAGAATTTCTTCAAGGCGTCTTTTGGGGGTGACGTTTTAGCGCTCCAATGTTCACCCAGGCTAAGGTCATATAGTAGTTTCTTGGTGTCCCTCAGCCATTTGATTTTGGCCCAGCCAGCCATATTCATTATCTCAAATAATCCATTTGCATAAAATTTCAGTTCCTCCACCCTCCAGATCCGGGACCACAGTAAGAGCGGGCGTAAACGTGCTTGATTTTTAATGCTCTTACAGCCCGTATCTAATAGTACGGGAACTGTTGGTTTACTTGAGGGCAGACAAAGGAGGTCCTTCAAAAACCTATTCTCAGCTTTTTCCAAAGAGTCCAGGTTTTCATGGCCCCATAGCTCCGCCCCGTATAGAGCCGCCGAAACACCTTTTGCTTTATAGATTTCGAGGACTGGCGCTATTCTATGTCTGGGTGACTCCCGAAATTCTCTCAACAGAGCGCCACCCACTCTCTTGTGACTTAGAAGCATTTTGTCTATATGCATAGACCAGCTCATGCTATCTGTTAAACGAAGGCCCAGATAATCAAATTGGGAAACTCTCTCCAGAGGTATGGAGTTAAGAACAGGAGGGCTTCCGAGCTTCCTCGGAGGATGTAGAATTAGGTACTTTGTTTTGTCTACATTGATGACAAGACCTCGAGCGTCACAAAAGTTCTGGAAGCGGTTGAGTAGTTTCTGCAGTCCTTGGGGGTTTTTCGAAATTAATAGAGTGTCGTCCGCAAAAAGCAGAGTCGGCACTCGTACACCCCCCAAACAAGGGGCGTCAGCCGGTTCCTTCTGAAGATGATCAACCACCCCATTAACGTACAACGAAAACAGGGTGGGGGCCAACACACAACCTTGCCTCACACCCCTTAACACTGGGATCTTCTCTGTTGTCTCGCCATTACTCCCCCACCGTACCTGGGCAAAATTACCTTCATGCAACTTAATAAGCAGGGATAACATATAGGGAGGCATCCCCATGTTGTATAGAGCCTCCCACAACCGTCCCCGTGGTACTAGGTCAAAGGCAGTCTTCAAGTCAATAAAGGCTAAATAAAGACTGCCCTTGCCCAGCACCACCACCTTCCAATTGATAAGGGCCAACCTAAACGCCTGTTCCACGGTTCCTGTTCCTGTGCGAAACCCCGCTTGATAATCGGAGAGTATTCTGTTTTCATTGACCCAATGCAGAATACGCCCCAGGAGTACCTTTCCCGCTACTTTCTGTGAGGAATCAAGGAGACTAATAGGTCTATAGTTCCCAGGGCTATTCCTGCAACCTTTTTTGAAAATGGGGACTACCACTGCCAATCACAAAAGGAAGGTCCCAGGGGTATATTATAGACTCTACCTGTTGAATCCCCTGAACAGAATTGACACCAACAAAAATCAACAGTGAGTCTGCACACACTAACAAAGTACCCAGAAACAAAATTCTAAGGAAAAGTTTATCAAAAACGAGTTCCCATCAGTCCACCATCGAGACCGCCCTTCATCATCTGGGATCTCTTTAGACACATATAACTATTGCTGTTAAAGGTGAAAAAACCTGCACTGGCTGATAACAAACCATGTACCAGGACAAACCACAGCAATTATGTAGGATGTGAAGAAAGGCGTGTCTGGTGGAGTACTGAATAGCAGTGCAAAGAAAAAGTGTATGTGAAAAGAATAAGAAAAGGGGTTCTAAAATTAGGTAGTGTTCAGGGACAACAATTTTAATAAACACCGTCACACTCCTAAATCAATAAAAACAGTGCAATTAAGTGGCGTAACAAATAACCACTTAGTAGATGTATAAGGTCGACATGTTTCTGCAGTCTAATAGAGTCTCGAGATCTCCTGCTGCTTCCTCAGGACCATTAGTGCTACTGCTAGATAAGATCAAAGGATCCAAAAATAAATAAACCATATCACCTGGATAGTGTAGGTTACTGTGTAATCATCTTCCCATCCTAAATATAAGAAGAAAAGTGTAAATGTAAGTCACTAAAAATTATCAGAGAGTATCTGGGTACAGTGTGAAACATACAAATAGCATGCAATGTTATGCATACAAAATAGTGTGATGCCAGTCAAGTGAAATTACTGACCGGCAAATGGACCGTCTAAGTCAGTCACCACTCACCAATTGTGAGTATACAACATTAGGTTCACTCACCCACTCGATGGGAAGGAAAAGCCCCACCTCACCTGGCGCGAGCTCAGGTAGATGGATGCACCGCACTATGAGAAAAATAACACAAACATCGATGTAAATTACACCTGCTGGTATTCCCGGGCAAACCAGTCTTCGCATGCGCCACCTCTAGCGCCAAACAACACAAGCCAAAAAATCAACAACCTGGCCGCTTGCATCTCTAGTTACAGAGGGTATGTTCTCTGGAGCTGTCAGCTTCCACAACCACTCATTCGAGTTTACAGCATATTTAGCGTGCTAACAGCTAAGTCAGGCTCTCATCTGTTATCCCAGCTGCTGCACACCCAACCGTTGTCATTAATTCACATAATTCTCAAGGCAAAACGCATATCCGTGGGAGCTATAGAGCTATCTGCTTCCACAACCACTCGTTACTGACCCCAGCTATTTGAGCGTGCTGACAGCTTAATCACGCTCTAATATGAAATACCTGCCGCTGCACACCCAATCAAATTCTGAAGTAATATAAAATGCAGGGCAGCTCACCTATCCGTCGGTACACCGGTCGTCCCTCTAAGCTCAATCTTGGGGAGGAACCGACTCGGTGTACCGGGAGGTGCATATGTCAACAGCCAGCTTCCGCGTCAGGCAGGGGGCGTGTGCGGACGTGCACCATGCGCGGTGACGTCACACACAGCGCGACAGGCGCGCTGTTGCACATAGGGAAATGTAGTTTTCCAAGACATTTACAGACTAGAGAGTAGGTTCGAATCCCGGCCGGGCTCGAATTTACAGCCTTGATAGATAGATCTTCTTAGATTGTAAAATTTTAGTCGTAATTGCACAACTATTAGAACAATCGCCATATTAACCAGGACAGTCTTCAATCCTTAAATAAAGATGCAGAGCAGGGGCAAATAATCCAAAATAGTCACCCCCTCTATTGCACCACCAGGCATTCCACTCAGAAATAGCTATTCACGCTATACCGCATTGCTTGTAAGGAGTGTGTGAGTGAAAACACTACATGGCATTACCATCCAGTATCAAATCAGAAAGGGCTAATGAATTAGGCCAACCTATTTGAATTATATACATATGTGTACATCAGATTAGGATGCCTAATATAGTATGTCGGAGAAGTGTTTCAACTATTGTTTCAGATGACACAGACACTCAAGCCAAACTACTACTTTAAATACAGGTGCTGAGTCAGATCTTGAACACTTGAGTTCATGAAGAACTGTAGTACGTGGGAGGATGCCTACTATTTACAACGACATCCACGGAATTTCATCATTTAACCCACATGCATCACTCCGAAGTCTGTAAACCCATTTCTGTTCACATTTGAACAGAAATTTTGAGATGTCAGTTACAGAGGGAGGAATCCATGGTTGGTCCAATACAGTCCACGAGATGTCTGAGGGCTGGTGACCCACTTGTAGGAAGTGATTCGTCAGTTTCGTTGCTTGTTTACCACAACGAATTGAACTCTTATGCTCAGAAATTCTAGTTTTAATTTTTCTGGTGGTCATCCCCACGTAGTTCAATTTGCAGGGGCATGTTATAAGGTAGATTAGGTTCAAACTGTTGCAATTGGTGAACCTTCTCAGTTGCCATGGTCTGTTAGTGCCTATGTCTATAGTGAGTGTTTTCTTAGTTTGTGGACAAGCCGCACAGCTACCACAAGGATGGTGTCCATTGACTGCGGGTAAGTCCCATAGAGTGCCGACCGCTCGGGGAATTGAAGTTTTCGGTCTGGTATGAACCAACTGGTCTCTCAAATTGCGGCTTCTCTTGAAGGCAAACAAGGGGGGAGGTATTGAATCCGTGCCCGTGTTGAGGATCTTCCAATGTTTGGTGACAATGTTTTTAATTTTGTTGGACAGAGTGCTGTAGGTATTCACACAGGTGATCCTCTCTTGTTGTACTTTCTGGGGTAGTATTTCTAACAGGCTTTCCCTGTTGTTATTAGCTGCCCGTTTCCTCGCACAACTGATGAGGTGTTTAGGGTATTTCTTTTCCCGTAAATTCACTTCAAGGGTTTGGGAGTGTTCACAAAAAGCTGATTTGGTTGAGCAATTCCTCTGAATACGGAGGAATTGCCCAAAGGGTAAATTATCCCTCAGTGATTTAGGGTGGAAACTCTCATAGTTGAGCAAGGAGTTCCTTGCCATTGTTTTCCGATATAGTTCGGAATGTAGGCCCCCTCCTGATGCAGAAATTAGCAAGTCCAGAAAGGGCAATTGATGTTGGTGAAACTCAATAGTGAATTTGAGGAATTGATTCCTTTCATTCAACCAGGTATGAAAGAGACGAAGATCGTCTACCGTTCCCCGCCATACGACAAAAATGTCGTCAATGTATCTTTTCCATACTCGCAGACACTGTAGATGGGGATTAGTGTCTGCGAGTACGTGTGTTTGTTCGAAAGTATGGACATACAGGTTAGCGAGACTGGGAGCAAAGACACTTCCCATGCTCGTCCCGCTAACCTGCAGATAGATGGATTCCTCATACTCGAAAAAATTCTCAGTCATGGCAAGAGTTGCCAATGTCATGATGAAACTGACTGGAGTAATTGAATTGAGTTCTCTATTGGTCAGAAGACCTTCGATGGCTTCCAGTGTCTCAGCTTGGGGGATAGATGTATACAAACTCTCTACATCAAAGGATACTAGGAGGTCAAGATCTGCATTGAACTCAATGTCTGGCAAGATCCTTAGGACATCGTTGGTGTCCTTAAGGAAAGTAGGCATTTCTCGCACAATGGGCTGCAAGAAGACATCTACGAATGTAGACAGAGGTTCCAACAGTGAACCAATCCCCGATATGATGGGTCTACCGGGTGGGGGGCGTTGTGTTTTATGTACTTTTGGCAATGTGTAAAAGTACGGCATCTTAGGATTGATAGTGCGTAGGTATTCAGATTCCTTTTGTGTTATCCACCCTTCTGCAAGACCTTCCTCGACAATGTGGCCGATGACCACAGTTAGTCTCTCAGTGGGGTCACAATCCAATTTACGATACGCCCTAGTATTGTTCAAAACGTGCTTGATTTTTAATGCTCTTACAGCCCGTATCTAATAGTACGGGAACTGTTGGTGTACTTGAGGGCAGACAAAGGAGGTCCTTCAAAAACCTATTCTCAGCTTTTTCCAAAGAGTCCAGGTTTTCATGGCCCCATAGCTCCGCCCCGTATAGGGCCGCCAAAACACCTTTTGCTTTATAGATTTCGAGGACTGGCGCTATTCTATGTCTGGGTGACTCCCGAAATTCTCTCAACAGAGCGCCACCCACTCTCTTGTGACTTAGAAGCATTTTGTCTATATGCATAGACCAGCTCATGCTATCTGTTAAACGAAGGCCCAGATAATCAAATTGGGAAACTCTCTCCAGAGGTATGGAGTTAAGAACAGGAGGGCTTCCGAGCTTCCTCGGAGGATGTAGAATTAGGTACTTTGTTTTGTCTACATTGATGACAAGACCTCGAGCGTCACAAAAGTTCTGGAAGCGGTTGAGTAGTTTCTGCAGTCCTTGGGGGGTTTTCGAAATTAATAGAGTGTCGTCCGCAAAAAGCAGAGTCGGCACTCGTACACCCCCCAAACAAGGGGCGTCAGCCGGTTCCTTCTGAAGATGATCAACCACCCCATTAACGTACAACGAAAACAGGGTGGGGGCCAACACACAACCTTGCCTCACACCCCTTAACACTGGGATCTTCTCTGTTGTCTCGCCATTACTCCCCCACCGTACCTGGGCAAAATTACCTTCATGCAACTTAATAAGCAGGGATAACATATAGGGAGGCATCCCCATGTTGTATAGAGCCTCCCACAACCGTCCCCGTGGTACTAGGTCAAAGGCAGTCTTCAAGTCAATAAAGGCTAAATAAAGACTGCCCTTGCCCAGCACCACCACCTTCCAATTGATAAGGGCCAACCTAAACGCCTGTTCCACGGTTCCTGTTCCTGTGCGAAACCCCGCTTGATAATCGGAGAGTATTCTGTTTTCATTGACCCAATGCAGAATACGCCCCAGGAGTACCTTTCCCGCTACTTTCTGTGAGGAATCAAGGAGACTAATAGGTCTATAGTTCCCAGGGCTATTCCTGCAACCTTTTTTGAAAATGGGGACTACCACTGCCCCCTTCCAAGAATCGGGGACTGGCCCACCCTTCATAACATCGTTAAGTACTGCCGATATTATTTTCCCCCACTCCGTTGGGTAAGCCTTCAACAAGTCTCCAGGTAGACCATCCGGTCCTGCCGCCTTCCGGGGTGCCACCCACTGAATGACATTCTCAACCTCCTGAGGGGTAAACAGATTATAAACTAGCTAACTCAAGGGAGGGTGATAGGGGAACAATTTCAAACGGAACCCCTTCTCCAAGTGCATAAAGTGCCCCAGAATGATTGGCCCAACTCTGGGAGGGGATATTACAAGTCCTTAGGCTGTCATCGGGCTTGCTACGCTTCCCCACGAGTAGCCAAAACCCTCTTGGGTCTTTATTTCTACTGGCCACTAGCAGGTCCTCCCAAAATTTTTCCTCCCATTCCCTCTTTGCAACAGAGATTGACCTGGAGTACAATCTCCTTGCCTCTTTCACTCTGGATGGGGAATTAGATTTTACCGCTTCTACCAGCCTTGTTTTTAACACTCTACATGTATGGGTATACCATCCCTTTGCTTGGGTTTGCTTAGATTTTCCCTCCCAGCCACTTGATGGGACAGTAAATAAACTTGTTAGAGACTCTGTCAGAATTCGAAACTCCCCACAGGCTGCACCCACTCCCCCCAGCGATGCATCTAAACTTTGTTGGGCTTTAGATAGGACAAGCATTACCTGTTCAACACTCTTCTTAGAGAGTGAAAGTTTTTCCCACTTTAGTCGCCTCCCGCAGGGGGCAACTTGCGATTCGCCGAGTCCCACCAGACGAGAGGTGGGTGCACCCTCCCTTCCTGGTGTCCACCAACACCCCAATGTAAGAGAGAGTAGATTATGGTCACTCTCTATGGTTGGAACCACGACCATATCGTTTAGCTCTCTCCATAAACCCACATCGAGCATGATATAATCAATACGCGATGTGTGGTTTGGTCTGTTATATGTGTGGGCCCCCTCCTTGTCTGATTTGGTCCTGCCATTCACCGCCCGTAGCTCGAATTCAATAGAAAGGGAGTATACTTGGAGGGCCACCTGTGACCACCTTCTGATTGGTTGTATCTCTAGGCCCGGAATCCCTCTAGCACTATCGAGCTCTTCCTGGTGCAAGGAAACATCCGAGCCCAAGGGCTCGAATGTACAGTTAATGTCACCTGCAACCATAGTGCAAGATTTATGGGGAGTTGTTTTTAGAAGACCCTCCAGTATTTTAATAGCTGGTGAATGGCTACCCCCTTTGGTACTGCGTGCATAAATATTAAAAATATTCAGCACGACTCGGTTCTGGGAGTCTTTTAGGATGATGTTTTGGATGTCAGGGCAACCTGTTTGACACTCCACTGTCCTACAGTTTAAAGACGCTGACACCCAGATTAAAAGACCACCCAAAGGTCGTCCTTTCTTAGAAGACGAGCATATGGCCGGGACAGAGCTGGTTGCATAACCTGCTCTGTGCACAGGAACCACACTCCAGGTCTCCTGGAAGATGCATATAGCATATTCCTCTACCAAGGCATTCCAATCTGGGAGTTGTAACTTCCTAGTAATTCCAGCCACATTCCAACTGGCGACCCTGAAATCAGTGTCCACTACAGGCGCAGCACCACTGCTCACAGGAGCAGGACAGGGGGGCAAGCCCACCGGAGGACCGTCAGCTCCCAGATAAGGACTGGAGGTTTGGAGCCTACTAGGTCCCGCTATGTCATTTGATAGTAGTGGTAAATCCTCCAAGGAAGAGGAAATGGGCGTCTGTTTCGGATCAATAGTTACAGTATACACTTCCTCCCCTAACAGCCCCTCGACTCCCTCAGGTCAACACCCCCCCAGATTCCAATTGGGAGCAATCCAACCGACCTGGGGGTGTGACAAAGGTTCCGCTGGCCAGCATACACCCATACTTTGAAAAAGAGGATTAACAGTCACACCCAGTTTTTGTGAATTAGACACAGGCCTGGGGTAAAAATAGGACATATCCACTGCTTGTACACCCTCACTACCTCCCACTTGGCCCCGGGCACAAATTAAACCTGCCACCCTAGGGTCCTGGAAGTTGACAATAATGCAGTCCCCCTCCAGATGCTTCTTACCTTGACCCACCCAATTCACTCTACGGACGGCTAATATCAGCCCGTCCACACCGGGGGGTAATGTTTTTTTTATATTAACCAATGAATACACTTGTTTTTTAACATCTGGTGCGTTTCTATCTGGTTTTCCTTCAATGGGGGAACTTTTACCAAGACAGCCACATAGGGATGGCAGTCCGGGGGAAGGTTTGCCGAGTGCCTCCTTTGTGGCTGCCTCTGGGGACCAACTACAGGTGGCGCAAGGGTTGTCTTGTTCTTGTCGGGGATAGGTGTAGGGCTAGGACTACTGCCCTTTACTTTCTGTGCCCCCTCCACTGTTTGGTTGGCATTAGGCGGATCCACTTTGTCTACTGCCTTAGGTTGGGGAAGCTTTTGGGGTTGGGTTTTAGGAAGAACAGGGGATTTTTGCTTAGGTTTAGAGTAACATCCTGCTGAGGGTACAGAAGGGCCTGGGGTTAAGGAAGGAGCTGTTTTCCCCCCCACTGAGAGTACAATAGATGGAGCCAACGTCTGGCCCTGGGCTACAGGGAATAATTTCCCTACCTCCCCCACCATATTATTCTCGCTCACTCGAGTCTGCAATTTAATCAGATTTTTAAGCGAGCAAAAGTTATCGAGTGTTGTTTGCTCTAGCTTATCCAATCTTGTGCCCAATCCTTCAACTATACTAAGCAGGGGGGCTAAAAGGCTAGTGAGCTTATTAGTAAAAATGTCGGAGTAGTCAGGGACAGCCGTGCTCAACACATTACTATTATAGATTGGCAAGCTACACCCCTCTTCTAATGTTTTGCTTGGCAAATTCCCCTCAGTTGGTACTTCCTCTGTGGTGGGGGTTGGAAGGGAATGTGATCTTACCCCCAGCCTTCTGCGATCTTGATTCTTAGAGCGTTTGGAAAGGGTGGCATACTTCCCCTTCCGACGGCGGCCACCCCTCTTCCCCTTATCGTGTGTGGGCAACACCAAAGGTCCAGCGGGCTCAACTGCTTCATCCACGATAACCTGGTTATTTGGTGAAGGTACCACGCTGGGCGTTGGAGGCTGCATTCCATTAGGGGGCAAAGCCCCGGGCTCCTCAAAAACCTCCACAACCTCATAGTCATCCTGCCCCGGCAGTAACGCTGCCAGTTTCTCCAGCCTGTCAACAGTGTCCCCTATTATAGTGATCCGAGACTTCTGGGGATTGCCCGTTGTAGGGAGATATTGAGCATTATTTGGAGACGGAGACATTGCCAAGGCCACAGCCCCTAGGGAAGAACGCCTAGCGGGAAGATATACATTAGAAAGGCGTTTTTCAGTCATCACTATTTCTTTTTCAATTACCGCCGCTACTCTGGTAATGAAACGGTCCATGGAGCCGATCATAGTCGGCGCGGTAGGAGCAGCACCACCTCCCTCCTTCCTCAGAGACTTCCCTGACCTCGTAGACATCGCAGGGTTGTTTACCTCCGGTATGATCTCAAAAACGCACACACAGTACGCTGGAAGAAAGGGACGTGGCCCAGCCCAGCCTTGACAGCCCCTGACTGCCACAGACTGCCCGCCCTTTGCTCGGGCTTCGCTCGGCGTCCCGCTAGCGTCCCGCTATGCGCCACGTATTCTGTTTAATTGGGGCAGTTGTGGGCGGGGGCGTGTCTCCCAGGGGGCGCGGCCGTGCGCACCTGGACGGATGCAGGGACTCCTGGTCTTTTGAGTCCTTGCGTGGTAGATTGCGCCCTCCTCCTTGCCGCCTCCTATCCCAGCTGCCAGCCTTTGGTCCTTGCCCCTCGCTGCAGCCCGCGAAGCGGCACCCGCACAGCGGGTGCGGCGAGCAGTGGCGGGAACAGCGGGAACAGCGGCACCCAAGGGGACAAAGGGTCACAGGTCAGGTCCGAGAGTCCGTGGTTCCTTCTCCTCTCCTCCCAAGCACAACGGAAGATTTTAGCGTCCCGCAGGATAAGGGGAGCACACGCCTTTTACAGTCTGGTTGGGCGGGGGGCGTGTCTCCCAGGGGGCGCGGCCGTGCGCACCTGGACGGATGCAGGGACTCCTGGTCTTTTGAGTCCTTGCGTGGTAGATTGCGCCCTCCTCCTTGCCGCCTCCTATCCCAGCTGCCAGCCTTTGGTCCTTGCCCCTCGCTGCAGCCCGCGAAGTGGCACCCGCGCAGCGGGTGCGGCGAGCAGTGGCGGGAACAGCGGGAACAGCGGGAACAGCGGCACCCAAGGGGACAAAGGGTCACAGGTCAGGTCCGAGAGTCCGTGGTTCCTTCTCCTCTCCTCCCAAGCACAACGGAAGATTTTAGCGTGCAGAGTGTGTGTGAGTGCAGTGTGTGTGAGTGCAGTGTGTGTGAGTGCAGTGTGTGAGTGCAGAGTGTGAGTGCAGAGTGTCCAGCCATCAGTGCACGTTTTCACCAGGCACACACCACCACCCGTCAGTGCACACCAACAGCCATCACTACACACATCAATTGTTAACGAATCCACAATTAACTATTGTACCAATAGCAGTATTGCAAACTTTACTTTTAAACATAATCATCTAAAGCTCAGCATGCTACCATTGCTACAATTTCAATCCAAACCACATAATTCCATTACACACTACATACATACACTCCATAACACATGGCGAAAAGACATTGCCATTTACAATGCCATTTCCTCTAACTCAAATAAATCCGAGACCTATTGCATTTCTAATGCTTGTTATTTTAGCAGTTAGTGGACCAGTAGAAGTGCTTTTATCCTGGTTCTGGCTATTTCATTGCCATCATTTAAGTGTTTAATACATTTTTTACATACTTGCCCAAGGCACAAAGGGGTACAAACAAAAAAATCACAAAGGTCAGAAAAATGCAATTTATGTAAAGTAATCCGATAAGTGTACAACATTACATTAGTGCTAATCAAACAAGTGCAAAAAATCACATTACACCTTCAATTTGTCAGGTTCTTATCATGAGGAACTCGTTTTCTAGTAACTGATTCAATGGCTACTTAACAGTTCCTGATACCTTGGGGCTAAGCTCTCGGACTTTGTGGGATTTATTATTTAATCATAAACCCTATCCTGCCAACAGGCTACTGATTGCAGCATATCCTCTGGTATTGAAGGTGCCGACACGTTTCCAATCCCTGTGTAATCAAGGGATTATCTTCAGGGCAAATCGACCTGGTGTAATCTGGAAAGTTAAAAATGAGAATACATTTTAAAACTATGACCTTCTCTGTAAACACTTTTCCTACTATTTTATAAATCAAGGCTAGTGTACCTGAATCTCTTTGGGGTACTTCGATAAGAGCCTTTTTGTAAAACCTGTGTTGCCAATTTGGTTTCTGTCTTTGCTATTTAACTGTGAAAATGAGAACTGCTTACTCGTTTTCTTCTGTGTTCAATAGGCTGCGTTATGAAAAATCGTTATGCCTCAGGTGCAGTTAGATTCTTCGCCTTAAAGATTTCTGCAAGGTGTAGTGAACAGGTTGTATTTAGTTTCACATTGTGTGAATATAAAAGCAATTTCACTTCGTTTGAGGAATTTGGGTTAAACTCACTGTTTTATTTATCATTCTGCTCCTGCCATTACTCGTTAGTTGGTGCAATATACTGCTTCCCTTTTAACTGCAATTGAATATGCAAACAATACAGTATGCTTGTGTAAATGCTCGGTCTGATGTAAAAGTATTGTTCTCCGCAGTCAATTAACTATCAGTACACTTACTTCATTCAGCAAATGCAGAGTTTAATGTGGCACAGCACGGTGTCTTGACTGTTCTGCCTCAGTTTCTGATATGGGGCTCCTCTAAACTTCAAATTCATTCATTTGATTTACAGTGCACTTACTTTAGATGCAAAGTGCTAAGTCCTGGGCTCATGGCACTTAATCTTCACTGTTCAACCTCAGCTTACGGAGGCAGTCCTTCTCCCCTAAATTGGCATGGTAAGTACTTAGGGACACCCCAGATTGGCTGCTGGTGTACCCATATAAGTCCCTAGTATATGGTACCGGGGTACCCAGGGCATAGGTACACCAGGAGTCTTCCATGGGCTGAAGCATATATTATGCCACCCAAGCGAGACCACTCACTCAAACTGTGAATACAGGCCTGCCATTGCAGCCTGTGTAAGCTGGTGCTAGCACCACTTACAGAATTATAAGTTTGCTTATATCTGAGGTCACTGCACTTAAAACCTATAAGTCACCCCTAAGTTAGGCCTTTTAATCCTGAGGACAGGGTGCTCTGTTTTAAGTGTGAGGGTGTCCCTGCATGAGCGGGACACCCCTACAACCTTCGGAGTCCATTCTCCCGGGTTGTAAGTGTATCAGCCATTACGAAATTTAGAGTGGCCATGCGTCATTACGCGATGACCATCTCTAAACTGGCTGTAATGAACCCTGTCATGTTTGGTATCAAGCATGTTGGAATCATACCAGGAGGTATGATTCCATGCACTGTAAAGCTCCTCCGGGAGGCCCTCAGTGCTCCCGGGTACCAGTCTTCCAGAACCTCACAGGAAGCTGAGGCTGCAGCCGACTAGGGCCATGATTCAGCCCTCCTGGTGCTGAGCCAAGCTAGAGCAAGGGAAGGCAGAACAATCAATATCTTGTCACAGGGAGGTGTAATAATCTCCCAGATAGGGTTTAGTCTGTTGGGCCAGTGCCACGGAGGCTGCTTGAAGGGCACATTTGGTGCCCTCCTTTCATACTCAAGTTCAAACCAGTTCAGGGAGCCTTTGGCTCCTACTCTGGCGTGAAACTGGACAAAGGACATGGGAGTATCCTACCCACTGTCCGACCCCTCCTCTGGGAGGGACCCCTGAATCATCCCAACCCCTTCCTTAGGGTACTTAAGGGCTTACCTGTGGGTGGGTCCCTAGATTCATCGTGGGACAAGATGTAGATCAGATACCACTTAATCTATGACCGTCTGGGCACTCTGGACTTCACTGGACGCTGCTCTGGGCACAGAGACTGCAACTGGAAAGACTCCTGCTGCTCCTGGTCTCTTTGCCCTGCTTGTCTACTGCAACATCTGTGCCTGTGCTCCCTACAGGATCCTTCCATGGTCTGTGGACATCCAAGACACCTGAAGGAATCTCCCTTGAAGTGAAGGAGTCACTTCCCTGCATCTGCACGCACTGCAACAAAGCTGACCGCTCTGCGGCTGCTGGGCTCCCACGGACTCCAAAAGGCTCAGCACCCCACGTGGTGAATCTGCAACTCCCTCGAGGCCTGCCCTGTCTTCTAACTAAGTTTGAGGCCAGTATCCTTTGTGGGAACTGCCAGAATAGATCTCCTGTGCACACGTCGACTTGCCATTGCCATGGCTTGTTGGCTCTCTTCCTCAGAGATCTTTGGGCTCAAAGAATCTCCAACCTCAAGCATCTCCTGCAGCCAAGATCCTTGCCTGCACTGCATCCCTCGCACTATAGGCCTTCATCATTTAGTGAGCTGCTCGCGGTCCACTTGCGGCTCCTATGCCTCTGGCCCGTGGGTCCTCTTGAGGGTCTTCTTCGACTCCAGTGGGATCCCCTGCTTGCTCTGGGTCTAATACAACTTACTTCTGTGTGGTTAGTCACTTGGACCTTGCTGGTCCTGACACTGCACCCTTTTCGCTTGCCACGTTGTTTGCAGTTGCAAAGGCTTGTTGGTCACTGTGTACTGGTTCATATGCACGCTATTAAATACATTCCTACATCACGTTGACTAATGTGAACATGGACAGTCACCCCACCAAAAGTTTGGATGTGCGTGTGACACAAGTAATAACTATAAGCGTCACCCTACACGCACTTATTGATCTGTGTGTACGAGTACGCTATTAATCTCATATAGAGACACCTTCCCCAGCAAGGGAACGCCTCTAGCAGGTCTCCCATAGTAGCCAGCCCTTTGATACCAGTATCAAACCAGGTATATGAACAGAATGGGACTCGCATGATGCATGCAGACACGGGAGAGTCAACACAACGTTACAGGCACGTAATTGAGTTTATTTATGACTGTTTCTTCGTTGTTTTCTTCCTCCCACAGGTCTTTTATTTTTGGTCTCGCCTAGTTTGGCTAGAGCCCACACCAGTTGCAGATTTTTGCAAATCTGGCACCAAGAATCTAGGATTGGATACACCTTTTAGGGGGTGTAGACCGTCCATTTTCTTGCACCTTGGTCCTGAAGAAAACCTGGTAAATCCCACACATAGGTTGAAACATGTAGACCACCCACACAGATACTCTTGGTTATAATTACCCACTAAGTATCTTCACACCCTTTTTAATATTGTCCAGTTGCTTACGAATAAAAAATGTTTTCCATTAAGTTAAACCAGGACCATTTTAAACATTTTTTCTGCACTTATCACTCACAACAACCAGCTCCACTGTAGTTTAGGTGTCGCAGCACACCCTGATGGCACTCGGTCATCAGGGTGGACCCCAATGATGAAGCATGTCACCACTAGGCTGGTGAGTGAGGGGTTTTTTACAAAAGGAAAAATGTTCCTTTTTCCAAACATATATCCCATTCAGAATCTATGATTCTCAACGGTGACACCTCTTCTTTTGTTACTCATATACCTTACCCAGGGGAACAGGAGTACTCTCCGATCACACTTTGTGAAATGAATCCCCTACTCTCCCTTTTTGTTATTACATATTATATAATCATGCCATGTGTGTGCAATTTTTATTCCATTAATTTGGGATAGAATTCCGACTAAACGACAGAATGTGTTATTTCAGGTAATTAAAAAAAGGTGCAGTTCTAGTTTAGTGTGTTTGGACATTTAATGCTGCATTGTGCTTCTCCAGGGTCACTCTGTATTTTTTTCCTGAACACACCACAGAATTCCACATCATGCCACAAAAATCAGCAGCACACCGCATAATTAAACTCCACCACTTACCACTCCACAACACAAAATACTATTCTACATAAATACCCTCCCTAACGCACGCTCAATACCACATAATTACTATCCACATATTTCCACTGCTTACCATGCCACATAATTCCACTCCACAAATTAACTCTACACCACACAATTAATTTCTACAACTCGAAACTCCAATCCAACTCATATAATTATACCACATACCACATACAAACACTCAATAACATGGGTACAAGACTTTTTCATTTACTACGCCAAGAGCTCTAGTTCAAGCAAATGCGAGAACTATTGCAATACTTGTTGGTTTTTGTTTGGGGGGTTGCGAAATTTGAGTTTGTGGGCGTGACCACAATGTTGTGCGTACGCAGAGGTGAGCCAAGAACTCTCCCCGCCTACATCCTGAAAATAGTTTAACCTGCGTAGCGCGGCTCTAGTTAATAAATGTTGGTGCGCATGCGTCCGACTTCAGAGCCGCGACACACGAGCACTATGCAACATCACGCTGTGTGTTTGTCTCACTTATTGCGAGCCTACGCCACATGGTGCGCACGATCCCCACGGTACTTATAGCGCAATCGGCTGACCCCTGCTGGGCCATAAATATACAACCCCAGACACAACATGGTTGTTACAAACTTGTTCGGACAGTGGACCACTCAAGCACAAGGCACAGCACCAATCCAAATATCACCAAATTATTCAAATTTCCAATGAACCAGTATGCATTTTCCATATGCTCCCTGTTCCAAGACCTGGGTAAAAAGTCTATTTTTGTCCTGAATGAAAAAGCACCACTACAAGGGTAAGTCTCCTCCAATCATGGGAGATTAGTAAGTTTTTCAAATATCCTCTTATATAGACGCTGAGTCGTGATGTGCAAAATTCAATGTTCTTTTAATGATCCACTTAGAGACAAGACACCAGCCAACGCGTTTCGTTCTGTCACCAGAACTTCTTCAGGGCTGTGAGTTTAAAAACATACAAAAATAACACTATAAGTGCCACACAAGACAACATATACATATACATATCTAAAAGTTACAACATCTATAGTGCCCACACATTGAAACACAATTGGTGCAATGTTACGCAATTCAAAACCTAACGTGACACATTCAATTTTTCTATATACAAAGTATCCGCATCCGCGCTATCTTTTTGTTAAAAAAACTTTTTTGTATAACGTTTGTTGTGGTGAATTTACTTTCAATAATTTTAATACAGGTCTGGATCATTTTATATATAAATATTCTAATCATTCTTGTCAACGCCATTTTCTATGTAAATCACCGGTCAGTGCAAACTGTGGGAAGCAACCCGCACACAATATATCAACGTTGCATGAGATAACCTGATTAGTCCCTAGACGTTAATGAAAACCAATTGATCCCAAAGCATTAGTGTCGCTTATATGCTGAGTGATTATAATTTATACAATGTTTAATCGCAACGAACCCTCCAAACACTTATGTAGGTGCATCATAACCTGTTACCCTGAATAGAGGAAACAACAAGAGCTTTCTCCGCGTAACTCAGTATCCCCTTGCTTGCCCATACAGATGTCGAGTGTTCAACAACCCTGTCAGCAAACAAATGTGCCCTTGCTATCACGTATTTCCATGACAGCAAGTCCAGACCATCACTGGTATCACGGAAAACCATGGCTTCAGTATGTATTTGACCATAACTAACCCAAATGCGCGTGTACCCAAACTTGTCGGTATAGGTGTCGGACATAGACACATATTTACAGAAAGCTCCCTTCTTCTTCAAAGGACCCAAATCATTAGTGACAGCTTGTCACCACTTATTCCCAGATCAAAGGCTTGTTATGTCCATAGTAAATGCATTGATAGTGTTTTCCAAAAACCATTATCTCCACGGTATATATAACAGAGGGGTATTGATACACGACACACCAAGTATAAAAAAGAATAAGTATAAAGAAACATTTTCTACCGCAAAAGATATTTCAGAGTCGTGTTGTATTCCAACTAAACGTATATTCAATATTTCCTCATATATATCGATTTTCTCTATTCGATTTTCCGTCTACGGTGAGCCCAATGTTCTGGGTACTCGAATAGTTCCAATATTTTAGATCTATTTTTCCTGTAGGTGTATTGTAAGCAAGGCTTAGCCTATAGTAGCGAGAAAGTACAAAAAAGGAGAAAGAAGAAAGAAAAGATATATGGGGAGGGTTTAGTCCCAAAAAACATGCACATAAGAATTTATAGAGAATACTAGATAGCCATAAACACTAAGAAAGTGTCTCCAGATAGGGGCATAGTTCTGTTTGCAACAAACATCCTTTTCTAGACGCCTACCTTGTGCAATTGAAGTTCGTTCTACGTAGTTAGGAAATCCCACCTCCTATTCTTTGGGGGAAACCAAGTAGATATCTCCTTACGGCAGTTGCCTATAAAAGTGTATATTACAATAGTCAGAAACCCGATAATGAATCCTTATTTTACACACCGACAAATGCGACATATTCTCAGTATTTTACCCTGTAATGGTTGAACTAAACATTCCCGTTGCGTATACATGTATTTATATAACATGTGTAACAAGCCACGTGTAGCCGCTCTCATTGCATTATGCCAAACAAGTCTAATGTTATAAAGACCCCCATGTTGATGTTACAGAATTATTATGAAAAGTATATTTTATCAAGTATGCATAACAAGAAGTAATAACCCCTCGCTACATGTACCTGTTCAGTCGATCTGAATATCACGAATTCGGCGTCTCGGTATCCTGACGCGATATCGTCTCCTTTGTAAGAAACGTGGTCCGCCCGTCTTAGAGTTTAAATGGGTGGCCACGTAAATCACGTGTGTTCGACAGTAAGCCGTTTGTTAGATACCTTTACCTACGGTGCAAATAACGTCGCCATCTTGGCCTGGTCATTTCGTAATCCAAGATAATTATTTATATGAATCGATTCTTACCCTGACGCATAAATTGGATTGGCGAAACCACCTAATTTATACAGCTTATTTAAAACCAATCTAAAACACATCAAACTTCTCATTAATTATTTGTTGGTTATTTGTAATTTATGTTATATAATCATTATTGTTAATGCTAACGGGTTTCGAGACCAGAACCGTTATCTTATAAGTCCCCTTTGCGTCTATTAGGTCAAAGGAAATACAATCTATTTTATTGTGTATTTACCAAAGGGAGGCGGGCAAGGTCAGGCTCTTTGAGTGAGCCGGAAAAGTGGCTAGATGCATCTTCGCTTCCAAAGTGCTTCCATATATTAGATAGGGCAAATTGTAACCTATGGGGATTGTTGTGGGCAAATAGATTTTGGGAAGTAACGGCGAACGTGACAGTCAAGACACGATTATGGTTATAGATTTATGATAATGCTAATGCTTACTAAGTTCAACGTGGCAGCCACATCAACTTCAGGCCACCATTGTAGTTATATGGTCAGAAAAACAGACCTCTTACCAATCTATTGAGATGGAGTATAAGATAGTAAGGTCACATGATATATAATCACACATGTTAATACTAATCTCATCTCATGAACCAGATCAGACATCCCTAGCTAGATACAGTCAACGACGGAGTATAGATGTCACTGAAAAGATGTAGTAGCGTAGGTTCAATTTGATAGTTAACATGTCCACCCAATCATGAGATAGTTGGTATGAGATATTTGAAGAGGGGACACGAGCACAGTTAGACCTGGACATATATTTTAATGAGAAATAAGGGGGTTTTATAGGGGGTGGGCTGAGGGGGAGTCAGGGGTGGGAGAAATTCCACTGTACATAAAAAGTTGTCACTGTTTACAACAGTCTATTGTAAATAGTAGTGCATCTCATCCTCTGTATTGTGTCCCCTTTCCAAGCACCTCAAACGGCATATCCAAGCTGCCTCCCTCTTACGTAGAGTAAGTTCACGGTCTCCCCCCCCTGGGGTGTGGAGGTACATGATCAATGCCCTGGACCCATAAAGTATTGTTATCTTTATGGTGTTCACGCATGTGGTATGCCATGGGATATCTCAGATCGTAATTTTTCATAGCACGTACGTGTTCCTGGATTCTTAATTTTAACGGTCGTACAGTGCTGCCAACATAGATTTTCTCACATTCACAACCAATTACATAAATTACATAGCTTGTGTTGCAATTGATGTAATACCTAATCTCATACTCACAATCAGTGTTATACTGAAATTTCTTGGATTTATTCTTACCCAGAGGGCAAATGTTACAACTCCCACAGGTAAATAAACCTTTTGGCTTAGTGGGCATCCATGTTGTGTTTCTCTTAGTTACAGGGTAACTTGGACATAATACATTCCGTAAAGTTTTGCCTCTTCTGAATGTTATTTTGGGGGTATTGTTAATGAAATTTCTCAGATTGGGTACCTCAGTAAGGAGGCTCCAGTGTCTTCTCAAGACCTTAAAGACATCAGCACTGTTTTGTGTGTACTGTGTAATGAAGACCAAGTTTGGTTTTTGAATCTTTTTATTTTCTATTCTTTTCTTTACCAAAGTGTTTTTTCGGGTGACCCTTTGTATTCTTCTTTCTGCTTTTTCAAGGGCTCTTTCATTGTACCCCCTATGATAAATCTATTTTTAGTCTCCTTTAGTTGTTCTTTGAAGTTTTTTTCAGTGCTACAATTACGTCTAATGCGCACCATCTCTCCAAACGGTATGTTATTAATGGTGGAGCTAGGGTGCGCACTCGACGCATGCAGTATACTATTGCAAGATGTGCTCTTACGATACAGATTGCTCTGTATTATGTTGTTCTCCACATAAAAGAGCACATCTAAAAACTCAATATGGGTGTTACTTGACTTAATAGTCAATTGAACGTTATAAGGGTTATCATTCAAGTAGGTAAAGTAGTCCGCCAGTTGTGTTTCGTTTCCCTTCCAGAGCATTATGATGTCATCAATATACCTCCCCCAGAATACGATCATATCCATCCAGGGGAGGCATATTTGCCCCAAGCATGTTCTCTTTCCCACCACCCCATGAAGAGCCCCGCATATGAAGGAGCAAATTTGCTCCCCATCGCGGTGCCCCTAATTTGGTGGTACCAGGTGTCACCATGTAGAAAGAAGTTTCTCGAGAGTATTAGCTCGGTCATTTCGATTAACATTTCATTATGTTCAACATGATCAGCTGTTCTCAATGCCAAAAATGAGGAGAGTGCTCTTATTCCAAAATGTTGGGGTATACAGGTGTATAAACCTGTCACATCTAATGTGACGAACATAAGGTCTGAGGACCACTGCAAGCCATCGAATTTGTTCAGTATGTCACCTGAGTCCTGAATGTAAGCCGGTAAGTTCCCCACCATTGGTTGTAGGAACCCATCGACGTACTGTGAAAGCCGTTCTGTTGGGGAATTGATCCCCGATATAATTGGGCGTCCCGGAGGAAAGGATCCCCCCTTATGTATTTTAGGGAGGAGATAAATACACGGCGCCATTGGGCCAGGGACAGACTAATTTGCATATAGCCAGGTTCTGAACTGGGATGGTGCAGTGAGCTAAAAAACGGTGATGGATCAAGCCCTGATCTGTTGACTGGGTAGGAGTGTTCTGATTAACTCAGATACTCTGTCCATCACCACCCCCTTTTTGTAATTATTTTGGCCACCATGAGTGTGGAAGGGTATGCTCAGACATGAGTCCCTTGCTCATTGCACCATCAGGATTCAAGCAAGCCGGGCCGAAGACGGCTGTAATGCCAGAAACCGGTCCCCGGAAGCTTGTTTCCTTTCCAGTGAAGAATTGGCTTGGTAGTTTGGTCCGCCCTGTTCCCATGATGCACTGGGCCAGGGACAGACTAATTTGCATATAGCCAGGTTCTGAACTGGGATGGTGCAGTGAGCTAAAAAACGGTGATGGATCAAGCCCTGATCTGTTGACTGGGTAGGAGTGTTCTGATTAACTCAGATACTCTGTCCATCACCACCCCCTTTTTGTAATTACCCCGATATAATTGGGCGTCCCGGAGGAAAGGATCCCCCCTTATGTATTTTAGGGAGGAGATAAATACACGGCGCCATTGGATTCACTACTTTCAAGTATCGACACTCTTCTTCAAAGAGCAGTCCAATTTCACCCCAATCGTGTATTCTTGTGTTAATGTGAACGACAAGGGAGGGAATGGGGTTGTCACTTAGGGCCTTATAACATGTTATATCAGCTAATTGTCTTCTGATCTCATTGTCATAGTCAACAGTATTCATAACAACCACATTCCCCTCCTTATCAGCTTCTTTGATGGTAATGCTGTTGTCCTTTGCTGATCCATCCAGGGCCAATCTCTCCTTCCTCGTCATGTTTTGATGTTTATTAGTATATTTGTTAGGGGAGTCAATCATTTTATAGAGGTCCTTTGACACTCGTTCCCTAAACAAATCGATGTTTTTATGTGTATTGACCGGAATGTATTTGGAGCGAGGTTTGAGACCACTTGTAATTGTTGTATCCTCTTCAATATTGAGGTCCGCTCTTATTTCCTGCAAAGAAGGGTTATCGCCAGCTTCGATAGACAATAATAATTGCGCATTCTGTAAATCAGAAATGGTAGTGGTACATGAGGCTACAGTGGCAAAATTGTCATTTCGAATAGTCGGGTTATCTTGGAAGTGATCTTTTAATTTTATAAGTCGTATAAACTTAAACAAATCTATCATCAATACAGTTGGATCCCCAACTCGTGATGGGCAGAAACTTAGGCCTTTTTGTAAGATATTAATTTCTACATCCGTAAGATTGCGGTCTGATAAGTTTACAATTGTCAGGGTGTTGTCAACAGCGATTTTAGAGACAGTAATTGTATTTTCGGGAGGTGCAGTACATTCTACGTTTTCTTGGATCTGGTGTCCATTTGGTGTACTGTTCCCCCTCTTGTTTGTACTGTTTTTCCAACCCTTGCCCCCCCTCCTGGTTTTGGGTCTTGGTTGGTATTTGTTGTTTTTTTCCCTTGTCGGATTCGTTCCATCTCCAATAAAAAAATTCCGTTTTGGAGAGAGAGCCTGACATGCCCCACCATCCTTAGAGGATGAGCTATCCAGAGAGGAGATAGAGCTGCTGCTAGCACTTACAGATTCTTCTCTGGCTCGTTTTCCTTCTCCCCCTGGTTTTATGCTGTCGAATTTGTGGGCAAAGGTATAAATACGCCCTGTTTTGTAATCATTATCGTCGCGCTTGATCTTTCTAAGTTTTTTGTCATGTAAATACATTTGGTATCTTCCTATCACTTCATCAAAGATTTCATAATTCTTTTTTATACTGTCCTTGAGACGTGATTAGTCTATTTCCCATTCCAAGGCAACGATTTCCTGTTTCAAAGCGGCTACCTTTTTTTCAGAGTGTTGAATAAGTATCTTCATCATGGTGTAGGAAGCCTGCTTCAGATTATCTTCCCAATCCTTGAGTGCATCATCATCTAGATCCTCAAAGGTTGGGAAGATTAAAATCCGCAGGCCACGCGGAATTTTTTGGTTATCCAGATATTTTTGCAAAGTTATTCCGTCCCACCATCAGGACATCTCCAATTTTCGAAGTCTTTCTAACTTCAAAAATTTGGCTTGGAGGACCACTGTATTTGGCTCCTTTGGTGTGCTAGCACCAGCAACCTGGCTATTACCAAATAGGCTTGAAGCCATTTCTTCCCTAGTGTCCTAAAGGAGAGATTGGCCCTGGACGGATTAGCAAAGGACAACAGCATTACCATCAAAGAAGCTGACAAGGGGGGGAATGTGGTTGTTATGAATACTGTTGACTATGACAATGAGATCAGAAGACAATTAGCTGATATAACATGTTATAAGGCCCTAAGTGACAACCCCATTCCCTCCCTTGTCGTTCACATTAACACAAGAATACACGATTGGGGTGAAATTGGACTGCTCTTTGAAGAAGAGTGTCGATACTTGAAAGTAGTGAATCCAATGGCGCCGTGTATTTATCTCCTCCCTAAAATACATAAGGGGGGATCCTTTCCTCCGGGACGCCCAATTATATCGGGGATCAATTCCCCAACAGAACGGCTTTCACAGTACGTCGATGGGTTCCTACAACCAATGGTGGGGAACTTACCGGCTTACATTCAGGACTCAGGTGACATACTGAACAAATTCGATGGCTTGCAGTGGTCCTCAGACCTTATGTTCGTCACATTAGATGTGACAGGTTTATACACCTGTATACCCCAACATTTTGGAATAAGAGCACTCTCCTCATTTTTGGCATTGAGAACAGCTGATCATGTTGAACATAATGAAATGTTAATCGAAATGACCGAGCTAATACTCTCGAGAAACTTCTTTCTACATGGTGACACCTGGTACCACCAAATTAGGGGCACCGCGATGGGGAGCAAATTTGCTCCTTCATATGCGGGGCTCTTCATGGGGTGGTGGGAAAGAGAACACGCTTGGGGCAAATATGCCTCCCCCTGGATGGATATGATCGTATTCTGGGGGAGGTATATTGATGACATCATAATGTTCTGGAAGGGAAACGAAACACAACTGGCGGACTACTTTACCTACTTGAATGATAACCCTTATAACGTTCAATTGACTATTAAGTCAAGTAACACCCAGATTGAGTTTTTAGATGTGCTCTTTTATGTGGAGAACAACATAATACAGAGCAATCTGTATCGTAAGAGCACATCTTGCAATAGTATACTGCATGCGTCGAGTGCGCACCCTAGCTCCACCATTAATAACATACCGTTTGGAGAGATGGTGCGCATTAGACGTAATTGTAGCACTGAAAAAAACTTCAAAGAACAACTAAAGGAGACTAAAAATAGATTTATCAATAGGGGGTACAATGAAAGCCCTTGAAAAAGCAGAAAGAAGAATACAAAGGGTCACCCGAAAAAACACTTTGGTAAAGAAAAGAATAGAAAATAAAAAGATTCAAAAACCAAACTTGGCCTTCATTACACAGTACACACAAAACAGTGCTGATGTCTTTATGGTCTTGAGAAGACACTGGAGCCTCCTTACTGAGGTACCCAATCTGAGAAATGTCATTAACAATACCCCCAAAATAACATTCAGAAGAGGCAAAACTTTACGGAATGTATTATGTCCAAGTTACCCTGTAACTAAGAGAAACACAACATGGATGCCCACTAAGCCAAAAGGTTTATTTACCTGTGGGGGTTGTAACATTTGCCCTCTGGGTAAGAATAAATCCAAGAAATTTCAGTATAACACTGATTGTGAGTATGAGATTAGGTATTACACCAATTGCAACACAAGCTATGTAATTTATGTAATTGGTTGTGAATGTGAGAAAATCTATGTTGGCAGCACTGTACGACCGTTAAAATTAAGAATCCAGGAACACGTACGTGCTATGAAAAATTACGATCTGAGATATCCCATGGCATACCAAATGCGTGAACACCATAAAGATAACAACACTTTATGGGTCCAGGGCATTGATCATGTACCTCCACACCCCAGGGGGGGAGACCGTGAACTTACTCTACGTAAGAGGGAGGCAGCTTGGATATGCCGTTTGAGGTGCTTGGAAAGGGGACACGATACAGAGGATGAGATGCACTACTATTTACAATAGACTGTTGTAAACAGTGACAACTTTTTATGTACAGTGGAATTTCTCCCACCCCTGACTCCCCCTCACCCCACCCCCTATAAACCCCCCCTTATTTCTCATGAAAATATATGTCCAGGTCTAACTGTGCTCGTGTCCCCTCTTCAAATATCTCATACCAACTATCTCATGATTGGGTGGACATGTTCACTATCAAATTGAACCTACGCTACTACATCTTTTCAGTGACATCTATACTCCGTCGTTGACTGTATCTAGCTAGGGATGTCTGATCTGGTTCATGAGATGAGATTAGTATTAACATGTGTGATTATATATCATGTGACCTTACTATCTTCTACTCCATCTCAATAGATTGGTAAGCAGTCTGTTTTTCTGACCATATAACTACAATTTTGGCCTGAAGTTGATGTGGCTGCCACGTTGAACTTAGTTAGCATTAGCATTATCATAAATCTATAACCATTATTGTGTCTTGACTGTCACGTTCGCCGTTACTTCCCAAAATCTATTTGCCCACAACAATCCCCATAGGTTACAATTTGCCCTATCTAATATATAGAAGCACTTTGGAAGCGAAGATGCATCTAGCCACTTTTCCGGCTCACTCAAAGAGCCTGACCTTGCCCGCCTCCCTTTGGTAAATACACAATAAAATAGATTGTATTTCCTTTGACCTAATAGACGCAAAGGGGACATATAACATAACGGTTCTGGTCTCGAAACCCGATAGCATTAACAATAATGATTATATAACATAAATTACAAATAACCAACAAATAATTAATGAGAAGTTTGATGTGTTTTAGATTGGTTTTAAATAAGCTGTATAAATTAGGTGGTTTCGCCAATCCAATTTATGCGTCAGGGTAAGAATCGATGCATATAAATAATTATCTTGGATTACGAAATGACCAGGCCAAGATGGCGACGTCATTTGCACCGTAGGTAAAGTTATCTAACAAACGGCTTACTGTCGAACACACGTGATTTACGTGGCTACCCATTTAAACTCTAAGACGGGCGGACCACGTTTCTTACAAAGGAGACGATATCGCGCCAGGATACCGAGACGCCGAATTCGTGATATTCAGATCGACTGAACAGGTACATGTAGCGTGGGGTTATTACTTCTTGTTATGCATACTTGATAAAATATACTTTTCATAATAATTCTGTAACATCAACATGGGGGTCTTTATAACATTAGACTTGTTTGGCATAATGCAATGAGAGCAGCTACACGTGGCTTGTTACACATGTTATATAAATACATGTATACGCAACGGGAATGTTTAGTTCAACCATTACAGGGTAAAATACTGAGAATATGTCGCGTTTGTCGGTGTGTAAAGTAAGGATTCATTATCGGGTTTCTGACTATTGTAATATACACTTTTATAGGCAACTGCCGTAAGGAGATATCTACTTGGTTTCCCCCAAAGAATAGGAGGTGGGATTTCCTAACTACGTAGAACGAACTTCAATTGCACAAGGTAGGCGTCTAGAAAAGGATGTTTGTTGCAAACAGAACTATGCCCCTATCTGGAGACACTTTCTTAGTGTTTATGGCTATCTAGTATTCTCTATAAATTCTCATGTGCATGTTTTTTGGGACTAAACCCTCTCCATATATCTTTTCTTTCTTCTTTCTCCTTTTTTGTATTTTCTCGCTACTATAGGCTAAGCCTTGCTTACAATACACCTACAGGAAAAATAGATCTAAAATATTGGAACTATTCGAGTACCCAGAACATTGGGCTCACCGTAGAAGGAAAATCGAATAGAGAAAATCGATATATATGACGAAATATTGAATATACATTTAGTTGGAATACAACACGACTCTGAAATATCTTTTGCGGTAGGAAATGTTTCTTTATACTTATTCTTTTATTCTTGGTGTGTCGTGTATCAATACCCCTCTGTTATATATATACCGTGGAGATAATGGTTTTTGGAAAACACTACCAATGCATTTACTATGGACATAACAAGCCTTTGATCTGGGAATAAGTGGTGACAAGCTGTCACTAATGATTTGGGTCCTTTGAAGAAGAAGGGAGCTTTCTGTAAATATGTGTCTATGTCCGACACCTATACTGACAAATTTGGGTACACGCGCATTTGGGTTAGTTATGGTCAAATACATACTGAAGCCATGGTTTTCCGTGATACCAGTGATGGTCTGGACTTGCTGTCATGGAAATACGTGATAGCAAGGGCACATTTGTTTGCTGACAGGGTTGTTGAACACTCGACATCTGTATGGGCAAGCAAGGGGATACTGAGTTACGCGGAGAAAGCTCTTGTTGTTTCCTCTATTCAGGGTAACAGGTTATGATGCACCTACATAAGTGTTTGGAGGGTTCGTTGTGATTAAACATTGTATAAATTATAATCACTCAGCATATAAGCGACACTAATGCTTTGGGATCAATTGGTTTTCATTAACGTCTAGGGACTAATCAGGTTATCTCATGCAACGTTGATAGATTGTGTGCGGGTTGCTTCCCACAGTTTGCACTGACCGGTGATTTACATAGAAAATGGCGTTGACAAGTATTATTATTATTATTATTAACGGGCATTTATTAAGCGCCTGGTTACGCCACTGGCGTGTCCCCGCGCTATGACAAGTGGAGTGACTGTCCCCCCTCCTCCCAAACAAGCTATTTGCTGAAAAGGTGCGTTTTAAGTTTTTTCCTAAACTGGACTTCGGAGGGTTCAAGCCGAAGTTCCAGCGGAAGATTATTCCAGCATTTGGGAGCAAGGTATCTAAAGGATCTACCTCCCATACGAGCTTTAAATATTCTTGGAACTTTTAACAGCCCGGTCTGCGAGGACCGAAGACTGCGTACAGGCTCATAATGGGATACTAGACTCTGGAGCGGAAAAGGTGCTTTGCCGCTCAAGATACGATGACAAGTGGCAAGGGCCTTAAACTCCACTCTCCTCTCAATGGGGAGCCAGTGGAGGGCCCGTAAGGCTGGTTTGGCGGATGACCTCCTAGGGAGTCTGAGGACCAACCGCGCTGCCGCATTTTGAAGAACCTGCAGGCGGCCGATGACCCTGCCTGTGGCCCCCAAATAGAGCAGGTTCCCATAATCAAGTCGGGAGGTGACCAAGGCATGCACCAGTGTCTGACGAGCAGAGATGGGAAGCAGATCTAATACTTTCCTAAGGGCTCTCAGAACACTGAAGCATATCCCTGCCACCCGACCGACCTGTGGACCGAAAGTAAGGTCCTTGTCCAGCCACACGCCAAGGTTCCTTGCCTCACGGCAGGGAGCAGGAACTTCCCCCAGACAAGGTGGCCACCACGCCGACGACCACGCAGACGGTGCACCCCCCACCACGAGCACCTCGGTCTTGCTCCTGTTCAACTTTAAACAGTTTGCAGACATCCAGGCAGCAAGATCTTTCATGCAGTTCCTGAAGATGTCTGCCGCAAGTCCGGGCGCGCGCGATAGGGAGATGACCAACTGCGTGTCATCGGCGTAGGACACCAAGCGGAGACCATGCCCCTCCACGATAGTCGCCAGGGGGGAGACGTAGATGTTGAATAGAGTTGGGCTCAGGGACGAACCCTGAGGTACGCCCTGGCCCAACTCAATCTCCCTAGAGTAGCAGTCACCCAATCTGACTTGAAAGCACCTCTCAGAAAGGAAGGACTTGATCCAAGTATGATTAGAATATTTATATATAAAATGATCCGACGCGCACTTTGTTACCTTCAGCGCCTAGGCCCCCTGTTCCGGCTCCCAGGAGATCCAAGCCACCCCCTGCGCCGCAATTGGCGCCGCAATCAGGGGCGGTAGTGGGTTCCATAAATGGCCCGTTTGATGGTATTGCTCCCCCCCCTGATAGGCGTAGGGTGGTTAACTTGCCCCCAGAAGCAGTTCCATACACGGCAATTATGGTGGGAGTTCCTGAGCTAACTGGTGGTGTAAGGGAGACCCAAGACTCTCTACGTAACAAGGTTATAAGCTGGCTTAGCATTAATAGGCCGCTGCCTCCAAACTTGAAAGGTGAGGTTCTGATGGTGAGGAGGATTCCATGGATTGGCCCTACTTTAAAGAATAGGGTAGGGGATTGCATCATTCTAAGTTTCAAGAGCCCACATGTTGCAAATTACATCTGCAATTGGCTTGTAAGGCCTGACAAGTCCAAAATTGAACTTGTACCCCTCTCATATTTCTACCCTAGTGATAGCAACACGGTGGTAGGGAGTGAGAAGGGGTGGACTAGGGTAGGCTTTGCTGTAGATGGCTCCCGCTATAGACCAAGGCACTCTTTACCACCTGCCCAGGCTAATTTTATACATCATAACAGGTTTTCCTGTTTGGATCAGGTCGATTGACCACAAACCAGGGAAATCTTGTTTGGTCCTGGGAAGATGGTGGATGATGTGCAAAGATGTGTGGGATCGGGTATAGTCCCTGTGACTGAACTCACCCGGCAGGATACCGCTAAAGAGCGAATGGTTGACACGGACGATAGTCTGTGCCAACCGGGACCCTCACCTAATACTGGGCCTGCCCATATTTTGCAAACTGGGGCGGCGGAGTTGGCCGGGCCTCCGGCCATCGCGGTCTGCGGCATTGGTCCCTTAGACGCTAATCCACCCATGGTTACTCCGCGACCTCCTACCGTAGGCCAGGGTAACCTGCCACTTGACCCAGGGTTGAGAATTCTCTCCTGGAATGTGGCAGGAATTGCAAACAAGGAAGGCTCTCCTGAATGGGATTACCTAGTAGGTGGATGTGATATACTCCTCTTCCAGGAAACATGGGCGAGGGTCACCCAGTCTAGGAGAGGGTTTGAAGTATTTGAAATCCCTGCCAAATGGGGTGGGAGGGGGAGGCCATCAGGTGGCTTGGCAATCTGGATTGCGAATCATACTGGGTGCCAGGCGGAACAGGTTTACACGTGTTCACAGGACATCCAGTGTGTTCGGCTCACATGGCCTGGCAAGCCTCCGTGGGCCATTGTTAACGTCTACTCGCGACCAGTGGCCTCGCCAAATGAATCACCAACCCTAAATGATCTGTCTTCCTTTTTGGGACAACTTCCGGGAGATTTCAAGGTGGTGCTTGGAGGAGACTTCAATTGCCACTTTGAACCTCTGGAAGGTTTACTGGATGGTGCCCTTACGGCCGAGGATGACCATTGGGGGGTTCCACCCTCGTCTTCTCCTCACCCCAAAGCCTGGTCCCCTCTAGCAATACAACTCATGTCCCTTACCTTGAATTGCGCACTGAGGGCGTGTAATGGTCGTACCCCTTCCGATACCCCCTCAGTGTGTACCTTCAACAGGAGGGGCCATGAGTCGAGGCTAGATTACATCATGGTGGACATTACACTCTGGCCAAAAGTCCTCGACTTCAGGGTAATAAATAGGACAGATAGTGATCACAACGCCCTTTGCTTAAATATCCTGTGCCCCTTGCCTCCGACGGACTCATCCCCAGTTGATCAAGGGGAAGACACGGGGGATTTGCTCCTCACAACAAATAGGCGCCGGGTTAAGTGGGGAAAGCTGGTGAGCTCAGAAGATGCCATTAACAAATTATATGAGCTGGCACTTCCAAGGTTCATGGAGGTGGACGCACTTCTGGATGAACCGAGAACCCCAGATTATAACAAGAAACTGGGAAACATACACCAGGATTTAGTGAGGGATTTGGCTGAGGTATTCCATCCGGTGGTCCCAACTCGAAAGAAAAAGACCCATGTTCCCACTTGGTACACCTCCGACTGTAGGGCAGCAAAATCTGAGCTTATTGCTGCAATAAAAGAGGGGTCTGATAAGGCCAATGTACGTCACCTTAGGAAGCACTATAAATCAGTGACGGCGACTGCCAGGTCCGAGTGGGATTGGAACCACTGGCAGGACCTTCATGAAGCCCTAAAAGTTAGGGACTCCCGGAAATTTTGGGCCCTTGTAAACAATGGGATAGGGGAATTCAATAAAGCAATTGAACCTAACATAGCCCCCGGGGTTTGGGAGGCCCATTTTGGGGCACTCTATCAAGATACTAATTCCTGCCCGGATGTAGAGTTGCAATTGCCCTTGGGTTCTCAGGATTTTGGCATGGAATTTTCCCTGGGGGAAGTGGAGTCTGCCTTAGAGCATTTAGCAGTGGGGAAGGCGCCAGGTCTGGATAGGATACCCGGGGATCTATTTAGGCATCACCCAGACATCTGGGGCCCATACCTTCTCATTCTTTTTAATGCCATTCTCGGAGGTATGGCGATCCCTGGGTCGTGGCTGGGGGCAGAGATTGTACCTATCCACAAGAAGGGATCTACTCTGCTCCCCGCCAACTACAGGCCTATAAGCCTAATAGACGTGCCCCAAAAGCTTTTTGCGCGCCTCATTTTAAACCATCTCCTAGACTGGGTCGAGGACAATGACATCATGAGCCCCCTCCAGGCTGGCTTCAGGAAGAACACGTCGACCATGGACCAAATTTTTCGCCTCCTTCTCCTGTATTGGAAGACGGTAACGCTAGAGGGAGGTCGATTGTACATGGTCTTCGTGGACCTGAGGTCAGCCTTTGACCTAGTCCCTAGGGGGAAGCTATGGGAGGTTCTGCAGAAGCTAGGAGTACCCCCCCCACCTCCTTAGTATCATCATTAGGCTGCATGAGAACAACTTTGCGCAAGTGAGGTGTGGGAGGGATGGAAAGCTCTCGGGTAGATTCCCGGTCCGTCGAGGTGTCAGACAGGGCTGTGTTCTGGCTCCGACACTGTTCTGTCTGTACATTAACAGCGTCATTCAACATCTTGACGCGGTTGAGGGGCGCTAGAGGGCGCACTGCGGAATGGCTGACTAGCTTGTCAGCTCCGCCGGACGGTCGCGTAAATAGCGGCCATTAGCCCCTTGTAATCCCACAAAAATAAGCGGAGATGGCAGATTTGGGCGTCGGAAGGTGAGGACATCGTCCCGAGAAACCGCTGTAGGGCGTTCTATGCGGTGCAAGGCAGAATCAGCAGAAAACTCGGCCCCGGGCAGCGACATCGCCAACATGGCCGCTCCGGACACCTGGCAGATAGGTGCCTACCGAGGCTCCAGAGGCAGGGCATCGACGGTGCACACCCAGCGCCGCCTGATGTGTGGCCACTGACCACCAGCGCGGCGACGGCGAAGCTTGTGAAGGCCCCCTGGACACAGCGCCGCACCAGACGAGCGTGCGTTCCACCACAGGCAAGATGGCGGCGCCCGTGAAACGCACCTGACTGGAGGAGACGGCGGACGCTCCCGCCGGACGACAACTCAAAGTAAGCAGCCTGCGCGGGACGCGAATGTGTACCGGCATTAAAGGGAGGCCCCCGGCGCTGACCTAAGCACCGGCGCTATCAGCGGGACCACGCAGGAGGTCTCAACCTCGGAGGTGAGCGGACTGCCCGGGAAATACGCGGGGCGCCTGTGATCTATGCACAGCAGCAACTGCATCTCGTAACAGCACGGGCCCCACCACCCACGTGGGGTCTGCCCCCCTGCACACAGCGGGTTGTGTGGCTAGGGGATACCGCCCTTGTAGTGCCTCAACAGCCCGGACAGCGAAACCGCCACCAGAGGGGGACGGAGGCGTCTGGATTGGGCGCCAAATTCCATCCAGGCGCTAGATGACCACCAGATCAACAAGAGGGGGGGCGGCAGTGTCAGTGCCTCGAGCTATCTCCGCTGCCAACGCAACATCGGGCAGCAGCCCAAAATTAACTGAACTGCACCCGTCCAAACAGCACCCTGAAATGGGGAAACCTGACCGAAATCAAACCAAGATCCAATTTGAAAAGCGGATCCAGGGAAAAAGTACCGCGACTGACCTGGAGGTGGAGGGGGGCCAGGACTCAACGGAAGGGGCAGGCATGGAGTCAGTTCTGCGAGCAATACAGCAAAGTTTGCAAGAAATGCACGGAAAACTCGACAGCGTGGTGCAAAGAGTCGACAACATGGCGGCGAAAATCGAACAACATGACGGACGCCTCACTGAGGCGGAGCAGCGGGTCTCGAAGCTGGAGGATGACCAGAGCACCACAACCAAGACCTGTGCTGGCCTGGAGAAGACAGTAGAACACCTGCGAGCGAGAGTTGAGGACCAGGAAGCCAGGTCCAGGCGGAACAACGTGCGGATTTCGGGCCTGCCGGAATCCACAAACACAGGGAAGATGGAGACCTATATAGAGACCCTGCTGCAAGAAATCTTTGGTGCCGACAAACTATCTTCTGTTTTCCTGGTGGAAAGAGCGCATCGATCGCTGGCGCCTGTGCCAAAACCCGGAGCTACCCCGCGCATGATTATTGCCCGCATGCTAAATTACAGGGACAGAGACACGGTCCTAAGGCTGGCACGAGAAATGGGGAAATTAACGCACCAGGGGAACACGCTAGAGTTTTACCCAGACCACACTATGGCGGTGCAACTGGCCAGGAAGGAATTCGCTCCGGTCAAGAAGAAGCTCAGGGAACTTGGAATGGGGTACGCCATGCTATATCCGGCGAAGCTCAAAGTCATGACTGGCGGGAAACCAGTCATACTACAAACGGTGCAAGCAGCACAGGACTTTGTCAAACAACAAGGCAAGAGGAGAAAACAGCACGACAGGACGGAACCGACCAGTGACGTGGAATGAGCGGGGAAGGACGCTAACCAGCAAGATGAACTTAAGGTCTTCACCAATGCGTAGCGACTGGCTAGAAACAGTTTGGCCTGCAGACATTCGCATGGACCATAGTGGCCACATTGGTGGCGCAGGTCGTGAGAGGTTGGCATTTGCGAACGTCCAGTAAGTGTGGCCCTGATGGCTGTAGAGCCGAGGAAATGACACGTCAACTGTGAGTATGCGAAACGACATTATTGTTATGGAGGATCGGGTTGGCCGGCTGCCAGGATATGGGGCAGCGAACGAGTAGCCATGACCATAGCCGACCTGGTGGTGCAACGGATCCCCATACAGGGGACATACGCGCATTGAGCGGCATGGCCCAGGTATACACCGGAACTAGAGACATGGGGGAGCCTGGACCCATTGTGATGTATCACTGTAGGATGCCATTATGATTAGTGGGAGGCGGGGGGCTGGGGGAGGTCACAATCACGCTATACTCTAACACACACTTACGACCGTCCACATCCACTATGTGGGTGGAGATGTGTGAACCTGGTGACACCCCCAGGCGGGAGTACCCCGAACTCTGTTGGACATATAAGTTACTGCTTAAGTTAAAGTTAAAGTTAACTCAGGGATGGCTTTGGCACAGTTTGGGCGCTGAAGTGGGTGGGGGGAGGGGGGGGGATCGACAGCTAACCGACTGCATCCTCTGTATCTAAGAAGCATGGCGAACTCCTTGGGGCTATGCTGGAATGTACTTACTGTTTGCAATCTGCGAAAAATGTTGTCGATGCTGCAAGAGGCACACCATGGCACCACACATGCGGGATATAACATGATATCTGACCAACAGCAGTGTGCGAATCATCACCAAACACACACTCATGTCACGTAGTAGCACGCTGAAATTCCTAACGTGGAATGTTAGGGGCCTAGGAAACCCAAGGAAGATCAGACGACTATTTGCATATTTTGATAGACTGCACATTAACATTGTTTTCTTGCAGGAAACGCACCTAGACCGCAACGGCACTTCCACGCTGGGGGATAGGTGGGCTGAGACTGTAGTTCACTCTAACTACTCCACGTACTCACGGGGAGTGAGCATATTGATCAGGAGGGGGACGGGCTTTGAAGTCACAGATGTGCATAGAGACGCAGAAGGGCGGAGCGTTATGCTAGCAGGCAGACTTAGGAGACAGCAGATTTTATTGGTGAACACATACGGCCCAAATATAGATGACCCGGGGTTTTATAGCAAGGTCTGGCACAACATTGCTAACATGCAGGCACAGCAGGTACTGTGGGGAGGTGATTTTAATGTTACACTACAGGACACTCTAGACAGAGCAGCTCACACCTTAGAACAACATGGAAATGCCAGGGCTATGGTAAAAGAGGTGATGGCAGACATAAAGTTGGCAGATCTGTGGCGAGTTCGTAACCAGGAGTGGCAGTGGCGACGCACATAAACGCAGCAAACAACAGTTGGTCCAGGTTGGATTACTGGTTGGGCACACAAGCAATACTCCCATGGGTTGTGGATATCACACACTTGCCACGTACAATGTCAGATCACAGTCCGGTACTTTTGGAAGTCGACATCCCACACTACGACCCACCACCCTTCACCTGGCGATTCAATGCAGCCTCATTGAAAGACCCAGTATACGCATCCACCATACGCAAGGCGATAGGGGACTACTTCGATCTAAACGGCCCGACCACGGAAGACCCAGGTCTGCTGTGGGAGGCCTTCAAGGCCAATATCCGGGGAGTCTGCCTCAGTACGGCCTCGGGCATCTTAAAGGATATCAGACGCCAACTGCACGCGAGGGAACAGGCCATTCAAAAGCTAGAACAATCCTACACACAGACGGGAGACACCAAGCTACTAGGGGATATCCAGTCGCTATTGACGGAACATGCTACGTTTGCTACGGACGAACTTAACTACGTCACTAAACGAGCCACGGCGAGAAGGTACGGAGAGGGGGGTAGACCCGGCAGGGAACTGGCCGCAAAGATATGCGCAGGCAAAACACCACATACTGTCACGTCCATAACCACTAGCACCGGGGAGTTGGTCACGGACACTAAGGGTATACTGCGAGCATTCATGGGCACATATGGCACACTATACGAGGCACGCCCCTCGCCGTCCCAACCTGACTTACTGAAATACATGGAAGACATTGAAATGGCGTGGTTAGCAGATGGGCATAGAAAATACCTAGAACGCCCCGTAACGGTAGAGGAAGTCACGGACACCATCAGGCGCCTACCAAACAACAAAGCACCGGGTCCTGATGGATTTGTAGCGGAATTCTATAAGGCATACGTAGACCTCCTTGCGCCGCACTTAGTGCGAATGTACGGGATGGCACATGAGGCCCAGAAATTGCCAGCTTCACTGAGGGAAGCCCTGCTTATCACGCTGCTAAAACCGGGCAAAGACGCTACTAAATGCGACTCCTACCGTCCGTTATCTTTGTTAAATGTAGATACCAAAATTATAGCAAGTCTGCTGGCAGACAGGCTGAAGCCACTCATGCCTCTTTTGATTAGACCCGACCAGTCAGGATTCATTCCAGACAGGGCCACCACACACAACACCCGGACGCTGTTCGCATTGGCACACTATCTGGCACCGGAAACGAAAGCTGTGGCAGTGCTCCTAGATGCTGCCAAGGCATTCGACACAATAGGCTGGCCCTTCATACACGCGGTGTTGGCGCGCATGGGGTTCCCCTGGATATTTCAAGGGTGGATAGCGATGCTCTACACAGACTTAACGGCACGCATAAGAGTGAACCGATACATATCAGAACCCATACAAATTTGCAGAGGTACCAGACAGGGGTGCCCGCTCTCACCGATGCTTTTCGCTCTGGTCCTAGAACCTCTAGCCTGCAAAATCCGACAACACTACCACCACTCAGCGATTCAAATGCCCTCCCGACCCATACACATCTCATTATACGCAGATGACATGGTATTATATGTTAAACACCCGGAACAGCACCTCAATCCCCTGCTGCGGGAATATATAAAATTTGGTCACCAAGCAGGCCTACAGATAAACTGGGATAAGTCTCTGGTGATAGCACTAACTGACAGCACGACACCGACCAAACTTGACTATCCATTGGAATGGCAAGACGGACCCACTAAATACTTGGGTGTATGGTTCCACAGAGACCCAGAAGTGGTCATTAGGACGAACTACGGGAGGGCGATAGCAACCCTGGAGGATAAAATCAAGAAATGGAACAGACTGCCTCTCTCATTAGCGGACAGGGCAGCGATAATAACAATGGTGCTCTTGCCGAAATTTCTTTATTTATTCAACAACATCCCAATAAAACCCCCCGCCGCTGTCTTCCGCAATATCAAAACGCTAGTGCTTAACTTACTATGGGCGGGCAAGCAGGCGCGGATGGACCTGCACACCATGACATTGCCGTATGCCAGGGGGGGGTTCAGGGTCCCAGACTTTTACCTCTATTACTTGTGCGCGCAAGCGCAATACGCACATTTTTGGTATCATGAAGTGCCCTTCCTGACACATGTCGCGGTGGAGGCGGGCGACACGGACCCGATTCCATTGGCCAATATACTCACACACAAACGCACCAGGCTACACGATCGGGATATTAATACAGTCAACGCGACCACTGAGGCTTGGCGGCTAATAGGCAAGGAAGCAAGGTGCCTGCCACTGTACGCACCCGCGCTCCCACTAGCACACCATCCAGCCCTCTCGGTGACACAGGAAAGGGTTGGCATGGATCTACTCAGGCAGGCCGGAATAGACACAGTAGGGGACCTATACAAAGATGGAGAATTCCAGACACTAGATAAGCTGCATTACATCGTAAACCCATCTCCGCTGTTTACTTTTAACTTCTACAGGCTGCAGCGAGCAATACGAGAGCACTACCCAACGTATCCAGAGGAGCCAACAACCCTGGTGCCCCTACAACTGCTCTTGACTACGCCCAAAGCATCACACATGGTGTCCAAACTGTATGCGTGTACACAAGGGGCGGTGGGACACGATACACTAAAGGCCAGGGAAAGATGGAGTGCAGGGCTAGCAGAACCCCTGACAGAGGTAGAATGGGACACCGCATGCATGCTTACGGGTATGCTGACACCCAACGGAAATTTGAAAATTATACATTACAAATATCTACACCAGGTCTACCACACCCCCCAGAGGCTGCACAAGCATGGCCTGCGGGAAGATTCCAACTGCTGCCGGTGCGGACAAGCGGATGCGGACTTCATGCATCTAGCATGGCACTGCAGAAAGGTGGCGGGATATTGGGAACAAGTCATGCAAGTTTTGAATGAATTGTTGGGGGTTAACATGCCGTGTGAAGCAAAAATTTGTTTATTGGGTATAACTCCGAATTTGAGAGCCCTGAGGCGTAAATTCTGTGCTGTTGCCCTCCTGTTAGCTAAAAGGAGGGTGTCCATCCATTGGAATAGCAAAAGGGCACCTGAGGTGAAACGCTGGATTGAAGACATGGTATATTGCCGAGACACGCTCAACACGTACGAGGAGGAACTACCGATTGGCTCTAGGCCCAAAGACTACTGGGGGTACCTACGTGACTATCTACTCGAACATGGAAAATCAGATTCAGAATCGGAAGCGATGTAATTGGTCTTCTGATGGAGACAACATAGGACGAACGAATGTAAAGTGCTGGCACCTTGGAGGGAGGATGCTGTGATGCAGGGGGGAGGATGCAGGGAGGGTACTACAAGTTGGGGAATGTACAGTTAAGTTACATATAAGTTTACAGAAAAGAAAACTGGAAAAGTGAGATTATTGATGCAACAGACAGCGGCCATGGCACTGTCGTGCGACTGGACTCTTACTAACAAGGCGCCGCCGGTCCTCTGGATGTCGGCTGATGGGCTGTGTGCATCTCACAATGTGGCTGTTGGTAGTGATTGCTGAACGCCGGCCCATGAGGATGTAGGCAGGCAAGCTATTGTTGTTACCTGATTTGTCTTGTATGTAATGAACAAAAGTGCAATAAAATTCTTACACCAATAAAAAAAAAAAAAAAAAAAAAAAAACATCTTGACGCGGTTAGAGACAATGACGCCCCGGTGTTGGCAGGAAGGAGGGTCCCGGCAATAATGTTTGCCGACGATACCCTCCTTCTTTCCAAATCCCCTATGGGGATCCAGAGGATTGTGGACGGTTTTGGCCATTTCTGTCGCCAACATGGGTTGGAGGTGAACACGGAAAAAACTAAGTTCATGATCTTCAACCCCCCCACCAAAACTAGACCCAATCCAAAACTGGGGGAAACTAGTCTCGAAAGGGTTTCGACCTTTATATATCTGGGGGTATCATTTCAAGAAAACTTGGCATGGGACTCCCAGGTAGCAAGATCTAGGTTGAAACTTTCCCAGTTATCGGGCGCACTCTTGAAGGTGTCCAATAAGTCCACCTTCAAGCCCGTAAGCCCGGCTTTGGAAACGTACAGGTCCCAAGCGAAGGCAGCAGCCACTTATGGTAGTGAGCTGTGGGGACACAAAGCAGGGAAGGTTATGGCAGGGGTGGAAAATTGTTTTCTGAGACGCTTACTTGCTCTCCCGCAAGGTACACCACTCCTCCCCCTAAGACTTGACCTGGGCCTTCCCTCTATTGCTGAGGATCTACGGTCGAAACCTGTGAAGTTCTGGCACCGGATATGGACCACCGAGGAACTGCATCATTATAGGCAGGACCTTATTCATGTCATGAGGCTGAATGCTAACTGCAAAATTCCTTGGCTGGCATTTATTAAGTCGGAACTGTTTAGCCTGAATCTGCCAGACTTATGGGATGATCCAGCTCAGGGCTGTCGAAGTATTTCGCGTAAATCCCTTGCCCAGCTGTACAAGAATAAAAATCTTGTTGACATGGTCAATGCTCATGATAGTGGCACTTTGACGGGACGTTTTATGGAATCCAAAAATTCTTATGTGTTTGAACCTTTTATGGATTTTATTTATCCTCTCTTGGCGAGGAAACTGTTCCTGCAATGGAGGTTTGGCACACTCCCAACTAAAGTATTTACCTATAAATGGTCGCCAGGGGGTGATAAACTCTGTCCATGCTGTAAAGCCAATGACGAAGATGATTTGCACATAATGTTCTGTTGTCATGCCTACCGGAGCCCGAGGAGGCGCTGGCTAGCTCCTCTGTGTCGGAACCTGGGCTTTAGGAAGTATCTACAGGCCTACAGGGTTATGAAAACCAACACCCAGGGCCACATTGTGTTTGCGGTCTCTAAATTCTTAATGGCAGCATGGACAATAAGGAAGAAAATGTCTGGCTAATTTATACTACTTTGTATTTCTTAACTTCGCAGGTCCAGTAGGATTTTTATTGTAAATAGTGTGTTTTAAATGTATGTATTTTCACTGCATCTTTTATGGCCCATGTGGCCGAAATAAAGAATTTTTGGAATTGGAATTGTATTAAAATTATTGAAAGTAAATTCACCACAACAAACGTTATACAAAAAAGGTTTTTTAACAAAAAGATAGCGCGGATGCGGATACTTTGTATATAGAAAAATTGAATGTGTCACGTTAGGTTTTGAATTGCGTAACATTGCACCAATTGTGTTTCAATGTGTGGGCACTATAAATGTTGTAACTTTTAGATATGTATATGTATATTTTGTCTTGTGTGGCACTTATAGTGTTATTTTTGCATGTGTTTAAACTCACAGCCCTGAAGAAGTTCTGGTGACAGAACGAAACGCGTTGGCTGGTGTCTTGTCTCTAAGTGGATCATTAAAAGAACATTGAATTTTGCACATCACGACTCAGCGTCTATATAAGAGGATATTTGAAAGACTTACTAATCTCCCATGATTGGAGGAAACTTACCCTTGTAGTGGTGCTTTTTCATTCAGGACACAAACCAGACACAACATGGGCCTATTTATTGTTGTCTTGTCTGGTGAGATGGTTTTTACTGTTGATTTCCCTGCTATTACCACACACATGTCGCAAGCCCAAATGCATGTAGTTTCCTTGCAAAAACACCTATATAACATGCCTTGACAAGTTCACGAATGCCGTATTTGCAAATATGGGCCTCTTTGTCAGGTGGTTACTTTTGTTTTGGCGCCCAGGCTCTGCCCCAGTCAGACCTTGGCTGCCATTGGTCATATAAAATGCTGTGTTCGATGAATGACAGAAAGCCAAGGAGATCCGAGCGGGTGTTTTGGCGGGAAAGGAGGATTGTTGTGAACGAAGCGGGGCAGACCTAAAACCATCATAAGTAAAGGGATGCGCAAAGACATAAACCAAAATATGACAGACATGAGGTCTTCAAGGAGATCAGACGAAGGGAGCGTGCACCTGCCAGTCAGCAAACTTCTTATTGAACTGCAAGTGCTGTTTAGCGGCTCAGTGGAAGAGCGAGGGTGACGTAAGCTGCGGCGATTGAACGCTCAGGGAGGTGTGGTCCAAGAAGACAACTTCCTGTATCGGAGGGGTGGGATCTATGGTAGGGGTGGGAAATGCATACGTCTGAGTTCAGCGAAGCGCAGTGCGTGGTGACGCGTTTTGCCTGGTGCCGGGTTGACTGTAAGCGGAAGTGAGGCAGGAATCGGTGCGCGGTCACTTCCTGAGTTTATGTGAGGCAGTGGGGACGAAGGACCTAACGTTGAAAGATGCTAATCAAAGTAAAGGTGAGAGTGCCGAGGGTAAATGATATGGAGAGGCGGGCGAGAAAACGGAACACTTTAACGTGATACGTGCCGAAAAGCGATGTACCACCCAATTATTATTAAGGCTAGTGAGCTCTAATCTAAAATCGATCGATGGGGATCACGATCAATGTTTCATGAAGCTGTGGTGCCTGTTGTGCCACTGGTATCCGTATGCGGGAAAACTTTTTCTATTTCTCGTAGTTCTTCATTTCTGACACCATGATTGAGCCTGGGCTGTGATTCCATAGAGCCAGGTGCGGCGTCGCTATGTACGATGAGTTATTGGCAGGGCTGGCTTAACCATTTGGGACATTAGAAACTCTCAGGATGTTACGACCAATGGGCTGTCTTTAGAGTTGAGCGTAGGGAGGCAATCGCATCGGCTTATCTAGCTTGGCAAACTGGTTTAGAAAACTTTCAGTTTCTAAATTCTCCAATCCCACGTAAAAATAACCCTGTAGACGTTATAACTCACTTGCTACACCTTCTCGTAAATATGACGTGGCCGTCCGATATTTATAAGTGAATTATGCAAAGACCAGGGCCGGTCTTAGGACTTGTGGGTCCCTGGGCTAAAGGGAAGATGTGAGGCCAAATTGTATGTGACACCACAGAAAACCGACATCACCGGACTATTGATTTTCTTTGTCATTGCTGAAGAGACCTAGTGTTGATATCAGTAACTTGGATTAAACTACAAATATCCAAATGAAATACGTCCATCTATTTTAAAACTGTATTAAGTGGATTACATTACTCCCATTGGTGGAAAAGCTAGGGGCAGGTCTCGCAAAGATGGCTATTATTATTGCAAGATAACTGATTTCCTGATTAGTGCATATTAATAACTCGGGAGAATTGCAGAAAATGACTTGAATGGCATCAATGGTAAAATATATACAGCAGGGTATAGCTAGATAAAGTTGAATTCAGATACATATACATTTTTCATTCTTGTTTGAGAGCTTCCTAAAGCCAGACCAGAACAAAAAAAGGCCAGCCGAGTTTTGTAGAAAAACAGCTTTTGGGTTTAGGATACAGAATGAATACATACTCCTAAAGGGATGGAAGCCAGGTGAGGAAATATACATTTCTTACAAAAAGCAGATACAAGGAAACATTGCAATCTGACAGTGAAGAGATACATATACTGATAAGTACATACAAATCCAATTACATTCCAACATAAATAGAGTAGATTTAAAGTTCTAGATTATTCTTGTTGGGTGGCTCCCTCGTATTGATAAGTTAGGTAAAGTTTAGTATCTGTGCGTTTTGAAGTGAAGGTATACTGCAGGTTTAAGGGGTTTTTCATACCAAGGTTTTTCATTTGGTATCAGAATTGTAGAAAGTGGTAGTCGCAGAATGGCAGGATTCTGATGAAAATAACTCAATCGCCCTAAAAAGACAGTCCTTTTGTTGTATATATTCCCAACTTTGTGGTCATCCAACTTGAGAAAAATGGGTGTAGGGCAGTAATATGAAAAAAAGGTATTTGCCGTCTTTGTATCATGTCCTGTACACATCTGGAAGTTACTGGTAGAATGTGCCCTGTTTCGCCAACACCCTAATACAAACATATACATATAACAGGTTATCAGAAAGCTTATTCATACCTATCAGGGAAATAATGCAAGGCAACAAAATGAGTGTTAAACTTACTGTCTCCTTCAATTATTAGGTGATGACGATCCTGAGGCGATCAGGATTTTCCTCAAAACACTGGCAATCAGAACTAAAGTTAACTTGTGCAGACACAAAAAGTGTTTTTCACAATGTTCTCAGGACAGATAAGAGGAGTTATTTCATGGGGGGGGGGGAGGACAAGGAGCGGTTAGATCCAGCACACTGTATGTAATGATCCAACAATTCAATAAAAAGATACCTGGTTATGTGCCCCCTTGTGGGTGTCCGTTGGGCATTGCAGTGCTGGCCCGACAAGGAAACTTGCCTGATGAAGAAGCAGGACACCCATATTGGTTGTGTGAGGGTGCTTGCTCCTATTGGAGCATATTCCTCCTCTGATAAATTGTACATATACACACTTACTCGACTGTCTTTAAAAGGAAGTGTAAACTCTTGTTGGATCAGAGAAGAGCCGTGCCAAGATTGAAAAAATTTAGAACTACAAATCTGTACCATGATGCTCTCGTAGACAAAAAAATGAGAGCAGTCTAATTTCTTCACATTGTTTCTTTATTACCTTGAAATGCCATTCACTACTAATAATGATGGTGAACATTTCTGGGAAGAAATTCTTAAAGGTCTTGAGGAAGTTCCTCATGTTAGCTAGAACGAACAGAGGTCCCTGGGACCCAAGTAAAATATTGGGCCTACATGGAGGGATGATGCCAGCAAGGCAATAGGAGTCAGCCCAATTTGCTCTTGTGTTCTTTGGGCAGAAACCACCAAACACTTTATCATTCACCCTTCCATGTGAAAGGTGCCAGGGTGGCTGGGGTCTGTGCCACAATCCGAAAAAGGCCTGTCCGACTGGTGATTACTTTTAATCACCTTTTGCAGCTTGAAAGAGGCTTGTGGTGTGAAATCCTTTTTAAAATGTTGGCTTCTTTCGGGCCTGAAGAAGTAGGTGGAATTTGGATGTTTTAAAGTTTGTGTTGTTGTCTGCTGAGTTTGCCAGGCGTGATTTCTCTTCGGCTTCCTTTCTCCTTTATCAGATATATTTTTTTAGCATTCGGCAGTATCTATGCCTCTAAATAAAATAATGCATGTCTTCTGTCACAAATTACAATTTTGGCATCTTTTAACTCATTGAAAGCCATTGTTACCTGGCACACATCGCCATATGGATTACTGGGCCTTCTGTGACTACCACCCTTTTTGGGGTACAGACACACAGCATTCCACTATTGCAGTGACTAAGCTGCGTATTTCTTATTATAATTACAGTTTGTGAGTCTACCTCTCACATACCTGCACTAATCACACCCCCGGTGCAGCGTCCCATAACGTAAGCCGTACCTCGTTTGTCATCACGCGCGGCCTAAAAACACATTACACAAGCTCAAAACACCATTCCAACCACACACCCTACATGTTGTAGCTTCCTATCTATGTTAAGTACTTCAGCGCATTACATATGGGTAGTAAGCGCTATATAAATGCTACTATACTATACAAGTATTTTAATTGGACACATCGAAGTAAGCCACACTTGAAAAGTTAAAATCCCATTAAAATGAATTAGAAATGCTTCCAAGTTTCTGCTGTGGATCACACCGATACAAAAGGGGATGATGGACGGAGCGTTTGAGCAAATCAAACACTCACCCCCAGTCAACTGATCTGGGTTTAATCCATCACCATTCTTTAGCCCACTCAGCCACCCCATTTCAGACATGGCTATATGCAAATCAGTCTGACCCTGTGCCTCATGGGAACAGTCCAGCCCAAACTGCCAAGCCATGTCTTCCATGGACCGGAAACAAGCATCCTGGTACCGGTTTCGGATTCATAATCCTCATCAGCCAGGCTATCTTGAATCCAGTGGCCAAGTGAGCAAGGGACTCACGTCTGAGCATACCCTGCCACACTTAGGGCGAACAAAGCGATACAAAAGGGGATGATGGGCGGAGCGTTTGAGCAAATCAAACACTCACCCCCAGTCAACTGATCTGGGTTTAATCCATCACCATTCTTTAGCCCACTCAGCCACCCCATTTCAGACATGGCTATATGCAAATCAGTCTGACCATGTGCCTCATGGGAACAGTCCAGCCCGAACTGCCAAGCCATGTCTTCCATGGACCGGAAACAAGCATCCTGGGACCGGTTTCGGATTCATAATCCTCATCAGCCAGGCTATCTTGAATCCAGTGGCCAAGTGAGCAAGGGACTCACGTCTGAGCATACCCTGCCACACTTAGGACGAACAAAGCGATACAAAAGGGGATGATGGACGGAGCGTTTGAGCAAATCAAACACTCACCCCCAGTCAACTGATCCGGGTTTAATCCATCACCATTCTTTAGCCCACTCAGGCACCCCATTTCAGACATGGCTATATGCAAATCATTCTGACCCTGTGCCTCATGGGAACATTCCAGCCCGAACTGCCAAGCCATGTCTTCCATGGACCGGAAACAAGCATCTTGCGTGGATCACACAGCATTGAGTATTAACCTATAAGGCTGCTTGATGGGGTAACGTGACTTCTGTTGTCATCAGTGTGCAATCTCGAGCAGGCTAGCTGGCATAAGGGTGGCATGGAAGTTCAGACCTCTCATTTTTATGTAGAATTTCATAATTATACCCATTTAAATGCTCGCTTAACAGGCTGTCCAGCCTGCGATTAAGGTATCCTTAAACTGGGTAACCTTATTATCTGCTTTTCACAACACTACAAATCATGTTTATCAGGGGTAAACCCTTGAAAAGGAAATGTCAAAATGGCTGCCACATTGCCAATGTCTGAAGATTGGGTTTAAGGAATGAGTTAGTGAGCATCATTGCCACCCTTTGGCTATACCTTTTACATGCGAGGCCAATTGGAACCCCTAGCATAATGTCTGTCTTCCGACTGATCTCAATGTATAGTGGGCTTTTGCTCAGTACATGCAAAAAACAAGGTTAAAAACGGGCAGGGTCCACTCGGACCGCATTGCTCTATATGCGGACGACGTGCTCTTTTTCATGACCGATTTACACCGTACAGGACCTCGTGTTCTTGACATAATGCGGGAGTTCGGCCAGACGTCGGGGCTCTTTCTTAACCCTCGCAAGTCAACCCTGTGGATTCTGGGGGGTGCCTCGGTGAGTTGCCAGTGGGCTGCGTCTCTTCAGGTGGCGGTCGACGGCATGAAGTACCTGGGCGTTCACCTCTCGGCCTCGCCTGCTGTGGCATGGGATCGTAACATCCAGCCGGTGTGGGACAGGGTCCAGGTTGATGTTAAGACCTGGACGCGTATGCCCCTCAATATCTATGGCCGGTCGGCTATTTTCAAAATGGTGGCCCTGCCTCGGCTCCTCTACCAACTACAGAATCACCCGTATAAAATAGACCCGCAGTGGTTCCGTGGTGTCAACTCGGTGCTGGGCAGATTTCTGTGGGCCGGGGGTGCCTCTAGGGTGGCACTGCGCACCTGCTTCCTCTCTACCTACTGCGGCGGCTTGGCGTCCGCGGATCTGCTATCGTATTACCAGGCCTCCCACCTTCTAGTGCTCAACGAGTGGTGGTATGGGGATCGTAGCGATCCGGCCTATGCACTGGAACACTCCTTGATGGGCGGCGCCACTCTCCACACTCTGCTGTACTCGGCCAGGCGGAGGAGGGCCTTGCCAAGGGTCACCCAGGTGGTCTTCGCGATCTGGCGGCAGGCTCTGCGCCGCATGGGGTGGTGGGGCAGGCTGACGGCCGAGACGCCACTGTGGCATAACGGTCTACTACCAGAGCTGGCCTCCTTGTCCGGGTTCGGCGGCTGGGACGCGATCGGGATTTCGTCCCTCGGTAATGTCCTCAACGGAACCACGCTTAAGTCCTTTCAGGACCTTAGCTCCGAGTATAATTTGTCCAGGTCCCAATTCTTTCGCTATCTTCAGTTCCGACATGCCCTTGGCCCCAGCCTAGTGGGGTTGGAACAGCTCCCCGACTTTAGTCCCATTGAGGCTAAATTGTTTATGGGCGACCTGGGCGACAAGAAAGTCTCTCAGATATACCGCTCCCTGGTCGTCAACTGCTCCCCCTCCCTTTCGACTTTGAAGGCCTCCTGGGAGAGTGATGTTGGCCCCTTGGATGATGACGATTGGCGGGAGGCCCTCGAATCCCCCCGGAGTGCAGCTATAGCCGTCCGTCTTCGGTTCATTCAATTTAAGTACCTCCATAGGGCCTATTATACTAGGGAGCGGCTGTGGCGTGCGGGCCTCGTAGCTACCCCTGAATGTCTGAGGTGTGGTGCTGAGAGGGGGACACTTTTCCATACCGTGTGGTCCTGTGAGAGGCTGACCCGATTCTGGGCGGGTGTGTGGGACTGCCTGTCGGAAGTGCTGGGGTGGGATGTTCCCCGTACCCCCAGGCTGGGTCTCCTTCATATTCTGGAAAATGTTGGGGGCAACATTTACAAGCGCCACCTACTGCTGTTGGGACTCGTGGTGGCTAAGCGTGACCTGGCCCAAGCATGGAAGTGCGAACGTGCCCCCCCCCTGAGTGCGTGGAAGGCAGGGTTGGACTATCTGATGGGTTTAGAATTACCCGTGTTTGAGGCCAGGGGGTGCCCCCGGAAACACTATAAGATCTGGAAGCGGTGGGCAGACTACAGGGATCTGGACCTCGATCCCCCAGCGGACATTGATGATGTGCTGGCCCTTGATGTGGACCCCGGGCCCTAGGCTATTAGCCAACTCTGACATTGCTTCCGTCTCCTGTTGCTGACTAGCGATCACGTGCACTGGGTTAGGGTGGGATAAGGGGTGGTAGTTGGGAGGGGTGTTGGGGGATGCTGTTGGGGGTGGGTGGGCTGGGGGGTTTAGGGGCGTGCCCCTTTTGTTTCCATGAAACTCTGAGTTCATTACTATGCCTTTCTCTGTCTGTGTTGTTGACAGTCTCCTCCTGACTGTGGAGGGCTGTCCTGAATCTTGATTGAACTCTTAATAAACACGGTTGTGAAAAAAAAAAAAACGGGCAGGGTCTATAGTCTGCGTGGAGTCGCTAATAATTGGGGCCTAGATTTGGATAGTAAATCTGTTGACAGACAAAGCCTGGAGTGAAGGCAAGCAAAGGCCCGAGTATGTTCACAGATGATAGTAGAATAGTTTTGTGAGCTGCTGTGTAGCTGCAGATAGGAGTTTGAATCTATGCAAGGCACAATCATACTTCCCGGGCCCATTATCTGAGTGTCATTAAATAGTTTAATAGTAACTCCTTAGAAAAAGTAAAATGAAACGCTTTTATATGTAAGTGATAGTTCAAATGACAGCTAAAATACCTTCGACACACCACCACATAGTTATTGTGCTCTTCCTCACTGCATTAGTACCCAATGTGTTGTGTGCATGTTTTCATGCTAAATATTCTAGTCAAAGGCTCAAAATAACATCAGTTAACAAGCATTGGCAAAGCCAATTGGCTTTGGCAATGGGCATTTGCCATGTATTATACCAGTGTGGTTGCTGTTCAGCATGGTTACAAGGTAGTGGCATTGAGTGGAGTTGTGGGAGTAGAGTGTCATAGACTGGATTTGTTGGAGTAGAGCTTCGTAGGTGTAGTATAGTGTCATACACTTGAATAAAGGGTAGTGGTAGAGTGGGGTGGATTGGATTGGATTGGAGGAGAGGGGTGGATTGGAGTGGTGGGATTGAAATGTTGTGAGGTGATTTTGAAGTGGATTCGAGAAAGATGTATTAAATTGGTTTGGGATAGGGTATTGTACTGGGGTGGTGTGAAGTGGGGCGAATAGTGGAGTGGAAGGGGATTGTATTGGGGTGGATTGGAGTGGGTAGGGTGGATTGGAGTGGGTGGTGTGGATTGGGTGGGGAGGATTAGGGTGTAGTGGGTTGGAGGCGGGTGGGGTGGAGTGGTCTGGACTGGGGTGGATTGCAGTGTAGTGGGCGTGAGGGATTGGATAGAGTGGACTGAACTGGGGTGGGTGGATTGGATTGGGGTAGAGTGTGGTGGACTGGAATAGAGTGGGGTAGTGGCATAGGATGGACAGAATGGGGTGGATTGGAGTGGGGTGGATTAAAATGGGGTGGCATGAACTGGACTTGATTGGGGTGAATTGGATTGCGTGGGGTGGATTAGAGTGGAGTAGACTGAATTGTAGTGGTTTGGATTAGATTGGACTGGGGTGGATTGGATTGGGTTTGTGTAGATTGGGGTGGAATGAGGTGGATCAGAGTGCGGCGGATTGTCTTGGATTGGAGTTGGGCAGATTGTTTTGGATTGAATTGGTGCAGACTGGAGTGACGCAGATTGTTTTGTATTGAAGTTGATTGGAGTGGCGCACATTGTTTCAGATTGGAGTGGCACAGATTGTTTTGGGTTGCAGTGGGCAGATTGAAAAGAGGCAGATTGTGTTGGATTGAGGCGGGGCAGATTGTGTTGGATTGAGGCGGGGCAGATTGTGTTGGATTGAGGCGGGGCAGACTGTGTTGGATTGGGGTGGGGCAGGCTGTTTTGAGGTGGGGTGGGACAGGGTGTTTTGGGGTGGTGCGGGGCAGGGTTTTTTGGGGTGGGAGGATTGGATTGTGGTGGAGGTGGGTGGATTGGGTTGTGGCGGAGGTGGGTGGATTGGTCTGGGGCAGATTGGCGTGGGTGAGGAGGGGTGGATTGGAGTCGAATGGGGTGGATTGGGATGTATTGCACGATTATATGTTAAAGCTTCATTTCAGAAAATACACATAAAAATAAACAAATTTCGCTTTGGAATAAAATATTGCTCATCTTTTGAGAACAACACCCACCGGCAAAAACAAAAGAAAACATAAGTGCAAAGTAAGACTAGAAGATTTGGCAAAATAAAATAAACTTAACCATAGAAAACAAATCTTTGCACTCTTATTTGTCCTGCTGGGCACGTTTTTGCCAGCAATATGCCTTCTGTTGGAAGGGCACTTAAAGTTAAATAGAATAAACTAGTACGTCAATCATGTCGAGAGCAGCAGATGGGCACTGTTTACGTTGAAACAATCTGTGCTAGGTCCCTGCTCCACAAAGAAAAACGGAAATGTTAGGTCTGCCTTGATGAATTATGAGGCTGTAAAGAAGAGTGCCAAGCAAATCAACAAATGGTAAGCAATATACAGGCTCCAAGCCCTTTTATGTATACAACAGCGTCTCGTAAGCAAGACTCCTATGCTAGCGCATGCTGTCACAGGCACAACCCTAAAAAGAGTCAGAGTACCACTAAAAGATGTTAAACAATCACGTGCGCAGCTGCATTTTGATCTCTTCAGAGATCAAAAGGTAGAGCGAAAAAAGTGTGATGTTTAAGGACCCTCGTCGCTTTTCCTAAGGAACTGATTGGGTGCGTAGACTGACGGATAAAGGGTGGCCCTGACGAAAGTAGTTCATCAGAATACATCTATTCTTTTGTACATTACACTGGATATGTTTTTAAATGGCTTTCCACTCGTCATATCAAAGAAGTTGCTTGCCATTTCTACATTTGAAATGGCACATAAGGTTTTGTGGCTGCTGGCTGATAGTGTGACGCTCTTTTTCACAGCTAGAAACCTTGTCTAGCTACAGCACTTCCCTTCTGTCTGCCTACACACACACCCCACCCTCACTGCCCTGTTAAACAAGACCCAGGGGCAGCACTAGCCATGAGATGTCAGAACTGTATATATGATATCTCCTACAAGTAATTAGATGAAATGGCTAATTTACGGCCCCTGGGATATAAGTGGGGGATTCAAAGTGTGTCATGGAGCAGGTAATCTGCTACAATCATGAAAAGCGGGGCCTGCTGGGGAAATTGGGTGGTTCCAAAAAAACCAAAAAGAGGAAGCATAGAGATACTGATAGAATCACCCTCCTAGCCGTTTCATGTAAACAATGAGATTCTATCAATGTGAAGAGGTGCAAAATATTTTTATTATTGTTTTTTTATAAAAAAAAAAAATAATCCTGTGAAATACTAGGCTCTCTCTTAGGAGTGAAAAGACAAGAGCACAATGTGCTTGTTAAAATACCCCTCACACACTAAAAAAATCCTTTAGTGTCATGCTTCATCATAGGGGTCTTCCCGTCCCTATAACGGGGCGGGGCGTGCTACGACCAAACGAACTACGCGGGAGCACTATAAATGTGACAGGGCTATGTGTCGGTGTAAGGGTGTCAGTGAAGTGTAGGGACCTAACTAGTGAGTGCAAAAAAATACAAAAATTAAAAATTCCCTGGCTTAGTAGAAAAATATATTTTATTTGCTTCTCTAGCTGGGAACGTTAAGAAGGGGAGTGTGAGGTAGAGCAATTGCTAGCTACCTAGTCGACATGTTTCGTAGGCAGTCCCCTACTGCCTACTCATCAGGACCATATAATGGTCCCTACTACTAATAGCTCGGTTCTACAGTAATAAGCCTACTGTCCTACAAATACAACAGCAAAAATAACCTGAATATTTGAGCTTCAGGGCATGACCTGGCCCAGGTGAAGCGTGGTACTTAACAATGAATACCAAAAAGAATAATGACCATTGGTCTCTGTAAATCAAAAGGAGAAAAAGAGAGGGAGAAAGCACAAACAAATTCATGTTTTTCTTCGATCGAAATACTGCTACAATTGATCTATTGTAACATTGATAACATTGTGAATAGAGCGAATCGCCTTTTGTTTCTAAAAGCTTTTGTTTTGCTTTATTTAATACAAAGCAATCATTATACACCTCTCATGACTGGTTGCATATGCCAGATGTTTCATCCGGAACCCTCCAACTGAAGTGGTTCGCAATTGTGTCATCACCCATACAAATGTGACTCAACACACTCACACATACGATCCCACAGATAGGAGAAATGAGACCCTTGTATTTCGTTATTCTAGAAAAGAGCGGTAATCTAGAAAGATAGTAATGTCGGTAGAGGCCAACATTATAGCATTATACATACTTTCTTTGTCAATGTTCAGTGCCCCATGAGCTTGCAGGCGGAGGCTGTTTGGCGCGGTCGACTGAAAGAATAATAAATAATGCCGCACCCATTTGTTAAATACAGCTCGTGTCTACGTTTTCGAAAAAGAGTCCCTATGACCCATTTATTAAAGACTCGAGGTCTGAGTCTATTACTTACATCACCAGCGTGAGAGTTTGCCTCTATTCCTACCTCCGTGCAACTCCGAGGACCGTCGGTCTCTCGTTTGTGGTACAGTTATAACAAACCATTCTCTTCCGCGTTGTCTGCTGCATCAGATCGACGCCCACCGAATGAACTAGAGCGCTGACCTAAGATGGCCGCCGCTATTCGGCTCAGAGTGGGGAAAGAAACCGGAAGTCTTTCTACGCTTTCCACTACTTATTCTAAGGAGCGCGCAGATGTATACAGAAAATACTACATCTGATTCCATATTTCCAAATGGTTAGTTTCCAAGTATTTTTTGAGGATCTCAAGTAGTTTCAATAATTACCAGGCGTTATTCATATATCGAAATTTGTTCATGGGGCTCTATGGTCTCAGTGTATGAGAGGCTTGTTATGATCATAGGGATCACGGTAGTTGTAATTACAGTTGTCCCCAAGGTATGTCATCGTTCAAACCCGTTTTGTGGGATTGGATGCGAAACACCCACCTCTGTTCTTTTTCCAAGAGGAACTTTTCGTTACCCACCTGTTCTATCACAGTCCAAGATATTTCTTCGGGTCTATGGTTCTTTTCCAGGAAGTGGTTGGTGAGTTTTGTACTTGTTTTTTTGCATTTTATAGTACTCTTGTGCTCACCTATCCGGATTTTTACGGCCCTACTCGTCATTCCTACATATTCAAGTTTGCAGGGGCAGGTGATTAGGTAAACAACATTAGTGCTGTTACAATTACTGAAGTTCCTTTGTTCCCAAACTGTCCCATTGTTGAAGGTCAGATTGTTGCTTTTACTTGTTAGACAACAGACTTTGCAACCTCCACATGGATGATGGCCATGTACAAAGTTCGGATTCTTTTGCCCATTGTTGTTGTTAGATTTTGGTCTTGTGTGGACTAAGACATCCCTTATGCTTTGTGCCTTTTTATGTGAGAAGATTGGTTTTGGTATTTGCAGACCACCACTGTTCAAAATCTTCCAATTTTTGTTGATAATCTTTGTCACTTGGTTAGAACTTGTGTTATAAGTGGTCACGCAAATAGGTCTTTTCTCCTCCTCTTTAGGTATTTTTTCCTCCAAAAGACTCTCTCGGCAGTTATTTTTGGCTCGTTTGTATGCCTGATCAATAATTTTATTTGGGTACATTCTAGCTTCTAATTTCTTTTTTAGGTCCTTGGACTGAAGTTTGAAATTATTGATCTCTGTGCAGTTTCTGCGAAGGCGCAAAAACTGGCCGTAAGGGAGATTGTCCCGTAGATGTTTAGGATGGAAGCTGTTATACATCAATAAACAGTTTTTTGAAGTATTTTTAAAGTGGGTAGTTGTCATTAATCTTCCATTCTTAGGGAATATATTCAAATCTAAGAAGACCAAATTGCTGTTAGAGGTGGTACTTGTGAATTTCAGGTAGTCATCTTGTAAATTCAACCAACTTAGAAATTGTTCGGAAGCCCTTTCATCTCCATCCCAGATGATAAGGATATCATCGATGTATCGTTTCCACATCTTGATGTTATCTCTGAAAGGGTTGTTAGAATTCAGTATTTTATTTATTTATTTATTTTTAAAGTTTTATATAGCGCGAACAAGATCTTTGCAGATATCAGAGCGCTTTACAGAAACAGTAGGTAGGATAAACAAGACTCTTAAATCAATATGAGATTCCGTAGACAGTGAGATGCAAAAAATAGGGTATCAGTCATACAAGAGTATACAGAGTAATAACAATCAAGAAACAATAAAATGGAAGCAGTACAATGTCTAAACGGATAAGATTATAGCACCCCAGAGGGTGAGTAAACACAATGTTGAGAGCAAAGAAGTAGTCAGTAGTGGGTGCGTTGCAGGTTATTGAGGCACTCAAGTCCTTGTGTACAACCCAATAGACAAGTTGGAAATCAATAGTATAGCATCCGTGCAATGAATTAGATCCAGAAGCAGACAAAAAATGGACTGACATAGATAAATATTCATCCAGCCGATAATGTGGGGGCCAAATACTGTCATTGTTCCAGTATCAATAGTGTTCAGGTGTATTTAGCCATAAGGATGGCCTTCACCTCTTTCTTGAAGAGTGTAGTGGACGGGATAAGCCTGGTTTCTGGTGGGAGTGCATTCCAGATCCTAGGTGCCATTCCAGAGAAGGAGCGTTTGTATGTTTTTTCCTTCCGGAATCTCCGTGGTTTCAGGAGGAGAGTGTTTGTGCTTCTGTTGGATCTTGAGCCTCCTGATATGGTCAGCTTATGAGAGAGGTAGTTGGGTGCCTTGTGGTGTATGGCCGAGTGTGTCATACAGGCAATTTTCAACTGAATTCTGGCTTCAATAGGCAGCCAGTTCAGGGTTTTTAAGTCAGGGGATATATGCGAGTGTTTTCTTGAGCCAGTGATGAGTCTCGCGGCCGCGTTCAGGGAGGTTCTTAGGGGAGCCGTTGTTGTCAGGGGGAGCCCGCTGAGAGCCACAATTCCGTAGTCTATGCGAGGAATGACTAAGGCTTGTACCGCAGTTTGGAAGTCCTTGGGTGGTAGGAAGGGTTTGAGTTTTCTCAGCGTGTTGATTTGGAAGTTGGCTCCTTTAGTTGCTATGGTAATATGCTGCTGCATGTCGAGATTGCAGTCCAGTGTGATGCCAAGGGATTTCGCTGAGTCCACGATGGTGGGTTGGACATTGAGTGCGGTTAGATGATTGAGCCAGGTTTGGGTGATGGCCTTTTTCGCAGGAGGAGAGATCAGAAGGAACTCAGTTTTCAGAGCATTTAGTTTGAGGTGATTGTCGGCCAGCCAAGCTTGGGTGTTTCTTAGTGTGGCATTCAACAGTTTGATGTCTTCAGGGGATTGAAGCTTGAGGTAGAGCTGAGTGTCATCGGCGTACATATGGAAATGTACCTTAGAAGATTGAAGCAAGGTGGTGAGTGGTTCCATGACGAGGTTGAACAATGTGGGGGATAGGGAGGAACCTTGCGGGACGCCCAGTGTTACTGGCACAGGCGAGGACAGTGCGTTGTTGATCTTGAACCTCTGAGAACGGTTGTGCAGAAAGGACGTGAACCATTTGAGAACCGTCCCGGATATGCCCATTCTGGTATTTAGGAGCTCCAGTAGATTCTCGTGTTTGACCGTATCAAATGCTGAAGAGAGGTCAAGAAGGATGAGGAGGCAAGACTCATTGTGATCAAGGATTTGGAGGGCATCATCTATTATGTGTGTCATGGCCGTTTCCGTGCTATGCTTTGCTCTGAATCCGGATTGGTGGGAGTTGAGGAGGTCAAACTGCTCAATGTGTTTTGTCAGTTGGAGTTGTACGCATTTTTCTAACAGTTTTGCTAGAGTGGTGATATTGGTGATAGGACGATAGTTGTTTAGGTCGGCCGGGTCAGCTGTGGGTTTCTTGAGTATAGGCGTGACTTGCCCAATCTTGAGGGAATCTGGGATGAGCCCTTGTTGCAGGGAACAGTTGATGATTTTAGTCCAGAGTGGGAGGAACAGGGGGGTGAGGACTTTAACAGCATTGGCCGGTAGGGGGTCTGTGTGATGATTGGCGGGTTTCAAGGTGACCAGCAGCTTGTGAATTGATTCTTCGGAATAGGTGTCGAAGGACGTCCATGAAGCGTTGTTTTTAGCATGAGTGTTAGTTATGCATATGGAGCCGGCGAATCGACTTACATCCTTGATGAGATCGCTTCTTATAGTGTTGTTCTTTTGCTTGAAGAAAGCAGAGAAGTCTTCGCAACTTGGGATAGCCTTTGTTAAGTTGTTGGGTTGTGGAGGTTGCGTTTTGGTTTGGGTTTTGACTAACTCGAACAGTTTTTTTGGTCGGTTTTTAGCTTGATCCAGCTGTTGGCTAAGGAATATTGCTTTCGAGCGTTTGATTTTTCTGAAGTAAGCGTTTCTCTTATTCTTAAGCGTTCTAAGGTTCAGTGCTGAGGGGTCAGATCTCCACGCGCGTTCAGTATTTTGGTCACCTCCAGGTGGTGCACATAAAGGCCAGCTATGCTGGGGGCAAATGTGCTTCCCATGCAGCAGCCGTGTTTTTGTAAGTATAAGACGCCTTTATATTCGAAGAAGTTTTCTTTCAATGCTAGGGAGCAGCATTCCATCACCACATTGCGCGGTGTCTGATATTCCCAAAAGTCTTCAAATAGGACATCTTCGACAATCTCCAATGTTGCGTGGTGTGGCAGGCTGGTATAGAGACTCTCCACGTCACAGCTAATCAATAGCGGAGTGTTGGGATCGAAGGTGACATCTTCTAGTAGATTCAGTACATCTTTCGTATCCCTGAGATAAGTTGACGTTTTTTGGACTATCGGTCTAAGGAAAGCGTCTGCAAATCTTGAGATGGGTTCCAGGATAGACCCGATACCAGAGACAATTGGTCGTCCCGGAGGGTTCTGCAGATTTTTGTGAATTTTAGGTAGTGTATACATATATGGGATCCTTCGGTTTTTTTGGCAGAGGAATTCTCCTTCCTTTTTCGTAATCCAACCATGTGCTAAGGCCTCCTCTACCATTGTGGAGATCTTAATTGCTATTCTTTCCGTCGGATTGGTTCGAAGAATCTCATAATTCCTTTCGTCCTGGAGTAGTTTCATACATTCAATATCGTACTGTTTTGCATTCTGTATGACAGTTGCACCACCCTTGTCAGCCGGCTTTACTATTATGCATTTGTTATTACTCAGCTCTCGTAGTGCTAGTCGTTCCTCCTTGCTTATGTTTTGACCCGTGGGGTTTCTACCTCTCCTGTGTTCCAATGTACTGAGGTGCCCCTCCGGTTCCTTCCTCTGGTTTGTCCTTGGCGTGCCCCTAAAAAAGGCGCAGATTGGTCAAAATAGCCATAGTCTAGTTCCTCTTGGAAAAAGAACAGAGGTGGGTGTTTCGCATCCAATCCCACAAAACGGGTTTGAACGATGACATACCTTGGGGACAACTGTGATTACAACTACCGTGATCCCTATGATCATAACAAGCCTCTCATACACTGAGACCATAGAGCCCCATGAACAAATTTCGATATATGAATAACGCCTGGTAATTATTGAAACTACTTGAGATCCTCAAAAAATACTTGGAAACTAACCATTTGGAAATATGAAATCATATGTAGTATTTTCTGTATACATCTGCGCTCTCCTTAGAATAAGTAGTGGAAAGCGTAGAAAGACTTCCGGTTTCTTTTCCCACTCTGAGCCGAATAGCGGCGGCCATCTTAGGTCAGCGCTCTAGTTCATTCGGTGGGCGTCGATCTGATGCAGCAGACAACGCGGAAGAGAATGGTTTGTTATAACTGTACCACAAACGAGAGACCGGCAGTCCTCGGAGTTGCACGGCGGTAGGAATAGAGGCAAACTCTCACGCCGGTGATGTAAGTAATAGACTCAGACCTCGAGTCTTTAATAAATGGGTCATAGGGACTCTTTTTCGAAAACGTAGACACGAGCTGTATTTAACAAATGGGTGCGGCATTATTTATTATTCTTTCAGTCGACCGCGCCAAACAGCCTCCGCCTGCAAGCTCATGGGGCACTGAACATTGACAAAGAAAGTATGTATAATGCTATAATGTTGGCCTCTACCGACATTACTATCTTTCTAGATTACCGCTCTTTTCTAGAATAACTAAATACAAGGGTCTCATTTCTCCTATCTGTGGGATCGTATGTGTGAGTGTGTTGAGTCACATTTGTATGGGTGATGACACAATTGCGAACCACTTCAGTTGGAGGGTTCCGGATGAAACATCTGGCATATGCAACCAGTCATGAGAGGTGTATAATGATTGCTTTGTATTAAATAAAGCAAAACAAAAGCTTTTAGAAACAAAAGGCGATTCGCTCTATTCACAATGTTATCAATGTTACAATAGATCAATTGTAGCAGTATTTCGATCGAAGAAAAACATGAATTTGTTTGTGCTTTCTCCCTCTCTTTTTCTCCTTTTGATTTACAGAGACCAATGGTCATTATTCTTTTTGGTATTCATTGTTAAGTACCACGCTTCACCTGGGCCAGCTCATGCCCTGAAGCTCAAATATTCAGCTTATTTTTGCTGTTGTATTTGTAGGACAGTAGGCTTATTACTGTAGAACCGAGCTATTAGTAGTAGGGACCATTATATGGTCCTGATGAGTAGGCAGTAGGGGACTGCCTACGAAACATGTCGACTAGGTAGCTAGCAATTGCTCTACCTCACACTCCCCTTCTTAACGTTCCCAGCTAGAGAAGCAAATAAAATATATTTTTCTACTAAGCCAGGGAATTCTTAATTTTTGTATTTTTTTGCACTCACTAGTTAGGTCCCTACACTTCACTGACACCCTTACACCGACACATAGCCCTGTCACATTTATAGTGCTCCCGCGTAGTTCGTTTGGTCGTAGCACGCCTCGCCCCGTTATAGGGACGGGAAGACCCCTATGATGAAGCATGACACTAAAAGATTTTTTTAGTGTGTGAGGGGTATTTTAACAAGCACATTGTGCTCTTGTCTTTTCACTCCTAAGAGAGAGCCTAGTATTTCACAGGATTACATTTTTTTTTTATAAAAAACAATAATAAAAATATTTTGCACCTCTTCACATTGATAGAATCTCATTGTTTACATGAAACGGCTAGGAGGGTGATTCTATCAGTACCTCTATGCTTCCTCTTTTTGGTTTTTTTGGAATTATTGGCAGCGCACAGCTGCGAAAGCTCAACAATATCTTACAATCTTGCTCTCACCACATTACTGAAGTGATTCCACATTTAACGCCTGACCCTCAGGTGGACTAAGGGACCCTTTGACAATCACAACGAATTATGGCGGATTTAGGCCTGGCCTTTACCGAAGACGAAATCTCCAACCTCATATCTACCCTGGGGACTTTTGAGGGTCTGAGTACTGCAGGTCCCTCTACAAGGAACAATGATTGGGACGAATTAGAAGAACTGAGAAGAACACAGATAAAAACTGCAATCCATGGCCTACTAATGACTGAATATCTTCAAGCTAATACTGCACCAGCAGGTCTTGTAGTCCGTAATGAACCCTTCATCTTTCTACATGACAAAACTTTCAAAATTGACTGGTCCAAAATCTCATGGCGATGCACCCGCGACTGGATTGTGCTTATTATTAAGACTGCAAGCAGACTGGCAAGCGAACTCAAGGTAGAGATACAAACTATAGAAGTCCGTCTGAAAAGTTACGAATCTCCAGCTGATCTCAAAAGATACCTAGACTACTTGAATAAATCTCTGAATGATTTCGAAACCACATTGAAAAATAACAAATATGACAAAGTGAAAAAAGACACCAGTCGGTGGTCTAAAGAAAGAGTTTATCCTTACATAAAAGATGACTATAAACCAACAAATGAGAACACCACTGATGATGAATCATCGGATACTGGATCTAATGGTTCAAACTCCAGTCGCGGTAAAAGCCCGAGGTACCAAGGTGGAAGGAGGAATTTTCGAAGACCGAACTATCGTGGCTCAAGAGGATGGAACAATTTCCAACCCCACATGATGTATCCCCAACAACAACAGTATGGCCCGGCCCCCTTTCAACATCCACAGGGACCTTTCCCCGTATGGGGATACCAACAGCAAGACTATGGCTATTTTGACCAATCTACGCCTTTTTTAGGGGCACGCCAAGGACAAACCAGAGGAAGGAACCGATGGGGCACCTCAGTACATTGGAACACAGGAGAGGTAGAAACCCCACGGGTCTCAACGAGGAGCATGACAGGCGCCACAAAGAACCAGAAGTGAGTCTAGTGGTGAACCTTTCAGACATTGAACTTACAGAGGCACAAAACAGAGTACTGGAAAAAGGCCTGGGATATGTGCCTACTGCCAACATGGACAAATTCCATCTTTGCAAAGAAGTCCAGGAATTCATGCGACGCTTGAAGTTGCAAGTCTTCTTTAAAGACAAGAAAGATGAAACGGAACACGGAGATACAAAACTGAGACCAAAATCGACTTTTACACCAATGAACAACACCCTTCCAATTGAACTTCTTGCATTTGAGAAGTCAGTAATGAGGGAACTTGAAGACATAAACCCACGGGAAAGATGTACCTTTCAAAACATAAGCAAGGAGGAACGACTAGCACTACGAGAGCTGAGTAATAACAAATGCATAATAGTAAAGCCGGCTGACAAGGGTGGTGCAACTGTCATACAGAATGCAAAACAGTACGATATTGAATGTATGAAACTACTCCAGGACGAAAGGAATTATGAGATTCTTCGAACCAATCCGACGGAAAGAATAGCAATTAAGATCTCCACAATGGTAGAGGAGGCCTTAGCACATGGTTGGATTACGAAAAAGGAAGGAGAATTCCTCTGCCAAAAAAACCCAAGGATCCCATATATGTATACACTACCTAAAATTCACAAAAATCTGCAGAACCCTCCGGGACGACCAATTGTCTCTGGTATCGGGTCTATCCTGGAACCCATCTCAAGATTTGCAGACGCTTTCCTTAGACCGATAGTCCAAAAAAGTCAACGTATCTCAGGGATACGAAAGATGTTCTGAATCTACTAGAAGATGTCACCTTCGATCCCAACACTCAGCTATTGATTAGCTGTGACGTGGAGAGCCTCTATACCAGCCTGCCACACCACGCAACATTGGAGATTGTCGAAGATGTCCTATTTGAAGACTTTTGGGAATATCAGACACCGTGCAATGTGGTGATGGAATGCTGCTCCCTAGCATTGAAAGAAAACTTCTTCGAATATAAAGGCGTCTTATACTTACAAAAACACGGCTGCAGCATGGGAAGCACATTTGCCCCCAGCATAGCTGGCCTTTATGTGCACCACCTGGAGGTGACCAAAATACTGAATTCTAACAACCCTTTCAGAGATAACATCAAGATGTGGAAACGATACATCGATGATATCCTTATCATCTGGGATGGAGATGAAAGGGCTTCCGAACAATTTCTAAGTTGGTTGAATTTACAAGATGACTACCTGAAATTCACAAGTACCACCTCTAACAGCAATTTGGTCTTCTTAGATTTGAATATATTCCCTAAGAATGGAAGATTAATGACAACTACCCACTTTAAAAATACTTCAAAAAACAGTTTATTGATGTATAACAGCTTCCATCCTAAACATCTACGGGACAATCTCCCTTACGGCCAGTTTTTGCGCCTTCGCAGAAACTGCACAGAGATCAATAATTTCAAACTTCAGTCCAAGGACCTAAAAAAGAAATTAGAAGCTAGAATGTACCCAAATAAAATTATTGATCAGGCATACAAACGAGCCAAAAATAACTGCCGAGAGAGTCTTTTGGAGGAAAAAATACCTAAAGAGGAGGAGAAAATACCTATTTGCGTGACCACTTATAACACAAGTTCTAACCAAGTGACAAAGATTATCAACAAAAATTGGAAGATTTTGAACAGTGGTGGTCTGCAAATACCAAAACCAATCTTCTCACATAAAAAGGCACAAAGCATAAGGGATGTCTTAGTCCACACAAGACCAAAATCTAACAACAACTATGGGCAAAAGAATCCGAACTTTGTACATGGCCATCATCCATGTGGAGGTTGCAAAGTCTGTTGTCTAACAAGTAAAAGCAACAATCTGACCTTCAACAATGGGACAGTTTGGGAACAAAGGAACTTCAGTAATTGTAACAGCACTAATGTTGTTTACCTAATCACCTGCCCCTGCAAACTTGAATATGTAGGAATGGCGAGTAGGGCCGTAAAAATCCGGATAGGTGAGCACAAGAGTACTATAAAATGCAAAAAAACAAGTACAAAACTCACCAACCACTTCCTGGAAAAGATCCATAGACCCGAAGAAATATCTTGGACTGTGATAGAACAGGTGGGTAACGAAAAGTTCCTCTTGGAAAAAGAACAGAGGTGGGTGTTTCGCATCCAATCCCACAAAACGGGTTTGAACGATGACATACCTTGGGGACAACTGTAATTACAACTACTGTGATCCCTATGATCATAACAAGCCTCTCATACACTGAGACCATAGAGCCCCATGAACAAATTTCGATACATGAATAACGCCTGGTAATTATTGAAACTACTTGAGATCCTCAAAAAATACTTGGAAACTAACCATTTGGAAATATGAAATCATATGTAGTATTTTCTGTATACATCTGCGCTCTCCTTAGAATAAGTAGTGGAAAGCGTAGAAAGACTTCCGGTTTCTTTCCCCACTCTGAGCCGAATAGCGGCGGCCATCTTAGGTCAGCGCTCTAGTTCATTCGGTGGTCGTCGATCTGATGCAGCAGACAACGCGGAAGAGAATGGTTTGTTATAACTGTACCACAAACGAGAGACCGACGGTCCTCAGAGTTGCACGGAGGTAGGAATAGAGGCAAACTCTCACGCCGGTGATGTAAGTAATAGACTCAGACCTCGAGTCTTTAATAAATGGGTCATAGGGACTCTTTTTCGAAAACGTAGACACGAGCTGTATTTAACAAATGGGTGCGGCATTATTTATTATTCTTTCAGTCGACCGCGCCAAACAGCCTCCGCCTGCAAGCTCATGGGGCACTGAACATTGACAAAGAAAGTATGTATAATGCTATAATGTTGGCCTCTACCGACATTACTATCTTTCTAGATTACCGCTCTTTTCTAGAATAACGAAATACAAGGGTCTCATTTCTCCTATCTGTGGGATCGTATGTGTGAGTGTGTTGAGTCACATTTGTATGGGTGATGACACAATTGCGAACCACTTCAGTTGGAGGGTTCCGGATGAAACATCTGGCATATGCAACCAGTCATGAGAGGTGTATAATGATTGCTTTGTATTAAATAAAGCAAAACAAAAGCTTTTAGAAACAAAAGGCGATTCGCTCTATTCACAATGTTATCAATGTTACAATAGATCAATTGTAGCAGTATTTCGATCGAAGAAAAACATGAATTTGTTTGTGCTTTCTCCCTCTCTTTTTCTCCTTTTGATTTACAGAGACCAATGGTCATTATTCTTTTTGGTATTCATTGTTAAGTACCACGCTTCACTTGGGCCAGCTCATGCCCTGAAGCTCAAATATTCAGCTTATTTTTGCTGTTGTATTTGTAGGACAGTAGGCTTATTACTGTAGAACCGAGCTATTAGTAGTAGGGACCATTATATGGTCCTGATGAGTAGGCAGTAGGGGACTGCCTACGAAACATGTCGACTAGGTAGCTAGCAATTGCTCTACCTCACACTCCCCTTCTTAACGTTCCCAGCTAGAGAAGCAAATAAAATATATTTTTCTACTAAGCCAGGGAATTTTTAATTTTTGTATTTTTTTGCACTCACTAGTTAGGTCCCTACACTTCACTGACACCCTTACACCGACACATAGCCCTGTCACATTTATAGTGCTCCCGCGTAGTTCGTTTGGTCGTAGCACGCCCCGCCCCGTTATAGGGACGGGAAGACCCCTATGATGAAGCATGACACTAAAAGATTTTTTTAGTGTGTGAGGGGTATTTTAACAAGCACATTGTGCTCTTGTCTTTTCACTCCTAAGAGAGAGCCTAGTATTTCACAGGATGAATTTTTTTTTTAATAAAAAACAGTAATAAAAATATTTTGCACCTCTTCACATTGATAGAATCTCATTGTTTACATGAAATTGGGTGGTGATCAGGTTTTCTACACATAACTGCATTTACTAGACAGGCCTCTAAGTTCAGCACTTGTGGCTTGGGAAGCAAACAGGCTAATCCCTCTGTGGAATAAAACCTATAGCGCTGTGAGGCCAAGGACAGGGCCTCTCTTCCCTGGGCCTCCATGCACTACATAATGGCTACAAGACCCTGCAAAGGGGGCCCCCGCACCTAGACCTTGCAGCCTGATGGAGTGCTGTGAGGCCACCTGCCCTGGACTTCGCAGCACTGGATAATGGCCCAAGTCCCAGTGAAAAGGGCGCAGCGCCTAAATCTTAAGCCTGACCCAGTGCTTCATGGGATGGGGAACATCTCCCCTGTGCCTTGAAGCTGTGGCGAGACACTTTGCGAAACACTGCCCTACTGTGCCAGTCTGATTTGATGCTCCCTCCTCCACCTCTCCTTACCTGTTAATGTCCAACTGATTTGTTTGCAAAGAGGGCTGTTGCGCAATGTTGGGGTGCTAAGTCCTTTCTAACTGTAAAGAAATGTCTTTGTGACCTGCTTTACGGTAGGGACCAGTTGCTGATATATGAGGAGTTACCCGAGAAGTCTCACCCCAAAGATTTCTGGGCCCCGCTTACTACTTACCTGTTGTCTTGTCCGGACTTGCTGTAAATTTGTGGAAATGTCGCACTTTTCTCTCTCTTGCTGTATCACCTATACTTCTGTTGGAAATTTGCCATCTGCCTAAGTCACTGTTGTTTCATAAATGTCTGTTGACGCCCCGTGGGCGCCTACTATCTGTTAGTATGAGTGGATTTAATGGAGGAATTCGTCAGCTGTCATTACTACTGTTCTGTATGTGCCTGTCTATTGCTACATCGGTTTTCTTTGAATCCACTAGAATAATACCCTCGTTCTGCCTGAGGGTGGGTGTGGGGCGGGGGTGGAGGGGGCTAGTTCAATATAATTTGTATGCATCAAATCTGCATTTTTTTGATGTATATTGTATTTGCTGAAACTAATAAAGTTAAAAAAAAAAGTCCAACTGGTCCTGGAAATAAGAGCCGCCTTCTGCCTGGAAACGGAATCACAAAGGGCAGACAAGACTTCAGCATAGGTTTTTAGCTCGGTCTCGCCAGAGACCTATAGTTAGCGGCTCAGCTTCCGAGGAGGACAGCACCTGGCCGCGCGCATTTCTGCCGAAGGAGGCGATTTGCGCCGGCCACACGCGCGCTCGCAGTGGCCAGGTGCTGCTCTCCTGGAAAGCAGCCTCCCACAACTCAGAACGCTGCTCGTGCTCACGCCTGCTCCCAGGGCACGCACTCTCTCATCTGTGCGACTTGGTAGAGCAGCTTGTAGTGTTCCTCCCTCTTCTCAAAAGTACACAGGTCGCAGTCTTCTCTTTATGCAGGATGGGCGGATCGCCCGACAAACGCTGGTTCTTTTATTTCACCCACGCTCGCCTGCCTCCCGATGATATTAAAGCATTTCTGGTGCATCGAAGCATCGAGGGAGGGAGAGTGCTTACGTTCATTTTCTCTTCCTACAAGTACACCACATGTGATAAGCATGGGTCATTGTAGCATCACCCAAACATAGATAGTACATGCTGCTTCAGCAACGAAAGGCATGACTCAGTTAACCTGCTCCTGCATTCAGTGGTAAGAAGAGAGGAGTTGGCCTAACGGCTAGGGCGCTCGACCTCGGACCTGGGGAACACGGTTCGAGTCTCGGGAATATCGCGAAAACCTCCTGTGATTCTGGGCAAATCCCCGTGCCTCACAAAATGAATGTGTCCCCTTGTGTAACGTAATTGGTGCTATGTAAAGCGCTCTGAACGTATTAAAAATCTATTTACATGTGAAAATAATGTGCTTTCTTTTGATACTCCATTGTAGTAACCCCACTGGTCTTTTTCTCACTTTTGGGGCTACACTAGATAGTGCGTCCACTTCTCCTTGAGGATTCCTCCTTTTTGCATTTCAGCGGAACATAAGTTCATTTTATCTCGGAGACAGACTTGGGTGGTGCCTGTCTTCCGCATGTGCGTGTTCTCGCCGATCAGGCCTGTGTGGTTAATGTTGTGCAAGCCACTCATATTATGTGTACCTGCGTGGGTGTTCTGTGAGGCTGGTTTTATTTTACCACTTCAAAGCACGGGTCGTTTCCACCATTAGGCCAGACGAGGCGGTCGCCTAGGGCGGCAGAAGGGAGAGGGCGGCAAAAACAAGAGTTTGGGAATTCTGCTCATTTGCACTCGCTCACTGTGACAGTATCAAAGCGGTGGCAGGACTCTGCGTCCCAAACCTCGGCTCCCAGACGGGGACAGGAAATCTGCAGCTGCGGCGCATAACATGCCCTTGAGAGGCACTGGGTGCTGAGGGCAGACCTGGACACAGGACGTTGGGTGGGTCAGGCATACTGGAGGACCACTCTGTGCAGGAGGAGACAGGCGGTGGTGCTCTGTGCTCAGCTTGAGACCCCAGGCCCACAGCCCCGCCCCAACCTCCTGGCCGCCATGGCGGAGGCACCGCTGTGCCTCACCTGGGTGCTTCTGGTGCTGGCCGTGTCCTGCGTGTCCATCAGCCTGGCGTCCAACAACGAATGCCACAACACCTTTGATTAAAACGGCTAGAATGCCAGGGTGAGGTATAGTGCCTGAAACTCAACTTTTGGCCTGGGAGCCTTTCACGGGATTGGAAATGAAAGCCTGTGTCAGACTCGTCAAGGGCCTTGAGTGCACAATTCCAGGAAGCAGCATTGGCTGGGCTGATGAGAGTTGTACACGCCATGCCGACATCACTCCCACCCCGTACCTGCGCATGGCATATTACAGGCACACAGTCGACCTTTCTTCTCTTGCTGTGTGTACTCGACCTTCCGATCCAGACTGGAAGGAACAGCTAGAAGTCCCGGGGTTAGTGGCATTTAAGTGCTGCACCTAGCACCTAGAGGCAGTGTAGCGGCTAGGCCTAGCACGCCTGGGTGTTCTTCGCATTTCTTCCATTAGCAGCACGCTCTTCAGCGCCGAGGGAACCGGTTGTTGTGGACACATGGTTCGCCTCTAGATAGCAGGCCAGGGCGGCAAAGGGATCAACTGCTCAGGTACAGCCACCCGTGGAAAAAAGCTGCATGGGTTGGCGAGTCACGCCCTGTTCACTTCAACCACCAGGGCACATCGGCACGACCTTTCCCTGTGTACCATGTTGGAGAACTGCCCATAGCCCATCCGTCATTCTCCGCATGTTCGTTTATTTTCCCTTCTTCTTACTGTGCAGCTGCAGACACCCCTCCCCAGTCTGCGATCCAGTGAGTCACATGCCTCTTTCCCCAATCCATCTGGTTCGATGTGCACTTTCCCTGCAGCTGCGGTACTTCTAGTTTTGCAATTAGGAAGCATCAGTGGGCCAGCTCTGAAGGGACGGGGAAGCCTTCACTGACTGACCGTGCACTGCAGGATGTTATTCATGATTCTACGCCCCGCCCACCAGAAGGACCCTCACTTTCAGGCACTGAGGCCACACATTGCCAACCCTCGGCTCACGCCGATGAACCAAGGGAACAGTGTCAGACGCGGGATACGGGCGCTTCTGTGAAAGTGGAGCCTGCATCTGGAATTCCCTCCCTGGAACATCTGTACCCCCCTCCAATTTAATGCTCTTCACAACCCCCCTCCCCCTCCCTCCAGATACTGGCGCCCGTCATCGCTTCAGCGTAGCATGCAACCTTCCAGTGATCAGTGCAATGCTGTGACGTATCACACAATGAGTGTAATGAGCATGTGCTGCCTCTCTGACGGCTCTCGGGTTACACTCCTTGAAAGCATGACCCCGGGCCATGTACATGTGAAGCTCTGCAAGAGCTGTATGTACCTGACTGCTCTCCTACTTTGCCTTTGTGCGTCCGCTCCTCCTTGCATTTGATGCTCAAGGCCAGCTTGCACATGCGTAGCCTGGGATCAGTGCTTGCGTTTATTCTTAGGTGCTTTGGCAAGGTGTGCGTTTAAGCGGAGGCATGGTGCAACATATACCTATCTGCGGAGCGCTTCCCTCCATAAAGGTACTTGCACAAGCTTGCACTGCTAACTGTTTTCGTTGGCGAGTGTTGCTCCATTGATAGATTCTTCCCCCTGATTGCACTCTTGTTTTTCTTGCCTTCTGCCCTGCTGTCCGTGTATGATTGCACTCAAGAGATTAGTGTCTGGTCTCCTGCTGGTCACCTTCTGCACAGCCTCACTGGCACGCCGCGGAAACTGTGAGGCATCGAGGCAATGGAGCTAGGATCAAGGTAAGAGGTCTGTGGTCACCTGCCTGCCACCCCTCTCACTACCTCACTCTCTATCTCACTACATAACAACTTCACTCTCTCTCTCTCTATCTCACTACCTCACTCACTCTTTATCTCACTACCTCACTCGCTCTCTTTCTATCTCACTAACTCACTTTCACTCTCTTTCACTACCTCTCGCTCTTTCTCAATACCTCACAACATCACTCTCTGCTTATATCTCACTACCTCACAACATCCCTCTCCCTCACTACCTCACTCTTTCACTACCTAACTCTCTCTATCTCACTACCTCACTCTCTCTCTCACTACCTCACTCTCTCTCTCACTACCTCACTCTCTCTCACTACCTCACTCTCTATTTAAATACCTCACTCTCTCTCTGCTAATGCAATAAGTCTCACATATGCAAAAAATTAAGCTATTGCCAATAGAAATGACAATGCCATTTATTTAGGGATAAACATTTTTTTTTTTAAAAGAGCAATGCCAACAGCTCTAACTATAATATTGCTGAGACCATTGCATTGTAAATGCTTGTTAACAAAGGTGCTGCCCCGCCCTTGTCCCGGAGACCCAACATAACTGCTGTCCTTGCTCCTGTTACATCCTCCAACCAGTCTTCCCTTCCCCACCACTGCACCCACAGGAATGCCACCATGCCCTGACCAGCGAGTTCAAGACACCTCGCTTAATAAAAGTACATTAGCAATGTGGTCGGGTTGGGGGAGGGGGCCCTGGAGGAGCAGGTGGGCTGACTGTGAAAGCATGGCCTTTCACACAGAAGCGGGCCCCATGTCTTTGTGCTGAGCGCGGGGGCCTGGGTAGCTGGACATGCCTAGGGCTGGCCCTGGCAAAGATTTAGGAGTTGATATTAAAGAGGCAATTACTATCCAGTTCGCCACATAAATAGCACTACGATATATAAAGTATGCATTCTGTCCCCCTCTCCTCCTTGCCTCACTTAGCTGTCAAGTTGGGATCGTCACCATAGTCCTTATTAGAGGTGGGCGAACCACTGAAAGCTCGACCCGAGTCAAATCGAGGTCCTCTTGGAACCTTGATCTCACAACGAGCTACGATATCCCCGGAGCCAATGTAGTCTAATGGCTGCAGCTGTCGTCAATGCAACATGTGCAGCCAGGTTTGAATCCTCGCCTCGATTCAGCACCATGTGAATAAGGCAAATCTACCTATGCCAAAAAAGTGTTACATCTGTTCTGAGGCGCTCTTGTGTCCTTGGGCCGTGGTCGCTCTATGTAAAACTGCGGAGAATAAAATATGGATTCTGTCCGGCCCTTCACTCTAATCTCATCCTCCTAGAAATAAGCATAAATAATTGACCTTTGTTTTCAGATAGAGAGAGACCTTTTTTGGCTGAATTGCATTTTTTTTTTATATATATATTTTTATTACATTTTTTTCCAAAAAAGCTCACATTACAATGTTACATGTACATCCCAATAATCGGTAAGTGAGCAGTTGATCAGTGAACACATCAACAAGGTCCGGCAAGGGTACAGGAAGCAGAAGTATGCTTGACTGCGCTGTTGAGCAAGTGTGAAGGGGGGGAACCAGGGTGTATGAACTGGGACTGTAATGTGGGGAGAGGGAGAGGGGGGGGGTTGCGGGGCTAGGGGTAGAACCAGTGGAGGGAGTGCAGAGCGTGTCAGCAGACATCTGTCAGTCAGGGTCAGTCTTGCTGCTATGGAGATGTACCTGTAGGTATGTACTCGTGTGGACTGGCCGCTTGTGGGCGGAGCGGGGTCTGGATGGGGGTGCGGGCGTATCTCAGCGTATACAAGGTGCTCCGGGCGGCCTAGGGGGTCTCAGGGGAATCCACACTTTTTTGGCTGAATTGCATAGTGTAAAACTGGGCAATTTGAGATCAATCCTGGCTTCCCTGCTTGACCAAACTCTGTGATCCTAGGCAAGTATTTTATTTTACAGAGTTGCATTTTGCTTCATTATCACATACAAGAGAACCTTCATATATGTGAATTCAGCTTGTCTGCCGTAAAAACAAAATAACCCATCTTTTGTTTGATTTATTAGACTAAACCTTGCGTCCATGTATAATAAAAATGTAGCCCACACATACATGTATATATGGAACACAAAACCCCTGACATGCCTCTTATTTCACTAATGGTATTGTCATCAGAGTGGGGGTAGACCTGTTTCTCCGGTCATATTTAAAAACTCAATAAATATATATAACTAAAGCATGATGTGATGGTGCACTGTCATTTACAAACAGACTTTTTCTATTGAAATGGCCACACAGTTTCCCTCTGACATGCAGTTTTATGGATAAAGATAAAAAGCATGTAAGTGATAATGTGTGGAAATCGGACTCCAGCAAATATTTATCATTTGCACATCACCAGGAAAAGGTTTCTTATTTGTTTTGATCCTATTAAAATCTTTGTTTCCATCTCACTTAAGAAGTACAAAAAAGCGCTACAGAAATATATTTTAAAATATTTGTACAGTTCATTAACAAGCTATTTAAATGTGTGTCCAGCTCGATTGTCATAAAGTTCACATTACAAAACCTCCTAACTTTGCCATTAGAGAGAGAAAAAAACAATCTCTTGAATAAATAAGCATGAATTGGTAGGAATACATAAGCTGACATTTGACCTCTTTCTTTTAATGTACAGCAAATGTGACACAGTGAAAACAAGATTTCAAGGTATCTTTATTGCTCATTCACTTTCTGAATGAACAGTACACCTGTTATTTGCCAGCTAGCGCTCTCTCTCTCCAGACTGGGCTAGCAGACCCTAAAAATTGGTTGCCTTGATAAAATCTGACTCTCCATAGTGAATGGGCGAGTAGATTTCTCGAGACCTGCATATAATCTGATGTAACCAACTGTTTCCATGAAGAGCAGAGTCAAGACTGATTTGCATATATATGGCTGGGTCCAAATTGAGGTGGGATGGTGAGCAAAAGAACAGGGGGTTGGGATACCACCCAGAGCAATTGCCAGTGGTTAGACAAATTGCAAGCATTCCTCTCATCACCTTTTATGTGTTTCAGGTCCTCGGCCCCCCGACTGTCCACACCCTCCTTAGAACATTCTTTGTACTGTCTGGACAATGGACTACATTTTATTTCCCACTTCGCTCTTTCTCTTTGCATCATCACCATTCCTTGTATCATCTCTGCAAAGCCACTCCAACTCCCTGGATGTAAGACTTTAGTTATTTAAAACCGACCGTAACCTGGAGAAGGCAGCAGACTAACATAGAGAAAGAAGTAAGGGGGTGAAGGCCTTCTGTAGTGGTGGTCCTCCTAATGTACATGTCTGCACTCAATTACTTGTAACGGTTTTGGAATTTCACTTCTCCTTGCAGAGTCTGGCTCCAGAGCCTTCTGATAGCTCTACGTCATAAGCACTATCGACCTTAAAGTTCTCATAGACTTCTCAGACCACACAGGCCTGCAATCGATAGACAATAATTTGGACTACCTCTTCGCTCCTTAATGCTCTGGTCTTAAAAGGCCTGACACAACTCCTATGTAGCATAATAGGCAAACATCACATACCTCAACATTTTCCAGAGCTGGAAGCTCTTGAAAAGAGGTTTTTTAATGAACGCGCAACTACTTGAGCCTGTGAAAGCTGGACGAATGTGGCCAATTGCTTCACTCCAGCCTAAACTTATTACCATCCAAAATTAAAAGCTTCTCCTTGGAACAACCCAAACAATCTCATCGCAACCCCCTCTCCCAGGATGTCCAACCTCCTTTTCAACACTCCTTCAACTAAGGCCAAGACATGCTCAATCAAATATTGATTTAAAAACACGAAGGAGGTGCTGTAGAACCACCCCGCCCCCTTTTTTTTTTTTTTTTTTTGCAACCACAAAAGATCCAATGCACTTGGCCCCACGGAACGACTCGCCCATCGTTCACCCGACCACTAAGGGTGGTGACAACAGTAACAATTGCACAAATCCACATCTGCAATGAGAAAATAAAGGTTATACTGATGGTAACCCTCGACCATAGACACTCCAAAATCTACAGTAAGGGACTCGGTTATTACAGCTGTACCAGAGGTCCCAACGACACAACTAGAACATCCACTGTCAACTTTGTCTAGTTTCTATCAACTCAATTTTACTGCCGGCTAGTAGTCCTCTAAAATGGCATTCGCACAAACTAGAATTTTAGATGGACTTAATACAATTCTTGGTTAACCATATAGCAAATTTAGATTTGAAATTCAGCAAATTGATAGCCATATTACTTCCAAAGTACCACCTACCGATGCTTGCACTCCAATAGCAGATAAACTGGACATGCTTCTTAATTTGTTGAAACATTAAAGATAAATGGCCTAAAATTAGATCCTGCTCCTCGTGACAACAGCTGTACATGACATATAGCCAACTCTGACATATCTTTGGAGGCATTTTTTGCACAAGTCGGCGACCCCGTCTGAAACTCTGATCGACCTCCCCTGACCAACATGGAAACCTACAGATCCAAACAAAGGTACAGATCCAAACACTGATACAGATCCAAACACAGGTATGGTCACAGAAACCCTGGAAGACACTGCCTCCCCTTCTGCCCCTCAGTGTGCCTTCGTATTTACATCTTTTAAAAATGTTTTGTGTTTATTAACCAGAAAAACACCTGCTTCAGAAGACATTACAAGGTACATAGTATGGAGATAGGCATTTACAAATGCAGAGCTAGTAGAAGTCAAGCCTCCCAGTGTCGCTCCCCCTACCCCACCCCCCCTTTCCAACTAGTTAGACGGAGAAAATAGCCTTACAACGTGTTTCTTAAAATGAATGTTTCCTGTTATGTTGGGGGCTGATCTGTTCTCCCAGGCACCCCATATCTTTTCCCATTTGCGTGGGCATCCCCATCTCTGGTATATTGTCTGCTCAGCCCGCTGGCACCAGTCTAAATAATTTTCCCAGGACTGTAGTGTTGGGGCTACGCTGGCACCACGTGCTCAGGCAATGTTTCGCTTTTCCACCATTCCTGCCAGGGCAAGCCATGTTGTAGCCCATTTGGACCATACTATTTCGCCTGACACCCCCTGGATATGCCATCTCGCCTCTATTGGGACCTGCTCTCCCACTACCATTGTCATCACTCGAGCCAGTGCAGGGGGAGGAGTCCTAAACCATGGACTTCAAACGAAGGGGAGGACCCCTGTTCACCTCCAGCCAGATGATCGGATTAAGGAAGGAATGAGCACATGTAAGGGGGAGAGACTATGGAGAATAGCCATCCTAGGGGTGTGTCTAGCAGGGTCGTCTCTCCATGCTGAAATTGACATATTGAATTTTTGAACCATAGTTGTTTCTGGGTTAGCTGGTTTGCCACACACTGCAGGAAGTGGTCAGACCTTTGGGTGGAACCCTGCAGCTCATTCAACAGGAGTGCCCTCCTGCTTGACAAAGAACACTGAATAAGTATCTGAGAGGGGCGCTGCCTCTCAGATCTGCTGCTTAAAACTTAAGAGAATCAGAAGGGTCTTTGCTGAAGAGTTTGATGTGTATTTCCAAAGGCCTGCACTTTTACGTTTGCGTCTTTTTGCACCATTTGAAACTACAGCCCTGTGGATCAAACCTGCGTCAAAAGGACTAAAGACTGGACTTCTGCAAGCTACAGGTTAACAGAGCTCACCTGGACCATCACCACAAAGAATCTCCAGCCTGGAGTACTACCAGTGAATTTGTAAGGGTTTTTCCAAGTGGATTGTGGGAATTGAAGTCTCACGCTTTCAAGGACCCTCTTGGAGATTCCAGAACCATGGATTGTGTGTTGGATACTTTGAGACCCGCAAGAAGAACTTCAGGAAGGAGTTCTAACTGGACCTAGCATGCTGGAGCGGCCTGTACAAGAGTTGCGAGAGATCCTCCAGAAAAATTGCTAAAGGTGAATGTGTCCCTATCAGAGGCATAGAAATGACTAAAAGGGGCACTGTTGGTTTCTAAGCACTAGAAAGTGACTAATCTTTAAAAATTCATATCCCTGGTTCCCTACAGTGGATTTTTTCAGTTTTGGTGTCATTTAAAAGATAAAAATATTTCCTATTTTTATAAATTGGTGTTGGATTTTTATTTTGTGTTATGACTCCATTATTTACTGAATTGGCACTTTAAATGCTTTACATACCTATCTTTGAAGTTAACCCTGCCTGCAGCCACGTTACCAAGGGATGAGCATAGGAATAATTTTGTAAGACCTATTCTGACCCCTATACTGTGTTAGTGGCCATCTTGCCAGTGGCAGACCTACATTTGCTACTACCAATAATCCACTTTCCAACTGACAGTAAATGAAAGATGCGAGGAGCTGTTACTGCACACATAAGCATAACAAGTTTATTTATAAAGTGTCCTCTGTCCGCAGAGACAGCGCGTTTTGGACACAATGTGTCTTTAATGCATTGCTAAACTGTCTCTGTGGACATAGGAGAGAGGGCACTTCATAAATTATCTGGTTCTTTGAAAAGTGTCACACTTCACCTGTGTGGAAGTTGTTTTAACATCTGAATGGCTGCAAAACTCTTGTTTTTGAGAAAGAAAAGGTGACCCTGGGAAAAACTACATTAAATGTGGGTTTGTCAAAAAAAAGTGTTTCTTCCGAGTTTAATCTTACTCTGCCCTTTTATTTCTTCAGGTCAATTTAAACAAGCAACAGGAGAGAGATGTTGGTGCTAATTAAAGCTGGGTGGGTTGTCAATGTAATACTAGCAGCAGACAGCATAGAGTAAATAAGCAGGAGGGAGCCAAGGAGAGGGAGGGAGGGAGCATCTGTCAGTAGTAAATTCTAAACAAGCAGTAGCAGATTGCAGGAAAGAATGTTGTGCGTGTGATAGGAGAAAGCCATTTAAGAAAATAGTGCCCACAAACAGTTAATAAAACATTCTGCATAACACCACAGTAAGGGGACCAGTCCTCATGGGAGCTTACAAAGAAAGTCATGGAGGGAATAACAAGCCTATTGACTCATCAAAAGCCATCATTTACAAAGGACAGGAAGAAAAGCCAATTGTAAAGATGGGCGGAGCTTAATGCACATATACTGAATACTGACCTAAAACAGCATACATAAGGCATGCTCACAGCCACGCCCCTCCCACACATACTTATGATATAGTCCAACACTCATACAAATTCGCAAAGTGAAACAACACGCACATCATTGATTCATGCTGACATCACTTCACCCATCACCAAGGTAATGTCGCCCAGGAGTCCGCATACAGTTTGCTCTGGGCGACAACAGTGTTGTGACCGAAGTCCTAGTTAAAGACAATCGCACAAATGTGTAAGAAAGCTGCATTAATCCACAGGGAAAAATATTAGTTGGAACTTTTGTCCCTCATTTTCACGCAATAGAAGATACGTCATTCAAATCAGTAGTAAAGTTCTGCAGCTTTTCCAGCATACACAGGCATGACACACACATAATCAGAAGACCTCATTTGGGTACCATTTTTTTTTTACGGCATTTCAGCTCACTCCTGGTGTAGGCGCCATCACAGTAATCTTTAGAACAAAACTATGGCATAGCGAGTGTTACAGAAGAAATCTACGCGAGGCATCACTTTTCAGTGTAGGCAGACCTAGAAATTACCCATTCGTACTGACCAGGCCTCTATACAGCGTGAAACCTAGGGTCAACTTAAGAGTTTTGTCAGGATGCTAACGGACCCACAACCCCTTCCTCATACCTCAACAAACAGATCCACATGCACATCAAAGATAATAGTTCAAGAGTTTGTTCTCACTTTCACCTCTGTTAGAGAAAATGTAGCAGATTGAAGCTTGCTTGCCGCAACATTAGCCTCAAATAACTCCACTTATTCTTTGCACGGCCCACTTTGAACACACAAACAACAGTACAGCACCCAGCGGTCACTCATATTTTGTAAAGCTGTCTGCCACTACTGGCACAGGACGGCACTTTGAATTTCTTAAAATTATTGAAAAGTTTTTGTCTGCATGAAACTTGGGGCACTGAACAGGCCTCTCTATAGGAGGGTTTGAAGAAATCTGCAACCCTGCCCAAAGGTGCAGCAACTTTGGTAGAGCATCAGGCGACTTATCTGTACATGTGTCAACCCCCACAAACCTATCAGCCTCCACTCTAGCTTGTGGCACTTAACCATCTCATAAATGCTGGCACAAGCATTTCAATTCTCATCAATGTGTACCTGAACCTCCACATGGCGCTCTTGAAACGATATGAGACTCTTTGCAAAACCATAACAGAACTATTCCCACCACACGCAAAATCATTGAACGGGTCTCTTCAGTCAGGCCACCACAGGATTCAAAGATATTTGCACTGGGGCAAGAATTGTTGATATTTTTGCTTCACATAATTTGTTCTTGCTATAAACTCTACACGTCTGTAATCATCTCGGGCAGGCCTTCCCCCATCACATGTTGTAGTTTGTCCACACCTGACTTTCCTTGACGCCGGGGGGTTACCGTTGCTGCCGCCACTGGTGCCGCTGGGTTCCTGACGCTGACAGCTCCTCCCGCCGCCGGTGCTCATCACCTGCACGGCTGCTGTGGGGTGGAACTGCAGCTCCCAGCAGGCATTGCGAGCCGACGCCCAGCCGCTTCCCGTCACCACGCGCCCGGAGGCGCTGTAAAAGGAAGAGGCTCGCTCCGCATCGCGGACGGCGCCCGGGCAGAGGGCGGGCCGTCTGTGGTCGTCCGGGGCCGGAGGAGGCCGGGACGGGCCACGGACCCTGGATCATCCTCGCTGGACCATACAAACTGTGAGCTCCCTCCCTTGCAAACTCTAATGACTGTATCTAAGCTCTGTCGGACAAACCTGTGAACATTTTAACGTAGGTCACTATAACTAGGGGCAATGTCTAAATCAAGGGCTGTAAAAATTCCCCCCGAGACTAGGACAATGGATAACTATCTAGTTAAGGTAGTTAGCAAAATTAATAAAGAAAGGCGATTGTCTCTAAACCGGCTAAGCCCGCAGGCTTTACCAGCAAGCCCTAAATCCCCTGTAGCTGCTTCTGGGTCGGGGGTTAGCCTCAATCCAGACTCATTTGGTGGCAGCTTTATTGAGGTTCCTCTAGCAGAAAGGGAGTAGTTAGATGGGGAAGAATCACCAGAGATAAGACCCTGCATGCCACCGACCATTTTGCCTAGGCCCCCAGCTACTTCAGCTACCTCTTCCACGGAGCAGACACCAGTACGTAGGGTTGCGAGGCCGGTGAGGGCTTGCAGAAAGACACAGGCAAAAAGGGGAGGGGGCAGAAAAGCAAAGCCTGCAAGGAGCATACCGACAACCTCAGGGGGCTCGCCAGAAAGTATGAATAATGGTAGTAATGATGATACACCTATGCTCCCCGCCTACACAGAGTTGTTGGCGGGTATCATTGAGGCCAAACTGGAACTTATAATTAAACCCTTGGTAGCAAAATTAGATGAGGTCATGTTGGAGGTTACAAGACTTGGAGAAATTTTAAACTCTGACATAACACAAACTAACACACAAAGGATCCCAAAGGCACCTAATAATCTGGTGGGAGTTGAAGGCAGTAGCAGTAACAAGGGGGGAAAGGGAGGAAAGTAACACCAACTATTAAACCTGCACCCATACCCCAAACAAACCCGCGTGCCACTCCTACACCACCCCACCCACCCCAATCACTAGTACTAGCGAACCAGCCTTCAACATCGAATTCTGGCAGTCAAAATATTAACACGGGGGGAATAGAGGTGGAAGAAACGCCCCCAAGAAAAGAGCTGTAGCTAACTTACCCCCTGAGTGTGTCCCATACACAGTAGTTTTAACAAATGTCCCGGAAGTGGATTCACAGCTTATAGATTCTATGCTAGAAACCCACGAAGCATTAAAAAACAAATCAATGGCGTGGCTAGGAAAGAACTGTGGTTACCCACATGCCTTTGCCAACGACATAATATCAACAGAGCGAGTTAGTTGGGTAGGAAATTCCAGGAAGACTACTAGCGGGGACTGCATTATTGTGACCTTTAAGCACCCGCAACACGTGGCGACAGTCCTCCTCAGGGCAGCCTCTCTACCAATAGGGGTTAATATTGTATGTGCACGGCCACTTGGGTTTTTCTATAACCATCTTACCAATAGCAGGACCCCCCAACCGGCCCAGTCTAATAACCCTGTTTTTTGTTATGGGAGTGGACCTCCCTGTTATATGGAAAGCAGTCATCAACATCCAAGCAGGCAGTACCGATACTGCCAACGTATGGATAGACAGTATAACCCATTTGTGCAACCCTTACAACTGTCTAATCGATACACCCCCCTATCCTCAATGGAGGAAAATGATTGACTCTTACCCAAACACAGTACCAATGTTGAATCTTTAGTTCCTGCACTTAGAATAGCCACATGTAATATAGCAGGAATTAAGGCAAAATTGGGAAATGAAGCATGGATTGACACAATAAGAATGTTTGACATTATTGCATTCCAAGAGACCTGGGATCCATGTGATAGTTTTTCCTTGGATGGATATAGCCATTTTTGTATTCCGGCTGTAACTAGTGTCGCAGGCAGAGCCAAGGGTGGCTTGTTAAGTCTTTTTAAAGTTGACATAAAGGGATCTTTAAGGCAATGTGATTCGGGTTCTGAGAATTGTCTTATTGTTGAATTATCTCTCCCGGAACATCCCAAGTTTTTATTTATAAACTTTTATAATTCCAACGCAATTGATTGTACTTTGCAATCCCTGGATAAGTTGGAAATCTTTTTGTCAGTTTACAGTGAAAATTAAAATACCTTTGAAATCATACTCCTTGGGGACCTTAATATCCACCCTTGCAACATGTTGTGTGTCAGTAACGAAGAAGAAGGCCCACCATACTGCTCGCCCATCCACCTCGAACATTCCAAGCAGGGGAGTACTTAGAAAATTTCTTAGCTAGATGGAACTTATATGAGTCAGGATGTGGGGAGGGTGGCGATAGGGTCCCTACTTTTAAGGGAACAGACAACGGCACCATTATTGATGACATCTTCATAACTTCATTTTTATTGAGTAAGGTTTTAATGTATAAAACTGTGGTATCTGTTTTTAGTGATCATAATCCGGTAATTATGGAACTAGCAATTACTGATTTATTTTCTATCAGAAATCACCCACATAAGGGCAGGTCAAATCTCAGAGTTAAAGACCAAGGGCGCAGGTTGAAATGGGACAGAGTAGTCCCCGAAACCTTTTTACAAGAGGTACTGTCCGAAGCTGAGGATGAAGTGGGAGTGTGTTTATCTAGCGGGGCCCAAAACAGTGAAGTGGTACTTGCCTTTGGTAGTATCTGTGGTAAGATCGATCTAAAGCTGACCGTCTGCATTAAGCCAAAGACCTCTTCTATCAAAAGATTGTTTAATAAAAGATGCTCCAAAGCACACAGTGATCTACTTAGCGCTTTGAAGGCAACGCCAAAGGATCCTGTACTTATTACGAGCCTTAGAGCTCAGTATAAAAAAGCCATAGTTGACAGGAAAAAAGAATTGAGAGAGGAAGCCTGGTCCCAGCTACTTGATCCAGTCACTATAAAAAATAGTGGAGAATTCTGGAAGATTGTTAATCAGCCTTTATTCTCAGGTGAGGAGAACTCCCCACTTGAGACCAATATACCAGATGAGGGTTGGATAAAGCATTTCAGTCAAATCTATTCTGATCATAGTGGTGGAGTTGTTGGGGGACCTGCTGTCCGTATTGCTGAGTGTCAGTCAGTGACCTTTGAGCCAGCAGAGGTGGAAAAAGCTATAGATCTGACCCTAAAAAACAAGGCGCCAGGACCCGATGGGGTCCCTGCCGATGTTTTTAAATGCGCTCCCAAATTTTGGGCTAAATTACTTTGTAAGGTTTTTAACACCCTAAGCCATGAAAACATTCCGGAGTCGTGGAAAACATCAATTATTATTCCTGTGTTTAAAAAGGGAAATAGGCAGGATCCCGCCTGCTATAGACCTATCTCATTAATTGACTCCTCAGTCAAAATACTAGGACGGGTCATTTTATCTAAATTAAATGAGTGGGCAAATGATAGAGGTGTCTTGACAAATGTCCAGTATGGATTCAGACCTAAGAGAAGCACGTTAGACCAATGCCTCAATCTGCACCTGTTAGTGGAGAAATATACTAAGGCAAGGGAGGGATCCATGTACCTAGGTTTCATGGATCTCTCGTCAGCGTTTGATCTGGTAAACAGATCAAAGCTATGGACTATCCTGTTAGACATGGGCCTGGATAGGGCATTGGTTAACCTCCTGGCGGACTTGCACTCGGGCCTTAAAGCCACAGTCAGAGCCACCTCTGCGGGGCGGTGCACGGAACCCTTCAACTCAGAAAGGAGGGTCAGGCAAGGTTGTATCCTGGCCCCCCTTCTGTTTACAATATACATAAATGCCCTGGAACCTGCATTGAGAGAGGCGACTCTTGACATCCCGCGTGTAGGGGAGCTGGCTATACCGGTACTCTTATACGCGGATGACGCGGTTTTACTCTCACGCACTGGGGTGGGGTTACAACGCCTCTTGGACGTTTTTGAGAACTTCATGGGGTCATTGGACCTTAAAATAAACGCCAAGAAGTCCCAGATTGTTAATGGGTAGGGCCGCAAGGAAAAAATGCTCTAAAACTTTTTCCTGTGGACAAGAGAAGCTTTGTCAAGTAGCTACCTTCCCTTACTTAGGGATTACTTTTGATAAACGGGGTAACTGGGGACCTCAGCTAAAGAATAGAGTAATATCTGTGGCAAGAACATCTTCGGCCCTTCATGGTTTTTCGAAGAAGTTGGGGGCCAGGCCAATCGTAGCCCTGATGAAAATTTACAGGGCTAAATGCATCTCAGTCGCATCCTATGGCAGTTCAATCTGGGGATATAGGTGCTCGGACTCCCTTCAGATGACAGAAAATAAATTTTTAAGATGTGTCCTTGGCGTCCCACAATCTACTCCTTCTTACACAGTTCATGCGGAACTTGGGGAGGGCTATATCACAGACTTGATAAAAACATCACCCTCAGTAGCGTGGATGAGGATATGGCTAAATAAAGAAATACCCCTGAATCACACCATAATGAAAGATTGTTTATGTTTGGATAAAGTAAACAATATACAGTGGTTGAGATACATTAGGGACAGTCTTACTAAAGTGGGGAGACCTGAGCTATATTCAGCGCCAGAGATGATAACATCCAAAGACATTGCACTAATTAAGGGTGCAATGCGAGAAAAGTTAAGCCTGGAAAGAGAAGAAATGGAACTGAAAAAACCCACTGTGAGGGCTAGCCTAATTCTGTCTTTACATGGTGGCCCAGAAACTTATTTAAATACCGTGAATCACCCTTAACACAGGTTTCTCTTAACTCGATTTCGTTTTAATTTGATACATTTTAATCTTGGTTTTTTCCCTGCATGGAGCACTCCAGAAAAAGCATTGCCATGCTCCTGTGACATGTTTTCCGAACAAAACTCAATGCACTTTGTGATGTTCTGTGGTCATTACACAGATGTGAGGGGAAAGTTTCTTGTACCCATTTTAAAGGAGGCCGGTTTCATACAAGTCAAACCTGCCCTCCTGTACTTACAGTTATTGCAGACTCCTAGGATCATGTTTCATGTAGCTAGCTTTCTAGTGAGTGCTATTAGGATTCGGAACAGGAACAAGAATGATAATTATACCCCATTTTTTAAATGAACTGAGTAAAAACTGTACTTTCTGACCATACTAGTAACTGAAATCATGGTAAACATTGTTGTGGGACTGTTTTAACTTTTGTATGGTGCCACTGTCTTTATATGATATTAAGTTATCGCAATAAAGTATTTTGACTGACTGACTGACACACCTGACTAGATCGTCACAGTTGAGCTTTTTAGTTGCATATGCACCATATTCGCAATTCTACAACTAAACAAGTGTCTATTTGGCCCTAGAACATCATTTAGACTGGAGGCGCCACCAGCTGATTGCTTAAACACGATATGCAACTCAGATCAATCTGGTACTGATGCTCTTATAAAATAGAGCAACATTTCATTGGACGCATTCAAAACATGGCAAGTGTTGTTGCCAACCACCGAGCTGTGTATTAACTTAACCGAAGTTAAGTAGTCCATCTGTACTTGTCTACAATCCTAATATGGATAACATTTAAGAATACAATCGGCTTCTATGAAATCCTCATAGGAGCCTTATCTCTAGTACACTCTTAAAGTTAAGAGACTGAAAATGGGCCTTAAAAGTGCAGGAAAAAACTGCACTTAGAACAAACTTAACAAGGCGACAGCTCAGTACCTACAAAAATAGAAGAGTGCTTTACTGCATCACGTTGTGGGAGGTAAAAACGACCTAATACGATGGTCAGTGGCAAATACTGCAGACTACTAGCCAAAAGTACCAAAAGAAATTCTGGCAATTTGTAAAAAGGCTTGAAAGCAAGCCAGATTTCCTGGGAAATAGGGTATGATAAGCAAAATGGGCTGATCATATAAAATCACTCTACACAAAACCTGATCTGGGGCAATTGGTTTCTATAATCGAGCTAACCCACCAGCATGAAAATCATGACCATTCACTCGAACTGATCATTAAATTTGCTACAGAAGAGGTAATTAAATCAATTAAAGAAAACGGCTCCCCCGGCCCCTAGGGCTTATAGGGCTCCCTGCTCCGAGCAGACCGTGGATATTAGGCACACTGGTAACCCCCCCTGTTTCAAGCATCATTTTAGTACGTCCAAGTCTCCCAGTCCTGGTGTTGGTCCATCAGACACATCATTTATAGCAAGGGGTATCGATCGGATCCATCCAGTTAATGACTAATCGCTCTACTGGACATCAAAGCAAAAGCTGTTGTAAGAATTCTTAGGTGAACTAAAGACTGGATTGACAGCAACAGAATTATGCCATTCCATAAAACTAAATTTAGAGATTATCCATCATTGACAACATCGTGGCTCTGTTATACTTGGCATAAAATTACTACTCTGCATTTTGAAGTCCTTCTATTCACTTGCCTCATTGAGTACTTGTCGGCTTCTCCCGCAATGAAACATCCTAGAATTCAATGTATGACTCACTCTTCTATACCCATCCTGGTAAAGAGGATAGTGGGAACTGTCTCATGTTCATTACTATCAAATGCTGCTGATAGATCATGGAGCATTAATGGATGGCCATTACTCCCATGGCCATCGCCCCGTCGTTGCTAAATACGTAACTTCACCTCACAACAGGAACAAAGTTGCCCTAAAAAGGAAAGACCCATCAATACTGGATACCAAAAGGTGTCTGGCATTCATAGGCTCCTCATGTGAATTGTATTTAAAAAAAAAAATTTTTACAAGCAGCATTGAGAAACAGAAACTTCCAAATCAAATAGGGAATCATTCACGCCTGGTACAATGTTTAACATGATTGCAAAATTGACAAATTCGTATGCCAGGCCCTACAGCAAAAATAATGAGAACAAACACTCCAAGCTTGGTAAAAAACCTTTTGTGTTGGTGAGTATTAATTATATATAGTTTGTATGCATAAATATCCAATAGCTCTTGCATCTATTGATTTACATCTGGACTACCTGGGTTCTTTCAGTGATCTATCACGAGACGGTCAACCAATATCGACAGAAATAAACATTTAGATTTGCCCTGAGGCGTTTATCATCCCCCCTCCCCCCCAAAAAAAAATTATATCAAAATAACCTCTAACCCTATTAACATAAGTAGTCCTCTCAAACACTGTGTTCCAATAAACCTTAATTCTAGAACAGTCATGTGTGTGAGATTAGCGGCTAGTACCTGACTTTGAGGGCAATAAGCAGATAATTAGAAGTCAAAGTGAGCTGTGACTGCACTCTTTGAATGTACCACACAGGGTACAAAAAGTGCATTAAAAGTGGGTGTCCTGGTGTGTGCACTGACCCCAGCACATGTAGAGAACTCAACGATTGCTGCTAGCGACAAGGCTGCCCAGTCTCAAGACACGCTACTTTGAAGGCCCCTTAGGCTTTCAGAGGTTTGACAGTACGTAAACCACTTGAAGCTAAGCAATTTGTTTAATCATTTGTTGCTAGCGTAGGATGTAGGATGTTTTATTCTTCATTCAATGATAAAATGTCAGTCTCCGTGATATTCATAGCACCTTTCATTGTAGAATTTGAATTACTCCGATAATATCTCTCGTCAACAAACCCAATGCATTTTGGGTATAGCAGACCCTTTATCAGAGGTAACTACAATCGAAACGAAAAACATCATATTATGAACCGAAAGTGAGAACCCGTCACCTTACACCAAGGTTATCCATGTATACCAAGTGAATCTGCTGACCACATGTTGGTGAAGACTTACTTGTATCGTATAATGTCAAATAAGTGCGCGCCTTGTGTCTAACCATCAACAAAAGATGTATTAATTAAGACTCCCTGTTTTCCATTTTTACTGATAAATACAGACAGAAAAGAATTTATTTTCCTGTCTTTTTATTTTTAAATGTGGATTAAAAAAAGAAATTGGATTGCTTTTTGAGTGATACTTAATATTGTCTACCACGACTGTGAGTCCAATAGCTGCGTGGATTGACAGGTAAGGGGGTTAAAAAAGAAAGGCATTTTAAGAAAAAGTCTTAAACAGCAGTAGGTAAGTGTATTGAGTTATCTTCTGCTGGCATTCATATCATTGAAACTTGGCAGGTATTCAAGCATGAGTGCATAATTATCAGATAAATGTGGAAATATACTAGTACCAACTTCATTTTTTCACAAAACCCAAAATAAATACAGATAAATGCAAGTAAATTTAGTAAAAAAATGTATATGGATAAATACGGATAAAAATGTCCCAAAAAAGAACATAAAACCAGGAAACTGAGACCTAAATAAAAACACTGCAGTGTACGGTCACTGTTGAAACACATGCCAACTATCACCATTCGTGCAAAAGTATTGCAAAGACCAAGTGAAATAGCGTTCATGCAGCTTCAATAACAGCGTGCTGACATGCCTGTGCAATCCTCAACTTGACAATGCACAACACGTAAACCGGACATTACCTCGCCAATGAAGAGATGGTCATGCATCTTACGAGACAGCGTGCACATGAGCTCACCTTGCTATGCGGAGTATAGAAAACTGTTTAAAGCGACTAGCAACTGGAAGTGAAATCGTCAGCGTGTAGCATCTGTTAGAAGCTGGATGTGGAATTATCCCTGGTGTAAACAAAGCAATCCTCACTGATTAGACTCACTGGTTCATTATTAATAAATATCACAAAAACGAAAGAATATTGTGCAACAGCCAGTCACCTACCTGCTTCTCTAAATGTCGGGCTCAACAGCCTGAGCAGGCGATACTTTGCAAGTCCTTCTCATTCTGTGAATGAGATGCCATGCAGGAACGCTGATTCTAGACCACAATATACCGAGTTATTAAAGGAACGCACCACATCATGCTTTGAACAGAACAACCCGCTGATTTTACACACCGCATTTGAAAGGTGACAGCATAGGGCCATATTGAGCCCAAGGCTCTATTTACAAGATCTACAAGTGTTTTGATGTATCTGTTTATCAAAGCATCCTTGTTCTTCATGTGAATGTTGTGTCCTGAAGATGGTCTTATAGATGGACAACATAAAAGACTAAACTTTGACGCGTCAACCCATTTTGTAGCAATAATTTTGTTTGTAGGAAATCTATTTCCTATCTATAGGCAAGGTTCCACAGAGGTACTCATACTGCGGCCCGGCAAGCCTTCCCTGGCGGCCCGCGGACCTTGCAGACATGTACCCGTGTTTTAAACATTTTTATTTACAGTGTCAGCAAACACCCCTGCGGCAGCGCGACTCAAAGACTATGCTGCTCTGTGGGGGCCGGGCGATTCCCGCCATAGTCAGAGTGCGGCTGCAGGAGGCTAAGAGGTGAACAAAGCCTCATTAAAATGTGAATGGTCTTTTAAAGACCTGTTAAGTAAGTGTGTGCCCGTGCCCTGAAGCTGTCTCAGCCGGGGCACACACAGGCAGGGTAAGATGACAGAGGAAGGTAGAGACAGGGAAGGAGAGTGAGGGAGGGGGAGGGGGAGGGGGAGGGTGAAGGTGAGAGGGGGAGGGAAAGGGAAGGAGAGAGAGGGAGACAAAGGGAAGGAGGGACAGGGAAGGAGAGAGAGGGAGACGGAGGGGAAGGAGGGAGACAGAGGGAAGGAGGGAAAGGGAAGGAGGGAGAGGGAAACGGAGATGGAGACAGAGAGAGTGAGACAAATGGAGACAGAGGGAGGGAGAGAGAGAGAGAGAGAACGAGAGAGAGAGAGAGAGATGTGTGTATGCCGGGACAGGGAAGGAGAGAAAGGGAGACAGAGGGAAGGAGGGAAAGGGAAGGAGAGAGAGGGAGACAGAGGGAGGCAGAGGGAAGGAGGGAAAGGGAAGGAGACAGAGGGAAGGAGGGAGAGGGAAACGGAGATGGAGACAGAGTGAGTGAGACAAATGGAGACAGAGGGAGGGAGAGCGAGAGAGAGAACAAACGAGAGAGAGAGATGTGTGTATGCCGGGTCAGGTGGCTCACTGGACGAAGGCGTCCGCTGCAGGGACCTGTGATCAACCTCATCGTCACAGTTTTGTTTTTGTTGCTCTAGCCCCGCCTCCTCCCCCACTGACCCCGCCCCCACCGGTGCGGCCCTCTGATATAAACCACACTGTAAATTTGGCCCCGGAGAGAAAGTTTGTGAGTACCCATGCACTAAGGTAATTATTTGAAATGGGTCATAGTACATTGGTGACGGGGACAAATTGCATTATGGGAGTGTGGATTTCTGTCACCTCTGCACATGAGAAAAGCTTGTACCCTTAATTTTGTACTTCTGTTTATGGTAAAAATATTTATAGAGCGCGCACATACACCAAACTGTTTCTCGGTGCTAAATATAGTCCTAGCCTGCTGCTTACAGGTCATTCGTACGCCTGTGAAAACAACCATGTTTTTGAAAGTCTCCTAAAAAGAGGGTAGCTTGTAGATGATCTGATTTTAGGAGGAAGAGAATTCTAAAAGTGGGGGCTAAGACTGCGAATGTAGAACCGCCTGGTCTTGTCCGTTTGAAGGTAGGGATAACCAGGAGGTTCAGATGTGATGACCGTAGATTGCGGACGGGGCTATACCTCTGGGTATGGGTATAAACAAATTCTGGCAGGTGCCGTGAAGGGATTTGAAGATAAGGCATCTGATTTTAAATGCACAGCGTTGTGTAACTGGGAGCCAATGTAGCTTCCTCATTAAAGAAGTAACATCTTGCCTTCTCGGCTGGTGATGGATCAGTCTAGCTGCCTGGTTTTGCACCAACTGTAATCTTTTAGTTAAAATACATTGGTAGCCCAAAATAGAGTGAATTAGCATAGTCTTTGTGGGAGATCACCAGGGATAGAACCACCTGGAGCTTCCATAGTGAGAAATCAGGAAAATTAGCAGATCTTCTGGGTTTGGAAAAAGCAGGCAGAGACTACTATTCCAATCTGGGACTTCAGGGAGAGGTGGCTATTGATTGTAACACCTAGACTCTTGTTGCATATCATCTGCGTAGTTAAAAGTGCACACATTTCTTTCTCCTAAAGACTGCCTTTGCGGCAGAAGATACAGATCAAACCGGTGCGAGAACAGGGAAGATCCCTGCGGCATGCCACAGATCAAATTGATATTAGGAGCTGTGAATTGGAAGAGTCATACCGATGTGAGAGTCCATTCCAAGAAGGACGTAAGCCATCTAAGGGCGGACACCTGAATTTCTGCGTCCTTGACATGATCCACCAAAATATCATGGCTGACTGTGTCAAAAGCCGAAGATAAAACAAGGAGCACCATGGCTTGAGTGGTGCCCTTATCTGCTGTTTTCGTCTAAGACAGTCAAAATTACCACCTCAGTAGAATGGGAGGGGCGAAAACCTGCTTGGTGAGTTTCAAGGACTTGAGACTGTTTAATGAAGGAGCAGAGACAGTTCGCAACATAGGCTTCCAAAGAGTTAGCCAAAAAGGGAGGCAGCGCGATGGGGTGATAATTCAACGGGACCAGTCTGTTTGCACCAGTTTTCTAAATAAGAGGGACTATTGCTGCTTCTTTAAAGGCTCTGGGGACAAAATCCAGATATAAAGAATCATTCAGGAGAGAAAGAACAGGGTCAGGGCATACAGAGAACACTTCCCTCCAGCTGTCAGCAGGAGATAGACTTCACCTTAGCCAGCAAATTCAGAAAGTCTTTTCTGCAAATTACAGGGAATTGATACAGAGAACGAGGGTTTCTGAAGGCCGCCAACGCAGCATCAGAGGGAGGGTTCATGGGTATACTGGCTTTAATAGTCGTGCTTTTGTAAAAAAAAAAAAACATTCAGCAAGTAACAGAGTGACTGAGTGGGAGCTACTTTTGCTGTACATGTCTGTATTAGATAGCTCATTAACAATCGCAAATATTTCTTTCGATTTATTTGTAGATTTCAAGATCTTGTTGGAAAAATATTTGGATTTAGATTGTAAACTGGATTTTTTGTGTTTAAGTTTAGCTTGGTAGAAATCTTTTTTTGTCTGGAGAGTAATTCTGTCTCCAGATACGTTCGGTACGGCGCAGGGCTAGATTTTGAAGTTTTAGGTCTTCTAAAAATCATCTTTGGACATCATGCCGCCTGGCTGTTTTGATTTTCATAAGGGGGGGCGTGGATATTACTAGCTGCTGTTAGCCATATTTGATATTTTCTGCACTTTGTTTAACAGAGATGTGATTCGCTGGTGACCACGGTACCCACTAGTTAAAAAGGCGTTAATGTTTGTGATTCCAGTTATAAACTTTGAAAATCGAATACACCCAGCTCCTATTCATATGATGCTGTGCAAGATGAAGAGGTAGACCGTTTCTGTGCTGTGTTTGGGATGATAGCCTAACGTGAAGTTCAAGAGATCATTGCTGGAAATGAGTGATTTTACTGAAGTTGAAAAAGTGTGAAACTGGTGGATTTTGTTCCCCATCCCCCTCCCCTTTAAGGCAAACCGTCTGAGCAGATTTTGGCGAAGGCAGCACTGCTATGTCTTCTAGCAAGAAATTGGCGAGGCAATCTTGTTGCCATTGGATTTTATTCATTTACCTGGAACAAAGGTTTACTGAAATCTACGATTTTAAATGTGTGTAGGTTTTTTGAAGGATGGCCATTTTATTGTGGTTCTCTGTATTATGCTTGAATGCTTATTCATTTGGGAGTCCCTTTTTGGATAATACGGTGCGTGAAGTACGCATTGGCGTGGCTTGAATCTTCATGAATCTGTTTTATGAAGTAGATTCCTTAGGTGAAGAGAATTAGTTATTTGTGTTTTTTTTTGTCTTAGTGCTATTAAGGGTGCTGTAGTTGGGGTTTTCTCAATAGCTTCCCCTTTTTTGTCACAGCTCTTCTAGTGGTATTGACTTTGCTCGTGTATCGAGGGGTCTGAGCGTTTGTCTCAGACGGATGTTTTTTGGGTGAGATGCTAGTTAGTCAATCTTCAGGGGGATTCTTATATGGTATGGTTGTTTTTTGTAGAGATTTTTTAGTGGTCTTCCAAGGATATTCCATAGTTTCATTTGTTCTGTTTTGTATAGACATAAGGAGGTGGTGACAAACAATTTTGCATGCTAATTCATTCAGTCAAGTCTGTTATTCCGAGTGCATGAATATTGTGGAGGAAAAATAGTAATATCCAAGGGTATTTAATTTTGTCAGTTCAGGAATCGGCTCAGCAGGGAACGTGGTAGGAAGGAATGAATGTAGAGTGAACCGGCAGGATACTTGGAGTTGTGTAAGAGGGGGGTAGATAGTGCTGTGGTGGCTCGCATGCTCGTGATTCTTGGGCTGTAACATGCGATCTTAAGTGAACACATCTGCACACTTACCTAATAACTTGATCATTAGCTGTGACTTGCCTCTTTTGTTATTGCAGACGCTGACCGGGAAAGAGATTGAGATTGACATTGAACCCACAGACAAGGTAAGTACCTGTCCTTCAAAAGTCTGTGTGCCTGTGATACTTGAACTACAGTGATGTTTCTGTGGGAAAGTGGCTGCCCCATACCCTCTTGACTTTACCTGTGCAATTGCTACATTATTACAAACAAAAGCACTCAATGTCCCGCCAATCACATGCCATGTCAAGTGAGTTTTTTTTGTTCTGCTGTTTGACAACTCTACTCTAAACAGAAGCATGAGTGTTACATTCCAATCCAAGCCTTTGTGCGCAGCTAGTGTGTGTACTGTATTTGTATTATACAGCTCTTTGGCCATGGGTGGCTAGCTCTACACAATTCTGTCAGTGGATAGTGACCATTCAGCAACTTATTTCAATAGTAGGCTCTGTAGAGCAGTATCCTTGAACTATAACAACAATACTGCTTGAGTGGTGTGTCTGTGCTTCTCTTTCCTTGTGTTTTGAACACAAGGAACAATATTTTCCTTCAAAGTTATTAAGTTTGTGTAAATAACATAACCTGTATTTGTAAAGCGCATGTTCATACCATGGCACTGAATAGCAGATGTTTATCATGTCCCAACAAAATAGTACACGTGTTAGACTTGCCTTTTTTAGCGGGTTCATTCCCAGACTTTTTGCTTTTTGGCCTCCAGTTTTTGACCTTGTATTTTTTGGTTTTAGGACTCTGTCCACTATACGACTGCTATTCAGTGCTAAAGTGGATATGCTCTCCGTGTAAATTGTGTTTAATATGGCTTGGTGATTTCATGATTGGCATATTTGATTTACTACTAAGTCCCTAGTACAGTGCACTCTGTGTGCCGAAGCCTGTAAATCAACTGCTGCTAGATGGCAACTGTCACGACAATGGCAATTCGGTCCCTATTTTATCGACAGATTTCTATTGTGACGAGACCTTCATTGTTGGCACCCGTCTACGACCCATCATCCACGAAGAAAGCATCAGCGAAAACACCGTCAACGAAAGAACCGTCGACGCCGGCACTGTCGTCGAAGGAAATTCCTTCATTAATAATTTCTGCACCGTCTACGCCCCCGTCGACGAGGATATCTCAGACCATGACAGTTATCAAGACTTTTTTACACCCTCCTTTGCAAGACTATAGTAAAGTATCACCTTAACTACCATATCACCTTTTGGAAGGTTATATTGAGGAGGAAGATGGTGAGGATGATGACGGCCTATATTGGGTAGCTTACAGTCCATCCGAGCTACATGTAAAATGCCAGGATGATGAAGAGGAAGATTACCATGAGGCACATTATCAGAAGTAATATATGGCTCTACGTCATACCTATCAATTTAATCCCTGACAGGAACTGCGCCACAGAGAGATGGCTCTTCTACCGCCGTCACTGATTCAGGATCTGCAAGCCATGTTAGCAGATTACCAACAAAGATTCCCTCCTCAACAAATTCCACCAGAAAACCCTGTTCCGCAACAGGAGGTACCAACAACAGTACCAGAGCCTCAAGTACCTAGTACACTGGCTAATGTAACTAGTCCAGTTCCAGATGACCCTGAAGATCAGAACACTTTGTCTTGGAAGAGGAAGTGGAAAAAGGCAAATTACCTGATCCGGATCCTTGAGATGACTATTTAATCCCGACCCCATTCCCTCCTCCACACTTACCTTCAGATTCTCCCCCAGAGGACATTGGGAGTTTCACAATTTAAAGCAGAGGGCAGCCAATAGGTCCTACTTACCTATCACTGTGAAACAAACATACATTTTTCTATATGATTTTATAGAGGACATAAGAAAGGTTATATGTTCGATTCCTATTATCCACTATAAATGGCAGGAGGGTGTAAAGATTATGAAGATGCCAGCATCCATACCAGCGGTACTGCCTCATGTAGAGAAAAAATATAGAGCTCCGGAAGACAGGCCATCTTGCTTTGTTGGACATCCAAGGCCAGATTCTGTCATCTGTCAGGCCGTACAGAGACTTTTGAAGAATTCGGCGACACCAATTACTACTCCTCCAGACAGGGACGTCGGATGGACCTTATGGGAACGAAATTTTCGTCAATGGCAACTGCAACAATTCGAGCAGCAAATGCTTTAGCCATTATCAGCCGCTATGACCGTCAAATGTGGTCCAATATGGCAGGACTGATAGACCTCATCCCGGAGGAAAACAGACAGGACTCCCGAAAGATCTTATTGGAGGGTGAACAGGCTGCCTCTGAAACAATTGATTGTACCCTAGACATAGCAAACTCAAGTTTTAGGTACTTGACGGGAGCGACAGTACTTCGACGCCAGGGGTGGCTGAAAGCTACTACCTTAAGACCTAAGGGTCAGGTTAAGATTCTGGACATGGAGTATGATGAAGAGTCGCTTTTTGGAAAACATTTAGATGAGGCTCTTTTGGCGATAAAGAATGATACGGATTCCGCAAAGTCATTGGGAGCTCTGCAATATAGCAAAGTACTTTTTAGAGGCGCCAGAGGGTGAGGGCTCACCACCTACAAAGGCGTATATCAAAGAACTCAACAATATCAGTCTCCATATCGCCAATCTTATATTCCGCCATCGTATCGCCAATCATCAACAGCTGGTTTCTCTCGCCAGGGAGGCCGCAAGCAAACACTGCAACAGGGCTGTGACTCTAGCAGAAAGCAATGAGTAAGTCAGGGTACCTGTCAAATTTCTCTCCCTGCCCGTGGGTGCGAAAATTTCTGCTTATGCACAGCGGTGGCAAGAGATAACATCAGACCGCTGGGTGTTGGACCTAGTCACTAAGGCTCACACCCTAGAATTTATTCAAAAACTCCCTATTACTCCGCCCAGGGATTCCCCTCCCCTTCAGTGATTACGAAAAGAAGTCTTGATCATGCTCTTCAAGTAAGCTATAAAAGAAGTACCATCCACTCAGAGGAAGAGTTTTCTACTCTCATTTCTTCCTAATACAAAAGAAGTCGGGAGAATGGCGACCGATTGTGGACCTAAGGAAACTCAAGTTTCTCAAAAAACAGACGTTCAGGATGGTAACACTCTATTTTTGGATGCTTCAACAAAGGAGATTTCATGACTTCTCTCGACATGGAAGATGCATATTTTCATATCCCAATCCACCCAAAGCAACGGAAATGACTGTGGTTCACAGTGGCTGGTACCCTCTGTTAATTCAATGTGCTCCCGTTTGGTCTAAAATTGGCACCAGGGATTTTCACCAAGTGCGTAGCACCAGTAGCAGCGGTCTTGCGATTTGAGGGTTTCAAGTTATTCCATACCTCAACGATTGGCTGCATCAGAGCAGTAAGCCGATCAAACAGCTGCAGCTTGTCTCCATCTATTCAAAAAATTGGGACTCACTCTAAACGGGTAAAAATCTAATTTGCGTCCAACTCAAATAATTTCATTTCCAGAAGCAATGCAAAGTATTCTTGTCTCAAGAGAGACCTATTCGACTACAAAGGTTGGCAAGGACCATTTAAAAAAGAAAATCCGTTTCTGTACGAGTATTCAAATCGCTTCTATGGATGTACACGTCAAACTTAGTACCTTTAGCAAGACTAAAGATGAGAACTCTGCAGGAGGAACTACAGAAACATTAGCAACAAGGTTTGGGATCTTTCGAAGATGTAATTCGGATCACAACAAGGATGGTGAAAACACTTCAATGGTGGTCTCAAACGGCAAATCTTGTTCAAGGTCTAACCTTTCTACAAAGTTTTCCAGATTTCATTCTGACAACAGACTCTCCCATGGAGGGATGGGGAGGTCATCTGCAGGATTTACAAATCCAGGGAAAGTGGTCTTTGATACGGAAAAGACAACACATCAACAGATTGGAGCTAAAGGCCATATTTTTATCTCTCCAGGCTTTCCTTCCGAGAATACGAGGTTCCTCAGTGCTGGTCCGTATGGACAATACGACCAGCATGTGCTATATAAACAAACAAGGAGTAACGAAATCCATAACTCTTATCTCAAGAGGCTCGGGAATTATGGGAATGGACGACGCTCCATGGAATCTCGTTGAGGTCCGAGCATGTCGGGGGTCTACACAATACCTTGGCAGATACACTAAGCAGGTCTCAGTCCAGCTGCCATGAGTGGGAGCTAGAGCAAACGCAGGTGAACAGGATCTTTCACAGACGGGGGGGAAAACAGCTCTGGACCTGTTTGCAACGAGCCAGTTTTATGCCAGCAGGTTCCAACAACCTGGGGTCAAGGGGGAATGCCCTTTTAATGCGGTGGTCATATTTATGCCTATGCCTCCCCCCGACCCCCAGCCCTTTAATCCCCAGGGTACTAATCAAGATGAAGTCGGAAGGCTCTCGCCTAATTTTGATTGAACCACGTTGACCTAGGCAGTATTGGTTGCCAGAGCTACTTCTATTGTCACAGGACAAACCCATTCGTCTTCATCCGTCACCAACAATGTTATCGAGGAACAAGTGTCAAGGGATTCATCCGGATCCACGTTCTCTTCACTTGCAGGCATGGCTTCTTAATTCCTAGAGTTAGACCTCCATATCCATATCGGCTCCGCAGCGGAGCCGCGTTGGGGGCAGCAAGGCAGAGACTTTCCCCCCGCAATCGATGCATATTGGCTCGACATACCCCCCCCCCCACCCCCCACGTTAAGAGGCTCATGAGGCACATCATACTATGAGAATATGTTTGCTAATCGCAGATACCTCCTTGATTTTTGATTTAGGTACACATTAGCCTTTATTTAATTGTATCACTTTTCTGTAAAGTACAGATTTTGGTAAGAAAACGTGAGTACGGTGGGGATTTGTGCACCCCGTCCTGAAGGAGTTCCACTCCGAAATATGTTGACGCACACGAGGTGATGTACATTATATTACATAAGAACCTCACAACGCACCATTTTAATAGTACCAGCTCGGGGGCCCATTACATTTTTTTTAGTATATCCCACGAGCCAGGCACTTCTTAACCATCACTTAAACACTTCAAACCCCACTACTCACTTAATATCACAAACACCCTCACACACACCTCACATAGTCTGTGTAAATAGTGCTCCCGCGTAGACGTAGGTCGTAGCACGCCGCATCCCGTAGAGGGGTGCGAAGACCCCAATGATGAAGCATGACACCAAGGGACCTTTTGGTGTGTGAGGGGTATTTAAAGAACACATTTAAAGAACACTACGTGCTCCCCACCATTGTAGGGACCACCTATCCCCACATGTGGATTCCAATTGTTTATATATACTTGGCTAGGGAGAACGAATCCACACCTTCTCTCTCCCCTTTTTTTTGTTTTCTTGTGTTAGACTAGATATGCCATGCTGCGACATAGAAGAATGTACACAAGTTCACAAGACACTACTGCCTCCAGTCTGTGCAAAGGGAGGATGCAGTGGTTGGACAGGCTGTGTTGCGTCATCTTTTTAACTAAGTTCATATTCTTTCAATTTCATAAAAAAACACTTTCTTGTTGTTTTCTTCCTCTAATTTGAATTGGATTAAGTAATCAAACAACTGTATTTGGCACTTTGTACCTTAATGATTTATGAGATGTATGTTAATGGTTATATCAACTCTCTCTCTGTTTTAACATTTCTGTAGAGTATAATGCTTGGTGCATGCATTGTGTAAAAGGTAGTGGATAACTATTGGGAGTTAAAAATTACGTCTCCCACCTTCCGCTAACAACAGTACAATTAGGGTACTGCTTGCTATTCTGATTCAGGCATGTGAATCTATGAAAGTTACCCCAAAACTGGATAAGAAATCAAGTTACTTACCTGTAACTGCAGTTATCCAGTATTGGTAGCTTTCATAGATTCACATGCAACCCACCCTCCTCCCTGTGGAGTCAGTTCTCATTGAGTTTGGGTATAGTTACTTCCCACTTGAGCTTGGAAAAACTGCAGGGAACTTGCCTCTGCTGGGATGGTGCTCCCAGCTGATTGGCTGGAGCCAATCTTTGGTTCTTTTTTTAAAAGGACATATGTAGGCTACTATTGTATGACCTTTTTAGCCTATTTATAATTTATGGCACTGCTTTTGTATTTTACCGTGGGACTCCGGGGACGGGGAATGATTCAGGCATGTGAAAGATAACAATACTGGATAACTGTAGTTACAGGTAAGTAACTTGTTTTCTTCTCCATTCTTGGATCTTTCATAGATTCACATGCTTGACTCAGAATAGTTGAAAGTGAATAATATATCAAAATATACATCAATATGCACATACATAACATACAGTATATAGAAAGGTGGGAAATAAGAGAGGCCCACCTTATTGGAATAAAGGACGTAGAACTGCTTGTCCTACAGCTGCAACAGAGTTCTCTTTGGTAGCCAGACAATAATGCAGAGTAAAGAAAAGCGTGCCTGCTGGACCAGGTTGCTTCACTGCAAATCTGTTGTCTGGGCACACCGGCAAAGAGAGGTGTTGATGTAGAAACAACTCTGGTTTAGTGGGCCTTAGCTGTAGTAGATCATGGTTCTCCAGTATTGGTATCTTTCATATTCTCATGCGGCCCACCCTCCTAATCATAGAGGCTCCCCTGGGTTTTATTCTCATGTGGGATATATCATTCTCACTTGTGCTAGATGATCTGATGGACTGGAGCCTCTGTGGTGAGGGTTCTAAATGGTGCTGTCGCCTGAATGGCTGAACTTTGGGCCATTTCTAATGACATTGATGCGCTATTAACGTGAATGTTTTTTTCTTCATTACCTTCAATGTTAAAGTTTTACTTGCTGCTTTATATTTACCATGGGACTCCAGCTTCAGGGAATGATTCAAGCATGTGAATCTATAAAGGATACCACTGCTCGGAGAACCACCGTTACAGGTAAGTAACTTATTTCTTAAACTGGATAGTAGTTATTTACTGTGTTTTGATTGCAAATGGGCAGTATGAAATGCTGTATAAAACTCTAAGTACTATACCAGACATCTTCCTTTTGTGGCAAAAAAAAGGCATATGCTCTCTTTATTCTCAGCATTGACCTAAATGGTGGCTTGTTGTACATAATGTGAAGCTTACAAGTTCTGACATTAAGTGTGTTATTTTACAACTAAACATTTATCATTATAAAGACTTTTAGAAACAGTGTGCCTTACAGGGCCATTCCGGGGTCAGAGTGTGCTGTTCAGGTGCCCATTTTGGAAATGACCCAAATAAACAAGAGGGTAAACCCAGTACTCCTAGGTACTAGGGTAACTATAGCCATAAAAGTGCACAGTTTTCCTTCAGATTCTTTATGTGCCGTCTTGATTAAAGGAAACCTATGTGAGTGCTAGCAGAAAATCACACATCAATAAATGATCATTTTAACATATACCAATGTGCTCCTAGTGATGGTGCAATGGAAGGGTAGAAGTGCAAGCAGTGACAAAGAATGCAAAAGCAATATATCTACAATTTTCATTGGTCACATAGACCGATTAATCCAGGACGTGACTTACAACCGTTCAGTGATGACATTTTCACAATCCATTGATGATCTGTTGGTGTTTTGACCCTCGGATTTACTTAAAAGAGTGCTTCTTCAAGTAACAATGCAAAGTACTAGTATGACTGCTCTTTTGCAAATCAAGGCAATATTTCTTAGACGCCTTAGTCAGCAAATTTATAGTTATGCAGACTCCTAAACCACCTCTTTACTGGAAACGCAATGCTTTGTCCTTGATCATCGCAATGCACTGTCTCACTCAATGATGGGTAGGATTTTATGTTAGCACTCCAAGATGTACCCGTTAATTCAAAGATTGCATTTGAATGAGTCTGTAGGAACACTAAGGGGGCACATGCATCATTCTAAATACTGATAGCACAGATTCATAGAATCTGCCCCTTTACGACCAGTATGTTTGCGTATGGGATCCATCAACCCAAATGCAAATTAACAATGTAAGTAATCGCAAAAGTTGCGATTTACTTAAATTGTGAATGCATTTAGGTAATCGCAAATTGCGATTCCCTAAATGCAATGCATGATGCAATTTTAAACAGCGATTTTACAATTGGGAATCGCAAATTACCATCAATTTAAAGTTGATGGTACTTTGCGAAAACTTTGAGAAATGCACAAAGTGCATTTTTCAAAGTTCTATGTTATACACACAGATGCCCGTGGGGCATTTGTGTGCGCAACGCAACGTGTGGTCACATGGCAGTTCTATGTTATACACACAGATGCCCGTGGGGCATTTGTGTGCGCAACGCAACGTGTGGTCACATGGCAGTTTTAGGGTTGCATCAGGGTGTCCTTTTGGCACCCTGGCACCCTTGAAAGTGCATGCGCAATTTACTAGTACCTATTTGGTAATCGCAAATTGAGCATGCTATTCCCATTCATTCTTATGGGCCTCCAGGCCCATAGGAATGAATGGGAAGATATTCCTAATTACGAATCACAATTAGTGGGTCACAATTAAGGAATGTGTAGGAATCGCATTTGTTTTTGCGATTCCTACATATATAGGGAATTGCGATTCCTAAAAAAAAAACACAATTTCAGAATCTCAATTCCTTCCTTTGATGCATGTGGCACATATCTTCAAGCACCAAATTGGAAATTAAGCATTTCCTCACCTTTTACTATAGTCCTTCACCCCAAAATAAAGCAACAGGTTAATAACAATGCCACTCTAATGAACTAGCATTGGAAGAAATCTTTCATACATTAGTACTTAATTAGATCAAAACATTGTTGCAAGCTTTTAGTGTGGGAGGAACGACTACCACCTATCTAGAAAAAAATATACTTTTTTGTTAAAACCAAAAGAAGTACTACCTGTAGTTTGTGGTGTAAACTAATATGACAAAATAAGGGAAAATTCAAGATACACGATCAGCTGCCAGTTTGTCTTTTTTTGTCTCACAAATCCAAGCCTCAGTAAAAGAAGAAATCAGTATCTGTATCAACATGTAGCCACAAACACAGAGGGTAGAAAAAAAGAATAAAATGTACACAATTTAGTAAAGCAAGGCAAAGATTCTATTGCAATATGGTATACTGTTCAGAAAAAGGAGCACATGCACTCTACTACCTTTAGACAAAAGTTTTTTGCTCTTTGCATTGCAGCTGTGCAAGCAAAAAGAACATGTGCAAAGATTTGGTGTGTACTAAAAATTCAGTTTTTTTCCTCATTGCATGTTCAAAAGAAGCTAGGTTCAGTTAAAATTATATGCAGTGCTGGATTTCTGATCGTTATAACACTTATATCCTTTATATCGATAGAGGCTCATATGGTAAATTTTAATGCCGTTTTATTTTTTACTGCCCAGTTAGAATTGTGTACCTCATTTCATCAACAACAGTAGAAGATCCTCCAAGTGTGTCTTTATACGCAAATGATCTCTTAATATACATTGGAGACATCACTGCAGACTTCATACCTCTCTGGGCCACACCACGATTTCGGGAGGGCAGCAGGTTTGAAAGTGAATTGTGCAAAGTCCACTATCTATCCCCTTCACCCATACGCTCCCCATTGGGAGATAAGCGCGGGGGAGGTCAGGCTGGCATGGAATGGGAATGCCCCTAGGTATCTGGGAATCAGGCTATATCACACACAGAGTTCTCCTCAAGGTCAACCACTCTAGGGCCCTACCAGGGATTAATGCCCAGGTCAACTTCTGGCGAACGCTTCCCTCAGCCCCCATAGGGATGATGGCTTTATCAAAGATGATAATGGTACCCCATCTCCTTTACTATTTTGACAACGTGCCAGTGATCCCTCCCCTCCCCCCTCCCCCCCCCCCCCATCCCCTCCCCCCCCCCCCCCGGTGGGCCTTTTTTTGAGAATTAAACTCCTTACTACTATCGCTAATTTGGGGTTGAGGCCGCTTCAGCTATCGCGAGACCGTGGCGGGCTGTGTGCCCCTTTTTTTTAGGCCTACTCCCTCGCAGCACAACTGCAGTGGCTTTCGAGCTGTGGACTGCTGGGCATCACCTAGAGGAAACGGAAACACAAGTTGGAATATTGTCGACTCCAGAGATCACTCGAATGCTCCTCCAGGGGACCAAGCCTAATTCCTCCCACTCTATTTTAGTGAAGGTAGCCGCCAGATCCTGTATGTTGATGATCCACCGTCTTTCTCGAGCGACACCAATATACGCCCCACTATTACCACTGGCGGGTCTCCCTAGGGGACATGGCCACTACACATCTAGGGAATTACAAACCTGGACAGAATATGCACTCACCAAGGTGGAGACCCTGTTCACAGAGGGCTAGTTGTTCTCTTTTGAGGGCCGAGCAGAAGAGAGTAGGCTCCCCGCAGGACAGTTTATTTTACTCAGACAGCTCATAGTGGACTGTATGAGGACATGGGACCTGACGGAGGGAGAACCCAAAATACACCTCACACTGCACACGATATTAAACATGGGAGTAGGGAGACACCTTATCACTTAGATATATATAAATCAATTATAGAACTCACAAGTGTACCTCTAACGCGAATGAAATGGGAGGAGGAATTTGGCTGAGCGCTACACGATAATAAATAGCTCGCCGCATTGGAGCACCACAAAAAGTGTTGCATAACCAGCGCTTCAAAAATATACAATTTAACATACTACATCACGCGTACCTCACGCCGGAAAGGCTCCAATGCTACTTCCCCGCGACACACTTTGAATGCTCACGCTGCCACATACCCAACGCCACATTTGTCCATATGTTCTGGTCATGCCCCACACTGCAGCCCTACTGGGCAGAAGTGCACGCCACAATTTTGACGGTCACAGGTCTGACGGGCCTCGCCACATGGGAGGCCAAGGCCCTGGGTATCTTTAAACGGAAAGAGCAGAAAAAGGTGGAGACTCTATTCACGATACTGGCCCTACTCCTAGCTAAACGAAGCATCACACTACATTGGTGCTCTTCGAGCGGTCCCCCTATAGCAGCATGGAGGGGGCGGTCAGGTAACTGGGAGCCGCCGAAGAAGCAATTAGGCAGGAGGAGGTGCGGGGAACGCGAAGGCGCCCCATATCCATGGAGTGGTCAATGCTCCTACACAACTTCAAACAGATACATGACTCCCCTGCGAACATCCCAACTGCCACTCAGACGGAGCCTGATCCCTTAGAGCCCCGTGCCGCGCAGGAACCTCCCAAGCAGGTACCCCCTCTCCCACCCACACTATTTCCACTGGAACTCCATACGTGCCCCGGTGAGAGAACAACACCCAGTGCCATTTGACAAGCAAAGGCCAATGCACATATCCCCAGCCTCCTTTTCCAGAGTTACTCACCTTGCCCCAGTTGGTTCAAATAGAAGGATATCTTTTAGATAAGGAAAAGTGGAGTAGAGTGCACCAACCAGGCTCAGGAATCAAATAAACCAGAATGAGACCCATTCTCACTAAACAATCACACATGTTTGGGAACACTATGCACACCTGGACTGTTGGAAATGGCCCATTTTGCAGGGTGTAATCCCCAAACTTTTTGCTTCTTCCTCCTATTTTTTCCTGACCTGTTTGTGTTTGTTTTAGGACTCTGGGCACTTTACCATTGCTAATCCGTGCTAAAGTGCATATGCTCTCTGTGTAAAGTATGTTATGGATTGGTGTTTCCATGATTGGCTGTTTGGATTTCTTGTCAGCCCCTAGTAAAGTGCACTGAGTGTGCCAGGGCCTGGGAATCAAATGCTACGCTTGGGCCTGCAGCACGAATTGTGCCACCGACTTGAGTAGCCCGAAAAAGGTACCTCAGACCTGCCATTGCAGAGTCTGCGCGCAGTTTGTAACTGTTAGAATTGGGGGTCTCTGGTTGGCGCAAGTATGCACTTGTGACAAACAGGGACCCTCTCCTCTAAGTCAGGGCGAAGGATGACCCCTTAGAATTACCCTTGCTCACCCTCTAGGTGCGTGGCGTGAGCAGCCAAGGCTATTCTTCAGGCGCTATGGAGTTAAGCATTTGTAATAACACACACAGTAAAATGCACCAATCCCCCACAAATGGACACCAGGCAGGTATTATATATCAAAATACGCTCCTTTATGTAAAAATATATAAATATATAGATCAGACTTATCACAAGATCAATAACGTCTTTGTATGCCAACAGGTTGTAAATAGGCAAGCTTTCCTTTAGTTTCCAGTTCACTGTGGATTTCTTTGTAAAATCACTTCTTTTCCCAGGTACAGTAAAAAGGGGTTCTTCTCAGTGTCTTTTGGGACTGGTCTAAGGTCTCTTCATGGGCCACAGGTCTTTAAATGCCCCTTTCAGCACCCCCTCAGGCCGTTTCCTGTCTCCTCGTGCGCTTTCTAGCACTCCTGTCGGCTCCCGGCTCGATAACGGGCCCGACCTGCCGAAGCTCACGCTTCTCGCGGGGCTCGCGGTCGGGTCGGGTGTACGGGCTGTCCCGCGGTGTGCGGCTCACACGGCGGAGGGAGGTTGCAGGCTTGCGGAGGGCCCAGGAGCCAAAACGGGGCACAGAGAGGTGCGAGCCTCGTGGGAGAGACGGCTCGTACCGCGGCTCGGTCTACACGCCTCCGAGGTCTTGGGTGAAGGCGGGGGCAGCCGTACGGGAGCAATCCCCGCGCACAGTGTAGAAAGGGGGAAAGAAGAACGTTGCGGGCCCCCAGCCCGTGGTGAACACTGTGCGTGGGCGAGTGGCAATCAATGAAGGATTCCAGCGAAGGCGGGTGCGGGGTACTCGGCGGCTCTTCACGAGAGCGAGGCTGTCACCCGAGGCGCCCGGGCTTCACGGGGTCTGTCCTGGGTCTGGGCAAGTCCGGTGGAGGTTTTCATGCGGGAGCGTGGGGGCACACAGCGAGCCTCCGTCAGCGGTGGTTTCGGTGGTTTCCCTCGGCGGGGGGGAGCGGCACAGCAGAGCGGGGCTCTCCCTCGGCAGGGACGGGGAAACCTAGTGATCACGGCCTCGAGGAGGGGCTGGAGGGGTACCACGGCAGCGAGCCTTCCAAGGCGGGGTGACACAGCGATCTCCTCAGCGGGGGAAGAGCGGCTCGACGGAGCGGGGCTCTTCCTCGGCGGGGACGAGGAGACACAGTCGGTCACGGCCTCAGGGAGGGGCTGGGGGGCACCAGGGTCACAGCTCCGGCAGTTGCAGAAATCCTTTTAAAATACCGGCAGACGAGCAGAGAGCAGGTTGAGCCAGATGGTCCTGTGGCTCAGGTCGGGGGGCAAGCTCAGTCAAGCCCTTGGAGAAAGTTTCAGCACAAATCAGCAAAGTCTTTTCATCAAGTCTTTTCCTCTCCTTCCTCAGCAAGGCATGTAGCAGGCCAGTCCTTCCAGCGTCTTCTTCTCCTTCTATTCGGGCAGAGGTTCGTTGTGGGAAACAGGATTCTAATTTACAAGGAGCAGGGCTCCTACTTTTATACAGAGTTTTCTTTGTTCTCACAGGCCAGGGGGGCCTTTGCATAACTGCTTTCAGTCTCTGAGCACTTGTTGGGTGTACTTCTGGCTTCTGCTTTCAGTGTGAGGGCAGGCACATCAGACGCTCCACAGGGAGGTGGAGCCAGCATTGTGTGGACAGGGGCAGCCAGGAGTACCTTGATGACAGTGCTTCGCCCTTCCTGGGCCAGGTGCAGTCTGAGTCATCAGTCGCTCCCCAGGGGGGCGGAGCCAGCATTGTGGTGGCAGAGCACAGCCGGATTAAGAGTCCAAGGGCACTCCTACCTCCCACTAAGGTGTAATCCTGGCATTCACCACCTGTCATCCCCCAGCCCTGTCACTCACACATCCCAGACAGTCAGATACACATACTAGCAGAGGCGGGCTGAAATGGTTAGGCAAGCAAATGCTAACTTTCTAAAAGTAGCATTTGCAAACACAGGATATTAAAATAAACTTTACTAAAAGAAGTATTTTATTATTCTGAGTTCAGGCATACTAAACATGATTTTCTACCATGTTCCCTGAGCCTGCTGGGATTATAGTGTGTAATAATTCCAGCAGCTCATCTGGCCTAAGGGGAACAGGTAGCCTTACAATAGTGAAAAACGAATTTGGCAGTAATTCACTATTAGGACATGCCCCACTCAGCAGAGCATGTACTACCTTACACTTAAAATGCACCCTGCCCTTGGGCCTACCATAGGGGTGACTAATATGAAGTTAAGGGAAGGTTTAGGGGCTGGCAAGTGTGTGCACTTGCCCAGCCAGCATGACAGTACCAGACTGCACGCAGGTTCTGCAGTGGCAGACCCTAGACACATTTTAAAAGGCTGCTTCTGTGGGTGGCGCAACCAGCGCTGCAGGCCCACTAGCAGTATTGGTATTTACAAGCCCTGGCACTCCTGGTGCACTTTACTGGGGACTGACAGTAAATCAAATTAACCAATCATGGACATCAATCACATATACACTTTACAGTAGGGAGCACTTGCACTGCGGCACGGGTTGGCCGTGGCGCAGTGCCCTGAGCAGCGGACACCAGCAAAAACATCTGAGGCACATCAGCAAAAAGTGGAAGGGAAACTCACGCCAAGGTGCCAGGTCTAACACGTGTCCCCTCCAGCTGAAATGTGGGGGGAACTACCCTTCCCCAGGGAGTTCCTCATCACTAAGGCGGAAAAACCTGGACAGACCGTCAGCATTGGCGTGATCTGTGCCAGGGCGATGTTCCACCGTGAAGTCCATACCCTGTAGGGAGATGGACCACCTCAACAGTTTTGGGTTCTCACCCCTCATCTGCATCAACTATCTGAGGGGCCTGTGGTCTGTCTGAACCCGGAAGTGAGACCCAAACAAGTAGGGTCTTAGCTTCTTCAGCGCCCAGACCACAGCAAATGCTTCTCGCTCTATTGCACTCCACCTACGTTCCCATGGAAGTAGCCTCCTACTGATGAAGGCTACAGGTTGGTCCCAGCCCTCCTCAGTCATCTGTGAGATAACAGCCCCTACACCATGCTCTGAAGCGTCTGTTTGCACTAGAAATTCCTTGGAGAAATCAGGGGCCAAGAGCACAGGCGCCGTGCACATGGCAGTTTTCAGGGTGTCAAAAGCCTTCTGACAGGTGTCAGTCCAAATCACATTCCTGGGCTGCTTCTTCGAAGTCAGCTCTGTCAAGGAGGTCACAATAGTGCCATAGCCCTTGACAAACCTCCTGTAGTACCCAGTGAGCCCCAGGAAGGCTCTCACTGCAGTCTGGGTCTTGGGGGGCTCCCAAGCCAGGATGGTCTCAATTTTGGGTTGCAAGGGTGCCACCTTGCCACTCCCCACTTGGTGTCCCAAGTACACCACTGAACCCTGCCCAATCTGGCACTTGCTTGCCTTGATTGTGAGGCCTGCTTTGCGCAGCGCCATCAACACTTCCCAGAGGTGTCGCAGGTGTTCTGGCCAGGTACCGCTGAACACTGCGATGTCATCCAGGTAGGCGGCACTGAATTCGTCCAGTCCAACCAACACCTGGTTGACCAACCTCTGAAAGGTGGCAGGGGCATTCTTCATTCCAAATGGCATAACCCGGAACTGGAAATGCCCATCTGGTGTAGAGAATGCTGACCTCTCCTTTGCCCCATCGGTCAAGGCGATCTGCCAGTACCCAGACGTTAGATCAAACGTGCTGAGGAACCGGGCAGCCCCTAGCCGATCAATGAGCTCATCGGCTCTGGGGATAGGGTGCGCGTCAGTCTTGGTGACTGAATTGAGTCCACTGTAGTCCACACAGAACCGGAGTTCAGGTGTGGCTCCCGGCGCAGCAGCCTTTGGGACCAAGACCACGGGGCTGGACCAAGGACTGCTGGAGGACTCAACCACCCTAAGAGCAAGCATCTTGGAGACCTCCTCCTTGATGCAGGCCCTGACCCTGTCAGTTACTCTGTAGGCCTTATGCCTCACAGGTAAGCTGTCTCCTGTGTCCACATCATGGATGCACCAATCTGTGACACCAGGAACCAGGGAGAACAGATCTGGAAACTGCCCCAGCAATTGGCGGCAGTCTTCCTGTTGCTCAGGCGTCAGGGTGGGTGAGAGGTTAACTCCATCCACTGACCCATCTTTCTCAGAGGCTACCAAGAGGTCAGGAAGAGGCTCAGACTCCTCCTCCATTCCATCATCAGTTGCCAACAACATGCCCACTTCGGACCTCTCCAAGTGGGGCTTAAGGCGGTTAACATGTAGGACCCTCAAAGGGTTCCTGGGAGACTGCATGTCCACCAAGTAGGTTACCGGACTCTTGCGCTCCACAACCTCAAATGGACCTGTCCACTTATCCTGAAGTGCACCAGGCTCCACTGGGGCCAAGACCCACACCTTTTGCCCAGGCTGAAGCTCTACCAGAGTGGCATTCTGGTCGTACCACCGCTTCATCTCCTCCTGGCTGGCTTCCAGATTTGCCTCAGCAAGTTGTCTGAAGCGCCTGGTCTGGTTTCTGAAGGCCAGCATGTAACTGTATACATTCTGGGGAGGTTTCCTGGGAGATTGCTCCCAGCCTTCCTTTACCAAACTCAGAGGTCCTCTCACTGGGTGACCATACAGCAGTTCAAAGGGGCTGAACCCTAGGGACTTCTGTGGCACCTCACGGTATGCAAAGAGGAGGCATGGCAAGAGGACATCTCACTTACGCCTCATTGGACCTTCCAGGCCCATGATCATGCCTTTTAGGGTTCGGTTGAATCTCTCAACCAACCCATTTCCTTGGGGATGGTAAGGGGTGGTGAACTTGTAGGTTACACCACACTCTTGCCAAAGGGACTTCATATATTTGGATATGAAGTTGGTCCCCCTGTCACTCACCACCTCTAGAGGGAATCCTACTCGTGAGAAAATTCCCATCAGTGCACGTCCCACCACGGGGACTGTCACTGTCCTCAGAGGGATGGCTTCAGGGTACCGGGTGGCATGGTCCACCAAGACCAGGATGAACCTGTTGCCCATGGCTGTCTTGGGGTTCAGAGGCCCCACGATGTCAATACCCACTCGCTGGAATGGTGTACCGACCACTGGGAAGGGTTGCAGAGGAGCCTTGTGCCTCCCTCCTCTCTTACCACTTGCCTGGCAAGTCTGACAGGATCTACAATGAGCATCTGAGCTCTTGTGCATTTGGGGCCAGTAAAAGTGGGTGACAAGCCTGTCATAGGTCTTGTCCATCCCCAAATGACCTGCTAACGGCACATCATGAGCCAGTCCCAGTAGGAAGGCTCTGAACTTCTGGGGTACCACCAGCACACGGTCTGACCCAGGTTCAGCAGCCTTAGGCTCTGAATACAGGAGGTCATTCTCCCAGTACACATAATGTGTCTTGGCCTGAACACCATTGGCCTGGTCTGCGGCCTGCTGCCGCATACCCACGAGAGAAGGGCATTCTTTCTGCTCCCTGCAGAATTCCTCCCTGGAGGGGCCTCCTTCTTGCTGCCAATGGGTCCGCACAGGCAGGCCCCCCAGTTCAGCAATCTGTTCCCCAGTAGGCTCCAGGGCATCCCCCTCAAGGTCTGCTTCCTCCTGGACCGTGGGAACAACAGGGGCCGGTTTCCCGCGCCCCCTGCGCCTTCTCTCTAAGGCCGGTTCCTGGGCCTCCCCTTCAGGCCCCAGGATCTCTTGAGCACCCCTACTGGCTGCCATTGACCGGGTGGTCACGCACGCCCAGTCAGGCAGACCCACCATCTTCAGGTGAGTCGTCTTCTCCACCTTTTCCCAAGGGGAGTCCTCCAAGTCATTCCCTAGCAAACAGTCCATAGGCATGGTTTTCCTCACACACACCTGCAGAGTACCAGAGACCCCCCCCCCCCACACTCGAAGGGAACTTGAGCCATCGGACACGGACTCTCTGAATTATCAGCATTGATAACCCTACAGTAGGCATGGGGTACAACCTGCTCTTGAGACACCAGGTGCTGCCTCACTGCAGTCACACTGGCCCCTGTATCTCTAAGAGCCTCAGCTTTCTTACCATTGATGGTCACCACCTGCCCATATTTTTTAGTGTTAGAGGGCAGGTAGTTCTCAGGGGCCATCTCACTGTCTCCTAGCGAGACTAGGGTCATCTGGACAGGATCTCCACCCCCTGGGACCACTACTTCTTCTCCTAAGTGAACACTAGTCGCTTGCCGGGGTGGAGCACCAGTGGGTGCTGGTTTACCAAACAGGCGACACTTGGGGTCCCTGGCTATGTGCCCCGGGTCACCACATCTGTAACAATTGAAGGGCCCCTTTGGAACAGGCCTACCTGTCGGGGCCCCAGTCTGCTTCGGGGGTGGGGGAGGCTGAGAACCTCGCTGCGGGTTCCCTTGGGGATTACTTTGGGGGCCTCGCTGGAACCCTCTTTGTTTACCCCTGTCCCCCCCACTCTTCTGCTGGGGACCCTGCCCACCCTTGGCGGAGTCTCCCACTGGACCCTTGTGGACCCTGGTGCTGAGCCAGCGGTCCGCCTCCTCAGCAAGCTTCCTCGGGATGGACAGCTTGCTATCAATCAGGGGCTGGCGTAGCTCAGGAAAACAGTGATCAGACAAGTGCTCCCATGCAATTGAATCAAGAAGCCCCTGATAATCATTGAACTTACTACCCTTTACCCATCCATCCAGTGCTCTGCAAAAACCAGTCACATACTCCACATACGTATTCCCAGGACGCTTTACACTATCCCTGAACTTCTGTCTGTACATTTCTGGGGTAAGCCCATACCTGGTCATTAAGGCCTATTTCATGCGGGGATAGGAAGTTTGTTCTTCAGTGGGCAAATCTAGCAGGGTGTCCCGCCCTTCGCTAAGGAACCTCCCCCACAACCCCGCTCCCCAATCCTTGTCGGGGACCCGGTGGGAAGACATGGCTACCTCATACGCCCTAAACCACTGTCCTATGTCATCCCCCCTAAAGAACTCCTTAACTACATCTTTGGGTATGTACACCTTGGACTCTACCTGCACCGGCGTTATGCTGCCACCAGAAGGAGTTGTTCCCAAACCTCTCGGCTCCAACTCCTTCACTCTTAGGTCATGGTCCAGCTGGCGTTGCTGCGCCTCCATGGCCAGTCTTTGCTTGTCCATTTCCAATTTTTGCTTTTCCATTTCTAGTTGCCCAGCTAATTTTGCCATCTCCATTGCATGTGCCCTGTCCGCTGCCCTGTCTGCCAGCTCCTCTGGTGACAGGCCTCTGCTAGGATCTACAACGCCATCTGGTGGTATGACATCCACCGCATTCTGTGGTTCCCTTGACTCCTTCCAGGCTCTCAGCGCCGTCACGAGTTGGGCCTTGTTGTTCAATCTACTTTTGGAAATTCTGCACTTCCCGCAGAGTTCTTTCAGCCGCTCATTAGTTAAGCCCCTCAAGGCTTCCTCTCCCCAATCTATGTCATCTTCTCCAGAGAAGGTAGAGAGCGCTCTTCCAGCAGGGAGTGAGCCAGGCATGGCTTCAGTAATGGCAGATGTCTCACAAAATTAAAAAAATGGAATCTGTGGCTGCGTTATTGGTCTGCTCTCACTATGTGGTGATCAGTACTTCACTGTATGTCAACTGCAAATGCAAATTCGCAAATCCTCACCGCTGCCACCAATGTTAGAATTGGGGGTCTCTGGTTGGCGCAAGTATGCACTTGTGACAAGCAGGGACCCTCTCCTCTAAGTCAGGGCGAAGGATGACCCCTTAGAATTACCCTTGCTCACCCTCTAGGTGCGTGGCGTGAGCAGCCAAGGCTATTCTTCAGGCGCTATGGAGTTAAGCATTTGTAATAACACACACAGTAAAATGCACCAATCCCCCACAAATGGACACCAGGCAGGTATTATATATCAAAATACGCTCCTTTATGTAAAAATATATAAATATATAGATCAGACTTATCACAAGATCAATAACGTCTTTGTATGCCAACAGGTTGTAAATAGGCAAGCTTTCCTTTAGTTTCCAGTTCACTGTGGATTTCTTTGTAAAATCACTTCTTTTCCCGGGTACAGTAAAAAGGGGTTCTTCTCAGTGTCTTTAGACTTTTGGGACTGGTCCAAGGTCTCTTCATGGGCCACAGGTCTTTAAATGCCCCTTTCAGCACCCCCTCAGGCCGTTTCCTGTCTCCTCGTGCGCTTTCTAGCGCTCCTGTCGGCTCCCGGCTCGATAACTGGCCCACCTGCCGAAGCTCACGCTTCTCGCGGGGCTCGCGGTCGGGTGTACGGGCTGTCCCGCGGTGTGCGGCTCACACGGCGGAGGGAGGTTGCAGGCTTAGGAAGGGCCCAGGAGCCAAAAGGGGGCACAGAGCGGTGCGAGCCTCGTGGGAGAGACGGCTCGTACCGCGGCTCGGTCTACACGCCTCCGAGGTCTTGGGTGAAGGCGGGGGCAGCCGTACGGGAGCAATCCCCGCGCACAGTGTAGAAAGGGGGAAAGAAGAACGTTGCGGGCCCCCAGCCCGTGGTGAACACTGTGCGCAGGCGAGTGGCAATCAATGAAGGATTCCCGCGAAGGCGGGTGCGGGGTACTCGGCGGCTCTTCACGAGAGCGAGGCTGTCACCCGAGGCGCCCGGGCTTCAAGGGGTCTGTCTCTGGGTCTAGGCAAGTCCGGTGGAGGTTTTCAGGCAGGAGCGTGGGGGCACACAGCGAGCCTCCGTCAGCGGTGGTTTCGGTGGTTTCCCTCGGCGGGGGGGGGGGGGGGGGGAGCGGCTCAGCAGAGCGGGGAAACCTGGTGATCACGGCCTCGAGGAGGGGCTTGGGGGGGGTACCACGGCAGCGAGCCTTCCAAGGCGGGGTGACACAGCAATCTCCTCAGCGGGGGAAGAGCGGCTCGACGGAGCGGGGCTCTTCCTCGGCGGGGACGAGGAGACACGGTCGGTCACGGCCTCAGGGAGGGGCTGGGGGGCACCAGGGTCACAGCTCCGGCAGTTGCAGAAATCCTTTTAAAATACCGGCAGACGAGCAGAGAGCAGGTTGAGCCAGATGGTCCTGTGGCTCAGGTCAGGGGGCAAGCTCAGTCAAGCCCTTGGAGAAAGTTTCAGCACAAATCAGCAAAGTCTTTTCATCAAGTCTTTTCCTCTCCTTCCTCAGCAAGGCAAGTAGCAGGCCAGTCCTTCCAGCGTCTTCTTCTCCTTCTATTCGGGCAGAGGTTCGTCGTGGGAAACAGGATTCTAATTTACAAGGAGCAGGGCTCCTACTTTTATACAGAGTTTTCTTTGTTCTCACAGGCCAGGGGGGCCTTTGCATAACTGCTTACAGTCTCTGAGCACTTGTTGGGTGTACTTCTGGCTTCTGCTTTCAGTGTGAGGGCAGGCACATCAGACGCTCCACAGAGAGGTGGGGCCAGCATTGTGTGGACAGGGGCAGCCAGGAGTACCTTGATGACAGTGCTTCGCCCTTCCTGGGCCAGGTGCAGGCTGAGTCATCAGTCGCTCCCCAGGCGGGCGGAGCCAGCATTGTGGTGGCAGAGCACAGCCGGATTAAGAGTCCAAGAGCACTCCTACCTCCCACTAAGGTGTAATCCTGGCATTCACCACCTGTCATCCCCCAGCCCTGTCACTCACACATCCCAGACAGTCAGATACACATACTAGCAGAGGCGGGCTGAAATGGTTAGGCAAGCAAATGCTGACTTTCTAATAGTAGCATTTGCAAACACAGGATATTAAAATAAACTTTACTAAAAGAAGTATTTTATTATTCTGAGTTCAGGCATACTAAACATGATTTTCTACCATGTTCCCTGAGCCTGCTGGGATTATAGTGAGTAATAATTCCAGCAGCTCATCTGGCCTAAGGGGAACAGGTAGCCTTACAATAGTGAAAAACGAATTTGGCAGTAATTCACTATTAGGACATGCCCCACTCAGCAGAGCATGTACTACCTTACACTTACAATGCACCCTGCCCTTGGGCCTACCATAGGGGTGACTAATATGAAGTTAAGGGAAGGTTTAGGGGCTGGCAAGTGTGTGCACTTGCCCAGCCAGCATGACAGTACCAGACTGCACGCAGGTTCTGCAGTGGCAGACCCTAGACACATTTTAAAAGGCTGCTTCTGTGGGTGGCGCAACCAGCGCTGCAGGCCCACTAGCAGTATTGGTATTTACAAGCCCTGGCACTCCTGGTGCACTTTACTGGGGACTGACAGTAAATCAAATTAACCAATCATGGACATCAATCACATATACACTTTACAGTAGGGAGCACTTGCACTGCGGCACGGGTTGGCCGTGGCGCAGTGCCCTGAGCAGCGGACACCAGCAAAAACATCTGAGGCACATCAGCAAAAAGTGGAAGGGAAACTCACGCCAAGGTGCCAGGTCTAACAGTAACTGTCATGTTAACTTGGCCCGTGCACACACTGGCCTGTCCCTAACCTTCCCTTTTCTTACATGACAGGCAACCCTAAGGTAGGCCCAGAGAACCCCTGTGGGCAGAGTGCAGTGTATGTGAAAGGTAGGACAAGACCTGGTGTCTGTGGCATGTCCTGAAAGTGAATTACAGCCCATTTCGTTTTTCACTATTGTAATGCTATCTGCTCCCCATAGCACAGAATGGGAAGTTTGCTTATAACATCTTATAACCATAACTGGCCCTGGGAACTAGGTGGGAAAATAAAATGTAGTATGCCTGAACTCAGAATCTAACAAAGCATCTTTTAGTAAAAGTGATTTTTACATTCTGTGTTTGAAAATACCACTTTTAGAAAGTAGGTATTTTCAACGATTCAACGAGAGGTCATTGACGCCCTGCATTTCCAAAAGTTACTGTTTGCAGGTCGTACCGACACCGTAGCTTGCATGCTACGCCGCGATCAGCCATACTGTTTGGATTTGTTTGCTCACGACACCGTGATAACCCTGGACGGAGCTATCAACATCAAGGAACTGTTTTTCAAGGTTATTTTGATAACTGAAGATTCTTAAGTACTGTATTGTGGATTTGTGTCGTTTTTGGTCTTGTCTTAATTATATACAAATGTTGGATATTTTTCTAAACTGGTGTGGTGTCCTTTTGTAGTGCTTACACTGTATTACTGTAGGTTATGTGCAAATGCTTTACACACTGCCTCGAAGATAAGCCTGACTGCTCGTGCAAAGCTAACAAGAGGGTGAGCAGGGGTTATTTTAGGAATGTAACTCCCTTATCCTGACTAGAGTGGTGGTTTCTGCCTGGCTTTGGCACATGCGCTAGCCTGTCAAAAATCCCATTTCTAACATGGACTAACCATCCCCTTGATGTTTATATGTTATAACGGCAATATAATGCTCTGAATGTTAAACAACTGTTACTGAAGCAATAAGATGTATACCTAATGCATATATGGAAAATCTAATAAAAAGGTTTACCCCCCAAAAAAATCAGTAGAATAAGACCACTTTAATCGCAGCAGCAGGGATTTAACTGAGGTCTCTTACCTGCTTGGAGGAGTAGCGTTTGTGAATTCATTTGATTGCTTTATTATTTTGATTTTTTCCAAAAAGTTATGCATTCCATTGCTACTTGTGCATCATATGTGGTACTTTGCAGTTCATGAAGACAGCTTGTAAAGGACTGTTTTTCTTTGTGTGAAACTGGGAGGTGTGGGAAGAAGGGCTGGCATGGCTGGAATATATTTCTATAAATCCTGGTATGATGACTTGGTGGACGAATGCATCTACTGTACGGATTTGTGTTTGCTCCCGGAATCACAGGTTCAGATCTCAGCAGATTCGCTTATCCCTTCATCCTCCCACATCCAATAAAATGTGTACCATTAAGTGGCAAGATGCATAAATGATGATCTGAGCGAGGAGACTGTCCCTAAGTAAACTGTGCCTGATTGCTTTCAAATGTCTGTTCACACAGTCTGAGGAACTGATCTTTGATTAAGAAAGCTTGTATGTAAATTACCTTTTATCTGACAAATTAAGGTATTGATGTATTACTCTTTATGAATATTTGAGATAGATATGCTATCCCCCAAAATTTTAATCTTAGCATGAAGTTAAGATTGCCTTTTACAATCGACCTAGTGCTGTAATCAGTGTAGAACAAATATGCTAAACTCAACACTGAACTCTCAACCATCTTCATCTCCAAAGGTTTACATTCTATGTGTGGTAGGCTGCAAACGGCATTCTATTTTTAGGTTTTGCCTAGCCAATGCGTACGAAGTACGCATGCGCTAGGAAAAACTTAATGATATCTGTGTGTGGGGACTGGCCCGTCCCCACTCTCTCATTGGCTAACTCCATAAATGGAGGATAGCCATTGGAAGACGGGCCTTTCCGTCAATGCCGGACCAGATTCGGGGGCGTTCCCGAGAATTTTTGGCTTTTGGCTACGTCAGTCTCGGGAACACCCCCGAATCTGGTCCGGCATTGACGTGCCTTCCTGCTCGGGGCCCCTCCCGTTGTCCCCCAGTCACCCTCCTCCAGCTGTCACTTGGCCGTGGCTGCTCCCTGTGCTTTTCCGACCCTCCCGCTAAAGTTGCATTTTGGCAAGGCATTACAACTCTTTAAATCGTGAGGCGCTCAGCGTCTGTTTGAAGAGCTGTCTCCCTTATAGTCTGCAGTGCCTGCCCCCGCTCAGAGCAACCCCCTTTGGCTGGCTCTTCCCTGCAAGAATCTGCCTCCTCCTAATACAAAATAAAATTCCGCAGCGCTGGAGTATGGCGGTGAAGGGGGCATGTTCGGGCACCGGATGCTGCTGGTGACGGCCAACGTGGGCACGCTATTTTTCACCCCGCTCGGGCACTAACATCCGGGAGGGGCCGGCCCTCGGCCCGCTGGCTGACCTCACTGTCAGCCAGGACATGCTGTCCTTAGACAAGCAGCACATGCACACACAAAACTGTTCTCGTCAGCGCCGGGAGTACCTAGGTAATGTTTGCTTTTTGATACCAGAAAAACGGACCGCGGAGGGGATATCAACTTTTCTTGGGCCGCAGCGCTTAGAAGTGTGATGCAGGAGAAGGCGCGAGAGATAGGCACTATATTATAGTTCTGATTGGCTGTCCGTTTTAATTCACTTTCGTGGCCTCTAGTGTGCTAGAGGCGGGGTCAACCCGGGGTGGTCTGTGTTATGAATTGTTCCGTTGGGGTGTGGGGGCGGGGTGCCGCAGCATCAAGCCATTGGGCACTAGCGTGGGTGCTGTGGGGCAGCTGCGCATACCATGTGCCTTGCAGGGAGATTCGTGGGCATCTGTGTTGTGCCAGTCATGACTATTGGCATCACGGCGGCTCTTTGATGTAGACCATTATCGCATTTGTTAAGCTCTAGGAAAAATATAATAATTACATTTTCTAGAGCCTGCAGTAACACCGGAGGGTTTCTTAGCGCTAATCCGTCACCCCATTCTAACAGGGACAAACAGTGAATACAAAGAGGCTACGTTTCATTCCAGAAAAGCCTGTTTCTCAGGTTTTCTCAGATGGTCTGCCATGGCCCCGCTCTCCAGGGACGCCTAGCGCCGAGTGCTAAGAGGGGCGCTTTTCTGTCCTTGGCGCTTGAAGGCATGCCCTGCGAGCTCCGGGTACAGCTGGACTGCTCCGAAGGCACCGGTGAGAAGGTGCTGTGTGACCCGCCTCACGGGGGCGCTCTAAGGCTGCTGCCCGCGCTCTGACTGCAGAGGGCCCCCTGGCCCTAGCACCGCTCCACGCTGGCCCGGATAGTAATGCATCTTAACACCGGCTCTGGGGTGAGGGGGTGACACCTCCAGCCTAGGGCAGAAGAGGGTGTCTGGGCAGGGCTTTCAGCTGCAGAGCTCACGTTACCATAAGCAGAGGCAGTGAGCATTTTAAGCCGTAAAGCAACCCTCTTGTCTTCTCAGTCACTACACCGTCATTCAGGGGAATAAGGGGGTTCGATGGTTAAATGCCACTTGGTGAAAAAATCCATCCCGAAAAACAGATGCTACATGTTCCATAAAAAATACAAATAAAAACTTATTTCGTGAGCTAACTCTGTCAAAGAGGATGTCTTTAATGAATGATTTGCGAGCTAGGGAAAGGTTTGTTCCTGTGGCATTCCTGTTTGACAAGCGCAGACGTTTTCTATTTATTTACGTTGTTGTAAACCCCCCCCGCACCCCTGTACGTGCTTGCGACACAGAAGCGGCACTCTGTAGTGCACGACGAGCCTGGTGTCATAGCAGTTGATAATCAATCCTAAGTGTCTGTAGCTCAGAGAAGCCCATCAAAGCGTTTTATGTACTAATGCACTTATTCCCCAACTGCTCTCCTCTGTCGCGCTATGCCGCTCCCCCGGACCCCCACCCCTCCCTCCCCAGCCATGCCATATGTCGTTCGTTCACACCCAGTCAAGTTCTATTCTGTGCTAGTACCTAACTGTTCCCATCATTCACTTTCACTGCCCTGGCTAGGACCATCACAGCTTCCTTCCCAGGACTGCACTCTACCCTAGTCTTTCCTGCTCAGCATCCCATCCTGCACTCCACCTGCCTGGGATATGCCACAATTTACCACGCTGCCCTCCGTGTCTTGCCCTTGCGCTATGCCTGGACGCTGGCGCCAGCCATAGCTTCTGCCCTAACCCTGCTCTCTGCTCCTACTCATTGAATGTGCCTTCATTCATCGTTCTCCACAGTGCTGCCACAGCGCTGGATTTAGCAGTGTCACTGTTGTGTTATAGAACTCGTCTGCAAGTAATTGCTGTCTGCTGAGCTCATCCAGTAGGGTACAATAGGTCTCACATTTGCGAGAGATTAAGCTGTTGGCAATGTAAATGACAATGCCATTTATTTATCGGTTTTCAAAACCAACATAGATAAAAATGTTGTAATTTACAATGCCAATAGCCTGCCCTCTCCCAGCCTGCCCTCTCCCAGCCTGCCCTCTCCCGGCCTGCCCTCTCCCGGCCTGCCCTCTCCCGGCCTGTCCTCTCCCGGCCTGTCCTCTCCCGGCCTGTCCTCTCCCGGCCTGTCCTCTCCCGGCCTGTCCTCTCCCGGCCTGTCCTCTCCCGGCCTGTCCTCTCCCGGCCTGTCCTCTCCCGGCCTGCCCTCTCCCGGCCTGCCCTCTCCCGGCCTGCCCTCTCCCGGCCTGCCCTCTCCCGGCCTGCCCTCTCCCGGCCTGCCCTCTCGCGGCCTGTCCTCTCGCGGCCTGTCCTCTCGCGGCCTGTTCTCACCCAGCCTGTCCCCTCCCTGCCCTCTCCCAGCCTGTCCTCTCCCAGCCTGTCCTCTCCCAGCCTGTCCTCTCCCAGCCTGTCCTCTCCCAGCCTGTCCACTTCCAGCCTGCCCTCTCCCAACCTGCCCTCTCCCAACCTGCCCTCTCCCAACCTGCCCTCTCCCAGCCTGTCCCCTCCCTGCCCTCTCCCAGCCTGCCCTCTCCCAGCCTGTCTCCTCCCTGCCCTCTCCCAGCCTGCCCTCTCCCAGCCTGTCCCCTCCCTGCCCTCTCCCAGCCTGCCCTCTCCCTGCCTGTTATCGTGTGCCGGCAGCAACAGGCAGGAGCGTGCACTGCGTCCCCGAAGTAACAGCCCTAAAGCAAGCAAGAAGTACGCCCCCCTCCCACCAATCCCTGTTAGGTAGTGGAAACTGTCCAAACTGGGGTGCAGACAGCCCCTCTCACCTTTCGGCCTGGTACCACTGCACCAGCCGCACTACTTCCCTACTGACCGTTCTCCACTTCAGCCCCGTCTAAATTACAATTCATGCTTGTGACCCTTTTGCCTGCTTGTGCTTGTTTTCATGACCCTGTTGCCTGCTTGTGCCTCCGTGTACCCCTGTTGCCTGCTTGTGCCTCCGTGTGCCCCTGTTGCCTGCTTGTGCCTCCGTGTGCCCCTGTTGCCTGCTTGTGCCTCCGTGTGCCCCTGTTGCCTGCTTGTGCCTCCGTGTGCCCCTGTTGCCTGCTTGTGCCTCCGTGTGCCCCTGTTGCCTGCTGGTGCCTCCGTGTGCCCCTGTTGCCTGCTTGTGCCTCCGTGTGCCCCTGTTGCCTGCTTGTGCCTCTGTGTGCCCTTGTTGCCTGCTTGTGCCTCAGTGTGCCCCTGTTGCCTGCTTGTACCTCCGTGTGCCCCTGTTGCCTGCTTGTGCCTCCGTGTGCCCCTGTTGCCTGCTTGTGCCTCCGTGTGCCCCTGTTGCCTGCTTGTGCCTCCGTGTGCCCCTGTTGCCTGCTTGTGCCTTCGTGTGCCCCTGTTGCCTGCTTGTGCCTCCGTTTTCGTGCCCCTGTTGCCTGCTTGTGCCTCCGTGTGCCCCTGTTGCCTGCTTGTGCCTCCGTGTCCCCCTGTTGCCTGCTTGTGCCTCCGTGTGCCCCTGTTGCCTGCTTGTGCCTCCGTGTGCCCCTGTTGCCTGCTTGTGCTGTGTGGGTGTGTGTGGAGGGCTCTGTGTGGCTGTGTGTATGGGGGGCTTTGTGTGGCTGTGTGTGTGGGGGCTTTGTGTGGGGGCTTTGTGTGAGGGGCTCTGTGTGGCTGTGTGTGTGGGGGGCTATGTGTGGGTGTGTGTGTGGGGGGGGCTCTGTGTGTGTTTGTGTGTGTCATTTGCGAGAGATAAAGCTAGTGGCATTGTACATGACAATGCCATTTATTTATGTTAAAAAAAACATAAATAAAAATAATGTCAAGAGCAATGCCAATAGCTCTAACTTTAACAAAGGCAAAACCATTGCATTGTAAATGCTTGTTTAAAGTTATACCCAGTAGCTTCCACGTTTAGCGTTCCCCAATTTCTCCAGCTTTAATTAGTGATTACTAGGAAGTGCAATGCTATGTGTTGACATTGTTGCACATGATTCCAAGATGTAATTTGTTTAGCATGAAACTTTATTGTTCCATTTCGGAAAAATATTTTACAGCAGTTTCTCAAAATCTCTTAATTATACTTTTTCTTTTATTTGTTTTATACAGTATGACTCTCTTTGAGGTGGTAGGGCCTGTCCAGTTCTATTACTCAGTAGCTGAGCTTTAAACTAACCTTTGAGTTTAGCTACCCACCTATCCTTGTGCACTGGGGTTCTATAGTCCACTCGTTGAGGATTGTAATTCTGTGCCTTACAATCCTTTAGTGTAGTGTCTCTACAGTGTTGTGTTCTTTGGAGGTTGGCTCCGAATGTCACTCCTTCATGGGCAGAAAGGGGTCGGTACATCCCTCCTGGGCAGCAAGGCTGCGTTTCACCTGTTCCTGTGGCAAATAGTTCAGTACATCATCTTCGTTGGCCAGAGGAATCACCAGCTAGCCATCTTAGGGCAGTCAAACTGTGTGCTTTGACAATAGCATCATTACATATTTCTGTGCCTTTGATGCATTTGTTCATTGGGCATAAAGCCATTTGCAGTGCTGTCTTTGGGCTATGGATTTTACATAACTCAGTCCTTGGTTGGTTGAGCAATTCTATCCATGAATGGGTGAGTTTGGTACAGCGCCTGTTTATTAGGCTGAGGGTCTAGTGCTCTGGTTCAATAGATAGTAATCTCTGTACTCCACCATTCATGGACACTAGGTTCTGTACAGTCCCATACTGATCTGCGTACAACTTTATCTGTTGATTTTTTATAAGTTTGTAGTGCACTAAGTGAATATCTCATTCCTTCTTCTGAGAGCTCTAATCCCCTCGTCAGTAGTCTGTACCTTGCAGTCCTTGGGCAGGGAAAGATTGTAGAGCTCCCATTTTGAGAGCCATGGAGCTTTGCCCCTTGGCAGTAAGATGCTACGGCTCATTTATTCATATGTTGTATTTTTGCTCCTCAGGTGGAGAGAATAAAAGAACGGGTGGAGGAGAAGGAAGGTATCCCACCACAACAGCAGCGACTCATCTACAGTGGCAAGCAAATGTGAGTGAGACTCTCGGGCGAGTGTATCACATAAAAGTGTAGGAACAGTATCTAGAGCTCCACATTAATCTGTTTTCTCCCGGTTTGCTTCCTGTCTAGGAATGACGAGAAAACAGCTAATGATTACAAGATCATGGGCGGCTCTGTGCTCCATCTTGTGTTGGCACTCCGGGGTGGCACGGAAAGCCGGTGAGGAAGGCTGACACCACGACAAACACCTCTGTTGAGTCCCAAATGATGCCACCACGCACATCCCCGCCAGATCCAGTTCATGCCTGCGCTTGCAGAGACAACTGGAGTAAAAACAAAAGGCCGGACTCTAGCTTGTTGGCACAAAAGGAATAATTTTGTATTTTTCTGCAGGGAGGTGTTGGCATGTCCTCTGAGTGCATTGTGTATGATAAGCATGTAGAAAAAAAATTATTTCGTTACATTTCATTTCCAGTGTTGTGAAATCTCGAAGATTTGACTAAAAAAATAAAGAGATTTCAGGTTGTTATGCAATACCAGATAAATGTCTCTTATCCTTCCATCCACCTATCTGTGCATGCTTACATTTGTGTGGTTTCCACGTTTCAGTGTATTCCTACCTGTCGTGTTTGGTTATGTGTGTTCCAGTTATAGGTACACTTGCTTTCAGTTTTGTTTGTTCCTTCCTGTTCAAGGAATCCTTACTACTAAATGTAGAATATTTCCGCCAGTGTTCGGGGACCCCAGAACTCTTCTTCCATTTATTTAACAGATACAACTTTCATTGCAAGTAGACACTTAAAAATTCTACCTGCATTTGTCACCTAATAGTATAAAGCCAGTCCGCATTTGCTGAAATAATCTCAGCAATAGCAAAATTAAATGGAAGAAAAAAACTTACATTGCAGCACCCAGCTGAAATATGTACCCCTTAGCTTTAAACATTTGCATTACAGTAGAGAGAAACGAGGGGACGGGTCTCCTTACTGGCTGAATGCATTAGGTCGAAACATATACAATGGCCCTTTAAGAAGCCTGCAGCAGCAGCTACCATCTCACAGCACACCTTGTACTGGCAGTTTGTCTCTTGGCTTCAGTTTTTTGTTCTGGCTTGTGCTGGCTGGATCCTAGAAGGCTGCCACAAGCCCACACTGTATGGTCTGTTTACCATCCACTCACTTAGCAAATTCTGCAAAGAAATGACAAGAAGATTGTTCAAAGTAAAGCGTAAGACCTAAAGGCTAAAGAGGAGCAAAAGAAACAACAAAAACGAGAGTGAGTGTGGGACCCACTTCTTGATTTTTTTTTCTTAGAAGGGAGTCCAGAGAAGGAAGATCAAAAAGGAGGCACAGACACCATAGTTGATATTTTATTCAGTTCTGAAAGTCACAGAACACCAGTGGATGGAAAACCAGACTTCAGCACAGACCTGTTCGCCGTTGAGGAAGAGTTCAACATCGGCCTGCGTCAAACATCTGCATAGAGGCTGCCTTCAGCATCAGGATGCTCACTGTCAAGACATTCAATGCCCAAGCATTTAAGATTCCAACTCCAAGTAGACTTTAAAATACCACATTTGAGACTAAACATTCCGGCCACCAGCATATTCCGGGTCCTGTACCACCCCCTGGAATTATCAACAAGACCAGTGATAGTGCAGAGGGGCGCTTCCATGTCTCCAGTTGAGAAGATGGCAACACCTGCTTCACAGGTTGTCCCATCCCTTTGGCATATCTCACCAGCATGCCCTTAGAGACGAAAAAGGGGGTGGTCTCCTACTGATTGTCTATATTCTCCAAGAGATTCCTCCACTGATTCCCTTTTAACATATGCGCCTACATCGTTGGCAGCTTCACCAGTAAACTGATCGGTGGTGGATAGCACCACTTTTCAAGAAATATTTACTAGAGGAGGTAATAAAGTTTAGTTGGAGATTCCTCAAACAGGAGCTACGTGATTATGTAGACAGTCCAGCAGTCGTTAGCTTATAGACCAATATTACAATTGTTTTCAGGATTTTGTAAAATAGCCGTTTCTCTAGCAGCCGTGAAGATGGCTAATCCCTGGATTCTTAAAAAGTACGAGCCCTCAAAGCAAGATCTTTAATATTTATTCCAGGAACCAAAACCTGAGTTGGTCATTGGTACCGCTTTAAGAATAAAGGATGCATCCAAATAAGAAATGCCAGTGCCTCTAGACAAAGGAAGCAAACAGACAGATGCTGTTTTGTTGCAAAGCCTGCATATCTGCTGCAGTTGCCCTCAAAAGAGTAAGTAACTCGGCTGTGTAAGGGATATACAACAGATCACTGTTGGAAACACTATGTTCCTTTGCTAATTTACTGAGTGACTGCTGTCCAGAATTCCTAGAGGCTATTCCGTAAGGACAGCTGGTATCAAACCAGAGTATCAGTGCAGCCATTGATTCTGCAGTTTTGGCTGCAACCTAGTTCTGCGCGGATGGTCTGATATCGCCCATGCATCTTGGTTGAAATTAACATCCTTGAAATTGGCCGCACACATGAAGATAGTTAACCTTTCATTTACCATTGTAGCTCTGTCCATCTCCCACACAGATAACAAATTGGACAGGATGAAGAAGGTTGTGGAGACCATGCGATTGGGCTGGATAAAATCTCAATTTCGACACCAAGACAGACTGGGAGTTCAATTCCCTTAGTGCAGTGGTTCCCAAATTTTTTTGACCCGTGGCTCCCTTGACCTAATTGGCAGTTGGCCGTGGCTCCCCACCATTTTTTACCCGCACACCAGGGTGCCGCGGCGCACCCTTTGGGAACCACTGGTCTACATGAAGAATCAAGCCTAGAAGTGATGAAGGATTCAGAGAGTAGCCATCACTGTCATAAAACCTTATTTGCAATCACAAAGATCTTATAAAGTACATCTCAACGCATACAACACCATCATAGAGTAGTATAAAGCACTCCCACTAAAAGTAACCAGGCTAGAGAAAGGCTCAAGGAGCTCTGTGGCGTTACAAGAAGTTTACGTGAGGAGGGCTCTGATCATGGGCATCCGCAGAAATGTTTTCGGGGGGGAATTTTTAACTTCATCACCATCCATCCCCCTTGCACCCTTCCCCCTCTGCCTTACACCCCTCTCCCCCTCCACCTTGCACCCTTCTACCCCTTCCCCTTGTACCCTACTTCACCTCAGCCTTGCACCCTTCTCTCCTCTGCCTTCCACCCTACTCCCCTCTGCCTTGCACCCTTCTCCCCTCTGCCTTGCACCCTTCTCCCCTCTGCCTTGCACCCTTCTCCTCTCTGCCTTGCACCCTTCTCCTCTCTGCCTTGCACCCTTCTCCCCTCTGCCTTGCACCCTTCTCCCCTCTGCCTTGCACCCTTCTCCCCTCTGCCTTGCACCCTTCTCCCCTCTGCCTTGCACCCTTCTCCCCTCTGCCTTGCACCCTTCTCCCCTCTGCCTTGCACCCTTCTCCCCTCTGCCTTGCACCCTTCTCCCCTCTGCCTTGCACCCTTCTCCCCTCTGCCTTGCACCCTTCTCCCCTCTGCCTTGCACCCTTCTACCCTTTGTACCCACCCACCCAACGCTCTCCACCAGGCCCCTGAACCTGCACCCACCCAACGCTCTCCACCAGGCCCCTGGCCCTGCACCCACCCAATGCTCTCCACCAGACCCCTGGCCCTGCACCCTCCCAATGCTCTCCACCAGGCCCCTGGCCCTGCACCCTCCCAATGCTCTCCACCAGGCCCCTGACCCCGCACCCACCCGCCCAACGCTCTCCACCATGCCTCTGACCCTGTACCCACCCAACGCTCTCCACCAGGCCTCTGATCCTGTACCCACCCAACGCTCTCCATCAGTAATTACAGAGTCCCCATGTCCAGTAATGAGCAGCTCGCCACTGGGGCAGCAGGAGCAGGTAAGGTGCTGGGGCTGATGAGCGCATTAAGCAATCACCAGATACAGTGGAGTCACTAGTGGGTGCGGGGGGTGAGGACCGCACCGGGTGACACCATCACATGGGGTGACACCCGCCTGTCTGATGTTATTTTTTATAACAAAATGGAGCAAACTGGTTCTGTACTTTTCTTGTTTTGTGTAATTAAAATGGAACACGCTTACTTTGCTTCATGTCCCCCCATCTTTCAGATGTGAAAAGTAGGGAAATGTGTTTCACCCCACCCCGCCTTAATATATAAACAGTGTACAAATAGTGTGACATTAGTTCCTGCTATGTTGTTGTCTTGCACAAGCAGCTTAATAAAGGGGGCATGTTGGCTACTCCTGTGTTTTTGTACCACTGAAACTTATCTATGAAAAGCTCCCCTGTAGGAACTTCAGCGAAAACTCAAAACGTCACTGTACGTGCATTGCTCACACGTCTGTGCCCCGCTCACATGCACACAACCTTCAGCCACTCAGTTACACCAGGGACCTCACAGTGCCCCCAACTTTCCTCTCTCCCCAAGCACAGCATGCAGGGTGCAAGTGGCAGCTGTATAATACAGCTACATGACCAGCAGATGGCAATGGAGGCCTAGGGGTGCAGCAGGCAGCTCGGGAAGGGGCAGGGAGCATTAGGACGCCCTCTCTCAGCGTGGCGACTGGGCTTGGCCACACAGGGGACAGGCCCTGAGCTGGGGACAGTCTGGGACAGACTGCCACTTGTTCATGCAGGAAACCGCGCGACCCGGAGGAGACAGGGCAGAGCCGACAGCTCATAGAGTGAAGACTGTCCGTGCCAAGGGGCAGGGCGCTGCACCTCAACCATATGTAGAGTGCAAGTGGGTACATGGCAGTGGGACATTCTGCCACTGTGGGCACGGCACATTCAGACAGGACAGGCTCTCCTTGCAGAAAAATAGGGCAACAGCAGCCTCAGAGACTCAGTGACAAGACAGGAAGACATGCACTGGACTCATTCACAGAGAATCCGGACAGTCAGCTTAACCGGGCTCACAGAAACAGGACAGGCAGCTCCACTGGGCACAGAAACAGGACAGGCAGCTTTACTGGACTCACAGAAAGAACTGCACTGGGGGCAGAGAAGCAGGACAGGCAGCGCAATCGGGCTCACAGAAAAGGACAGGCTGCTCCACCGGGGTACAGAAAAGAACAGGCTGCTCCACAGGGTCCCAGAAGCAGGACAGTCCGCTACATAGGGGCTCAGAGAAACAGGACAGGCTGCTGCACCGGGCTCAGAGAAACAGTCCAGATAGGAGCGAGAAGAAAACACCGGGAGATGCGTGCCCTGGGGCAATGTCTGCCACGTGTGAGAATTGGCTTTCTCCATCAATCACTAATTGAGATGCAGAGTGACCTGGCAGCACAAAGGAGGGGGAGGAATTGCGCTGCGGCGCCCCTGGCTTCTAATCACGGAGCACCAGGGCGCCGCAGCGCACACTTTGGGAACCACAGCCTTAGTGGGTCACTCAGCAGAGCTCACAGGGACAATGCCACCAGAAAGCTTCATGCCAAAGACGCCTTGTTAGAGAAGCGGACAACAGCAACAATGCTTGTCCAGAAAATCCATTACCTAGTCCATTTTCTCTCCTTGGTTTGTCACTCTGGTGTGGAGGAGTGGAATCCAATAACTACAGACAAGTGGGTACACCTTTAAATTCAAATCTCCCCCAATGCAACCAAATTGTCCACTAAAACATTAAAAAAGGAGGTTACATCTCACGTACAAATACGAACCACCGAGCCAGTCCCTCCAGCACAAGGTAAAGGTATTTAATCCAGATATTATTTGGTCTCCAGTTCACCAAATGACAAAAAAAATGTGAATGTTGACTGCATCAAATTTACCCACAACCTGTGAAGGGAAATTGGATGTACTTAATAGACTTTCAGAAGGCCTATTTTCACATACCAGTGGCGGGGAGAAAAATTTAAGTTTCCGGAGATTCATTATTGGAAAGCTCACTACCAATATAAAGTGCTTCCTTTCAGGTTAAAGTCTGCACCAAGGGTATTTTCCAAAAGCATGTCTGTCTGGCCAGCCTACTTTTGCAGAACTAAATATACATCGGTCTGTACTGTGACACATTCATCCGAACAAGTTCCGTCAGGATTTCAACACCACAATCTGACTCCTGCATGGTTGGGGTCTTCATGTCAACTTTGAAAGTTCAGTTTTGACCCCTGTGCAGACTATTTGGGAGGAATTTCAAACTGTGAATGGAGAAATGTATCCTTTGGAAGACAAAGTATCTGCCATCTTTTAGAAATCCCATTAACAGTTTGAGTCCTTCTCTCACTACACATCCAATTTAATCTGTGCTGGGAACGACGACCTCTTGTACTCACCTAGTGCCCAATACATCTCTTCAGAGTACCTTCCAGCCATGCATGGATGATTCATGGTTCAATACGAAGATAATTGGGAAGACAATCAGACACTTGCAGTGCAAACAGAATTTTTCAAATGTATTTATTTATTTGAAGGTTTGGTATATCGCAAATAAGACCCTAACGAGTATCAGAGCGCTTTACAGGGTTGATGTAAGTAAACAGAAAAACATAAATAGTAGAGAGAATGTAGGTAAGACTAATGCAGAATATTCCTAAAACAACCAAGCAGAAATATTACAGGTACATATAAATAGATCAAGTAAATTTAGCCATGAAAATAGCCTTCACTTCTTTTTTGAAGAATGCAGTAGAAGGGTTCTGTCTTGTTTGAGGGGGCAAAGCATTCCAAATCCTGGGAGCCATTCCTGAGAAGGCCCGGTTGTATGTTTTTTTCTTGGCAAAGCGTGGTTTTAGTAGGAGATTTCTGGAGTTCCTAGTGGATCTATTACCACAGGATAGTACTAGTTTCTGGGCTAGATAACTCAGTTTTGTGATGAAGTGCTTTGTGTGTCATGCAAGTGATTTTCATATGAATTCTAGCCTCGAAAGGTAGCCAGTTGAGGGCTCAAAGGTCAGGGGAGGTGTGACTTTTTTGGGGGGGAACCAGTGAGGAGTCTGGCAGCAGTGTTGATTGCAGCTCTTAAAGGGGCCGCCATCGCTCTGGGAAGGCCACTGAGAGTGACACTCCCATATTCCACTCTAGGTATTACTAGAACTTGCACTGCATGCTTGAAATCATTTGCGGGCAGGAATGATTTAATTTTTCTCAGTGTTCATTTGAAGATTTGCTCCTTTTGTGTTTCCGCACGTTTAGGTTTCTGTCCAGGGTCACTACCAGTGATTTCGCTGCCTCGATAATGAGAGGTTGACATTTGAGTGCTGTTAGGTGGTTCATCCAATTGAGGATAGTGGTTGATTGGTTGGGTGGAGCGATTAAGAGGAATTCAGTTTTGAGGGTGTTTAGTTTCAGATGGTTTTCAGCCAACGAAGTCTGAGTAGTGTTGAGTGTCATCTGCGTACATGGGATAGTGTACACTGGATGAGCTGAGGAGATTGGTGAGCAGTTCCATGAACAGGTTGAAAAGTGTAGTAGAAAGGCATGATCCCTGTGGTGCCTCAGAGCATGGGGCCGGTCCTTCCAGTATCTTGCCTCTAAACTGTGGAACTCTCCCCCTATTCAGATCCGCCGCCTATATTGCTTGTTACCCTTCCGTAAGGCCATTAAAACCTACCTGTTCCCCCACAGTCTAGCCCCAAGCTTTCTATTGACACTCCCATGCTGAAGCAGCTGCGTGCTATACAAGAATGCCTAACTCATAAAGTAACTGGCATTGTCTTGGATAGTGATTGATCAACCTTGAATCTTTGTTATCTATTTTGGAGGAAGGAGGTGAGTGAACTAGTTTCGAACAGATCCAGATAGACCCATTCTGTGCTTCAGAAGATCAATCGAAGCGTCGTGTTTGACTGTGTCAAAGGCCGAGGATAAGTTCAGCCCGATTAGTAAACAGTTATCGTTTTGGTCAAGGATTTTTAATGCGTCATCTATTGTGTGTGTCATGGCTGATTCAGTGCTAGGACCAGCACGGAAGCTGGATTGGTATTGGTTAACCAGGTTGAATTGATGTATGTGTTTGCCAAGCTGCATGTGGACATATTTTTCTAAGAGTTTGGCCAATGTGGGATATTGGGCGATAGTTATTTAAGTCTGCTGTGTCCACTAATGGCTTCTTTAAGATAGGTGATACTGCCCTGCTTTAAGGGCTTCTGGGATGATTCCTTAAAGGAGAGAGGTGTTTATAATCTTGGTCCAGAGCGGCAGTAGCATTGGAGTGAAGTCTTTTAAGTGGTTTGCGGGGAGCGGGTCTGTGAAGTGACTGGAGGGATTCAGGCTGTGAGCGTTTTTAAAATCGATTCTTCACTGTAGGTGTAAAAGGATGACCAAGATGCATTGTTTTTGAGGACGAACTTTGCGGGACGCATCAGTGGGGCAACAGGCGAGGTCACTGAAGTGTCCAAGTGTGGGTTGATGAGGGATATTAGGTCATTGCGCAAGTCCATCTTAATGTTTTATGTCTTGATTGTAAAGGAGGAGGCAAATTCCTCGCAATTGGGTAGTGTGTCTAGAATAACTTTGGGGCGGTGGGGTACCTCCTAGATTGCAATTTGATTAGTTCGGAAAGCTTTTTGGGACGATTCTTGGATTGGTCCAATTGCTTAGTAAAGAAGTCTGCTTTTGATTGTCTAATATTTCTGTAGTAGGAGTTTCCCGTGCTCCTTAGTAGTTTGAGGTTGATCTGAGGACAGTGTCACACTCCATCTACGTTTGATTAGTCTTAGGGCACGCCTATCTTCGTTTAGCCTGCCATCATACCAGGGTTTTGAGTCTTTTATGGATACTCTTTTCAATTGTAAGGGGGCTATATTGTCTAGAACCGTGTTCATGGAATGAAAGTAATGGTTGGTCAGATCTTTTACATCGGAAAGGCCTTTAGGTGTAAGCAATATATTAGGGCTGTAAGCTGTGATTAGATCGGAAACATTCTTTAGATTTCTCTTCCGTATTTTTGTTCTCGTGGGCTGGGTAGAGAGTAATTTAACTGATTCGTTGATGTGAAATGTAATGATGTGATGGTCCGACCGACCAGTTGAAGGGGAGGATCGAAACAAGCTGAGTGGAGTCTACTTTTGAAAATTCTAGATCGAGTGTTGAGCCTTTATCATGTGTGGGGCTGTTACACATTTGGGAAAGGTTATGGTCTGAGAGGAACTATCTGTTCTGTCGAAGCTCGTTATGTAATGGTTTGGGGGTACTAGTATGTCTAGCATGGGAGTAGATGATTAGTTTAGCCAAGTTTCAGTCAGAATTAGTAGGTTCGGTTCATTCGAAAGTATGAGGTAGGCTATGTCATTTGCATATTTTGAGGCCGATCTACAGTTTAGAAGTATACATTTTAGCCGAGTTTTGATGGGTGTTGTAGTGGGTTCGTGTATTATGGGGACTAGCATTAGGTTGTTTTCCACTATACATCTAGAAATGTATCTTATAAGTCTATGCGATTAGATTAGATAAGGGCAAGTTTAGGCAATTTGTCTGAGAACACAGAATTAAGGGGAGAGGCGGTAGCTTATAGGAATGGAGTAGGGAGGTTATGTCTTTGCCACACAGATCATTTTTCTTTCTGATCGGCCGGGATGAGGCATTAGGTTAGGGCACTGTTCTCCATCTTGGTGGCACAAGTTTTGAGGAGCTTGTGTTCAGCTGTTGGGTGCATTTCGAGTGGTTGATGTGATGGTAATCTCTGAATTCTAGTTTGGCTCGCGTGAATTTTGTTGTGAAATTAGGTCATGAAGTGTTTGCAGGTCCTCTTTGCCTTATTGTAGAGATCGTAGTATCTCGTCATATCTAGGGCACGGTGGCAGAGGTAACGTATTGGCTGTCTGGACAGTGATTAATGGTTGAGTGGATGCGATGTGTGTGAGGTTTGGGAGTGAATCGTATTCTGATTTGGAGTAATGTAGTCTTTCTGTCTGATTGTCAAAGGGGGTGCAGAAGTTGGTTGTGAGTGGGACAATGGGATTAGTGGAAGTGGTGGTCTAAATGGTGGTCCAAAACAAATAATCTAAAAGTAATTCTTTTTCGCTAGAACTTGCCTTCTCAGACCACAGTGACTAATGCATCCTTGGTAGGCTGGGGAACCCATTTACAAAACTTGTCAGTACAAGGTCTGTGGTCAGAAACACTAACTTTATCATAAAATGACCTGAAGATGAAGGTGGTGTATCATCTAGCACTCAACACGTTTCTACCATCCATCACCAACATTGAGTTTGCTTATTTCAAACAGACAACATGACTGAAATGTAATATTTAAATTTAAGATGACCGCACTTGGTCCAGAGTTTTATCTCTGGAGATTCAGTAACTTGGCACCGGCAATATATGCATCAAGGTAGTGCATCTCCCCAGGTACTCAAAATTGTCAGGCAGACCTGTAACAAGTTATTACGTTGACAGTCACAAATGTGAGCAAGACGCTGACATCTTGCAGGATATTTTTCAAGACTAGTGTTTTCCAATGGTAGACCTTTTCACTACCAAACAAAATGTAAAATGCCCAAGCTTTGCTTCAAGACTACGCAAACCAAAATCTATAAGCAGTGCCCTTTTGAAAAATCGGTTCAGCAAATTTCTGTACACCATTCTACCACTACCTCTCATTCCATCAATGCTAGTTCAAGTCAACCAGACAAATTACACGATTCTGAATGTGCCGCTGAGGCAGTGGTGGATCGGAGGGATTCACCTGTTGATAAAACCACACAGGAAACTGCAAACCAAACGAATATGCTGTTGAAAATGCAGGGGAAGATACATCACCCCAACATATAATCATTTACCTTAGCTGCTTTAACTGTGGTCACCTAAATTTGTTTTAGAATTGCATGAACATTTCTAAAGAATCCATACGTTCTTCCACCGGGCTCCATACAACTTTAAATGGGATTTATTAAGGATTTGATTTGCTATGTGGACGATGTATTCTACATATAGTTACATTTATTATGAAATACTCCATAAAAGATCTGACTGCTGTCATTGCCTACAGTAACGATCTGTTCCAAAGGTCGCTCTTCACAGTTACAGTAACGAATAACTTTTTAGAAGCATTAAAGAAAACATTTCTTTAAAGACAGCAGCCTTCTTCCCCATTGTTCTCAACGAATTAATGGTTTCCTCTTTTGAACCTACCCATAAGGCCTCATTGAAGAATCTGACTTGGAAAGGGTCTTTTTTTAATACCAATATACATCTGCTAGGAGGGGCTGTGAGCATAAAACATTATCTGCAATAGAGCCTTACACTGTGTTCCACTACAGTAGGGTAATGTTAAACACATCCAAAGTTGTTCACCCTCCTCCGCCAAAAGTAGTTATGAATGTTCATATTCACCAAAGTTTCTCTGCCGGTGTTCTTTAGTAATCCTTCCATCCCTACAGAGTGATGTTTCACTTGTTGGATGTTGAGTTTTGAGATTTTACTTTCATAGAACAAAAGATATATATATATATATAAGACTTAGCTTTTTGTCATCTACTTACCTCTATATACTGGAATGGTGTCTACTAAGCAAACCATAACTAGATGGATAACTTCCTTCATAATCTGCCAGCAAGCCATTACTTGGTAAACCAAAGGCGCATTCCATACGAGAAAGGCAACTACTGCTGCTACTTTGAGAAATGTTCGTCTCGTGGATATTTGTAAAGCAGCCACATGGAAATCAGTTCTGATATTTACTGAACATTACTGCATGGATGAGGACGACAGTGCTGGCACAGTGGCCGGTCAGGCAACATTGAAAAATTTGTTTTCTTGACCTCGGCAAAGCAATGCAATTACATGTTTTTTCTTTACGATTTGCTGGGTATTATAGACATCAGTATCTAGGGATATTGTGCTATTTTATCCTACGCTTATGACAAACCTACAATGCGGAGCAAAATGTTACTTGTAATCTTCGTTTTGCATGGAAGAAATACTCTCAGAAGTCAGCAGCAGTCCTCCCTGGATAGGAATAATTCCATCAGTAATGATTTGTTAGTGCATGCCAAGGCTTCTAAAAGAATTATTCCTGTGAGGCAAATTGCAAGTAAATGCTAGGAGGTGGAAGCTGCTGGATACTTAAAGGAGCAGTGTATCTTTTTAGCCTAATGCACTCTTAGCCTAGGAGGCACCCTCTCCATTGTTTTTCTCTGTTGTGTAGCGAAGATTTAAAGCAGCCAATGCTAAGGAGTTACTTTTTTCACCTAGTTTCTGCCATGTACGTTTTTTCTTTTTTAATTGGCTATTATAAAGAGGAAAACTCAGCAAATAAGCACCTTTTTTGGGGGGAAACATGTTATTGGGTTTTGACAAAGATGTTCTAGATTAAAACAAGATATCATAAACCAAAACAATGCTCCTCGTTCTGTCGGATTATTCCCCCCAGCCCACTATGCATCAAACCACATTAGACAGCATAGTACCCTACAACCCATAGTAACCCCACCATTTACCCCAAATTTTACAGAATTTCTTTGGACATCCCTGGGCAATATAAATCGGCTCCTTCTGCTTGGCACACCAGTTCATGCCAGCACGCCACAGCGCCAGCTTTGGCTGGTCCGGCCATTTCCACGGTTGTACTATGTCTCTTTTGGCCACCAAGGCAGCCAACCCCACCAGAGCCCTATCTCCTGTGTCACCCCCACCCCACAAAAAGTCATCCATTATCCCCAACAGTGCCACTTTCAGAGTTAATATGATTGCTTGGTCTAGGTCCGCAGAGAAGGCAGTTCTAATCTGGGTCCCCAATTTCCAGACATTTCCAGACCATATGAAGAAAGTCTGCCATTGTAGATTGGCAGTGGGTGCATCTGAGGTATGAGAGGATACCTTCATAACCCAGTCGCTGTGGAGTTGTAGGTTTGGTGGAGGTAGTGTAGCTGGACCAGGTGTAGATGTGGAGATATCGCTTGCTCCCTGGGAGCCATACAAACCTCTTGCCATTCAGCTTCCTCCAATTCCCCGATCCATCCCTCCCACCTCTGTCAAAGCTGGTATAGTGTCTCCATGGTGTTACCTTTGAGGGCGCAGAAACAGCTGGGAGATACCCTGTGGCTCAGTCTCCCCATTAATAATAGTGCCTCTAAGGGGCTAAAGTCTGGGAGTTTCCGTAGGCGAGCATCAAAACACCTAAGGGCATGATGCACTTGTAAATATTTATGGAACTTGGGTGTAGGAGAGAGCAAACAGAGTCTGAAGATCGGTCAATGAATATGTGGTTGAATCATGTCGTACATCCCCCAACACAGTCCGTCCTAGAAGTCCCAGCGACTGAATCTCTCCAAATGTGCCACCTATTCCAGCAAATGTCCCCTCCAAAGGGCAGTCTGTCCAGTCCAGCTCTGATCTGCTTTTTATTATGGCGATGACACCGTTGAATTTTATGCCTATGAACTTTGTTAAACAAATGCAGAGAAGACTTTGGTATCCCCACACACTTGGAGGAATATTCTACAATTAAGATCTTCATTGAGGATCCCAAGTTTGACTTCAGTGATGATTCCCCTGATGCTGATCTAGTATTACAAGTAAGTGACTTTTCCTTACATTCTTCTGTCTCTGTTCCCATACTTCATATCTACATGTCTGGTTGTCTAGAGGTCAAGGAAAATAAATGCCACTATCCACCTTTGGCATGCATCTTTACACAAAAATGTAGGCTTGACATTGAAATGGAGTCCATGTTCTCTGTCACTGGAATCCTCTGATATCCATAAACAATAGAATATCTCTGCTCGTGTGCAGGATCCCTAGAACAGTATTCTCATTAATTATGTCTAAATAACATGCCTATAAGATACAGTATTTTCTGTTTATTCTCGGTTTTAAAAACAAATTCCAGTTAGCAAATCGTACCCTTGCACAGTACTGAACTGCCCCTTTTCAAATCCCCCAAAATTAGATCAGGAGACACAACACCTTTAAGAAACTCTAGCGTCAGTCAGCCTTCACAACATGCAGTACAGTGTCAAGGAGGCAGTTCATTTTTTGGCTCCCCAGAGAAGATCCCTAAACACTGCTGCCTTTCTAAGGTGGCTTTTTGCCTGTAAACCTGCATTTCTTATAGTTGTTTTTGGCTTCATTTGACTCTTTATTTGATGTCTCGTTAACATTTTGGAAATGATTTGTTTTGCAGTCTGTACCTTTTTAGGTCTCGCCTAGCGAACGCAGCGTATGGGCTGCTTCACTTGGCGAGACTATTGTTGTGGGTTTGGTGAGCGAAGGGAGAGAAACCATGTGCGCGCTTGATGTCTCCTCTCTGCCTCACACGCTCCCACCGCGTGCTCACACTACAAGGCAGACACACGCTTGTTGCTTACTGAAAATCGTGACTTGAAGAAACGGTTCACAACTTCGCTTTCCTTCTTTCATTTAGTTGCTTCCCTGTGAAATGGATCCAAAAAAGACAAACACTCCAGGAAATGCCCTTTTTCAGAAATTTTTCTATTCCAAAGTGCAGCCTCAGGATGGAGAGAAATAAAAGGTTTTACATATAAAAAAAAAAGAAATATATAACTAAATAAAGCATGACAGAGTGGTTGCAAAGTGGGCAGATTGGTTTTATTCAGATCCAAACACATTAGCCTCACTGTACAGACTTTGCAGTGAAGCGCCACTTTTGTTTTATTGTCTTTCTTTGATCAGCATTGTTGTCCCCAGGTGGGGAAGTGTACCATTCCTGGATGTATTGCAATACCTGGTTGATCGGTGGATTGGAAAACAAAATGTGTACCATGGCTCTGTGTTTATGGAAGTGGTCTTAAACCTCACGGCTTACGTTTTGTAAGGATATAAGCAATGGACATTGAAACGGTTCCCTTCAGGGCCCTGTAGTCATGTCCTTCACTTTTCAGGTAAAACCCTTTGCTGATTTCTGAATAGTAAGTGAGAGATCGTGAAGATAGCCATGTTGTTTCTGCTTACATTTCACATGCTTTACTTAATCTTGCACTCCCTATGAGTGTTTGCTTTTTTTTGGGGGGGCAGGATATTATTCCTGTGAAGTTCATAATTTGAATTGAGCCACATCCAAGTGTTTATAGCAGGCACAATTCGGTTGTAGCTGAAGGCAGTGCGAGTTTCTCTCAGTGGGGCAGTATGGTGTTCAGGATTGCCAAGGATTTGCCACTATGGCCAGAACTGTCGAATTTGGAACTGGGGAACCGGGTTCATGACCAGTCCACCAAACCACTCTACTAAGGGAGCATATTCCCATACCCATGCTTGACCTTTGAAGGCCCCGAAAGACCTTAGAAGGCCTGACGTCTTAGCACAAGCAGGTGTACCCTAGTGGTGTCAATTGTGGGTTAACCTTGAAGACCTGTCCACCACAATCCTTAACCCCTACCGCGTTTTCCCGCTGTGTGCTGAAAAAAAAAATGGCTTGTTTATGACAAAGCCAGCTCGTCATCCGCGTAGCGCAGATAACGCCCATGACGTGCTGGCTTTGTCATCAGCACTGAAGGGGATACTGAAGTTCATCTCCAGTCTTGCGGGCAGGCCTATGAAGCAGCACACCCTAGAGCATGGGTACTCACAAAGTTTCTCTTGGGGGCCAAATTTACACTGTGGTTTGTGTCTGAGGGCCGCACCAGTGGGGGCGGGGCCAGTAGGGGAGGGGGCGGGGCTAGAGCAACCAAAAAAAACTGACCACGAGGTTGATCACTGGTCCCTGCAGCGGATGCATTCATCCACTTAGCCACCAGACCCGGCATACACACCTCTCTCTGTCTCTCTTTCTCTCTCTGTCTCCCTCTCTCACTCTCTTTCTCTCTCGGTCTCCCTCCCTCCCTTTCTCACTCTCCGTTTCTCACTCTCCCTTACTCTGTCCCCCTCCCTCTGTCCCCCTCCCTTCGTCTCCCTCCCTCTGTCTCCCTCCCTCTGTCTCCCTTTCCCTCTCTCACTCCCTCGCTCTGTCACCCTTTCCCTCTCTCACTCCCTCACTCTGTCTCCCTTTCCCTCTCACTCCCTCACTCTGTCACTCCCTTTCCCTCCCTCCCTTTCCCTCTCACTCCCTCACTCTTGTCTCCCTTTCCCTCTCTCACTCCCTCACTCTCTTTCCCTCCCGCCCTTTCTCTCCCTCACTGTCACTCACTTTCCCTCCCTTTCCCTCCCTCACCCTCCCTTTCCCTTTCCTTCCGTCCTGCTCACTCCCTCACCCGGTCTCCCTTCCCTCCCTCACTTTGTCTCAACTTCAGGGATTCCGCACTCCTTGATTTGTTCCATAATTTGCCTGCAGTAAGAAGAATTCACAATTATTACCAGTGTATTAGTATTAGGCAGAAACTATTCTTGAATCAAAGCTAATAGGATCTTGAATGCAGTAGACTCAAGTACAAGGGACTCTGCAGTAAAGCACATGGCACCCTCCTAAACTTTACATAGTTAAATATGAGTAAAGATAAGCATTTTAATATTCGTAATGCTGCCATGATAACTTTATCCGCCTACTTTCAGCTCTAATTTACCAATCCAATTAACCTGCTACAACCCCAGATACTAACCAAAATGACAGGAAAACATCAACGTGTGCATCAACAATCCACATTGGTCTTTGTTGCACCCTTTAATTTACAACATTATACTCACAGGGTACAGAATGTCAAATAGCCTTTCTGCTGCAGGCTATACCAGTTAGAGTTCATTCTTGTTCGAAACCTTTAACATTGGTTGAGGGTAGCCAGTAAAGCCACTCCCTTTCCCTCCCTCACCCTCCCTTTCCCTCCTTCCCTCTCTCACTCCCTCACCCAGTCTCCCTTTCCCTCCCTCACTTTGTCTCACTTTCTTTCCCTCTCCCTACCTTTCCCTCCCTCTCCCTCGGTCATTTCACCCTGCCTCTGTGTCAGCCCGGGCTGAGACAGCTTCGGAGCACACACACACACACACACACACACAGCCGCACGAGCGCATTAACAGGTCTTTAAAAGACCATTAACATGTTAATGAGGCTGTGTTGTTCACCTCTCAGGCCCCTGCAGCTCCACTCTAACTATGGCAGGAATGCCCGGCCGGTCCCCACAGAGCAGCAGTCTCCGAGTCGCACTGCTGCTACTTGTGTTTGCAAACACTCTTTACAATAAAAAAAATTAAAACACTGGTATGATATGTGCAAGGTCCGCGGGCCGCCAGGGAAGGCTTGCTGGGCCGCCATAGGCCCGCGGGCCGTACTATGAGTACTCGTGCCCTAGAGCAACAGTGATCCAGTCACTGACTCTGGTCACATGAACCTTGAGCAGGTTAGAGCGCTGTGACCGCACTGGGTATCTATTGTGGGTGGGTGCGTAGTGTTTGCAAGTATGTTATGGTTTAAAAAAAAAAAACTTGCTGCTTCCTTTCCGGCCTCCAGCAATTTTCAGCAACAATAAAAATGTCCTGATAACTTCAGTGATTAATGTTCTTCCAGAGTTTTGTCTCGTGGAAGGGTTGACGCCTGGAAAGTTAGCACAGACGATTAATGTGCCTGCTGCAAAGAACATGTACCATGCAAATCACAAAGTGCACATAATGTTAACTAGGTCTGTAGGTTACTGCTTTTGTCAGAGAGATCATTTTGTTACTAGCAGTCTATAAGTTAAAATCCTAACATGGAACAGTGAGCTATTAAACTATACTGCCTACTAGTATGGCTTCTACACCTTGTAGTCCTTTGTCTTATGTAACATTTCCTATACAGTGATTTTTACACACATATAAATGATTGTCTCTGTGTAGTGTGTGTGATGTAAAGTGTTCTCAGAACGTACACTGGTATGAGTGGCACTGTAAATCAAATTAAATGCATCTGAGAAAGAGTGTGGTAATGGAGACTTGAGGGGGGCTGTTAAAGGGTGGTAGTAAGGGAGTGCAAGGTATAGGTGATCATTGGGGGCATCAACAAACAGTGTTGCACAGGGCACCACCAGCACTAAAGCCGGCCCTGCTATTGAGGCCAGTCCGCCTCACCCATTGGTACATCCATTAGCCTTGTTTCTGCAGTAGTAGCTGCAACTCACCAAGGATCCGCAATTCAGGATTTGCACGCACTCCACACTAAGTTTGCAAACTTCACAGTCTCTCTGTGTCATGCACAAGCACTTTTAACATTTGCTACCTGCTCTGGAGCCACTAGACTTATGCAGCAATGGGGGACAAAATAATGCCGCATTGTTGACTAAATTATGCAAAAAAAAATAGGCTGCAGCGTAATGCAATATATTTTCTATACTTTATTATTTAGACATTTTTACCCATTTTAAGTCTGCAAAGATTCTGCCTCATCAGTATCAGTATAACATACAAATGCAGCAGTGAGAAAGGTGATCAGTCAACCTTTGCAAAGGGCTGTCCACTTTGCAGCAACTCAAGGCACATTTTTTAGTAACGTTTTATCCGTTTGAGCTACAAAAATGATTAGTTAAAACCGTAAGATTATGCAGTGGATGACGTATTATGTGGCAAATATGGCAGAGCCATAATTATATAGAAAACATTTCCAAACTAGGACATTTTGCCATTCATGTTTGAACTGCTCTTGTGGAAGAAGGGAGGAGAAGTGCTAATGAAAGAAACTGCATGGCTTGGAGACAAATGGCTTGTGATTCCACTTTTAAGCCTATTTGGGACTTTGTGTGATTGGAAATATATCCCAATTTGTGAATGTATTTAAATGCCAATAGCTCCTATTAAACCTTAAATAATCAAGTGTGTCCATTGGTTGAATTAAATAACTCAATAAGCTGTAACTGGTTGGTGAAATTGTGGTAAATAAATAATTAATTACCGGTACTATTTTTGACGAGATATAACTAGAACAGATAGCTCAATAAATAAGAGGCAGGATCCGATGTATCCGAGTCAGAAGGATTTTATTCAGGCAAAAAGGAAGGGACTGGAACGGGACAGCCTGAAATAAAATAGGAAGGAAGACAAGAAGGCAGCTGCCGGGGGCAGGGATGGAATGGGATCGAAGGAAGAGATCCATCACATTAACAGTATACAGTATATATACCAAAACAATTACATTACATTCAATACAGTAGGCGTAACAGTAGGCGTAACTTGTAGCAGTCGCGAAAGATAAGAGTGAAATGGGTGTAACAAGAAGGCGTGTACAGGGCGTATACATAGACATGTGGTATGAACGTCACAGAAGTGTCATGAATGGGGCGGAAACATGGAGGGGGCTACTCGAGCAGCTGGGACCTTTAACCTAGTGGTGCGCGCAAACGGGCAATGACGTATTACTAGGGAGAACTGGGGGCTATGACTTCTGCGCTAGAAGAGGAGACTAAAGTCTGCGGTGTCAGGACGACATGTACTTAAGGCATATCTGGTGTTTAGAAGTACATGTTGATAGAATCCAAAAGTTATCAGGGTAAAGGCTACTTGACACTAAGGCTGGTGCATGCATTTATTCTACATGTATTGCGTGTGCTAGGAATATTCTATGAATATTAATACAGTATTTCTCTAGCGTGGAGACAGAAAGGCTAGACCATAGCTGAAACTATTGATGCGGTTCAGTAGCTTAGGAATGCAGAAAAGGAGGGCTGGACGGATAACTAGAAGCATAACATACTCTTGGCAGACAGGCAGGCAGAGCCAGGCCGGGCCGGGCACTGTGCTGCAGGAAGTAAGTGAAGGGTCAGGGATGCAGGTGGGGGCTGTATCGCTCCTCGGAGTGGGTTCAGGAGACTGGAGCTTGAATCTGGTGTCCGGGCCCCTTTTGAGGCCTAGGAACGGGGACATTTTACTGAATTAACGTGCACACTGGAAAACGTGGCAACATAGGCCTACTACTCGTTGCTTTCACGAGAACTGGAAACTGGCATACTAGAGTTGGACACAACTATAATTGCGTCTTTAATCGATCATGAGGGGATACATGCATATCGATCATTGCACATATAACATAAGATGGGGAACACGTAGGCACATATAACATGGCAAAATTCACTTTTCCACATTCCCTCCTTGTGCCCTACGTTTCCATCAGGAAACATCTATATTCATGATACCATCTATCATTTCATATAGCATCATTTGCTCGTCTCGAATTGTCTTAGAACGGGATTTAGGACTAGGACTAGGAATACAAGAGGTAGCACACATGCCGCAAATCGCAGGGCCACATTGTAAACAGAGGCAGCAACTGAAGATGATCATTACTGCTATACCTAAGAATGACAATACTTTCCATCCCCAGGCAGATATTATACTCCAGAGCCAACCGGACCATGTCCAGGTGCCTGGATTCTGGTGTAACTGATGGGCAATTTTATGAAGTCTGGTTATAGCTGAATAAACAGACGGTGCGTTGTTAGGAATGAAAATGCAGCAACTAGATCCGATGACTCTACATGCTCCTCCTCTATCGGCCAGTATGACGTCAAGAACGAGACGATTTTGGAGCACGACAAATCTCATAGCAGATTGCTCTTCAGTTAAGTTACCTAGAGCGGAAGTAGTCTCATTCACTACTGCTTCAAGGGTTCTGGTTAACCTACGTATTAACTTACTATTCTGGATAGGTCCAATGAAGAAAAAGAAACCTCTATTAAAGTCTGTATACTGTTCTAAGGCAGTTTCAGTTTGATCAACAATTGGGGACTCGATCTCCCTTCTATGTCTAACGTGTACTAGATGCGTATTTCTGTGATAATCGGATGGGGCTAGAAAAACTGGTGGCAGTAGGAAGGCAATGTAACATGTTCCATCCCAATCGAGGGGCAGACGAACATATGCGGTCTGACCACAAACAAAATAAGAATGACGTGAGGCTTTAAAAATAGATTTCCCACTGTCACTATACTCGACAATAGTAGTACAATCACTATGTCCTACATGTGCGGAACCATTCTTTCTGACACATAATTCGCCTTTGACTGGTAGTACTGAAATAGCAGGCAAATCTGGAGTAGTATCGGACTGGACATTCAGGACCATGAAATTCGAGGAATAATTACCTAAATCGTACACTTCATTTTCTAGATCTAACCCTGTTCTATGGGAAAGACCTTGCTTGTCTGGGAAACATGTTCGATTCAGAAGGGACATATCAGTTGAAGATGACGTTAACGTGGACCATGCTCCACACGAACCATTGTGTGAAAACGGATAAGGAAAAAGTGGCAGAACTCCCTTCGGTGTCTGGAAAGGGGGGAGTCGACCACACACCCAACAATTAGTGGCATTGCTGGTCTGGTGTGAATAATGCAACATTCTGATAAAGGTATTATTTCGCATAGCAAGACGATAGGATAACTCGTGAGGAGGCAGATCACTAAATGTGTGCTCTACTGTAGCATTAGAAAACATATGTACATGTGACATCGGAAAACATAAATGTAAAGCATAACTTATGCATGTAACCATAAGGCTTAGAAACAATAAAAAGAATAGAATGATAATACATCTTTTAGAGTTTTGACTAATTCTCTCACTGTGTGGGTCTATCTCATACATGTCAGGAACCTGTCTAACCGTTTCACCCGAGAGGGACTTAGACAATTAAACTGGCTGACTTACTTTACTAGACCTCAACTTGGCTTTATACTCCTGCTGCGGAGTTTTCTCTAACAGGGCAGGCTTGAGTTCAGAGTCTGTTTTTAGGCAGTCTTTAGGAATGAGGCAGTCCTTAACAAAAGTCCTTTGTCGTAATCCATGAAATTTCTTTATATGGCTGGTATGCACCCAGCCCTTGCGGCCCTCGAGCTTGACCGCAGTCCTTGTTGTCAACAACACCATTCGAGGCTCTTTCCAACGGGGCTCCAACGGACTTGAACGATCAAAATTTCGCACCAGGACAAGTTCTCCCGGAACGACTTCATGCGGTTTCCCCTCAGTGTTGTCTGGAAATGTAGCGGCAACCTGTGAACGACAAGATTGTAGTGCAGACATCAAGGAGGCAAGGTAATCTGTCAGCATATTACTGGAAACATCGGTAATCTTTCGGGGCATAGGTGTACCCCACATATTTGGAGGGCGGCCGAATACGACCTCGTACGGGGACAGACCTGATCTGGAATGTGCAACCATTCTCATGTAGAAAAGAGCAACTGGCAGGGCTATTAACCAATCTACACCTTTTTCTGCACACACTTTGGCAAGGCGGATTTTTAAAGTCTGGTTATGTCTCTCTACGAGACCGGCTGCTTCAGGATGGCGTACACAATGGAACTTCCACTGGTACCCTAACAGAAGGGATACTTGTTTCATGAGCTCAGATGAGAATGGCTGGCCGTTATCTGAATACACGACCCTAGGTAAACCATAGCGGGGAAAATACTCACGAACCAACTGCCTGGCAGTGGTCGCAGCTGTGTAATCTGGAACTGGATATGCTTCTGTCCACCTGGACAAAGCACATACAACTACGAGGATATACTTGAAACCTCGACATCGCTCCATCTGAATATAATCCATCTGGAGGACTTCAAAAGGGTGGTCAGGAGGTTGGAAACCACCTTGTTCCACCGGGACACTTTTACCTGGATTGAACTGACAACATATCATACAGGTACGGACTTTCTGCTTGGCTGCTGCTCGTAAATGCTTGTTGAACCAAAGGTTCTGAATACTGTCTAACATGGCTTTTTCTCCTAAATGTGCAGGACTATGTGCGGTGTTAATAATGACTTGAACCATAGAGTCGGGGAGAAACCATGTGGCTTTTCCCTTCGTCAACCATCCTTGATCTGTCTGGACCCCTCCTTGTTCGGACCATTTCTTGATTTCATCGGGAGTAGCATGTGACTGTATGTCTATGACATCTTGTGTAGGGTCCTTAACTGTCATACAAGTAGTCTGTTCTGGAATGTGTGTCAGTGTCGTGTTAACTGGAATGTCTGGAGTCTGAGCTGTGAGCTTGGCTGTTCGATCTGCTAGATCGTTACCTTGGGAAATGATGTCAGTGACTTTCGAATGTGCCTTGCACTTCATGATAGCGATAGCTGTCGGTAAATGTATTGCATCTAACAGAGCTTGAATAAGGAGACCATGCTGAATCTTGGTTCCATGAGAAGTCATGAAACCTCTCTCTTGCCAGAGCACTCCAAAGTCGTGTACGACTCCGAATGCGTAACGTGAATCTGTGTATATGTTTACTTTCAGGTTCTTGGCACGTATGCATGCTTGGGTCAGAGCGACGAGCTCTGCTGCTTGAGCGGACAGGGTGTCAATACGATATGTTTCTATAACTTCAGTTTCGGTAGTCACTGCATACGCGGCTACTAGTTCTCCTGTACTTGTTCTCATACATGAACCATCCACATAAAGTGTCAGGTCGGGATCAGGTAATGCAATATCTGTCAAGTCTTGTCTTGGCTTTGTCATGGTGTTAACAACTTCCACACAGTCATGTGTGGCAGGATTTGAAGTAACTGACGGTAACAGTGTAGCTGGATTTAAAATGTTGCAGCGTCTGATTTCTATGTGTGGCTGGAACAGTGTCAGTTCATAACCTGTTAAACGTGCAATTGTCAAGTGCTGAGTCTGGGTTCGGTTTAAAAGAACTTCCACGGAGTGTGGAACTTGTACTGTCAGGGAGTGTCCTAACACTATGGAATCACTCTGTCTGATGGCTAGTGCTGTGGCTGCAACTGACTTGAGGCACGCAGGCAGAGCCTGGGCCACTGGATCTAATGTGCTAGAAAAATAAGCACAGGGCTTGTATTGTCCTGCTTGATCTTGAGTGAGAACAGATAATGCAGTACCATCGCGTTCTGTGACAAAAAGTGTAAAAGGCTTACTATAGTTCGGTGTCGCTAGAACAGGTGCATTACATAAAGCTTTCTTTAACTCATTAAAAACAAGTGTATGTTCCTGGGTCCAGGGGAGGACAGTCGATACGGCTGCCTCCTGTGTCGTTAACTGTATCAGTGGCTTGGCTAGAAATGCATACTGAGGAATCCATTGTCTGCAGTAAGAAGTGAGGCCGATAAAAGCTCGTACCTCCTTCTGAATCTTGGGCTGTGGAAGACGTGCTATTAACTGGATACGGTCAGGTGTCAACTGCCTACCCCTCTTGGACAGTAAGTGTCCTAAGTAGACCACTTGCTGGACACAGAATTGTAATTTGGAAGGGGACACCTTGTGCCCCATCTCGGCCAGAAAATACAGGACTGTAAGTGACGCACGTTCGCAGTCACGTTCAGAACGGGCTGTGATCAGTAGATCGTCGACATACTGGAGCAGGGCAGTGTCAGTTGGCATGTGAATATTGTCTAGTTGTCTTTTAAGTGCTTGACTGTAAATGCTAGGACTTTCTGTGAAACCTTGAGGAGCTCGTGTAAATTTATAGCTCCTTCCATTTAAACAGAATCCGAAGAGGAACTGGCTGTCTGGATGAATGGGGACACTGAAAAATGCGTTCTTGAGATCAATAACTGTAAAGAACGTGGCTTCGGAATCAATGGCTGTCAATAGAGAAGAAATATCGGGAACCACTGGATACTGTGGTATGATACATTTATTAAGTTCTCGAAGGTCAATCACTAATCGATAAACTGGAGGTGCATTTGGATCAGTACGTTTCAGAATTGGAATGATAGGAGAATTACATACATTGGAGTCAGTTTCTACAACCACTCCTTGAGCAATGAGCTCGTCAATAATTTTGGATAAGGCTGCTACAGCCTCGGGTGGCAATTTGTACTGTCTGATTCGTGGTAATACAACGCCTTGTTTCAGAGTCACACGATGGGGTGTAATGTGCATACAACCTACATCAGTTGGACCTTGCGCCCATAAATGCTGAGGTACATTCAATAATCTTGGATCAAAATCACGTAATACATAATGACCTTTGAAGTCCCTCAAGAACAGACGTACTCCTTCTGGGGAACAGCATATAACTGCTCCTATTTCTTTCAATGTCTTGATGCCTAATAAATTTTCTGGACAAGACTTTGTTAGTAACAAATCTGTAGTTCGGGACAATGGACCAACTTCTAGAGTAACTGGTTTCGATATTTCATTAACAATAGGCTTTCCTGAAAATCCAAGGGATACATTTCTGGAGCCTGAGAGCGGAGCCCCTGGAACCTCGTCATGACTGATAGTAGTCCTACTTGCCCCTGTATCAATCAGAAACTTTCTGTCTTTCCCCAATACTTGACTGTGTACATAGGGACCCTCTTGATCTACAGGTATCTCGATGAGAGGCAAGCCTACCTCCCTCTCTAGGCTGTTTCATGAATACGGTTGATAATCTGGATACTCGGACTGTGCATACTGGTACATCTGCTGTGTAACGTGTTGTGTTGCAGCTATAGGCTGCGGTACTGTAACTGTCTGTTGTGCATTCTGTGGTGTCTGAGAAGTCTGTGAAACTTGTTCTTGTCTAGGCGGACGTGGTCTTTCTTTAGTCTTACCAGTAGCTATGTTGTGTTTCAGAACTGCACATTCACTTATAAAATGACCGGGCTGTTTACAATAATTGCAGGTCCCTTTAACGGGAACTGCAGGATGACTGGCTTGATTCGTACCCCTCTTCTGACTGTCTTGGGGAACAGATTGTGCAACTAATACTTTCATTTTCGTGTCTTTCATACGTCTCCTTTCGTGTTCTTGTTCTTCCCTGATTCTGTTCTGGTGGTACTGGAGCATTTGTAACATCTGTGACGGAGTATTAGCTTGCCAGGTACTTTCGACTTTCAGTACTCGATTTTTAACTTGCGGACTTGAATTCTCAACTAGTTTAGTGACAAAAAGATGAGGGTATGATTCACTACTCGTTTTCAGACCACTATTAATAATAAAACATTTTTCAAATCTAGAATAAAAATCACTAGTATCTTCGTCTTGTTTCTGTTTACAGGCTGAGATGGCATCCCAATCTTCCTTTTTCGTGGCTAATAATCTTGGCAAAACTTGTATCAATAACTCGGGCAATTCTTTAGCTTTATCCCCAAGACCGGTACCTGGTACTCGTGTATTATCTTCAGCTTCTAGAGCTGTCCAATCTATCTTTTTCTCTCCCACCTCCCATTCTTTTTCTTTGAGTTTTTCATATATGCCCGCAGGCAACAGGACCTTTAACATTTTAATGATATCAGGATACGTGTATTCTCCCATACGGAGCATGTCTTTTAATTCACGGTGGAACCCTGCTGGATCTTTGTCATGACAGGGAATTAACTTTTTCATTTCTAAGAGTTCCATCTTTGTAATAGGGGTGTAAACAAATACTCGTTCTAGACCACCACCCTCTTTCTTGACTGGATGTACTTCTCGTAACGGATTCTGTCTGTCTATGTAGAATGATTTACTTTCTGGGGGTGAGACGTGAACAAAATGCGGATTCAGAAACGTTCGGTATTTGTGGCGCTGTTCTAGAATGACACTAATTAAATCGGTACCTAGACCTTTCCATCTGTATTGGAGTAACTCGTTTAATACATCATGTAGAGGACCTGGATCGGAATGCTGATCCTCATACAGTGTGATGAGGTGCTGGATCATATACATACCCACCAGTCGCTGCTCGGCTGGTGGCAGTTTCAGAAACGTTTGGGCCACTATTTCGTCAGGAAAAGTGGTAGAATCAGTAGTCCACCGGACTGCTGATCGGACTAGTTCTTGTTCATGCATGGTGCTGAGCTCGCTATAACCTATTCGCGATTTCAGAATATGATCGGTAGCCTGGAATACTTGTTCCAGAGAACACTGTTCTGGTGCTGGAGAGGGAAAAACTTTCTTGTAGTCTAGGCGTGAATGTCGGTCGGAAAGTCTAGTTCTACCTACATACGCTATTCTGTCGGGATTCTCGCTGTCTACCTCTTCACTGGAAGAGTCATTCTCTTTCTCGGTTGCCCTACTTACTCTCTCTTTCTCGTGTATACTTACAATTTCCTTACGTATTTTCCTGTACATACTTTCTATACAACCTTGTGTCTTGTGTTTTCCCTCGGCTATATTGTCACTCCACCTGGTCAGGACTTTCATTTCTTCCTTGTCTTTATCAGGATAATCTTGTTCTCTTATTAAACAATTAATCAGAAACTTTAAAATCATGAGCTGAGTCTCGACTTTTCTTTGAACCATGGCTTCGTGAATACTTTCTGGTTTCACTCCTGTACGGATAAAACAATATATTCTGTCTAGATGTTCTTTCATATCGGGCAGGGTGTCCAAATAGCTGGCAACCCGTCTTAAACGTAATGAATATATGACCATGTGATCATCGCCTGGAACTGGATCATATCGACATTCAGTAAGTGCTCGCTTGATATCTCCGTATGTAGTCACTTTTGGCGTACGCTGTAACGCTAGTTCATGTAGCGTCATACGTCTTGGTTGAGGCGGGGTACGAGGAGAACCTCCCCCCGCGGCTCCTAAACTAGAATCGTCGGGAATACTGTACGGGCTGGTAGAGTGACTGGCAAAGCGGGTACATGTACTATGGACTGGGCCGGGGGTACTGTAACATTAACTGGACCCACGGGACCAGCGTCTGGAGGAGCAGGAATTACATTATTTACGGGGGCAGGCGGGACAGGATTTGCATATTCTGGGACTGTGTCGTCCAAATAGGACGAAAGAAAAATATCAGCTGCGGTCGGTTTATGACGTAGCTTAATCGGGACCAATGGCGGCGGAAAATTACAGGATGCTTCCGGGGTTGCTTTTGGCAAGCCCTCGGCAAGAAGAGGATACATACCCTTAATAAGGGCATTTCTCTGTCTGTCTGACTATTCTGCTTTAACTCGTTCACCTTCTTCGATTAATTCCCTTTCTTGGGCTTTCTCTGCGGATTCCCTACTTAATTCTGTTTTTCGGAATTCTTTTTCGGTTCTTTTATGAGATTCTTTGCGCCATAACTCGATGGCATCTTTCTGGGACTGTCTGGCTTTCTTTTTCCATAATGCCTCTTCTACTCGCATGATGCACTCGGCATCCCATGTACCTGATACAGGCCATCTATATTTCTCTTCGAGATCTTTGGTGTAATCAGACCATAAGTCTAGATATATTATGGCATCTAAGCCATGCTTGTGATACATAAAATGTCCTGGACTGTCCCTAGGAGGGACAGGGACTGCTTCTTCAAGCAACCCTTTTCTGGTCTTTAGCTGACGTAACTTGGAAAACAGAGGCATTACGGGAATACACTTGGAATACAATATACAATAATCACAGTAATAACATAGCAGACAAACTTTCATACCACGACATAAAAATACATGAATAACAGTTCGAACAGAATACTACCTGATACACTGAAAACAGAACACATGAATTTCTCGAGAACTGAACTTACTAGAAATACTGGATGCACTGCTAAAACAGTACAGAACATACCGGTCCCATAAAGAGACACGTCTGGACCCGTACCCACCTCAGTGAATACTTCGTGCTGGATCTGCGTACCCAAACCCATCGGACCAGGAGCAAACTAGTGCTCCTGTCTAGATACCCCCCTGTGACGGTACTCACCGGGAAAGCAGAAACTGGAAGGCCTCGGACTGGACTAGACTGGACTGGACCACTACGACGTCGGACTACGAACTTCGGAAACTTCGGAAACTTCGGTTACAGGTGGGCCTCCAGATACTTCGGACCTTGCACTCTCGGCTTGGGCTCTGGTCGGGACTCGCCGCGTTCCACACCGCCTCGTCTGGATGCTGGACCGCAACCTCCGTCTCCTCCGTGGGCCTGAGGGATACTTGAAGCAGAAATATCTGCACGTGCACGGTATGGTTCCGTCACGGCTGCAGAGGGTCAGGGGGCCTGCGTGGCTTCGCCGGCGCGTGGGGAAAGGGCAAGTCCCTATTCGGGCGCCATTATGTGGTAAATAAATAATTAATTACCGGTACTATTTTTGACGAGATATAACTAGAACAGATAGCTCAATAAATAAGAGGCAGGATCCGATGTATCCGAGTCAGAAGGATTTTATTCAGGCAAAAAGGAAGGGACTGGAACGGGACAGCCTGAAATAAAATAGGAAGGAAGACAAGAAGGCAGCTGCCGGGGGCAGGGATGGAATGGGATCGAAGGAAGAGATCCATCACATTAACAGTATACAGTATATATACCAAAACAATTACATTACATTCAATACAGTAGGCGTAACAGTAGGCGTAACTTGTAGCAGTCGCGAAAGATAAGAGTGAAATGGGTGTAACAAGAAGGCGTGTACAGGGCGTATACATAGACATGTGGTATGAACGTCACAGAAGTGTCATGAATGGGGCGGAAACATGGAGGGGGCTACTCGAGCAGCTGGGACCTTTAACCTAGTGGTGCGCGCAAACGGGCAATGACGTATTACTAGGGAGAACTGGGGGCTATGACTTCTGCGCTAGAAGAGGAGACTAAAGTCTGCGGTGTCAGGACGACATGTACTTAAGGCATATCTGGTGTTTAGAAGTACATGTTGATAGAATCCAAAAGTTATCAGGGTAAAGGCTACTTGACACTAAGGCTGGTGCATGCATTTATTCTACATGTATTGCGTGTGCTAGGAATATTCTATGAATATTAATACAGTATTTCTCTTGCGTGGAGACAGAAAGGCTAGACCATAGCTGAAACTATTGATGCGGTTCAGTAGCTTAGGAATGCAGAAAAGGAGGGCTGGACGGATAACTAGAAGCATAACATACTCTTGGCAGACAGGCAGGCAGAGCCAGGCCGGGCCGGGCACTGTGCTGCAGGAAGTAAGTGAAGGGTCAGGGATGCAGGTGGGGGCTGTATCGCTCCTCGGAGTGGGTTCAGGAGACTGGAGCTTGAATCTGGTGTCCGGGCCCCTTTTGAGGCCTAGGAACGGGGACATTTTACTGAATTAACGTGCACACTGGAAAACGTGGCAACATAGGCCTACTACTCGTTGCTTTCACGAGAACTGGAAACTGGCATACTAGAGTTGGACACAACTATAATTGCGTCTTTAATCGATCATGAGGGGATACATGCATATCGATCATTGCACATATAACATAAGATGGGGAACACGTAGGCACATATAACATGGCAAAATTCACTTTTCCACAAAATGCTAAACAAATACAAAAAATTGGGATGTTTGGCACATTCTGGCCACACCTCTGACTCCGCCCACTGATCCCATCCTTGGGTTATCCCCGCCCTCGGAGTCTCTGCCCACAGTTCCCCTTCTTTTTTTCCGCCACTTCGACCACTGCATACATGTAGTGATCCGCATCAGCACTAGAACTCCCCATATCCTTCTGCAGGACCAGGGTGGAACATGAACTCCATTCTTTGGACAGCTACACCCCGCGGTGTAATGGTGCCCACCATGGGTGGTATCAAAGTGCAAACCGCGCTCTTTGAACGGAAACAAGGTCTCTATACAAGGCGGTATTTACTTTGCTTTTATTCTCTTAACACAACAGTGCCACCTTCTGTAGCATTTGCTGCTCTGCCCAACCTCCTCGCTTCGCTCCCGGGGGTCTCCCCGCTCCACCATGCAATAAATGTACCGCCTGCACTTGGTAAGCGGCACGCTTTATTATGCCCATTTGAAGGTTTTAGCGACTGTGTAATTTGTGAGCTATTGTGGCACACAATTACGCAGTAGTAAAAGCGTTTATGCCTGCTACGTAGTCTTTTGTTGAAAACTGAATGCCAAAAACAGTAATTGTGGGCTGTAAAAGTATGCTTACCAAACGAAAATGCCTTTGTAAATTAGTCCCCAAGTTGTTTTAGACACTCGCACCCCGAAAAATGAACATTCAGCATTTGCACCACTTAGGATCTTTGCCAGAGTGCAAAGACGGGGCTGGATTCAGAGCAGGTTGGCGCTGGGGCGCAGCTCCCAGGAATGTGTGCAGTCTGTGTGGGCCAGGCCGTTTCAGGCTACCTCTTGTCCATGTATCGGAGCACAGATCTTTTGTTTTGCTTTCATGCTCTGTGGAAACGAAGATTCTTAGACTACCTGCATGTTATTAAAGCTTTTGTGCTCAATTGTTATCGCTCTCACATTTTTTATTAAGCGATTTATGACTCAAAGTAAAGTCAAAACATTTTTTATTCATCCTGGCTTAACCTGGGCAGCCTGCCACCCGGTGCATCCTTATTATGCTGACCTACATCCGGGTTGAACTTTAGTTTGGAAGAGGGTAGGGGATGGGGGATTGAGTGGTCATGCACTTCCTGTTGTAATTTGTATATTATCTGCAAGTCACTCGCTCCAATCCAAGTGTCTGATTAGTCATTTATTGCCTTTCATTTTATAGCACTTAATACCGTGGCGTGGACTTCAAAGAACTTTGAATGGTAACATTTGTTATTACCTATCGACACCGGTACCCTTTTTACTGGCCTTGGTAAGATGAGAGGTGGTGATGTGAGTCCAGCTTGGTTTTTTGAAGGACTGGTCTCCCCCCACCCCATCCTCGTTTGTTACATCCAAGGGAGCTCCCCCCCTGCTTTAATGTGATAGATTAGTGAGCTGTTATATCTGTGTGTCACAAGTTGCAGTTCAAGCTGGACAGCCTTTCATCTTTTAGCTGTCGAGACATTGCGTACCATTCATTCGGTAATAGTGTTTTTCATCAAACGTTTTCTGAGACAATTAATCCTGTGATAACTGATATGAAGGTTCAATAATAACAAGGCCCTTGTGAACATAGCAGAGAGGCAGTCCCTCTTTTTAGGTAAAGCTTGAGCTGTGCATGCGCTGCTCTGGGAGGTATGCTGTATTCAAGTATGGACCTGAAGCTCCGCCCACTCTCCATCCATATTTTTCATTGACTTGTCATTGTCCTCTGTGGCTTTTCATTGGTCAATAGGCTTAGTAGTCCCTCCTTACTACCGCTTTGTCTTATTTTGTAACCTCCCATAAGGACACCCCTGTTACGTTTGTTGTTAAATTGTAGGCTTTCGTTATAGCCTCAAAGCACTATTTTCTTAAATCGATTTGTCCACGCTCTGTCCTATCTCTCTTACTGCTTGGAAAAAAAATATTTATAGCACGGGCGCTGAACGCATTTGTAATGCTAAAGGTCTTGAATTTGTGAAAGTTTGAGCTATTGGCATTGTAAATAAGAATGCCTTTTATTTATCTGTTTTAAAAATAACACATAGATAAAAGTATTTGTCATTGACACTGCCAATAGCTCAAACTCTCGTAAATGCGAGACCTATGGCATTTTCCCCACTGTTTCTCTTTACACCTATTCTTTGAGCACCGTCCTGGAAGGACAAACACAATTTGCCACGTGTCACTTGTACACTCACTCAATTACGAGTTGTAGAATCTGCCTGGAAATGCAAATTTCTCATGTATAGGGAGTGAGTTCACCTTTGAGCTTACCAAAGGCAAGACTGCTGCTCTGCCTTGTGATCCACCAGCTGTAGAAGGGCAAGGGCATTTTCTACCTTCTCTTCAGCACCTGGTTTGATTCACCTTCAGGACCATAATGCCACTTTTGAAGTTGCGGGTGTTCCCAGTCGAAATATTGGATGTTGAGGATTTCTGCAGGTTCCTAGTCAGTCTTGTGGTTCCTGTCCCATGAGATCTGTCTTCATTTGGAGACTATAAGTGTTATAAGGGATCCTCTCATCACTCCTACGGTACTAACAGCCAGATTCATGTACGGGCCGTTTTGCGTGTCCCTAATAGCGAGTAATAGCGACTCGCTATAGAGGAAACGCAAAACGGCATTCATGTACTTTTCGGGGAAAAAATAGCGACTCGCACGCGGGCGCTAAAGCCGTTAGCGACCTACAAAAAACGCAGAAAAATCGCTATTCCCGGCTACCTGCGATCGGGATTGCGACTCGCAATCCCGATCGCACGGGATTGCGACTCGCAATCCCGTGCGATCGGGAATGCGAGTCGCAATCCCGTGCGATCGGGAATGCGAGTCGCATTCTCGCGCGATCGGGAAAACGGGAAGACGCATTCCGAGCACCGTGATGACATCACAACCAGGAAGCAGCCAGTTCCCACCCCCAAACACCACAGTGACGCTATCCTTCGAGTGTGCACGTCGGAAAGCAGACGCCAAACCACTGTTAGCGACTCCAGAAACGCCAGAAATAGCGACCGCCATGTCTGAGGAACCTGTCCCTGGCCCCAGCAACAGCGCCGGACGAAAGCGTAAGCTAAAGTTCTCCCAGCAGGAGCTCGAGAACCTGATTGAAGGGGTGGTGGCCAACCATGACAGGCTGTTTGGCCCCAACTCCAGGAAGGTCCCAGAGCAGGACAAGCGGAGGATCTGGCTGGGGATAGCCTCCAGCGTAAACTCGGTGGGCGTGGCGGACAGGTCGTTGGAGGAGCTGAAGAAGCGCTGGTACGACCTCCGAAGTCGTGCCAAGGAGAGGGTGGCGGAGCGCCTTGGTGAGGCATCGGGCACTGGAGGTGGCGGACCGACTGTCCCACCCAACACACCCCTGGAGGACCAGGTTGAGAACACCTTGGAGAGGGAGGCGTGTGTTGGCGTGACCCCTCTGGACTCCTCCCGCCCCACCCAAGACACCCAAGGTAAGTGGCATGCGACTGCGACCCTGTCCCCTATGACCGTCCCTGACCAAATAGGCTCACTCATTGGCCCTTAGTCATGCCTATGTTGTGCATCAGGAAATGCCCTGAAGCATTGTGGGAGATGTAGTATGTCCACAATGTAGTAGTACCACAATGCGGCCAGAAAGGTTCCAAAGTACCCAAATCCACAGCCATCCAGGGAATGACACCCAGCATGCATGTAACATCTGCACGTCTGACAGTCACATGCAACTAATGAGTATCCACTTACCCTCACAGGTGGCGATGATAGCAGTGACAGCGAGAGGCTGCAGATTGATGAGGAGGCCCAGGAGGAGGAATCACTACCCGAAACCCAGGCACCAGCCCCTGCCGCTGCACCAACACCAGCAGCCAGGCCCCCCACCGTACCTGCTCCTGCATCTGCCGCTGCACCAACACCAGCAGCCAGGCCCCCCACCGTACCTGCTCCTGCATCTGCCGCTGCACCAACACCAGCAGCCAGGCCCCCCACCGTACCTGCTCCTGCATCTGCCGCTGCACCAACACCAGCAGCCAGGCCCCCCACCGTACGTGCTCCTACATCTGCCGGCCCACCGGCTGCCAAGGCCAGGCCCCCCACCGTACGTGCTCCTACATCTGCTGGCCAACCGGCTGCCAGAGCCAGGCACCCCACCAATGTGCCTCCAGTTCCTGCCGCACCAGCAACACCAGCTGCTACACCACCTGCAGCTCGTGCAACCAGATCTGGGCCTGCCAGAGCCGCAACACAGCGGCCGAACAGCAGGAGGGGCAATGGGCATCTCCATGCCTGCATGAGCGTCGAGCGGCGCATGCTCCGAATCCACCAGCGCCAGTCGCAGCAGCAAGGAGCCATCCAGCTCCAGCTGCATAAAATTGGCCGCAATGTGGCGGGAGTTGGAGAGCGGATGGACCGCATAACGGCGGCCATGGACCGCATGACGGCGGCCATGGAGGAGAACACTGCTGCGCTCTTCAAGCACCGCAGTGTTGCAAGCAGGCGCCACCACCAGCTGATGAGCCGGCTGTCGGCCTATAGTAGGTCAAATTATGTGGCAGCAAATGCCACCACCCAGCTGTCGCGGCGCTCTCTCACCCAGCAGCACCAACTGGTCCAGTGCTGCGAGGACATAACCAGGGTGCTGGAGCACCTGACCACCGCCGTGACGGCACTTCATACACCTGTGCTACCGGCCATTGTAGGGGGAGACGATGCCAGTGAGGGTGCCTCCAGCGTGAGCAGCCACTCTGCCACGCAGGTCCCGCCACCTAGGCGCAGCACCAGGGCTACGCCTGGTACAGGTGCCCAGGATGAGGATGAGCCTCAACGGCGCCTGGGCATTACGCGCCGGAGGCGCCTTTGACACTGTGTGAGGGACACTGGCGCAGGCTGACGCTAAGCCTGCCATGAACCTTCACATGCAGTATGCAGGAATACTGTAATTTGTAAATAGTTGAAACCATAACCTTTTTCTTGTGAATGAAATAAATACATTTATTTTGCTGCACACATTAGCCTTGTGTAATCATTACATTTTGCATGCAATTGTGATATGTGGGGTGGGGGAAGGGGGTGGGCTAGAAATTGTTCGCTGTGATGTGGTTGCGACGTCTGTGGCCTTCAGCTGGGTTCTCCCCGCGTGCATGGTGCGCATGTGCTGGTGGCCGGTCGTCCCCCTCAGATTCACTGCCTGAGATGTCAACAGGTATCCGGCGCTTGGTTGCAATGTTATGAAGCATTGCACAGACAGCCACAATGCGGCAGCACGCTGCAGGACTGTAATACATGGCCCCACCTGTCTTGTGCAGTATACGGAACCTGCTCTTGAGCAGGCCAAATGTCCTTTCTATACAGTTCCTTGTCCGGATGTGCGCAACATTGTAGCGCCGTTGCTGAGGTGTGGCAGGGTTGAGGTAAGGGGTCAGGAGGTATTCCCGTAGGGCGTAGCCACTGTCACCTGAATGAGAGGAGCAGATGTTGATTGCCTGTGCAGCGCAGTTACTTCATAGCAATGTGACATTGTCGACAAAGTGTACTTACCAAGTAGGTGTCCTTCCCCAAACTCTCCCCTGATCAGTCGTGTGTGGAGTCCGCTGTGCCTGAAGATAAAGGAGTCATGGGTACTCCCTGGGTACTGGGCCACAATGTCAGTGATGATGGTCTTGGCATTGCAGACCATCTGTATGTATGTTGAGGGAGTGGTAGGACTTCCTGTTGCGGTACATATACTCCGTGGCAGCTGGTGGGCAGATGGCGACGTGGGTACAGTCTATGCAGCCGAGGACATGGGGAAAATGGGCGACATTATAAAATTGTAGTTTTGTCAGGTCCAATTCCTGTTGGCTCGTGGGAAATGTGATGTGCCGGTGGAGCTGGCTGAGCATGGCGTCAACAAAAGTGTGGAGGCAGCGTGACATGGTGGGCTGGGATATCCCCCCAGCAGCGGCTACTATGCCCTGGAAACTGCCGGAGGCCAGGAGGTGCAGGCTGCACAATACCTGCACATGTGTAGGCACCGATTTGTTTCGCCTTGTTGGGTGCTGCGTGATGGGGTCGAGTTCTTGTATCAGCCAGGTGATCATTTCCCCATTCAGCCTGTATTTAGCATAGATCTGTTCTCTGGTTTGGCCCAGCAAGGTGACCCGCTGCCGGTAAATCCTTTCCTGCCTCATGCGTCTCCTCCGTGCTGCTCGCTGTAGCCTTCGCCGCCTCACCACCATGTACATCCCAGGCATTGTGGAATGCCTAATGCTGCTGCTGAATGTCCTTATGTGTGATTGGTCAGGCCTGGACCTGTTGGTGATTGGCCAACAGTTTTTCAAATTTTACTTAATCATGGCTTTTATGGTTACCACCTGCTTTGAGTTGTCCTTAAATTGCGCCGCGCAAACGTGCGAATTAGCGCTTTTTCGCTATTGTATTTTTTTCATGAATGCCGATTGAGACAATATTGCGTTTCGCTATTCATTTCGCAGATTCCGTGGTTGGTCGCTATTTCCGTATCGCTAATGCTCGAGTACCCGGAGTCTGCGACTATTATAGCGTAATCGCTATTTAAATCGGTATGCTGTGTTTGCGAATTCGCTATTTCGTACTTGAATGCCGATTCCGTGTTTTGCACCCGCAATTGCATTTTCGCAGCCATTGCGGCCGCTATTTAGCTTCATGAATCAGGCTGTAAGAGGCCAGATGCCAATATCCAGCTAGGATTTGAGATCCCAGAGGCATGTCTTGGATACTTCCAAATATGTTGAAGGTCTCTCCCACCCCCGGTTACATAATTCGAGTATGATTCTAATCCACCCAGTGCCCCCGTGGGTCCTTTTAAACTTCAAAACTTCCTGTGTGGGTAACAGTCCTTCTGTGCTGCCTCGTTCTGCTCCAAAACAACAAATGGAGAAAAGGATTGTTACTCTAAATGCAGTAGGTGGAAAAGCGGTAACAGGTTTCACAGATGTAGCGCTCTCAGCCCTCTGAGAAGAATATATTCCTCTTCAGGATCAGATATGAGTGTGCTCTCGGTCTGGTCTACAGACTCACCCCCTCTAAGAGTATGTCCAATGGACGATGTATTATCTTTTCATGAGGTGATGGACAGCCAGCTTGAAAACTAAATATTGAAGCATTTGTTCTGCTTGAAACAATAGTTACTTTTAAAATTCTACTCCCCAAACCTCAAATAAGACCCACGTTTGCTCTGGTTCTAGGTCTTTTAGAGCCCACCATGTATATTCTTCTCAAGCCTGAGTCTATGGAACTGGTTGATCATTGTCAAGAGGCCTTCAGAGTCTGATTGTCTCGAGAGAAACTCCACCTAATTATTCGGTAGTTTCTGCTGCAGGGAAATGCTCCATGCCTTTGTATCAACATGTTAAGCTCCATCTGACAAAGAAAGTAAGAAAATAGACTCTATTGGAAAGAAAGTTTGTACAACTTCATCCAGAGCCCTGGGAGCTACTAGTTCAACTTGCACTGCTGGGCTACTAGAAGAGAGAGCTATGGAACTCTAAAGCCCCTTTCTTTGATCATGTTCTTGAAGAAGATCAGGAGGATATCAAAGATAGCCTTCAAGAACCTTTCATCACATCAAACCAAATGATAAATTTACGAAGGAGACCAAAAGCCGATTGCATCTTCCTTAAACCGGGCAGCCCCATTATCCCATGCCCTTGCTGTAATTTTACCTGCACTTCTCTACATAAAAAGCCACAGTCGCAGAATACTACCATCCTGCTGAGCTCTACCAGTTGGGGGTAAAACTATCATAACTCATTCTAAAGAGTTTACATTTTTTAATTTAAAATTGTAGAACCCTAAACAGAAGGAGGATATTTTTGATATTCTTTATAACTCACAACCAGACGCAATTTTCCTCACGGAAACCTGGTTACTCGAAAGCTCCCACCTGACATTGCAGTGGCCCTAACACAATTGTTAGGAAAGATCGAGAAGATAAAATTGGGGACGGTATCGCAATAATTTTCAAAAAAAGTTATTCATGTAAATGGGAGATGCCACCTTGTGGAAGTTGTGAAGCTGGCTACTTTAGACTCCTCCATACACCTCAGTTAATGCTGACATGCTTCTTGGTGTATAGCCCCCCCCCTGGTGAAGCAAGGTCATGGGTGGCTAACTTTCCAGACATTATTGCTCCTTTTCAGTTTAATGCAGCCAACTTTACAATTGTGGGTGATATTAATATTCACTTTAACGATCCTCAGTGTAAGATTGGCACTAGCCTGATCGTCGATCTAGAAGCCATGACATACTACTCTGTAAATCAGGTCCCACTCACAGGGGTGCCACTTACTGCACCCTATCTTTTCAAACTTACCAAATATCTCAAGCCCAAAAGCTCTTCTGACCATTTTTTGGTGACCTTTAAGGTGATGATCGATTTACGTCATAATAACCCGTTCATCTCCTTACCCAATATCAGGAGTAGAAACTGGAAGAATCTGGATATTGACTCTCTAAATCAACATCTTACGAGCAATATTCCTGATTGTTCCTCTATTGAGATCTCAGACGCAGCTGCCATCCACACTTGGATCACAGCATCTGTGAATACCTGTCTCCCTACTTCACTTAAGAAACTAAATAATCACTGACCGTCCTCCTGCACCATGGTTCACTGAAAAATGATAACATGAAAAAAAAAATGCAAAAGCCTTGGAAAAATACTGGAAGAAGGATTACGGTTTAGAATCCAAGCATCGTTATAAAACTGCTAAGAGAGAATACAATTCCCTATGTAAAGCAGCTTGTGCTGAATATGTGAACAAAACAATTGCATCAGCAAATAATAATGCTAAAGATTTGTACAAATTAGTTGGGTAGCAACTTGTCAACCGACACCCCGATACTTGAGGAAGCACACTGTGAAGTTGTGGCAACATTTTTCATCGAGAAAGTAGAAAAGATATATGCAGAACTTGAGATGGTAACTAGAAAATACGGAACAGCAAATGAGGAACGCATCTCCCACTCTAAGCTGTAACAACCCAGTTGGGGCCCCTGATTCTGTATCTACGCTGAAATTAACAAACTGGCAACCCCTAACGACCCACTTCCAGTTAATATTCTCCAAAAACTCAAATCCTCTTCATTGCATATCATTATGAAGCTACTCAATGCCTCATTGAGGGAAGCTATCATACCTGCTGAGTGGAAATACACAATGGTCCTTCCCCTTTTGAAAAAAACAAACTGCAGATCCGGCCAAGCCTTCCAACTTCCGCCCAATCTCCTTACTCTCTGTTTTCTCAAAGATCCTGGAAAAACATGTGAGCCAACAGCTTTCGCAGTTCATGGAATCTAATAACATCCGGCTTTAGAGCTGGGTACTGCACAGGGACTACTCTCTTGGGAGTCACAGAAACACTACGCCAGCATCTAGACATTGGGGAAACTGTGGCACTCATTCTATTAGACTTGAGTGCCACCTTTGACACAGTGTCTCATCTTACCCTTCTAAAAACACTCCAGTCCCTGGCGATCACTGGCTCAGCTCTGGATTGGATTAAAAACGTCCTTACCAGAAGGACTTTTCAGGTCTTCTCCCCATCAGCTTACTGCAAGACCTATGCATCTCCTTACGGAGTACCACAGGGCTCGATTCTCTGCCCTATGCTATTCAATCTTTATGTCAGCCCTTTAGCCACGATTGCGGAAGAAGCTGGGTTGTCTCTCTTCTCTTATGCGGATGACACCTAGCTTTTCCTCTCTTTATCCGCTACTGAAAACTCTAGAGTTTCGTCCTTACAGGTAGAGCTGTATAAAATCGCTAGCTGGATGCACAATAACTGGCTAAAAGCTAAATGGGGAACAAACTGAGGTTTTGATCTTGGGGAAAGATAAAGATCTCTGGGGCCCTCACCATTGGCTGCTAGAATTGGGTGAACTTCCCAAACCGGTGCAAACTGTACGTAACTTTATATAGCTTGAACTAGACCAGAAGGCATCGGATAGAGTGTGTTACACGAATTACATATAGCTCAATTACAGGTGCTATAACCATAGGATAAGGTTTTATAAGAGTTACATGTGCATTGTTTACATCAATTAAAGTAGGGAGAGAAAAGTTCTACAATACAAGGCAAAAAGCAGGTAAACCAGCCTCATTTACAGGAGATAGATACAAGTGCAGAGCATATATTAATACAGTATATGGCAGGGTGGGGTAGCCAGAAGGTGGTTGTGATCGAGGTCAGAGTGATCAGCAAGTTTGTTAGACTGCGTATGTGGTAGGTCAAGCAAGGTAGTTTATGTGGATGAGTTTAGGAATTTATTGACAAGAGACAGTTTACAGTTTTTCCTGAAGTGAAGGTTGTTGTGCAGTTTCTTAGGAAGGGCATTCCAAATTCTTGGGGTGTTTCCCAAGATGGATCGAGTGAGGGATTTGGTTTTCTTGAATTTTGGAGGGATGAGAAGGGTTTTGGAGCTTTGTACGTGTCTCATTTGGCCCGCTTTAGTGAGTTTGATAGCGAGATAGGTAGGATTTCCGGAGTAGAGAGCTTTGTGTATTATGCAGGTTATTTTGAATATACTCCTTGCTTCAATTGGTAACCACTTGAGTTTCTTGAGAGTGGGAGTGATGTAGTCTAATCATCTTTCTCCATTGATTAGTCTATCTGCTGCCTTGAGTGTGGACTTCATTGGCAGAAGGTGCATTTTTGGGTGCCAATAATAGTTATGTTGCCGTAGTCCCGCTTGGATAGTACAAGGGTTTGGATTACTGTCTTCAGAGTGAATAAATGGTTTGATTTTTTTTAATGTGTTTTAAGGTGTAGAAGGCACCTTTTGAAGTAGCGTTGATATGTTCTTTCAAATTCTGACTTTTGTCAAGAGTAATCCCAAGGGATTTCATGGAGTTAGATGTAGATTGTTTACAGTTTAGAGCAATGCAAAACAACAGTTGATGGACAGAATGCAGAACAACGTCATACATTCACCCCGGTACAGAGATCTGGGCCTAAATCATCGTTTTTTTGCACTCCACACCACCCCAGTTCAGACATGGCCATATGCAAATCAGCCTTGACCCTGTGCCTCATGGGAACAGTCCAGCCCGAACTGCCAAGAGCAGTCAGACAGTTGAGCCAGTGGTGGATGGGCTCGGGATTGTTTTTAGGCTGGAAGAGGAGTTCAGTTTTATTGAGGTTCATTTTAGGTGGTTGTTGTTGAGCCAGGTGTTTATTCGGGAGAGTGTAGTTGAAATGTTGGATGTCTTTGAGTGAAGTAATTTTGATATAGATTTGGGTGTCATCTGCGTAAAGATGGTAGGCAATTTTTGTTTGTTTCAGGATCAGTGCAAGAGGTTCCATATAGAGGTTGAAGAGTGTAGGGGATAGGTTTGAACTTTGGAGGATTCTTGATTGTTTTTGTTGATGTGGACTTGTTAATTTTCATTAGGTTAGATTTTTGTTCAGGTATGATGAAAACCAATGTATGACGGTGACTCTGATGCCTGTCCGTTGTATGAGGGTGTTGAGGTGTGTTGTGGTTGGCGGTATCAAAAGCCGCTGAGTCGTCCAAGAGGATGAGGAGATAGGCATCTCCCTCGTCGAGGGATCTGTGCAGGTCATTAGTGATGTTCAGGATTGATGTCTCTGTACTGCAGCCTTTCTTAAATCCTGATTAGAATGTGTTGTGTAAGTTTAGTTTCTCAATGTGATCATTTATTAAAGAAAGGACACATTTTTCAATGGTTTCAGCAAGTAGAGGGAGGTTGGTGATGGGTCGCATTTAATAAGGTTGGCGTTGGGCTTCTTGATGAGGGGAGTGATTTGGTCAAGTATAAGGGAGGCTGGCCTGGAGCCACTGGATAACGAGGAGTTGATGATATTCGTCCAGGTAGATGCGATAATGTGACTGAGTTTTTTTACAAGGGGGAGAGGGTCAGAGAGGTGGGAGGTCGGCTTTATGGATGATAGTATATTCTTGACTTCCTTTTCAAATATGGTTGCAAATTCGGAACAGCTTGTGTTATTTTTTCGATGGAGGTGGTTGATGCTGTAACGCAGGTATTCTGAGGTGATGGAATTGTAAAGATCGACAAAAGTTGATGAGGGGGTATGTGGGGAGCCAACGTTGAAGGCGGGGTCTTTGGTGGTAGGAGAAGGGGGTCTATTGAGAGTTCAAGGTTTATCTTGTCTGCAAAGAATCTAGGGAACTCTTCACATTGTTTAGTGGAGGCATCTGTAGGATGTTGAGAAATGGAGGAGTTTTGGTTTTTGATGATCTTGAAGAGATCTGTGGGACTGTTTCTGGAATGGTCTAGTTGGTCCCTGAAGAAGACGGATGTTTCTCTGTAGATGGTGCTAAAGTGAGAGATGAGCTCAAGAGGGTTGGTTTCTCCATTTTCTTTGTCATTCTGGGTTGCCACCGCTCATTGTTAAGGTCTATGTTGAACCATGATCTGGGGGGGGCACTTCTTGATGTTTTGCGTTATATGGGGCGATGGAGTAAAGAAGTTCAATCATTTTAGTGTTAAAGTGAGTTTGTCGATGGTTGACTGTTTTGGTGGGGGAATGATTTGAGAGCTAATTATGGATTCTAGCTCTTCTTGTCCAGTGTTTATGCAGGTGGGCTTGGGTGTGGAGCTTCGGTTGATTGGTATAAAGGTGGAAAAGAATTAGGTTATGGTCAGACCAGTCCATGGGAAGGATGGACTAGAGGGATATGGCAGCGTGGTTGGAGATGACAGCGTCAGGGGGTTGAACCTTTATTGTGGGTTTGCTTTATATAGTGTTGGGTGAGACCTTTCGATTCTAGGAGGGAGTCTAGTGCTTGTACAGCAGTGTCTTTGGCATCATTCAGGTGTAAGTTTAAAGTCTCCTAGGATAATGTCTGTCGAATCTTTCAAGGAGGTTAGAGTTTTGAGGCCTGTTATTTCTTCTAGGAATTGACGTTGATCACCTGAAGGGTGATAGATGGTGTGAAGCTTTAAAGGGATTGGGCTTTTAGATGGAAGGGTAACTACCTGGTATTCAAAAGTTGAGTATTTGGTCTGTGAAAGGTGGAGGTCATATTGTGATTGGTTGCTAGACCACCACTGAGGCAATTTTTGCGATTGATGAATGAGAACCCTGGTGAGGTGAGTAGATCCAAGATAGCTAAAGAGTTATTTAGCCAAGTTTCCGTCAGAAAGCCCGTGTCTATTTTGTGATGGACAGTTTCTGCTATTTCAGTGGTGTGCTAGGATGGTGACTGGCAGTTTAGGAGCATGCATTCTAATTTTTTTTTTTTTTTTTAAACAGATTTTATTTGTCATAGATCACATATCCTGATCTATGCGATTCTGTTACTTATAGTTTATAGGATCTATAAAGTCTATCTAGGCAGTCTAGATATTGTGTTTTGGTGGTGATGTGACTTTGTTTTCTAGAAGAGGGAGTAGTATTCTCTGAACTAGTAGCAAGTGTATTATTATTGTTGGTATTAACTTTATCAGGATAGCATTATATCTATAATCAATCCTCATCCAGAAGGCTTAGAAGGCATCTTGTTGGGTCTGTGTGTGCCGTTGGTGGAGATGGTGGGTGAAAGTAAATTGGTGAGCTGTGTTGTTTTTATAGAGTAGCCTTGTTGTGTAATACACAAGGAGATGCAAAATTGTGAAGAGCGGCATGTTGTGTATTTCATTCGTGTCTGTTTTAGGGTGGAGGGTGCATGGGTTACAGGTGGTGGTGGAGCATGTTGGTCATGTTTTAAGGTTTTAAATTGTGCAAAGAATGTAGGTGGATGAATGATGTTGTGTTTGGGTGTTTGTGGTAGGTGTTGGTGTAGACAGAAACTGTTGGATTAATGTTGGTTCAGGGTTTGTATTATTTGTGTAGTTATGAGGGTGGGAGTGGATGTTTATTTCTATTTATGACAGAATGTATTATGAAATTGTGTGTCTGTGGTTGTCATGGTTTGTTTTTGTGAAGTAGTGAGATGAGATATTCATATAGCAAATTTCTGTGAAGGATTTGGATGTAAAGTACTGTTGGTGAGTGGAAGTTGAACAGTAAAGGAGGTTGGGATGTACGTTGGAGGAGAGTGTATGTTTTGTGTGATAGGAAATGGACAACGGTTATGAGTGTATTAGATTTGGTGGTAGGAGGAGGTATTATGTGTAATTGAGAGGAGTATAAGGATTGGTTGGTTGTGTGTTTTTGGTAAAAAAGAGGAGGAGGGTGTTGTTGGTGGATGATAAGAGAGACGGTTGACTTTTGGGTTGGAAGTGATGGAAAGGTTTCTGTTAGGAGTAAGTAGAGGGTAGAGCTGGTGATTTCTATGAACAGGAAGTGTGTGTTTGAAGGGATTAACGTTATGTATAATTTGGGTGTGTGTTCTGTTGGTGCTATGTGAATTTGATAGTGGTATAGGTAGGACACAGTGGTTTGTGTGAGAGTGAAGGTGCCATTGTGTGACAGTAGGTTAAAATGGTGTATAGGTGTGGGTTGTGAGGTTTATTTAGTGGTTGTTGGGACATTAAAATGATCGTTTGAGGAGCGCTGGGATGGTAGTCAACTTTTTTTGGGGTTCACAGTGTTAAGAAGAGAGCGCAGTCAAGAAACGTCTTATCCAAATGTATTGTTCTCTGCATATGTATAGAGCGGTGGTGTTCTGGTGCTGGATATCTGCCAGGTGGCTGCATAGGAGTTCTTCCACACCGTGACCAGGCATTACTGCCTTGACTCTCAGGTCTGCTGGGTGGACCATTTTACCCAATCAGTCCTGCAGGATTTACTGTTGTGAAGACCACTTTTCAAACCCCCCCGCCCCTTGTGGAAGGAACAACTTTGATATCTACTGAAAAAGCAAGAAATCTGCAGTTCGAATTCCAGATTAGAAGAACAAGTTACTTACCTTTGTTAAGGCACTTTCTTTCAGATCATTTATCTGCAGATTCCTCACTGCCTGCCCTCCTCACTGTTTTGTGGTTTGGACTTCTAGGTGTTATAGAATTCCATGTTAGTCTGTTAGTCACGCTCCACGTCTAAAGGTGGGGAATATTTTGCTGTAAGCTGATGTCAGCTCTGAGCTGTCACTTTTTGAAGAGGGACATGGCTGCTATGGTGTCCGATAGCGCCACCTCAGTAATAGGAGAGATCCTATAAACTATAAGTAACAGAATCACAATGACGGTAAGGTAAGCAATTTGTTCTAGGTTCTATAATTTGGTGTTTGCATAAGAATATTACAGTGCCATGTATTTGGAGCCATGCATTCTGGAGTGCATCAGATGCTCTGGTCTGTGTACCTTCTGCCCTGTACACTAAGAGGGCCATTTCTTGGGAAGCACGCCTATGAATCCATAGAAAACAGTGTGTACTATGCTATCTATTATTTTTGTTTCTTGTTCAAAACAAGATGGACTGCTTATTCTAGAGAGTTTATGGTTTTTCAGTACCTTCTTCTGTGTATGCAGTGAATAATGGACCGTTTACTCATCGAGGTACGTAGCGGTACCCACATGCAGGCTGCCTTTCGCTGGACCTTAGGCAGGCCTACGACTCCATACGCTGGGAATATATGTGCCAGGCGCCTGCAAAAATTTGGAATACCGATAGAATACATAACGTGGATACGAATATTATACAACGCCCCCACGGCACGCACTAGAACGGGAGGCCATATCTCAGAGGAATATACCATACATAAAGGGCTGCCCGTTGTCCCCCCTCATTTTTATCCTAGCGTTGGAGCCATTGGCACTAAAGCTACGACAGGATTTCCTAGATTGGAGGATACGAATTGGTAATACGACTCACTTATTTTCAGAGTACGCCGATGACATCCTCCTGTATATATCTGAGCTTAGCAGACCACTGGACGCGCTGTTTGAGACGTTTCGTAGTTTCGAACTCATATCGGGACTGGCTTTAAACACCACAAAAACACGTGCATTTTTATTTGTGGAGCGGGAGGGCAATACAGAGCTAGAGATTGGAGGCACTAATATTCATGTCACACAGTCGACGTTTAGATATTTAGGCATACAAATATATAGGAAACATGAAGACATGTTGGAGGGCAATCTGAATAAAGCGATTACAGCACTGAGATCCAGTGTCTCTTTCTGGAGTGCGCTACCGCTCTCTGTAACGGGCAGAGCAGCTATTATTAAAATGGTTGTTTTGCCGCGTTTGTTATATTATTTTACGAATTTGCCATTGATCGTGCCACAGCATACCTTTAGTTTGCTCAACACGCTGGTTACAGATCTCATCTGGGGAAAGGGCAGACGACGTTAGCCTAAGAAAACTACAAGTTGGTACCAGGGCGGGTGGCCTAGGAGTGCCAGATTTTCGTGCCTATTATTACGCCTGTCAGCTGCAATGGTTGTCGTATTGGATGGCGGGGCGTAATCTGCAAGAATAGATTATACGGACACAGACATACATAGTGGGTCACTACATGCTTTACTATTGCCGGGTTACAGGGCCCCAACAGATCTTCCCCCACTACTACAGACGGCACTACGGTGCTGGAAAGCGGCGTTGCAGTACACAAACACGACACAGGGAACATACCATTATTAGGAATTACGCTAGCAAGTGGTAGGCTTACGAAACGCAAATTGACGCCCTGGCTGGACGTGGGTATTAGTACAGTGGCAGATTTGTTCGGGGAAGAGACACTAATGGACCATGACACGTTTATAAATCAGACTGGCGCCCCGGCGCATTTGTACCTAATGTATGCAGCACTGATCAGATTCATTAGGTTGCATTGGGCCCCACAGAGAACAGACCCACCTGAGAATGAATTGATTAAAATGGTATATTACATGGGCGGAGGGCGTCATCTGATTAAATGGCTATATGCTGGAATTAGCACACATACAAGAGTCTCCCTGCAAACGCTGAAGACCCTATGGGAATTAGATATGGGTAAAGAAATATCGGAGAAGGAATGGTCGATAGTGTTGGAACACCCCAGAAAAGTCCCACGCAATGCCAAATTCAAATTTACCCAAACAATGGTGTTACATCGTGCATATTTAACTCCGAATAGACTAGACAAGATGTTTCCACAAACGCAGCACTTGTGTCCGAGATGCCTTCTAGAAGGAGCGGGCTTCTCACACATGATATGGGAATGCCCGAAGATACAGGGATATTGGGATACAGTTCGACACATGACAGAGTCAGCCACACAGCTTGTCATTACTGATACACTGGGGGAGTGCATTTTGGGGCTCCACACCCATCTCACTACCCATAAAGTACAGCACCGATTTGTAAACCTTGCATTTATATTGGCTATTCGAAATATAACTATGAGATGGAAATCTCGTAAACCCCCTGAAGTGCGAACCTGGCACATGGAATTGTTACGCTGGGGTGGCGCAGAGGGTGCGCACTGCGCAGAGAAGACATCAGAGACCTACGTAAAACCCCAATCTCCCTCGAATGGGAAGTTATGTTAGAAGGGTTGCGATCACAAGATTTGGATTCTGTGACTTAGGAAACGGATGACTGGTACGGAAGGGACTCATGCAGTATGTGCGCTGTGAACCAATGTTGGGAAGTAGTGTAATGTTGACCGTGCGGACCGGACACGATTAATGATGTAGCTGTTCACTGCATGTTCAGAGCAGTGTGCAATGAGCGGACAGAGACCGTGACCTTAGGGGAGGGGGGAAGTTGGGGTACAGTTTTGGGTTTTATTGTATGTACAATAAATAATGTACTGATGGAACTTTATAAATGGTTATGTAACAATGATCTTGATATAACAGTATGCTTTGATATTATAAAACTCAATAAAATATGTTTAAACCCCCCCCCCCCCCAAAAAAAAACCTGGATCTGTCATTGTTTTAACACAATCCATGGCAATGGATAGGGAAAGGAAACAGCTGGGGGTGCACACATGTGCTTGAGTAAGGATGGGAGCGAATATCGCACTCCACTACCTTTGAAGCTGGGCATACAAACTCTGATTGTAACAGCGGCAGACAGCTTCCAGTTCTGGCATCTTTACATTTGCAGATGTACTCGACATGGCCTGTTTCCCAAGTTCATACCCTGAGGTGCATTAAGGATCTTGCATCCTCTATATTTGAGTCAATTTTTCTCCAAACTCATTGGGCTTGAACTTTAAGAAAAGTATGGATCACTAAGAAAGTAGCAGCAATAGCAGAACACACACATGTGGAGTTGAATAAAAAGGTACTTGTTTAATACCTGCACACCCATGAGCACATCCGATTGTTTCATTCTTTAAATATCCCTATGCCGTAGTGAGCATGCAAACACCGAGAAATGGGACAGTATCGCATTGTCAAAGGGGCTGATTTTAGTTTGTTCTAGCTGTTAATTCCTAACCCCATCTTGCATCCTCCCGTACACATACAAACACAATGCAGGTTTATCATAGGTGCCCTTCATAACTGGTGTCTTTTCTCCTTTTTAGCATTTTCTTTGGGAAAAACAAAGTGATGATGGTGGCACTGGGAAAGGGTCCGACGGAGGAGTACAAAGACAATCTGCACAAAGTGAGTTCTGCATCCCCACCACAGAGAGTGATAGCACTGATTTCCACACCGCAAGAGTCCCCCTTTCCTAGGAGGTTGAGTTAGTTCACCAGCATCACCTAGTGCTCCTGCAGAGTGTGGACGAGTAGTGTGGTTTGTGTTTGCTATGTTCGCCCTAAGTGCCCGGACATGGGTCCCTTGCTCGCTGTGCCACTCGATTCAAGCTAGCCTGGCTGATGAGGGCTAGCTATGCCTAGGAAACTCAGTAAAACATTGTAGTGTTTCTTCAAGCACATTACATATTCTGACTACTAATGACCCTCAGCACAGGAATACATTGGTACAGAGATCATGTGCTAGATAACATGAAGTTAAAAGTTGAGCAGTTTTGGATTCTAGCGTCCTGTGGGGATACATTCGAGGTCAACTTGTGTTGGATGCTGGGTCTGCATTCTTCCTTAATTTTTGTTGTTTTTTCTTTCCTAAAGCTGAGGAAGTGCCTGCGAGGGGAAGTGGGTCTCTTATTCACGAATCGCACTAGGGAAGAAGTGAAAAAGTACAGCACACCCCACAATGTGCTGCCATCTTCTCCAGCGAGGGAGAATGCCATGGTTTACCTTGGCCATTAGCTGCAGTTTCCCTGTTGCATTGTCTGCTGCTGAGGTACACCTTCCCTCATAAATTGCCTTGTGGGGCGTGGCCAAGATTGCGGCGTGGTAGGACGTGTTCTGCCAAGCTCCTGCCCGCCGTCCGCCGCAAATAGCACCTATTAGCACCTTTGAGAGACGCAGAGCACTGAATCCGCTGGCGCTCCCGTTCTGCCGACGGGAGCGCCGACGGTTGGCCTGGGTCACCGAAACCGGCAAGAAGAATCGAGCCGAGCAACGACCCCGCTAGTGCGGCAGAGGCCTGTCAACAGGGGCGGTCCCTGACGAGGACCTCCGAGGCCCGCTTTCACGCCCACGGCCTCAGTCAGACCTGTCCATCGGGTTGCGAAGGGGACGCCGCTCCCAGCAGTGCACCGGGACCGACAGTGGCCAGTATCTGGAGAGCCTGGGGAGTGACGCGAGCTCCGAGGCGCCTTGCGGGGCCTGTGGCGCCGGACAGGAGCGGAAGTGAGGCCTTCAACTGCAGCGGCCCGGCTCTTGACGCGCAGCGCCCGGTCTGCCGTCCGCCGTTGATACTCTGCCAGTGCTGCCTACTGGGACTGGCGGAACCTTCTGAGGATGACGATGACCGCAGCTCTACCTCGAGGCCCGAGGTCTCCCCATCGGGATGGCAGCGCCAGGGCAGGCGGCGGCGGCCCCGGCGACCACACAGATCCGAGATCGCCAGAAGCCAACAGGAAGCCCTGTCCGCGGCCACTTTGGCCTTGGCTGGGAAGGACTCAACCGCCAAATGAACGCCACTAACCTACTGAACATGCTACTGCCCATTTCTGTACGCGGGGGACGGCGGGAGGTGCGGACACCCATTTTGGAACTATGACAATCACCCCCATGTTACCTGACCAGTCACCCTGGGGTGGCGGACTATTTTTGCTCTTTGGACTTGTTGCCCGGTTTTTATGGATTTTCTAGTTTTGGACTCTTAGGTTGCATTTTCCCTTTCCTCATATTTTCATTTTGTTGGGTAGATCCCCCTTGTCAACAGTTTTCTTTCCTTTTCCGGTGCACTCCACCTCCAGGGCTGACAATGCCACCCTCCCCTCACGCTGCTTTTATGCTCTGCCTCCACGGCGACTACTCAGATTCACACTCCTCTGCCCCTTAAATGCTACACGGTCCACTCAAAGTTTTGACCCTGAATGTTTGGGCCTGAATAACCCTATCAAAAGACGGGCTGTCCTTAACTACCTAGAACACTCGACAGCCGACATTTGCCTCTTGCAGGAGACCCACTTATTACACAAAGATCAACACAGGATGAAATCCCGAATCTTCCCCACACAGCTATTCTCCTCCCATTCTACCAAAACCGCTGGGGTAGCTATACTTGTTTCCCGCTCCTTCCAGGGCAGGGTGCTCCAGAAAGAGGCCGAGATTAAGGGTCGTCTACTCACATACCAATTCCAGGTTGCTGGGGTATCTCTCATAATTGACTCGGTATACGCTCCCAATGAGGGTCAAGACAAATTCCTACACTACGCACTCACTGAAGCCACAGCGAACCCTGAACGGCGCCTGCTACTGGGGGGGTACTTGAATCTTGTCTTTGACAACCTCGCCGATTGCTCTTGCCAGCACACTAGTCAGGTGGGTGCCCTTTCAGGGTCTGGCTTGGTGCGACTCCTGGACCTGGGCCTGATAGACCCATTGCGTCACTTCCACCCGCAGAGCCAGACCTTCACCTATTACTCGGGAGCCCATAAGACCTACGCCAGGCTCGATTACTTCCTGTGCTCCACCCTGCTGATGACATTAGCCACTGACGCTGATATCCTCACTGTGTCTTTAGCTGACCACTCCTCCGTTATGGCCTCTTTCCAACTCCCCTGCACACAGATGCCACAAAGGCACTGGCGACTCCGCGACTCCCTCTTGCATCAGACTACCATAACTGACCGAATCAAAACGGTAATCTCAAACTACCTAACTCTCAATGCTAATCAGGACACCTCATTGGCAACGCAGTGGACGGCGCTCAAAGCTGTCTTAAGGGGAGAATTCATAGCTATCTCCTCTCCCATCAATAGGGAATGTGGCCAGAAACGGGCTGAGCTCACGAAACGAGTTGCGGAGTTGGAACAGATGCACCAGCGCACTGGCGCTGCCCGAGCCTGGTGCCAACTCTGCACGGAACGAAAGCATCACGCAGCGCTGGATCAGGACAAAGCTGAATATGCGGCCCTCCGCCTACGACACTCCTACTATACAGGAGAAGACAGGTGTGGCCGTCTCTTCACTTATAAACTACGGGAAGTGAGTCAGCGACAGGGTGTACAGGCCATTCGGTCACGTGGAGGCAACCTCACCTCCGATGATGTGGCCATAGCAGAATCCTTCCAGGACTTTTACGCCTCGCTATACTCGGGTGACTCCCTCAACACACAGCACAGCCTTGACTATCTGCCAGCCTAGACGGGGCTATTGGGCTGGAAGAGGTCATCGCGGCCATCTCACGCCTCCGGCTTGGGAAATCACCTGGCCCAGACGGGTACTCCGTAGCCTTCTATAAAATCTTTTGTAACCAAGTGGCTCCCCTGTTACGGGACCTGTTCAACACATTTGCCCAACCCGGCGCCATTCCGGAGGAAATGTTAGAGGCCTCGATTATAGTCATCCCGAAACCTGGAAAGGACACTACTAACTGCAGGGCGCACAGGCCGATCTCCCTCTTAAACATTGATTTCAAGCTATATACAAGTATTCTCATGACGAGACTCGCCCCCTATATGCTCCAACTGGTAGAGCTGGATCAAGCGAGCTTTATCTCCCAGCATCAAACAAGCGACAACACAAAGCGAGTCTTACACTTCATAGAAACAGCCTCTCGCGTGCGGAAGGAGTGTATGTTGTTGGCAATAGATGCTGAAAAGGCCTTTGATAGGGTTCATTGGTCCTGCTTAGAACAGGTCCTGCGTGGGTTTGGTTTGGGGGACGCTCTGTGCACCGTATTCTAAACTGCTAGCGCTCACCTCAGGCTACGGTAAGATTTAGCGGGCAGACGTCCTCCCACTTTCACATAGGTAGGGGCACCCGGCAGGGGTGCCCTCTTTCCCCCATTCTTTTCGCGCTCTACATGGAGCCCCCCGCACGGAGAGTTAGGAACCACCCTCTCATCACAGGGATCAGGTTTGGGGCGGACATACATAAGATTAGCCTATATGCGGACAACATCTTGCTTTCCATCACTGACCCTGCCCAGTCTAGGAGGGCCCTCTTCGTAGAGTTACATACCTTTGCGAAGACCTCGGGATTCAAGATTAACACAGACAAATCAGTTGCCCTCAATATCTCCCTGTCTGCGCCAAAGCTGGCCCACTTGCAGGAAGAACACCCTGTCCAATGATCCACTACCCCGGTTCCACAACTGGGAGTTCTATTGGGCCCAACCATACCAGCTACCATCGTGGCTAATTACGACCGGCTTCGTACTTCGATTCGCAGGGAATTAGGCAGATGAAAGCACTACCCCTTCTCGTGGTTGGGTCGGATAGCAGCTGTCAAGATGACAGTCCTCCCCAGATCCTCTACCTCTTCCAGACCCTCCCACTTCGCCCCCCCCGGCAGGCTGGATTCAGCAGACCCAGTCAGAGCTGTCTCACTTTATTTGGCAGGGACGAGAGCCGCGGTTCAAGCAGGCGGTGGCAGTCCTCCCCCCCCAGCGCAGGGAGGGGTTGGCAACCCGGATTTGCAGCTCTACTTTAACGCGGTACAGCTCTGCTAACTGGTAGAATGGCAGAGCCGGGAATCCGAAAAACACTGGTTGATCCAGGACCAGGCAGTTGCAGGCATGCCCCTGCAGGGTATCCCCTTCCTTCGGAAGAAGCATAGACCACCCAACCCCTACGCATCCTACATCACAGGTACAATATTGGAGGCTTGGGACCAAACCGCTACCGCTCATGAGCTGATGACATTTCCCCCCCCCTAACCCCACTGTTTAACAATCCTGATTTCACTCCGGGACTGGACCCTAAAGCCTTTGCGGACTGATGCCCCTCCCCGTGCCGGTCCCTGGGTCATCTATTCGACCTAGGGGGTATCATACCGTTCCCACAACTCAGAGTAGATTATGGCATCTCAGAGAAGGACAGAATGCACTACTTACAAATCAAACACTGGGCACTTCAACCACAAATTAGACCTGGAGCTCAGCGCCTCTTAACCCCTTATGAGAAGTGGTTGATTACTCGATCTTCGGACAAAAAACTGATCTCTGATCTGTATAAGCACCTTTTAGCGGCCTCCACCCATACATACAATGCTGGGAGGGTGCGGTGGGAACGAGAGCTAGGTAGGACCCTTTCCCATAAAGAATGGAGTGGCATATACTATAGGGCCCGACACTCGGCATACTACACACGGCTCACTGAGACACTGACCAAGGTCGCCACCTATTGGTATTACACACCGGAACGTCTCCATCGCTTCGACCCCCACATCAGCGACTGGTGCTGGAGGGGGTGTGGGGAGTTGGGCACCCTAGAGGACCTATTGTGGAGTTGCGATCGCATCCAACCATATTGGGCCACAATTCTCGACGAAATAAACTCTCATCTTCACACACAACTCCCACGTTTCCCAGCTTATATACTCCTAGGGCTGCCCAATCCATTGATGTATCCTTTGAAATCCAGGAGAGGCCGCCTCATAGCCATTGCCCTGGGGGCTGCCACCCAAAACATACTTGCACATTGGCGCTCCTCACAGGCTCCCCCACACTCGGGATGGTTACAAAGGCTTTGGAGGGTACTGGGGAGGGAGAAATTGTCCCTCACGTTAGCAGGTAGGGGGGACAAGTTTCCTGAACTGAGGCGCCCCTTCTAGACCCTGTTCACTGCAAAATTCGGGGAATTGTCCTGCCCCCGCTATCTAAGGCTCCTACGATTTTCAGATACACAGATCCCCGAGAAGCGCAACCCTGGGCAACCACGGTGATTGATGCAAGGCCGGCACTATTCCCCCTTCCTTTATTTACTTTAATGGTTTGTGGACAGGGGTGGGGCTGAGGAGGGGGGGCTTGTTCGTGGTTTCCTTCCCGTGTCTGGGAGTTTGTCCCTGTAGACCCGCTCCTAGCATTTACTCAGTAATGTTTACCTCGCAGACTGTTTAATGTCTTAATTGCACTGTCTAACAGGAGCAGGAGGTCCTGTTCCCTTTTCCCTGTCTGAAAACCAATAAAGAGATTTAAACCATAAATTGTCTTGTCTTCTCTGTCAATTGGAAAACACTTTCCCCCATGGCTTTGTTTGTCAGTGAGGTCATTTTACTCCACTCTCCATCTCGTTTCCAATGTAGGTCACAAAGCTCCATAGTCCCCTTTCTTACCACCCCTCAAGCTGTGGCCTTGTCTTGCAAAAGTTCATTCTGTGCCTCCTGTGTATTTGTCTGGCGCAGTTTTGTCTGGCACCGGACACTTTAGTCTTCCACCAAAAGTTCATATATTTTCTCCTTGGGCTTTTTGTGCTTGAGCCTTATCTTCTCCCCATTGGGGCTGTCGCTTAGGCACATTTGTGACCTCCTCTTCAGAGGAGGACCATCTTTCCCACTCTGTGGCCTTGTCTGTAATTTGTTCTTCTTTCTCCATGGCTTTGACTGTTATAGATGCCCTTGTTCTCTTGCTTGTGGCATTCTTCTCCATTCCTTGCCTCAATGTACATAATTCACTATGGTTCCTCTTCATTCACAGATGGTTTAATCAATTCAGCGAGACTGACTTTGCTCGAGCCGGGAACAAAGCCATGTTTGATGTGACTCTAGATGAAGGTCCGTTGGAGCAGTTCTCCCACTCCATGGAGCCACTGCTACGGCAGCTAGGTCTGCCACTGCTTTGAAGAAGGGTGAGTTGGGAGAGCCAGAATGAGACATCAGGTGCATGCCGATGGTGAACAGGATGGGGAAGGAGGATTGATTGTTTGTGTGCAAATGCGGTATGGATTTTTTAATTGACTTTTACCTCTAAAGGTAAATTTATTTCGATGCGCTTGCCTCAAAGAACCCTCCTCAAGCAGCGGGTGGCTGGAGGAGGTGGTGGTTGTTGACCATTGATGGGCGGGGTTTGTGGGACCAACCACTAAGACTAGACCTTCCCTCAGTAACTTCAAATCTGTATCTGCCTCCCAGGTGTAATAACACTGCTGTCAGATTATGAAGTATGCAACAAAGGTGACGTGCGTTCTAATGAAACAGGTGTGGTCATGACGAGCTCAGCTCGTCATGAGCAAACGACCGCCGTGGCTCATGACGAGCTGAGCTCGTCATGAGCACCGGGGCGCTGTGCGCGCCCCCCTCTCCACCCAGCACGGCAGGGGAATGACCCCAGCAGCCAAGGGGTTAAAGATTAAACAAAATAAACTCAATATAGAATCTATCTCTGGTCAAAATCATCAAGTGAAATTCAAAGACGAAGACATTCTAAATGAACTCCTCCACTTCTACAAGTCACTTTATTCATCTGAAACTCTTTCCTCTGATCAATCCATCTCCCAATTTCTCTCCAAGATCCAGTGTCCTCCCAATACACACTCAGATCTCTCACCTTTAGAATCTGACTTGTCACAGAAGGAACTCCTTGCAGCCTTAAAAACGCTTAAAAAGGACAAAGCCCCGGGCCCAGACGGTTTTACTGTGGAATTTTTCACTCACTTTGCGCACTTACTTATTCCTAAACTACATACTCTTATACTTACCTTCTTACAATCTAGTGAATCTCACGGCTCTTTTTCAGATGCCCTTATTTGTATTATACCTAAAGAGGGCAAAGACTCACAATATTGTAAAAACTATCGTCCCATTTCTTTAATCAACATTGACTATAAAAAAATTTCAAAAGCTCTGGCTTTGCGTTTAGAATCTCACCTGCCTAACTTGTTAGGAACCGAGCAATCTGGTTTTGTTAAGGGAAGACTCATCCCAGACAACACTTTCTTATTTTTCGATATTCTTTCTAAAGTCTCGCATACTATTCATTCACTGGCAGCCATAGCCTTGGATGCAGAAAAAGCATTCGACAGAGTTGAATGGCCTTACCTTTTTCGCACACTAAAATGGTTTGGATTTGGCCCAAAAATTACTGCTTCAATATCTATTTTGTATTCTAATCCAAGAGCAGCTATATCAGCAAATGGTGCGGTTTCTTCCTACTTTCATCTGGGTAGAGGTGTCAGACAGGGCTGCCCTTTTCCCCCTTTTCTTTTTAATCTTACCCTGGAGCCTTTTTTGTTAAGGATTCGCCAAAATGACAATAGTCACGGTTTTACTTTTAAAGAATTCACTGTTAAAATGGTGGCTTATGCTGGTTATGTCCTTTTATTCCTCTCACAACCTCAGGCTTCCCATCCCGCTTTTTTAGAAGAAGTTGACTCATTTGCATCTGTCTCTGGTTACAAATTAAATAAGGATACGTGTGAGATCTTACCCCTCACCAAATACACTTTCAAAGCTGACTTTACTACTTCAGGGTTCACGTGGAGCCCTCAGTATATTAAATACTTAGGTTTACATTTTACTTCCTCTATATCAGAAACGATATCTCGTTGTTTGGAGAATTGCATACAAAGACTGTCATCCTTAACAGCGAAATGGCATCCCTTATATTTGTCTTGGTGGGGTCGCTTAGACATCATAAAAATGATGCTTTCCCCCATTGTTTTATACACAATTTCTAATATTCCATTGTCTGTAACTTCAAAATATTTAAAAAAGCTTAATTCCATCTTATCTTCTTTCTTGTGGAGTAACAAGAAATCGCGTATGTCCATATCAAAATTGATTCAGCCAAAAACGGAAGGTGTGTCAAACTTCCCTGACTTCCCTACTTATCATAAATCCTTCTCACTACATCAAGCGTCAAACTAGCTTTCTGAACCTTCCATTAGCCACCCTCTTTGGACCACGCTAGAACAATCTCTTCTTTCACCATTCTCATTTCAGGAATATTTTACATATAAACCGCAGTCTGTATCTACCCCTGTAATCAAATATACTTCTAAGATAGTACCGCTTGCTCCCCTAAACCCTTTTCTTCATCTTCCTTTATGGCATAATAAATATATTTTGATTAATAATAAACCATTATTTTGGAAATCCTGGAGACAACGGGGCCTGATTTGGGTACATCAGTTATATGATAACGGCCATCCTATATCTTTTACACATGATTGCACTTTATTCGGTTTGCCTTCTAATTTTAGTACTAAATACTCTCTTTTATTCAGAGCTGTTCAAACTGCTTACACACATTATATACCCTCTTCACCAGGCTCTCCCCCTGGACTCTGTCATACAGATAAATTAAGATCCCTTATTATTAACAAATCTAAGGCATCCATTATATATACATTTTTGCATACTTCATCTAGTTTGAGGGCAAAAACCAAAGTAGAAACATTATGGGAAAGAGATTTAGAATCTTCCTGGACTGTGAACTTTTGGATAATATATGGCTCAAAATTAGGAAATCCTCCAGGGCAGCAAACACCACACAGACACTCTTCTTTATATATAATAGGCTCTTACTTTCACCATTAATTCTTAGTACACAACACTCTCATCTTCCGGATACTTGTTGGTCTTGCTCCTCACCACGCGCTGACCTTTGCCACCTGCTTTTCCACTGCAAACTTGTTAAAGATTTTTGGGAAAAGGTATGGTCTCAAATCAATTCCATCTTTAACTCTAATCACCCTTACTCTTTATCACATATCTTTTTAGGAAGCTTGTCCCCTGTTTGGGTAGGTTGCGACTCTAATGTCAAGATCATAGATTTATTATTGGCAGCGGCCTTTCAAAAAGTGACCAAAAATTGGAAAGACTTCACTAAATTATCTTATCAAGCATAGTGGTATGCTGTTTGTTATAACCACAGACTGGATACGACATTTGTATACCCATTACACATGGCAACGAAACGTTTAGACTTGTGGTCACCTGTCACAATGTTCATTGACATGAGCGCCAGACGTTCTCTATCTCTTATTCCTCGCCAACAAGAAGTACCTAAACCTCCATGACTTCCTTCATGTTGTTACTATGTAGTTTATCCTAAACTGTATTTTGTACTGCAAATTTTTGTATATCATATAAGTTTCCTTTCTATACCGATGTTCCATATAATACTGTTCTTTTATTTGTACATGCTATAGCTGACTGTTATTTTATTTAGTTTTCTCTTCTTTACTCATTTTAACATTGATATTTTGTATGTGACTCTTTTCTTTTCGCTGTTATCATACCTTTTGCGTTAATGTAATTCTATACCTTAATAAAATCATTTTGAACTTAAGTTTGTTTTGTAAAAGTTACTAGCAGCCACCAGATGGGAGACAATACCTAGTATACCAATCATATCAGTGGTCAGATTGAGCTCACTTTTAGCTGTCTTATTGCTAGACTCTGTAACCTAACTAAATGTATGATGGGGTGGTGTAGATACTATCAGCAGATCACCAGCCTTGTTATGAGTGGCAAACCCATGGTCTCTTGTTTTATGCTGAATCTAAGAATGGCCCATTTTTCCAAAAGACGGATTGATATCGGATTTGAATTCTAGGCATGTTCGCATAACAACCTGTTCCAAGAAGAGAAGGCAGCATGTGTGTGTGTGTGAAGGTGTGTGCCTATAGAGCCCAGCCCAGTCTGATTCATAGTGCTTCCTTTTGAAATATTCCAGTATATGGTTGCCATCCTCCTATTTCCCAATCTATCTCAAGGACCGGCAATGGGTGAACTCCTCAGAATGAATGCTATAGCGCTACATGTATTTTTCATCTAATGAATACTTTTCCTTCTGCAGACTTTCGATCTTTGAAAGATTTCACACCAGTAAGCAATATTTTGAACGCATGGCCTCTTGATAACTATGACAAAGAAATTCCAATACTTACTGAACCACTGTCCTTCCAAAAGTAGATTATGTACTGGTATCGGTGTCCAGGTAGTACTAATTAGAAATGAGGGAAGGTCAAGAGCAAGTGGTTGCCTTGCAAATCTTCTGCGACTGCACACCTCTCAAGGGTGCAGTAAGGCTACTTTATCATTCATGGAAGTTGCAATAATTCCCTCGTACCATGCCAAGTTTGCTTCCTCTATGTACTCCCCGAGGCACCATACTAGCCATCTTGAAATTCTGTCTTGTAACAGCCACATCCTTGAGAAATAGCCATAGGAAACAAAAATCTGTGCATTGTTGGATTTGAAAATGTAGTGACCAAAGCTTTTTTCTGATACTGTGTGCGCGCAGCCTCCTCACACCACCATTCCTTCTACCAACAAAATGGATGTGTAATCAGAAAGAATGGTGGGAACTGGAGAGACTGGTTTAGATGATGTTTTGTTGCGACCTTAGGAGGATAAGCCTACATCGTTCTCAGTTACCTTACCCTTGCTAAAGGCCATGTAGGGTAAATCTGCACACAAGGTCTATACTCATTAGACATCAATGGTGAGGTCATCAACTGAACTAAAAACTGGTTGAGAGCTACTAAACAGTGCTATTTGCAGGAACAATTCACAAATTCTTTCAGAAATCAAAACCACATGAATCTGCAAAAGGAAAGCCATTCCAGCATCATCAGGAAAATGAGCATGCTGCCACACATCCTCTTGGCCTAGACCTTCAGCCACTCTGGATAGCTGCAGAAAAGCACAGGTGATTCCTGTCATATCGAAGAATTAAAACCGGAAAATCTATTTTGCATACCACAAACTCCTTCCTGGACTGTTTGTTTTGTACTTGTTGAGTAGCCTTGGACTAAAATAAATTGAAATACTCCAAATACAAGCCTACCTCCAAACGAAACCCTGTCACATATCCCCCTTTAATATAATCCTGAACCTTCATTGCTTTAAATCAATTATAATAAAATGTTTAAAAAGTCTTGTTTTCCTTTCTTGAATAATTGATCAACAGTTTCATATTATGCAAGAGACCAACAACTCAGAGGAAAATTAAAACTTAGATTGCAAACCCTTAATCTCTGGAGGCATTTTAGCAATTCTCCAGGAAAGAATATCCGGTAGTGAAGACCTTGAAAGGGGAAATCTGCTTCTCATTCCTACAAGAGAAGAGTTTTGTCGCGACCCATTTATTCTGCAGGTCCGGAAAGTGCATTATCTCCCGTCATATCCTTCCAAGGAGAACGGAAAGTGATAGTATGTCGACACTCCCAGATGTGGTCAAACACACCCTTGGTGCAGGTGGGTTGTGAATAGAGAAAGTTATGGAGTTGCTTATAAGTGCTGTGGGTGCCTCAGTACAAGAGATTCTTTATTAATGGTGATCCAAAATGATTTTCCTCTTGATCCAGATAACTGCAGCTCCATACGTGTACAACAGACTGTCCTGTAAACCCATCCATCAAACATTTTATCATATAAGGCAAATTCAAGGTGCATTTACTTTAAAGTTAGGTATATGTATTAGTAGAACCAGGCAAGTCGAATATTCTAAGATTTGTTCTATGCTGATTACAACGTGTGAAAATTAACACTGCATTGGTTGTAAAGATGAAGTTGAGACTCGACACGTACTTTAAGTACTCCAATTACAACACGGAGTAGCAACGTTTCCTCAGTATTGTGTAAGAGGCAACCCACGATATGGTGAGAGAAGAAAATACCAGGAATGGGGAAATATGTATCACCAGATCTTAACAAGCATTGGCAAAGCCAATAAGTTTTGCCTATGCAAGACCTATTGTCGTAAATGCTTTTTTAGGTCTCGCCTGTCGATGCGCATGCGCATCGAGCTTGCGAGACTATTGGGGCTTAACCACTCTTTAACTAACTTGCAAGGAATCGTGGCGATTCCTTGCAGTGCCCGTGACTTTTTTTTTTTTTTTTTAAGAGAGTTTTATATAGCGCGAACTTGAACCGAACCGAATCAGTTATCAGAGCGCTTTACATAGCACCAGTTACGTTACATGAGGACACACTCATTTTTTTTTTTTTTTTTTTTAGGCACGGGGAGATTAAGTGATTTGCCCAGAATCACAGGAGGTTTTTGGCGTCGTTACCGAGACTCGAACCAAGTTCCCCAGGTCCGAGGTCGAGCGCCTTAGCCGTTAGGCCAACCCCTCTCCCTAGTTACTGCGCCTGCTCTACCAATTGCAGAACTGTCCATACCAGATTCTCCCTACGTGATTTCGCCAGGTAAACGCGGCATTGGGACAATTTCGGGGAGGGGGGGGGTGTCCAGAGGCGCGCGACTGACTTGCTTTCAGTCTACATATTGCGGGGGGTTGACTGCATCGGATGTCCAATCGTACTATATGGCATTGCAGCTGCTAGTACTGAATGAATGGTGGTATGGGATAGGAAGGACACCGCATATGCAGTGGAGCGAATGTGTATGGAGAGTCCACACTCCATACCATATTGTACTCGGCACCCCTGCGCAACTCTGCCGCCGGCCATGAGGGTGGTATTCCAGTTGTGGAAACAGTCCCTCCGTAGGATGGGGTGGTGGTACAGGCAAACAGGGGAAACCCTACTGTGGCATAATGGTCGACTGCCACAGCTGGCCGCGCTCTCCAGCTTTTGTAGGTGGGATAACATAGGAATTTCTACATTGGGAGATGTGATGCCCGGCTCTGACCTGAAATCCTTCCAAGACCTACAACAAGGAGTACCAGATGCCTAAAACTCAATTTTATAAGTACCTCCAATTTCGGCACGCCATCTACCGTAGCATCTCAGGGATAGAGGCTCTCCCCGAGTTTAGTCCTATTGAAGCCAAGGTGTTTACGGGCGATCTATATGACCATAAAATCACAAAAATGTATCAGTCACTGGTGACAAATAACTCTACCATATTAGCATAATTAGAGAAGCATGGGTGATCTTGGCCAAATAGATGGGGATTATTGGATGGATACACCAGCCTCCCCTCGGGGAGGGGCGGGGGGGGGGGTAAGCGATAGCAACGCTGCTGCGGCTTATCCAATTTAAATACTTACACTGGGTTTACTATACCAGGCTACGGTTGTGGAGGGCGGGCCTGGTGACATCCCCGATATGCCTGCGGTGTGGTTGGGAGGAGGGATCCCTCATGCATACGATTTGGCATTGCACAGCACTCACAAGGTTTTGGCGAGGGGTTCTGGCTTGCCTCGCAGAGGTGTTAGGGTGGGAGTTCCCCATCTCACCAAGATTGGTAATCCTACACATCATGGAGGGCATTGGGGGCAATATCTATAAAAGGCACCTGTTACTGCCGAGGCCGACATTGGCTAAAAGGGATATTGCAAGGCTATGGAGGGCATCGGTCCGCCTTATTTATCAACATGGAAGAATGGACTTGACTTTTGTATGGTATTAGAGATACCAATATTTAAGGCCAGGGGATGCCCGCAAAAGCATCCCAAGATTTGGAAAAGATGGGCAGACTACCCGGGACTGCACTTGGACCCCAGTGGATGCATCCGCACCCTCATTGCCATGTGGGCTCATTGGGTGAGGGACCAACAGCATAGTGATGGAACTCATTTGCTAGAGTGGGCGATGTGGTGGCAAACGAGACGCAGCAGTGGAATAGTGCAAAGGGGAGGGGGGTTCGATACGTTCATGTCTTGTTCTGCATAATCAGGATTACAATAAATATACACTAAATGTCAATGACAATGTTTTACAATGTATAATATGGCAGCTGTCTCTTCTGTTAAAGGTTACGCATAATGCAGAGCTCCTTGACACAATAAAATGTGTTTATAATTTTAAAAAATAATCTGCATATGAATACAGTCTTTGTAGGTCATCTTGTTGGCATACAGGACTGGCACTGTACGAACTACAGACCTCATTTCAATGAAATATTTCTCATCTCTAGAGCTCTCATCTGCTTTGCTTCCACTATGCTTTGCAGGATTTAAGGTTTCCCCACTAAGGTCTTTACAGCCACTCCCCTACGTATGTCCCTCTCCTCGGGTTTCCCATTTCAGTTCCGCATGCTTAAGCGCCAAGGGCCAGATTCACAAAGATTTTCTGTGACTTACTATTGTCGTACTCCTAGCTTAGTCCTAAACTCCACAAGCAATTCTTTGCAAGTCTGCCTAGCCCCAAAACTCCAAGCCCCTGTCATAATCTTAGTTTCTGTTAGACTTTTCCCTTTCCAAAGAATGGTTATATTTCACAAAGCTATGGAGAAATGCCATTAAAACCAAATAAACGCTGTTGTACTTAAAACCAAATAAACTTTGATGCCCTTATTCCCATGGCTATTCATATCCACCAACATATAGCCACGGAGCACATAAAATGTATTTAACAATGTTGCAAGGTTTTCACCATTTGTGTAGAACATATGTTCAGCACGGTTACCTTTTATGGCCTGAGAGGGTAACTTACTAACCAGCCATCCTGCGGGTGCAAATTAAATTGACTTCCTGAATGTGCTGACAGTGTATGCAATCAACTTTGCTTAGAAGTTGGCAGTGTACAAATTGGCATGCAATGGGAGAGTCAAACGGATTCTTTTAGTTTGCATATATGCTGTTCACAAAGGTGTGTCTGCTCATGCAGTTATATTATCTGATGCACAGATCACTTGTATGAGCATACACAAACATGCTATGTAGGCGCAACAGTGGCAGAAGGAAAGATACCTTCAATAGATTGCTGTTCCACAAGACATGCACAAGCCCTTCCAGCACAGGCATGTACTCCTACTCAAGGACAGTTACCAAATAAATTCATATGTTAAAGGATCTTCAGTGATCACAGGGAAAAATAGAGCGAGTCGCAACCAGCTGAGCCTGTATGTCCTACAAAGACCTACGGGCCAATGTGAACAAGCAGGAAATGTGTGAAGACATGTACCTGCATTGCCACCAGCCTCAAGAACCCCCCGCCCCATGTTTAAGGAAATAACTTCCACAGCCAACAGCGTTAAGAAGTGTCCTAAAACACCAAATCCGAAGGCTCTGCTTAAAATTATATTGAGTTACATGTAAGGTCAAATATTCGTTGTAGACAGCAGTGAAATGGACAACAGCGACACTCGGGTCATTCTTTGAGGCTTCTTGTTAGTGTGCAGGACTTCAGAGTTTGATCCAGTGGTCTAATGGCACCAGCTACACTGGATTTAGTTGTCATGATCAATATTTTCAGACTAGTCTTTCCTTCCACCACTGTAGAAACATGAAGCAAAACACTGCAGTAACATACATTACCTCTTTGTGTGGTGATTTTGTGACCGTTTTGCAGGGAGATACAGTAGCCTTCTTGCACGGTGACACATTTGCATTAGCAGGCCTACTCAGCTGCTCGTAGTACTGCCTCTCTGCATCATCATACCTTGGCTTATCACACCAGACCTTGTCATACAATAAAGATTCTGCATTTAAGCTCAATGCGCATGCTCATTGAGCTTAAAAGCTCGTGCACATCAGTTCCCTCAGCCGGCTGCTTTAACACCCTCTCCCCGCTCCGCCCCCTCCCCTGCCCGCCGTGTCGCATTTCTCCTCCCCCCTCCCCTTCTCTCCCTCCGTCTTGTTTAATCCCTCCGTCTTGTTTAATGTAGCGTTCTCAGCGTGTGCTCTGCCTCAGGACGGCATTTCTCCTCCCCTCGGGCAAGCAGATAGCCGCAATAACACCCTCCCTGCTCAGCTTTCTTCTCAATTTCTCCCCGTCTCCACTTCCCATTAGGAGCCCTTCCTCTCCCCACTTCGTATGCTAGCCTTCACTCTAGCAATGGCAGTGCTTTCACTTGTTACAAAATCAACCACTTTAATGGTAGTCAGTGGACTAATTCAATTCCGAATATTTGTTTCGAAATCTAAACTTTGAGAAAGCCATACGTGATTACACAAAATGCAGATCTTTTATTTTGTGCTTTATTTTATTGCATAATGCATCCCGGTGTCAATTCTGGCGAAAGAACACATTTTGCACAAAAAAGATGAAAAAATAAATTTGGTGCGAACAGCTGCTTGCGTTCTGTTTGTTCATGTTGTTCCTGTGATATAATTTTGTAGCGAACTGATGCATAATTACTCAACATGGTATAGTTTTACAATTTTTTCCAAATTACACCGGCGTAATTTTACTTTTGCTCAGCCCCTGGTCTTTTTAGAGCACGTACATAGAGACGCAAAAGTGAACTCCGCTGACTTTAAAGCATCCTGCTTCAAATGCTTGAGACTGCTCTAATCGCCTGTAGTTTTATATTCCCATAGCTGCCGCTTGATTTAACGACACCTCGAATAGCGCCGTAAACAGCACTCGAAGTGTAGTGGAAATGCTGTATTGATGTCGGCGTAAAAGCAGTTTTTGACTTTAGGTTACTTGATGAAAAGAAGACATTGAAGAATTATAAGAATATGTGACTTTTTTGGGGACCTTTTATATAGCGTGAAACTGACTCGAAGGTATTTGGGCGCTTTACCTGAGCACCAGTTACATTACAGAAAGACGAGTTTATTTTTTTTCTCTCTCCGGAGATTGAGTGATTTGCCCATAATCACAGCTTGTTGAGCCAACGCCGCTCCCCCCGCCCCCTGCTTCACACGTCTCACGGCCAGCAGGCCGTCTCGTATTTCTCCTCCCTCCCTCGCCTCCCTCCCTCATCACTGACGACGCGAAAGATTTACCTCCATAAATCTTAGCTTGGTCAGGTCCGTTTTATTTTTTGCTTTATTTGTTCTTTGCCATTCTTGTTATTGTGTTCAGGTCCTCCGAAAACCCTCATCTCCTTCCTCTCAGCTGTCAGAAAACAGTGGTCAACGCACTTAGTTTATCACGTGGCCTGGACTATGGCAACTCTTTACTTGGGTGCTCTTCCTTATGTTGTAAAACAGTTTCAAATTGCGCAGAGCACAACAGCCTTTCTGCTTAAACTTCCTTGTTATTCTCCAGCATCTGCACGTCTTTTCTTGCTTACATTGGCTTCCGCTTTAGCTGCTGTTTGTATTTAAAGGCCTCTGATTCTCTCATCGAGCTTTCTATGGCACTAGACCGAATTACATTCCAGACAAACTTCAGATCTACTCTTCTGTGTGCATTATTACGCTTACCTGCTCAGAATTTTCATCTATTCCTTGAAATTCTCAGGACTAGAGTAAGAGGTCGTGACTTATTCTTCTTGGACCCCCAAATTATGGAATGAACTCCCTTCTGTTCTTCACGAGGAAAGTAGTTTATCAGTGTTCTGATGCAACCTGAAAGCCCATCTGTTTCCATAGGGCAGCTAACTATGATTTCTGTTCTCTCTTCTCCATTTTTGTTTTCACATTAAACTACTGAAAATATATTATTGCAGTTTCCTTTGCAAATATGCGAACAAACTCCCCGACCCTACTTATTTCTCCCACTCCCGCTTGCTACCCTGCTCCCCCTCCCCCGCCTCGCACCAGACTACCATTTGTCGCATTTAGACTACCTTCTCCCCCCACCCGACTTGAAAGGCAGCCTCACACACCAACATTTGTCTCTCACACCACAGACTCCTGCTCCCCCGCCCACCCAGCAATGCCGAGAGCTATTCCCTCCCACTTGTTACTGTCTCGGCGCTTTCTATCACACAACGTGTTTTTTTTCCGGGCCCGGCTTTCACCTTTGAAATGTGGGGCACGTGGACCCGCTGGTAGACGGGGAGCGAGGGGGTGCGGGGCCTAGCGCTTAGATGGGCATCTCGTTCTACCCAGCTACACCCTTTCTACCCGTCAGGGTGCCGTTGTTGTGATGATTGTACCAATAGTTTTATATATCAACAGGTCTCGCCCCCTACGGCTCTGTACGCCTGGCTTTACATTTCAAAATATTAATCTGTAACTCAGGGAGCTGTTGATGTAGTCATGCGTCTACTGTTTATAAACGTATGCATACACCTGGTGCTCGTTGTACCAAAGGGAGAACCTATTTGCACGCATTCGTGAAATATATAATACATATAATGCGGTGGTAAACATGTTTTCAAATGGAATTGTACGGCAATTTTCGCGCACTTTGCTGAACGAGGAACTTCGCCGACCTGCGTTACCCTTTGCTAGATGCTCTGCGTTCGAGTTCAGGGTGTACGATGGTGATCTGCAGCACAGGATACAGGACAGCAACTCACTAGAACGTGCACGTTTTTCTTATAGCTACTGTTTTTATTTGTACATTATATTATAGTATTTTTATTTTTATTATTACAAGATTTATTTGGTTTATCACAAACCATGGACAGCATTAGCATAAAACGCTTATAGTTAAACAGTCAGTTGCATCCTCCGGATATTCAGTTCCTCCGGTCAGTAGGGCTAAGCCCAAAAACTTCTCCCCCACCCCCAACACTTCACGATCTCTTCATCTGTGTACATTATCCAAAACCATTGCATTGCATATACTGTGGGAGCATCTACTCCTTCCTAGCTATGTTTCGAGGGTTTGTTTTACCTTTAAATCACCTACAAGCTAATACATCAAAAGTGGAAGGTTGACTCAGTCATTGAAGAAGGGTGTTAGTAACTTTTCGCTGTTTTCGCATCCACCACTACCACCACCACCACACCCACCACCACCACATCCACTACAACCACCACCCCATCCACCACTACCAACACCACCGCATCCACCACCACCGCCGCATCCACCACATCCACCACCACCACATCCACCACCACCACTTCACCATCGCATCCACCACCACCACATCCACCACCACCACCGCATCCAACACCACATCCACCACCACCACATCCACCACCACCGCATCCACCACCACCGCATCCACCACCACCACCACATCCACCACCACCTCATCCACCACCTCATCCACCAACGCATCCACCACAACCACCACCACCACATCCACAACCACCACATCCACCACCACCACATCCACCACAACACCACCACATCCACCATCACCATCACATCCACCATCACATCCATCACCTTCACATCCACCATGACATCCACCACCACATCCAACACTTCCACCGCAACCACCACCACCACCACATCCACCACCACCACATCCACCACCACATCCACCACCACCACCACATCCACCACCACCACATCCACCACCACATCCACCACCACCACCACATCCATCACCGCATCCACCACCACCTCATCCACCACCACCTCATCCACCACCACCGCATCCACCACCACCACATCCACCACCACCACATCCACCACCACCGCATCCACCACCACCGCATCCACCACATCCACCACCGCATCCACCACCGCATCCACCACACCCACCACCATCACTTCCACCACCACTTCCACCACCACTTTCACCACATCCACAACCACCACATCCACCACCACCACATCCACCAGGAAACACCACACAGACGCAGTACAAGCATTGATTAATCACTCGCACACATCACGTTTTACTCCTTTGCTAGTGTTCTCGTTGTTTACATCAGAAAGAAACAGACCTTAAAACGATTGAATAATTGACAGAATCCTCAAATATTGTTAATTCCATTGAAGTCTAGTGAAAACGCTGCTCGAAGATGATATGTTGCTAAAATTACCGTAACAAAATCAATCCACTCACTGTAATATTCTTAATGTAATTGTATGTGCTAGCACCAGAAGGTATGGAGTGAAATTACTTAACTTGTGAGTAAACATATTTGTTCACACCCTCTCCCCGCTCCGCCCCCTCCCCTGCCCACCGTGTCGCATTTCTCCTCCAACCTCCCCTTATCTGCCTTTCCCTCCGTCCACGCAACGCCACTCACACACGCAACGCCACTCACACACGCAACGCCACTCACACACGCAACGCCACTCACACAGGCAACGCCACTCATCCACGCAACGCCACTCAACAACGCAACGCCACTCAACTACGCAACACCACTCACACATGCAACGCCACTCATACACGCAACGCCACTCAAACAACAGCGCCACTCACACACGCAACGCCACTCACACATGCAACGCCACTCACACACGCAACGCCACTCACACACGCAACGCCACTCACACAAACAACGCCACTCACACAAACAACGCCACTCATCCACGCAACGCCACTCATCCACGCAACGCCACTCATCCACGCAACGCCACTCATCCACGCAAAGCCACTCATCCACGCAACGCCACTCATCCATTTGCAAAACGAAAAATGTTAAACTCTTCTATTGCGAGACCTATTGCATTTTCAATGCTTGTTTTCATATTAAATGTTACACAGCAGTGCGGGACGGGCAAGGAGGAAGTCGAGACAATGAAAGGAGGAGAAGGTGAAGTCGTGAATGCACAGCCTGAACATACACTCTTACTGAATGCTTGTCCAAAATTAAAAAGCAAGCAAGGGGAATGTATTAACTACTTTGTATTTGTCTCCTCCGCCAGGGATTTACCCATGCCTTGTGATACCAAGGTCCTGTTTTATGAAATCAAAGTTTACTCAATGATTCAAAGCAGTCAACTAAAACAAGCTGCGAGGGAACAGTAAGAACAGACAGTAGTTATGGTGGTAAACACAGGGGAGCTGCAGGGAGCTTCAAGGGATAGGCGAGGAGGTGGGAGAGAGCATCAACAATGGATAGTGAGAGGAGGGTGGGGAAAACTAAACAAGAGCTGTAGAAGGGCAGGAATGCACGGCATAAACATGTGCTATGCGAGAGTGCTCGTCCAAAATATATATATATTTTTAAGTATCTGGAGGAGCCTGCGGCCAGGAAAAGGACACTGGCCTTAGGCCAGAAGCTGTACTTGGTACATGCTCAACAGAAGGGCCGAAAAACAGGAAGAGGAAGCAACGGAGGGGGGCTGGACAATGAGAACCCAGGGAGTAATTTGCAAGCCAGCCATTGGAAAGGAATGCGCAAGCTCTAAGCCCCTTTTAAGTTCTCTTATTTGTTATTTATAAGGGATTTTGCAGTCGCAGTGCAGGCGAATCCTAAAGAGGGAAGCAGGTTACGGAGTTTGATAAGATGGGAACTTTAGTCTGATAAATACAAGAAGCAATCTTCATAATTTCATAATTACAATTTTTTATTGCAAAAACGTCATATTATTGCATTTTTGCTAGATAAAAGTGCATGCTGATGGGTTATCATTTCGGATCATAATAACAAGTTATCAAATGTTCAGGCCAGGAATGCAAATAATGTGGCCATCCATACAATGGATTTATGGAGGTGCTGACATGCATCTGCTCAGATGCTGATGGTTACCATGTGGGTAGATTTTAAATCTCGAGATTTGCCAGTTCATGCTGATACAGTTGTAAAGAATTCTTCGAGGATAGTGGGAGGTGTACAAGAAGTCTGGGATCACAAATTTGAAAAAGAATTAGGAAACCATTTAAGTAAACGCTCAGTGATTTTCAGAGGAGACAGGCAGTAAACGCCTGGCTTCAAAGGCGATGAATCATCCAACCGAATGAGTAACTGACTTTGTTATCAGTGCTACAGATGTACTTGAAATATATGTGAATACACAAAAGGCATCTTGTATGGAACTGAATAGCCTTTCTTACGAGTGTTTACCGGAACAGATTTGTATTTTTTCTGGAGCTTCCTTAGAGGTGGCTGTAGGGCAAGAGTTCATCTTAGACGAAAATGTATCTTTCCGAGGAAGAGAAAGTGGGCATAGGCAGTACTAGGAAGGATCCTTCCATTCCTCTAACTACTCCTTCATTTTCTTTGTTGGCCCACCTCTAGCCCACTTTATCTCTGGAATCAGTTAGTTTCCCACAGACGTTTACGCTTTAAAACCTTAGGAAATGGATACATTAGATTGCAGTGTTTGTTAATGTACATGCATAAGAAAAACAATAAATTACTACTGAACAAAAATAAAAACAAATTTGGAAATTGACAAAGCTTAGGTTATGGTCAGTCAAGAGACAATACATGTATTTACCATGCCATCATTACCCACCAGGTCAACAAGTGATAAAAGAAGAGCTGAAAAATAAAAATAGCAAATAATAAATGAATATAACTTGCTCTTATAACTAGAGGGATGTATCAAACTCTATTGATGGAATACAACATTACTTTATTTAAATTTATGCTTCAATTCTGGTGAAAATTAGAAAATGATAATTGCAGGAATTGCCACTGCTGAGGCTCAAACGTGTTGGCATGCTAAGGTGTTGCTATAAGAAGTGGGGTCTAATTTAAAATGGAATCCCAAGCACCCAAGAAACTGAATTTTCCCAAGAGCACACCGTGTGTGAATACGTTGAGCATAACTAACTTCACCCCAGGTACCCAATCTACATCTTGCTGACAGCAAAGAACGCAAGCCATATCTTACAACAGAGACTAGCCAAGCCTGCCAGACTGCTCTCAGCCTAGAGTGGTTTAACACATTAGCAGAATCCATCTGCCCTCCCCCAGTGGCACTGCTCTGTCATCACTAAAACTGCTCTGTGCCCCCTTCTTAATCCAGTGCTGACATGCTTTGGGCAGTTCTGTGGATTGACAAATGCAAAGACAAGAAGCAAAATTCTCTTCAAAGCTGTGGTGTCCATCACTTTGTATACCAAGATCATAGGGTACTTGCTGATTATTACTGTCGGGCAGGATTGAACGTGTTCTACAATTCCATAGGTGCCCACTGGTCAAGCCGAACACAGTGCCCAGTTAAACCCAGCTGGATCCCAGAGACGATCCTGGCTGGCTGTTCGCTATATATAAGCAAGGGAACTTGTGCCCATTTCGAGCCTGTTCTTCATTCCATTTCATCACAACCGCATTTCAATGTTGGCACTTAATTATGTGAATCCGTACTTAAGCTAATCATTATTCTGGTGATCAGTTCCACGGATTGGACCGGATTAAGGGTTTCTTGTCTCACTGCCTTGACTAGCGGAAGTAGTTGGGGCAATCGTGTGCCACAAGGTTCCAGGCTTGATCGAAGGCTTCCAACACCCCGGGGAGAAGTGGCCCCTCCTCCGCCCCTGAAAGGTTCTGCAGCAGTTGCTCCATGCTGGACATACCAATAATCACAGCGTCTCCACATTCTCCCTAGTGAGGTGAAAGAGACAGTTAGTATCAGATTACAACTCTGCCCTTGAATACTTATAATACACTCTACTTAGCCACTGCAGGGTGTCCTCCATATTTCCTACCTCTCAAATGTAAACACATGCTCCCTAGCAATTAATCCTCCTTATCTTCTGCAGTGCATAGGTTGGAAACATCAGGTGTGCAATCCCTCACCTTTACAATCTTAGATTCCTAGCATTGGACCCTTCAACTTTCTTCCTTACCCTCGGATCCTTCACAATGCAAAGTAGCCCAATCATCCCTTCCAGTGCATCTGCACAATACAATATCATTGCAGTGTGAAGGCAGTGATCCTTATTAAAGTACGATTAATCCTATTTATTCCAATACAGAGTGAAGGCTGCGGTCCCTTGCAAAGCACCCTCTGTACTCCATTGGTGCGGATGACTGGGAAGGGGTCTTTAAATACATCAGTAACTTTCCTTCTCCACTTCACAGCATATTATGGGGTCTCTGGCAATAGGTTGCAATGGATTGGCCTTTAAAAGGCACTCATTTTACTGCTTTCCCGCATCACAATTAGGGCTCCCGGTAATTATTTTTTTAACATTTCCGTCTGTATTTATCCAGTTTATTTTTGGACAATTTTATCTGTATGTATCCATATTTATTTTGTGTTTTGTGTATAAATGAAGTTGTAAAACTGACAGTTCCATATTTATTTAACTGATAGTCGCGCACTTATACTTAAATGCCTGTCGTGTTTTAGCTATTTAAACAGCCAAATATAACATAACAATACATCTACTGGTAAATATTAGCATTATACCATCAATGTATGTTGACATATGCCGTTATTTAAAGAAATGTCATCTTGTTTTGTAATTTCCCATGCTGTCCATCTGCACAGCTTCTGGTCTATAAGTTATGAAAGACAGCACAGAGAGTCACTAAAAGGAAGCAACACTTTCTGTATCTATCCACTTAAAAAAAATAAATGCAGGCAGAAAACACACTGTTTTCTGTCTGTATTTATCTGTAAAAATAAATAAAAATGGAAAACAGGGAACCTTAATCACAATTTAGGTTTACCCACAGGGCACACTCCTTTCAACAGGTGGGCACAGCAGGCAAATACCTCTTCGCAAGTCCCTTGAGTTCAGGAGGCGCAGTCCAGTCTTTGGTGCATCCTCTCTTTGATGGGTCCAGGGAGCAGCATGGCTGTTCTTCTGTCCACTCCAGTAGGGATGTGAGGACTGTGTGCCAGGAGTGACACTTTTTTGCCATCTTTGTAGGAGGCAAGGACTCACTTTACATGCCTTCCTGGGGGTTTGACCAAAAACAATCCCAGCCTACCCTTTTCTCCCTGATTCTGAGATGGCTCAAGTCTACTGCCCCCTGGATGGAGCTCTGCGCCTACCCCTAGGGTGTACCCAAAATAATGAGCCAGTCCTCCTGAGTACAGGTTCTACAACAGGTTTTCCTCTCTGGAAGAGATGCCAGCTTGTACGAACAGTAAGTTTGCCTTAAAACTTCCAATCCTCAACTCTCCTTTTTCCTTTGAATGACACTGGTTTTCCTTCCCATCCTCTGTATGCCCCTTCTCTTTCAGCACCGCCTCCTCTAAGTCACATGTGCATTTGCCTTATTCCCTATTATTGTAAATCTGCAAATTGCCCACATCTTATCTCAAAGATCACAACATCTCCTTTAAAAGTCATACACCCACAAACTAGCAATACTTAATCCCCAGGCGCTCCTCTACTAATGCTACCAATCAATCGATGAACGCCTGTAGTCCCACAAAAGATCACACATAACTCCTATGAATTTAATCTACCCTATAGGAACCTGAAGTACATTCATGGCATGGTTTCTGTGAGAGCACAAGTAATCCCAATAACAAACAAAAAAAAAGAAAAAAACTACTAACCCAAGGTTTCAGAGCAACATGCTACCCAGCTCAAAGTGCTACAATACCTTTTCATGGGGTAGTTCATGGTATATAAATGCAATTACAATACAATATGTAACCCAACAGCCTCCTACAAATTCCAAAACAATTAGCAGATGGGCACACAAATGCAGTTCACAGGGCCTACATAATATTGTCCTTATTCTGCCTGATACACTCCTACTCACATAAGAGAAAACTGCTATAGGCTATGTCAATCACCCAGTACTGTATCAGTCCACAGCAATAAACCACCCATCACCAACTAATTGGGCATGGAATAACTGAAGAGATCTGCCACAACCGCTGCCAAATGGTGGACTCTAGTCCACCAATGCGGGTCCCAACTACCTACATGCTATGACTGCTTTTGATATCTCACAATAGCAATCAGATAGAGGATGATAGTAACAACATCCATCCCAGCAGATCTCTGATCTATGTCTCATCCACCCCCCACCATTGCCTGCTCGTGGCCACAATATACACCATACATATCATACTGCAAAATATAAGCTGAGTTACTAAGCAAGTCATCCTCATTATTCAACAACAGTGTTTGTGTGGGGTTTTAAGTAATGGTCTCCTTGTCCCCTTTTGTGAATGAGCACACTCCATCCACCTTACTTCTCATAGTGTATGTGATGAGCTTCCTGAATGATTTTGCAGTGTATTTAATGGCATCTTTCACAATACCTCTTGAACCCTTCTTACGTACTGGAGTGCGTGGTATAACGTGTCCATTAATATATCCTCCTTAATCCACTTCATTTCACAAGGCGGGCATCCAAGCAATAAACTATTAATCCCCATTGGAATAGTGTGGCTTGTAACAATGCACCCATTTCACTTGCAGTTTAGAGACCTTTCCCTAGTGTTGCACCCCTGCAATGATCAGCAAAGAGTCTACAGGGAAGCACCATTCTCATCACATAGATTTTTATGGGTGGAGTCCCCAGCAAGACATGTTTCTCACCAGCCAGATGTGGTTGACAGTCCCCAACAATACACAGACCTTACACCCCTTGCTGACTAAGAAGAAGTCCTCAGGCTTTTCGTAATAGATGTACCTTGCTCATAGCACTGTATAGCAAGTGATGTTTCCCGGGTTGTTTTCAGCCGGGGTAACATAGTTACTTCAAAATTTTGATGAAGAGGCATTGTCCTATGCGGATATCTATCTGACGGACAATGAATTAATGAAACACATGGGTTTGCTCACCAGGGTTACAAATTCAATTTAAAAAAAAATCAAGAATTGCCCACGTCAGTGTCCTATTTCTAGGGTACAAGTTATCAAATGAAGGCAAAAGCCTGGCTACAACCTGCAGTGACTCTGAAAAGACTACAATCCATTTTAGGATTCTTAAGTTTTGGCTGGAAATACATTTTGGATTACGCAGAAAGGGTAAAACCTTTCTATGACTGCATTATACCTGATTTTTCAGTGCACCATGGACACAGGAACATACTGATATCCTACGTTCTGTACAAGCTGACATGATGGCTTCCAAACATTTACACACATGTGTCACATGACTAACCTAATGATCCAGGTAGACACTGGATCAACCGGTTACGCCTACAATACTTTTAATAAAGGTGATACAGTATCGATTGCATACAAACCACATTTGTACACAAATGCTGAAATGCGTTTTTGCACCAACAGAAAAAAATACTCACAGCAGTAGAGACTGCTGTAATGCGAGAGAGAGCACACTAGCACAGGGGAAACACATAATTGTTGTAACCCTGGTACCGACCATGGAGGCCGTTAGGAAGGCAAGTATTCCGAATGCTAAAGCACTGCATCCATGATGGATTCAGTGGGCTACCTCTCTCACTGCCACAGATGTAGATTACAGATTTGATTCTACATTACAAACACAAGCATTTCTGCAGTACGAACAAGAATATCCTATACCGAGTGAAATATTGCCTCTGGATCAATATGAATTAATCATTTATACCGATGGATCTGCCCAGCCGGCCGGTAATACGAAACAGCAATATTCCACGGCATGCGCAATTGTAATGGGGCGCATGCAGGACAGAAAGTTTCTTCCTAGAAAAACACACCGTGTCTAGGAGAATGTAGAGCGCAGCTGGCTGAACTATAAGCCCTGTATTGGCACTACAAAATATAGATCATAAATTCCCCACACTCAGTGAGCTATTCATTTTACTGTGTCCAGTCCTATAACAAATATTTACATTATTGGAGCCAGAATGGATTTAGGGATTCCAAAGGTTGCACAGTAAAGCACAAGAAGCTCTGGGAACAAGTGACAAAGCTGAAAGAAGGTCTGCCACGGGCTCATGTTATTCATACATTGAGTCATCAACATGTTGCCGTTCACGTTGAAGGGAATTCATTGATAGATGAGGCAGCCAAGGCAACAGTGTGCATGGCTGTAGTTGCTGCAAAAACTCGTTCTAGAATGAGAATAGGCAGAACAACTATGCTAGTGGTCAATGCCACACGTAACAGCTCAGCCCTGCCGGAAGGGTTTCCACTCAAGTACTCCTATGAATGAACTAGGATTTATAAGGCGCGAACGTAGCCCGAGGGCATCAAGGCGCATCAAGATGGTGCAGCTGAATGAGATGTAGAACATGTGTCGACTTCAGGTAGGCTTCTGTGTATAGCCAGGTCTTCAAGGCTTTACGGAAGAATGCGAGAGATGCCTGGCCCTTGAACTCAGCGGGAAGCATGTTCCACAGTCTCGGGGCAAGGGAGAAAAAGGCCCTCCCTCCCCATCTGGCCTTAGCAGATCAAGGAACAGACAAAAGGTTCTTGTTGGCAGAGCGCAATGCCCTGCTAGGAGCATAGAAGGACACAAGGGACCTGATGTCTTCTGCTCCAGACCCATATAGGGCACAGTGGGTAAGGCATAGAACCTTAAAGTTTATCCTAGCCTGCATGGGCAGCCAATGCAGGTGTTTTCTAATTGAGGAGCCTGATGAACGTCTAGGGGCATCCACAACAAACCTGGCTGCCGCGTTCTGCACTATTTGTAGGTGTTGAAATAGTCTTTTGTTTATTCCTAAATATAGTGCGTTGCAGTAGTCCTAACGCGAAGAGATAAGGGCCACCGTGACCTGTTTCTGGGCTTCTGGGAAAGGTAATGCGTAATTTTTCTCAGAATTCTTAGGACACCACAACAGGTAGAGACCGTCCTGTTGACTTGTTTGTCAAAGGAGAGAGTGGTGTCAAGAATAACCCCCAGGTTACGGGCAGCATGCCTTGCGTGGGGCAAGGTCCTAGAGCAGGAGGCCACCAGTCGACCGACCAGACCTCTTGTTTACCTCCGAAGATGAGAACCTCGGTCTTTTCCCCATTTAATTTCAGGAAGTTCTTAATCATCCAGTGCGTCTCTGCTTCCATGCAGTTCCTGAAATTTAAGGCCGTGATGTTCAGTTTCAAAAGCTTTTATTCAATTTGTTAGTACAAATTATACAAGCAAAAACCTATATAACAATTCATTACATTAAAATTATAATGAGAAGGCTAAGTTATAAAAGGAACTCCAGAAATATGGTGAGAGGACATATAAATAATAGCAAATCTAGGTATTAATTCATTTTTATAAATATGATAGTAGACTAAAAGCGCAGGGTTTCATATGTAACAAAAAGTTATAATCTTCACATATAGTACATATCCTGACAATTGTAATTTTAAGACAAAATCCAAGCCAAGGACATGAGACATTATGACTAACAAAATAGACCTAAAACAAAATAAGTACAGACAGGACGGTGTAAAATATGGCAACTCTAAACACTTCCTGGCAGCTGTACTTTTCCAAATAAGATAACTTCAGGGGCAATAAGTACATAAAGCAGTAATTAAGCATTAACATTGGAGGCTGGGTGGAGTATAACTATGAAAATAAAACCAGAAATGGGTATCACAGAAAATACTCTTACTGGCGACTATACAGTTTTAAATCAAGCCCAAGATAAAAAGAGCAATTTACATAATTATTTGTAGCATACAGTATATAAAAACATAGAGTACAGACAGGAACATATAAGAATTATGACAATACAATACATTTCCTGGCAGCTGTACATTTCAGAATAAAAGTAGCAGTAAAAAAACAAATATCCTCATTCTCAAGTGTTGATAATAATGCAAAAGCATTCTTAAAGGACCGTATGTTATATTTGATAAAAATAGGTTTTAAATACCTAATTCTTAAAAAATGGTAACATTTGCAAAAGAGTAAAAAATGGCAGCAACTCTGGCGTGAAATCTTGTCGCATGGGCAGGGAGTTTCTGATCTAAGTTTCTGTACTGGGAATGCAACAAGGTGGTGTGCGATACCCAACCTAACACGAGTTAGGACAAATTGATGAGATGGGCGGTTGACCACTGAAAGATAAGCTTGGAACCCTGATGGTAAGCTGAGTTCCCTATAAAATTTCACAGTAGCCAACTTGCCAAACACCTCATCGCGCCCTTTCTTTTTGTACTTTAAAAATGTTTGTTTGATTTCTTTTTTGGGTATGCCAACCACCAATTCAGGGTCAAGGAAAACATCGATGTCGAACATCTTTTTATACCAAAAGTGGATATATTTCAACCAAAGGATGCGTGATGAGAAGTCCAAGCCTATACAATCAAGAATAATTTCTTGAGTGAATCGAGTCTCTGGCTTAGCCCAAATAGAACGCCACAATAAGAGTGGACGAACGGCTGCTAAGTCAGAAATGAACTCGACCCCAACCTCATCGTGGATTAATTGAACAGAAGCTGAGTGGGGGAGGCACAACACTCTTTTTAAAAACTTATTTTAATCTTTTTGTAAAAGTGTGCCATCTATGTGGCCCCACACGCCCGCCCCGTACAATACAGAAGGAACACAGCGTATGTTATATATATTGATCATATCTCGTATACTTCTTGATCCGAGTTTAGAAGCGAAGCGAAGCGAAATACGCTGCTTGTAGTTCGCAACATTTTCATCCTGATATTATCAAGCTCGGATTTCCAGGATCCGTCATTGGCATAGGTAATACCTAAGTAACAAAATGATTTAACTTGGAGCATTTTGTCATTGTCTAAATAAAAACTAGACTTAAGTTTGTTAGCTGACTGACCACATAGCATAACAAAGGTCTTTGATTTATTGAAACAGAGTCTCCTGTTTTTGATAAACAGCATAAAACTGTTTATGAGACGCTGTAAGCCTATCTGGGTGCGGGATAAAAGGACAGCGTCATCCGCATATAATAAGATTGTTACAGGATTGCCACCAATCAGCGGAGCGTCTGCCGGTATAGTAGCTAAAGTGCGATCAACACAATTAATAAAAAGAGAAAATAAAAGAGGGGCTAAAACGCATCCTTGCCGGATGCCCCTTGACACTTTAAAAAATGGTGTGCATTCACCAAGGGTACCGTATCGGACTTTACAAGAAAGTTTCTCGTAGAGCCTTGCCAAAAAATGAACTATTTCTGACGGTGCTCCTAACTCCAGTAAAACCTGCCAAAGAATACCATGATCGACTAAGTCGAACGCGCTGCTCAAATCAGCAAAACATAAAAATAAATTGCCCTTTTTAGCTACTGCATATTTGTTAATTAACAAATCAAGGTTTACACATTGCTCTAATGTGCCCATGCCTTTCCTAAATCCATATTGAACCTTGGTTAAAATATTCATGTCTTCGGCCCAAGTTTCAAGCCTTATGAGCAGCACTCTGCTCATAACCTTTACAGAGGCGTCCAATAAAGAAATAGGTCGATAATTGGCGGCCTCGGATTTACTTCCTTTTTTAAATAAAGGGATAATAACCGATTGGCCCCAGGAAGGGGGAATGTTACCTTCAGCTGCACAATTGAAGGTCCTCACTAAAATAGGGGCCCACAGGTCGGGTGCAGCTTTTAATAAATCCATCGGGACCCCATCGGGGCCCGGGGCCTTCCCCCCCTTGCTGTTGGTAAGGCCTTCCAGTCCCTCTTCCAGGGTTATCCCCAAGGAAAGAGGTTTCCATATGGATGATTCAACAAGGGCTGGTGTTAATAATATCCCCGCAGGGTTAAAAAATTTTGTAAAATGGGTAATCCACTCCTCACATGCAACATGAGAAATAATTTCCGGAATGCCTTCTGTATTTAAAAATGGGCTATTGACTATTTCCCAATAGAAGTTTGCTGTTCTTTGTCTCAACTGCTTCGTTCAGCTTGTCCCATGCTTCTCTCTTTAAGACATTTTTCCTGTTTATGATGGCCATTTTATAATTGGCCCTTGTTTGTTTAATCCTGTTGCCGTCTCGTGGTTTAGATCCTAAGGCAAGCTTCAAATCCCGAAGCGCTACAGTACAAGAAATGTCAAACCAACCCAATTTTACAGTTTTGTTGGTTGACAATTTTTTCCTGAAGATACCCTCAATTACAACATTAATACTGATAAATTGTGATAACAAGAGATCAGAATCAATAACATCATTCAAGCAGTAACTAATCTCAGCTTTACAGCTGACAACGACCTCCCTTTGTTTGGCCGCAGAATTGGCCCCTGTCCATTTAATCCTCGGGCCATTAGGTCTGCTTGAAACAATTTCAGTGGTACAAAATTCCCTGGTCTCTGTTATGGCACCTCTGCCAGGAATGGTTACGCAGATACTGTTGTGATCACTCAGACTTTCCTCTCTCACATACAAGTCTAAGTAATCACCATTACTAGAAAACAGGATATGGTCAATAAAAGTCCCAGCTTCCCTCCCTGTAAAAGTGGGACAGCTAGCATTGTGGTTATTTTTATTACAATTTAACAGGACTAGATCTAATTTAAGTAACAGTTTGTTTAGGACAGAGCCATATTGGCAATGTGAGAAGTGTGGAAAATCCTCGCCCTTATTAATGCCCCCACTAGGGGTATCCAACTCCGTCCCAAAACCACAGGGATTCCCCTTAGATAAATGGCATGGCTGCAGGTTGAAATCCCCCGCCCAAAGGATGTCTGTCGCCTTATGGGAAATGGCCATGGCCTTAGCAATTTCTTTTTCCAAAGGGAACAGAATATTCCCTCTGGTGGCATTGAAGATGTTATTATAAAAGTTAACTAGTATCAGGTCCTTCCCCTTGCCACATTCAATCCTTAGCACCTGGCTATGGGCCCCCACAGTTGAGCTACTTCTAATTTTCCAGTTGCTCAGTCTATTAGATAGAAGTATCAAGAGTCCCCCCTTTGCCCTACCTGAACTAGATTTGGTGGCATTAAGACAGTAAGATGAATAGCCTTCTACATTTATATCCTCCTGGCTCCAGGTCTCCTGTAGGAGAACTATGTCACGCCCCTCTCCTATAAACCTAAGCCAAAAAGGGGTGTTTAATTTTCCTGCAATACCGGCGATATTCCAGGAAATCAGAGTAAGGTCTGCTGACTTAGTGGCCAGAACTGTAGTCTGGACTGTAGTCCCTAGTTGTCCAGTTACTGACCTCCTGGTGGGAGAATCAGTGATAATGGAATAATTACTGAAAGGGGGTTGAGTGGAAGTACACTCCGGTACGGAAACCCTTTCTAAACCCATTTGGCCACTTGGCGATGCAGATGCCGCGGTAAGAACCGCTTGTCTACCAGTATGGACGGATTGTACACTTAAACCAGATCCTGACTGCCTATTGACTGGTTGAGTAACAGAAGATGAGACATAATGTCAATCAACCGTCTCCAGGCAGTCGTATCTGTTGGATTTCTTAATACCTTGCCACCCACCTTCTGCATAATGATTATTGTTGGGATACCGAGGGCGATGTACCCATTCCCTGCCCCTATTCTGTTGGGTACGCCATGGGTCGCCATAATTCCAAGAATGTTCTTCGGACATGGCCCAATTTGGCGGCGGAATTGGGTAATGGTAATTAAATGTAGGAGGGTAGAAAAAGGAGAGACGATGTGTATCAATTCCCCCTTTCTTCTCCAAATCTGACCATGAACAAATATGGTTTACAGTAGAGGCATCGTCACATGTGACAATAACACAATCCCCCTGAATACTCTTAGGGCTCTTCCCCACCCAGGATACCCTACGTACAGATGAAATTCCACAGGTAATGGAAGACTTCAGGGGCCTATTAATACTAAGCCACTGAAGAATTTTGTTCCGGAGGGACCAATGAGGTTCATCTGTTCCAGCTGTAAGTTCAGGTACTCCTGTTAAAATGACAGTAAATGGAGATACCTCGGGAGCCAGATGAACTGGTCGTTTAGATCTGGGCCCCTTCTTGCCTGCATAGGAAAGGGTTTTAGGGAAAACCTGAGGTTTACTGTTTGGTTGCTGTAGGGGCACATTGGTCGGGGTGTGGTTAGTGTCAGTTGACCTGACTAGGGGGGTATTGGCAGCGGGTGTTTGCTGGCTAAGAGTCACTGTCTGGGGTACAGGTATAGCTTTGGGCTTTGATTTTGTGCAATTTGCACAAGTATTCACCACAGATGGTATGGGGGTTATAGGGACATTTGTTTTGGGATGAGTGTTATGTACAACAGACGGTCTATCAATATTAACCGGGGGAGCCCCCGGGACGACCGCTGTACAACCCCCCCCCGGTTTTGTCAAATGTTACCCTAGGCTGGTTCGATGTTTTAGCAAGAAGTATAGCAAGCTGTTTTTCAATTGCCATAACACTTCGTTCCAAAGGCTGGAGATGGTGTATTAGTAGGTCCCTAATACTTTCATACAACTGCGAGTAATCATGATTCAACTGACTAGGACCACCCTCCCGAACAGCAGTCAAGGTGGGACCAGGCAAATTGGACAAAGCAGAAGATACAGGATTAGTGTTGAGGGAAGCATTCATGTTAACAGCTATAATGGGGTCTTTGTTTCTCCTATGGTTTGGAGGTCGGTTGACCTTATTCCCTTTGTTTATAGGTGCTGGCTGCTTAGGAACCGCACCTTCTCTCTCCCCCATAGACCGAGCTTCTTGGACAGAGTCTTCGGCTACGATCAACTCTAAATCAGGGGTTATCTCGAGGTTCCCAGTGGTATCCAAATCCGAAGACAGATTCGTTGCCGACAAGTCAACTGCACTGGGAATTGAATGAACTTGCACTACTGCATTTCCGGGCTGCAGTAGAATGGGAATAGGTACAGCTGTTTGAAGCGGGGTTAGGGCCGTAGCTATAGGACCCAAAGATGATCTCCTGGCGATCGCCAGGTCCTGGGAAACCCTGCGCTCCAGGAGGGAAATACTTAAGTTAATTGCCTCATGAGTGGAAGTTATGAATTTATCAATAGGTCCTGTAAACTGCGCAGTTCTAAGGGCAGTCTTACTTCTGGATCCCCTTGTAACAGACATTTTGGCGGAGGTATGAGCACGGATAAAGTCAAAAACGCAAAAGTCACAGTGCAAAGAAGAATACCTTCAACAGAACGGTAGATCAACTGGCAGATGGCGACCAAGGGAGTAGGCCCAGCCCAGCCTGGGTCGGTCTGGAACGGGCTGAAACGGGCCCGCCATTGGCCCGGGCTTCGCCCGGCGTCCCGCGAGGGAGGGTAGGCGCGGCTTTATGCGCCTCCTGGCGCTCCTTTCAGGTGGTGCTGGCGCAGGGCTTGTTGGGGGATGTAGTTCCCCAGGCCCCCGCTCTCCGCTCGGCGGCAGTCTCCCAGTACCAGCGGGAGTCGTGCGGCGGGAGGCGGGGGTGATTCTGAGGCACTCCGGAGGTTTTGGCGGTGAGTCACTTTAGCGTCCTAACTGCTGCAGGGTCAGAGTTGTAGAAGGTTTCCCCCGCTCTGCAGGGTAGGCGCGGCTTTATGCGCCTCCTGGCGCTCCTTTCAGGTGGTGCTGGCGCAGGGCTTGTTGGGGGATGTAGTTCCCCAGGCCCCCGCTCTCCGCTCGGCGGCAGTCTCCCAGTACCAGCGGGAGTCGTGCGGCGGGAGTGATTCTGAGGCACTCCGGAGGTTTTGGCGGTGAGTCACTTTAGCGTCCTAACTGCTGCAGGGTCAGAGTTGTAGAAGGTTTCCCCCGCTCTGCAGGGTAGGCGCGGCTTTATGCGCCTCCTGGCGCTCCTTTCAGGTGGTGCTGGCGCAGGGCTTGTTGGGGGATGTAGTTCCCCAGGCCCCCGCTCTCCGCTCGGCGGCAGTCTCCCAGTACCAGCGGGAGTCGTGCGGCGGGAGGCGGGGTGATTCTGAGGCACTCCGGAGGTTTTGGCGGTGAGTCACTTTAGCGTCCTAACTGCTGCAGGGTCAGAGTTGTAGAAGGTTTCCGTGATGTTCAATTATTGAGATAAGGATACCATAATCTGGGTGTCGTCGGCGTACGACAAAACTTCCAGTCCAAACGATCTTACTAGCCTGGCAAGTGGGGCCACATAGATGTTAAAAAGTGTGGGGCTCAGGGATGAGCCCTGAGGAACCCCACACTGCACAGGCTTAACGGGGGAGACGAAGTCACCCAGCTTGACCCTTTGCATACGCTGGTTGAGAAAGGACGTCAGGAGGCTCAGCGCTGGCCCGTCCACTCCCATCTCACCAAGGCGAGTAGCCAGAATGGTGGGGGACAGGGTGTCAAATGTGGCTGTAAGGTCGAGCAGGACCAGAAGGGTAGTCTGGCCAGTGTCGACCTTAGCGCGGATGTTATTGACCGCCACTGTGAGGGCGGACTCAGTACTATGCGCCTTCCTGAAGCCATGTTGGGAGGGATCAAGCAAGCTGGAGTTGTCCAGGAAGGTGCTCAGGTGGTGGTTGAGGTGGGCCTCGAGCATCTTAGCAGGAGCAGGAAGCAGGGAAATGGGGCGACATTTTTTAAGATTGCAGGATCTAGAGTGGCCTTCTTCAAAAGGGGCTTAACAATCGCCATCTTCCATGACGCAGGGAAGACACCTTCGGAGATCGACAGGTTCATCACCTCCAGAAACGGAGGTAGCAGGACGTCCCTACACTCCTTCAAAGTCTTTAGAGGACACGGATCCAGAGGGGATCTGGATTTAAGCGTATCCAAGAGTTGGTTAAGATGTTCCAGAGTGAGAGGGGGGAAATTAGAGAAGTCACCGCTAGGTCCATTAACCGGGCTCTGCAAAGGAAGTGTGAGTGTGAAGGCTTCCAGGGCTGAGTGAATATACATAATCTTGATATGAAAGAAGCTGGAAATCTGATCACACAGTTCTTGGGATGCCACAATAGGGTCGGGGGGTTGAGAAAGGGTCAGAGAATCTACAATTTTAAATAGTTCTCTGGGGGAGCTGAGGGAGGCAGTCAATTTGGTGAAATATGCTTTCTTTTCTGCTAATACCGCAACTTTATATCCCTTAAGCAGTCTTTTATGTTTAATCCTTTCATTCAGATCAAAGTGAGACCTCCAAAGTCTCTCTTGCTTCCTGCACTCCTGCCTTAGCAGTCTAAGGGAGTCTAAATACCAAGGGGCAGAGGGTCATTTCCTTGCAGAGTAGTGAGGTTTAGCCGGGGCTAACAAATTCACGGCATTCGAGATAGTGTTGGCGAGATCAAGGGCAGCCGTGTCGGTGTCCATTGTTGGGGGGGGGGGGTTAAGGTTGGCAAACACAGGGCCAAGGGACTCATTATTCAGGCCCCTGTAGTTTCTTTTTAGAACCCAGTTGTTGGTGACCACTGTGGGCACAAAAAAGGGTTGTGGTGTGAACTCAAATGAAACGGCCATATGGTCTGACCAGGATAGGGGGATAGGGGAATCTATTACCAACCTGGGGTCGTTGGTAAATACCCCATCCAAGGTGTGACCAGCAGAATGTGTGGAACTTCCAACTCTTTGCGACAGGCCGCAAGACGCCAGCGAGTCTAACAAAGATACTGTGTCAACCGAGTTCGGGTTTTCCAAATGGAAGTTAAAATCACCAATGATGGTCAAATTTGGCTTATCAATATATACAAATATACTCCTACAAATTAGATGAGCAAAACATTCTGAATGCTCGAATTCCAGGAGTGGGGGGATACAGTAATATAAAACATTGATCGCAGATTGGGATTAATACTAGCTCCACATGAGGGTCTGGGTCCAGCACATGCAGGGATCTCTGCTACAGTTTCACTACTAAAGCAGCGCTATTGGTGGCCAGGTATAACTAAACAGACCAAGGACTACGTCCTCAAATGTGACATCTTCCAGCAAATGAAGGGCTCTACCACAGCACGTCCACCACAACACCTTTATTGATCTCAGACAAACCTCTTGCATGTGTCTATTTGGATCGCAGCAGCCTCTTACACTCTGACGGGGCTGACAAGTACATCCTGGTGGCAGTAGATTCAAGTTCTAGATTAATGTGGGTTTGGCCCCAGTGCCCAGCTGACACTCTAACAGTTATAAAGGATTTGCGAGTCTTTATCAGGACATACGCAATTGGCACACTACGCTCCGACCAGGGCCCAGCTTTTAGCTCTCGGGCTTACAAAGAAGCTGTGGGAAGTTTGGGTGTAGCCTTGCGGCACTCCTCCCTCTATCATCATGAGAGAAATGTGTTAGTCAAGAGGAAAAACCGTGACTTAAAGAAGTCCTTAACAGCAAGGGTATAAGGCTCAGGTGGCAGTTGGGTCAATCACCTATATGGTGTCCAGGGGGCACTTAACAACAAGCCAAGAAAATCCCCAGGGGTCATACACCTTACGAGCTCCGGTTTAGGGTAATAATGTGGGTACCCGACCTCGATAGTGTCAGCACAGTGGTGGCTGAAAATCCATTTGACCTCAATGATCATTTGGATGTTTTACAGTAACAAAAAGAATACATAGCTTTACAAAGCAACATCCAAGTAAAACGCACCGCCACTGGGGGGAAGTGAAAATGGAAGCGCTTACTCATGCCCTACAGCCGCGGTACTCACAGTACGGCCAGCGGGCCACCAGCGGCCTGGCAGGCCTTCATTGGCAACCCGTGGACATTGCCATGACGTTTTTACATTGCCAGTAAGGCAGACAGTAAACACAGAAGATGACCGCAGCAGCACACATAGTGAATACGTAATAAATACATTTTCATTATGTATGCTCCTGCAGCCATCTTCTGTGTTTACTGCAGGCCTCTGCGACCTCACACATGGCACAGTCAGAAAGCTTCCTAAAAGGCCCTTTAAAAGTCAGTTGTAAGCGTTTTCACAGCTGACTTTTAAAGGGCCTTTGGGAAGCTTCCTGGTTTGTGTTGACAACGACGTCCTCATCTACTCCTCTTCTCCCGCAGCCTCTACTCCACCCACAGAGACAGACACACGGAGATAGAGAAACACAGAGACACACACACAGACACAGAGACAGAGACACAAACACACAGAGATACACACAGAGACAGAAAGACACACACAGAGACAGACACATACACAGACAGAGGCACACACAGAGACACACACTCAAGACAAAGACACACACAGCCAGACACACAGAGACCAACAGAGACACAGACACACACACACAGGCACACAGAGAGACAGAGACACACACAAACACACAGAGAGACACACACACACACAGAGACAAAGGTGCACACACAGAGACAGATACCCACACACAGTGACAGAGACACACACATAGAGACACACACACAGAGACAGACACACAGACATAGACACACAGAGGCAGACAGGCAGGCTTGTGTGTATGCTGGGTCTGGTGGCTCAGTGGACTAATGTGTCCACTGCAGGGGCCTGTGTTTGACCTCATGGTCAGTTTTTTCTCTCTAGCCCGCACCCCACTGACCACGCCCTCCCTACAGGTGCGGCCCTTGGCCACAAACCACGCTGTAAATTTGGCCCCTGAGGGAAAGTTTGTGAGTACCCATGCCCTACAGGATCTGTGGGGTGTTGCGGAAGCAGAGCCTCCCATGCATGTGGTCTTTCAGCTACTCCTGACGCTGGGAATGGGCTCTCACCTGGTCTCGTGGTTCTACAAGGCTCTAAATGGGCTGGGTAAGAAACAATTGGTTTCCCTCCGGGCTTGCTAGCCGGGACTTGACTGACGCTGATTGGGGGAGGGTGCTTGCATATCCACAGACAGTTTCTCGCAACACATATTTTAAATGCATACAATTCAATTACACTTCTAGGATGTATCTTACACTTCACAGGATACAGACTATGGCGGGGTGCCTAGAAGTTGCCATTGCTATGTGTCACTGGATGCTGACTTTGGTCACATGACTTGGGGTTGCCTTGGGCTCACAAGGTTCTGGGGGAAGGTAAGTTTGCGTCTTAAGACACTGTCTAGGACGCTTGCTAATATGCCTGCAGTATGTTTATTGGGCCTTTTCCGCAGGCTGGGCCCCAGGAAAGTGGGGAACAGATTTGTGGACTTGGCCCTGGGTCTGGCCAAGCGACATGTGGCCATGGCCTGGAAATCACCCAGGGGACCTAGTGTGGAAACATGGGTCATTCCTGTCACACCCGGGGCATGGGCTGAGGAAAGGGTACTACAGAGGGAGGAAGCAAGTGGTATCTGTCACCGACCCACTGAACCTCTGTGGAGGGAGGTGGTTGACGAATGGGAATCCATTGGGACTGCAGATGACTCTGGGGAAGAGCCAAGTCTTGGCTGCGATAAAGAGGCAAACCTTTTTAGGACTGAGGGTGCGCAGGTTCTCATGTGGTTGTAAGAAGATTGGATTGCCCTTCTCCGACCCCCCCCCCCTCTCCTCTGCAACTGATGTTGGTTACACATTCTATCACAAGACTTAGGCACATATGGACAAGGTTCCAGTTTGTAATTTAAATGTGTATTATTATCTTATGGCATCTAGTCTTCCAGAAAGTGCAACCATAACCCCATCCCTTGTGGGTGTTGCTTGCTCCTGTCTGCACACTGTTGTTAATAATTGTAAACCCAGGTTACAGAGTCAGTGTTAATATTGTGCTGTATTGTTGTAATCTTGGAAATACAATAAACTAATGTATTAATAATAGAGGGTCACATTAAACAAAAGTCAACGGTGCTTTGATACAAGAACTTAAACATGAATATTTGTTTAGTGTGTTCACCTCATCCTGAAGGTTTTAAAAGTTAAGTTACAGCCTTGTAAACTGCAGCATAGGAGGGGCATGAGCGAGCTCCATAGGGAGAGTAATCTGAATTCCTATAAACGTTGTCAATTTGAAGTCACAGGAAGAAAAGTAAACACCAAGCTCCCTCGGAAGATGGTGCAGGACATTTGACCTTGCACATTGCAGATTTAAAGGCCTGTTTACAGAAAGTGAGATCTTGAAAGGATACAGTTAACAAGGTTTGGGCATGGGAAGGGACGAACTAAAGCTGGACAGGCTAAAATAAATGGAGCCAGCAAAAAAAAGCACTGAAAAGCGAATTACAAACCACAAAGCCAGCTCTAAGCCACTGGCAGAATGCATTCCCAGGGAAGCTTTCTGAAGATTTCTTTAGCAAACTAGATAGCTACGCTGACTGATAGGCTTAGACGTAATAACATATCACACAAGACACACTGGGGGTGGACAACTCACCAGCAGACCCACTAAGCAGGATGCCAACAACAATTTCAAGAGTGGGAAGTCCACACTCAAATCCTACAAACATACTTCCAACGGTGGGGGACTACAATAACAGATCTCTTTGTCACTGAAGAAAGCGCAAAATGCCAAAAACTTCAGATCAGGGAATCCACATCTACAATCCAGGGGCAATGATCTATGGATGAACTGGTCAGGGATATTTGCATATGCTTTTCCAGCTCTCCCACGCATTCCTTATGTGGTAAGGAACCTTAGGCAAACATCCCTAAAAATGATACTCCTAGCTCCAACATGGGCACACCAACTTTGGTACATAACACAATTGGAGCAATCCCTAGTACATCACAAGAAGCTTCCCAACATTCTAGATCTTCTCACTCACAATGAGGGCAGATTCAGGCACCCCAATGTTCAAGAACTCAATCTTTCTCCTAAGATCGCAGAATTTGGGTATGTACAATTACCTCCAGAATCTATGGACATACTAAAAAAAGCCAGAAGACAAACCACAAGAGTGTGTTATGCAGCAAAATGGAAACGCTTTGTTCACTAATGTGCCACATACAACATTAACCCTTCATTACCATATGAACAACAACTATTATGCTATTTGTTACATCTTCAAAAGTCACCCTTAGCATACACGTCATCAAGACTGCATGTAGCAGACATCGCTGCATACCTACAAAACAAGAATCACCTGTCGCTTTTTAGCATACCTGTCATAAAAGCATTCATGGAGAGACTCAAAAGAGTCATTTCACCAGGTACACCTCCGGTACCAACATTGAACTTAAACATTCTGTTAACACTATTAATGTCTACATCATTTGAACTCGTACATAAATGCAAAATACATTTTTTAACATGGAAAGTGACATTCCTTGTTCAATTACATCCCTAAGAAGACTAAGTGAAATACATACACTACCTATTCAGGCACCTTATTTCGAAGTGGTCCAAGACATGGTTCGACAGCGCACAAACCCAAAGTTTCTACCAAAGGTTTATCACCTTTCCACTTTTTTTTTTTAAAACACATTTTATTAATTTTATATAACAATAGACCAAAGAAGTCTGTGAAACATACATTTCAAAATGCTGATTTGTACATTCCTCCATATTTTTGGTCTGACATTATACCATGTGTGTAACATAACGCGGGCCATATGCACAGACAGTACAGTAGTTACAGGGTTCTACAATCCCAACTATAGTATGCGATTAAGATAAAAAATTGCCTATAATGTTATCTAAACATTTCCCCCACCTCCTTACCATTAATAAGAAAGAAAAAGAAACTCCGCCCTCCTCCATCATTCTTTTCGACTCACTCCATTATTAACATGTGTCAGTTTTTTTAAGTGATACTCTCTGATTGCGTATGTATTCTATTGTACATGGCTTACAGGTGTACTTATCTTTGATAATTGCTTAGAGGGTTTGTTGTTAATTTCAGAATCTTCTCCATTAGGGTATTGTCTTTGATGCAAATGTTTATTACAGTGAGGATTCAAAGGATTTGAAAACCTCCAACATTGCATCCCATTCCAGTTCCATCAGGATCTTCTGCATTCCCTTAGCTTCCTCCCTCCTTAATGCCATGCTTTTGGCTCTTCCCCATCTGATTATTTCCTCCCGCCAAGAGAGTATTGTAGGGCCGCACGCAGATTTCCACTGCATCGTTATTGACCGTTTTGCCAGGATCATTGCCAGATCGGTAAATCTAGTTTGTACTGGTTCCTTCTTACATTTCCGGCGCATCCCGAGTATACAGTGTTCCACCATGTATCCCATTATCACCTTCGTAACCAACCCTAGGACTTCCAATACACCAGCTCAAAAGGGGGCCAGGCGAGGACAGGACCATATCATGTGCAACAAATTGCCGTTTTGTGTGAAGCATCAGGGGCACTGGTTTATCATTTCTGGGTACATCTTGTGTAACCGGTGCATGTAAGATAGGCCCTAGTTAACAACATATATTGGATAAGTTTAAATTTGGCATTCCAGGATACTGTTTTGGGATATTCCAATATAGAGTCCCATTCCTTTTCAGTTATGACCCTACCTATGTCTAAGTTCCATTTTTCTCTAATCAACTCAAGAGGAATTGCTGCGTGGGAGCGAATACCTTTGAATAGCCATCGGGTTAAGTGCCTTCCATTACCCATGAGGTGCTGTGTATATACTAAATCATGCATGGGAGGTTCACTGTTTCACCTTTCTAATTAAATCAGATTTACTGGAATTCTTTCCAAAACCAGAGACAGTTGCAGAAATTGCTTTACATACACTCAGTGTTAAACAAGCCCTTATTTTAGCGCCAGGACACTTCCGGGTAACAGTGCGCTCTAGAAACGTGAAAAATAAATAAATAAATATGTACTAAGCTGAAAGAACAAAAACATTGAAAGACTCAACAACTATTTGCAGCTTTTTCAAATCCAAGCAAAGGTAATCCCATCTCAAATACATGAATTTCGAGTTGGATAGTTAAATGTATACAAATGTGCTACATCAAAGCAAAACAAACAATGCTAAGGACTCATTCCAGAAGGAAAAAAGCAGCATCAATGCTTTCCTGGGAAATATCCCGCTAACAGACGATTGTAAAACAGTAACATGGATAAGCTCTAGTGGGACAAACAGTTCTACGTATATTATTTCAGGCAAATACACCCTCTGATTCCTAAAGCCACCACAACAGGAGTACTGCTTTATAGTCTATGCATCGCATGTGTATCTGCAGCCAACACATGCTAAGAATGGAGTATGTTACCCAGTAAGCACTTATTCGTAGCAAGTAGTGCTACAGATTCACATGCAACCTCCTGTCTCCTCGCAGGTATTAGATGGTGTCACAGATACACAGGAAATGTACGCATGGACGTCATTTAGGGGTCATAGCTGCAAACCCGGGCGTGCCCCTGGCACTGACTTTGTGACCCCTGGCCTCAATGGTAGCAATGGCCGTGGAAGGAACAACAATTAAACAGGGCTCTCGGAGCTTTGTTCACTTTGTCACCTGCAGGGAAAGTAGCCATGCAAAGCACTTTCAGTGAAAAAAATGCTCCCATAATAAACCATTTGTAACATGGTGGCTCCTTTGTGAGGTGCCCCTAAGATTTGTTCACAACTTGTGCATGAAGGCATGAAAAAAACCATTAAAAAAGACAAAACGTAACAAGAGGTGTGTCTCCATTTCTCTAGCTGCCCATGGAGGGAAAGGGAAATATTGAAGAAGCAAGAGAGAGAGCACCAGGGAAAGCTGAAAGAATGGAAGAGAGAAAGAAAGAGGGCAATACAAAGAAATACATGAGAAGGGGAGAGAGAGAGAGAGAGAGAAAGAATACTTGGGGGAAATCATGGGGAAATCTTGGGGAGAGGAGTTAGCCTAACGGCTAAGGCGCTCGACCTCGGACCTGGGGATCTGGGTTCGAGTCTCGGTAACGACGTCAAAACCTCCTGTGATTCTGGGCAAATCACATAGGGCCAGATGTAGGTAATTTCGATTTACCGACTCTTAAATACCGACTCATACCGAATCGGTATTTAAGAGTCGGTAAATTGGAAGGAGGCAGATGTAGGTAAAAAATTACCGATTCTGTAAGAGTCGGTATTTACCGATTCTGTAAATACCGAATCTGTATTTCCTATTGATTCCTATGGGCCTTGAAGCCCATAGGAATCAATGGGAAATACAGATTCGGTATTTACATAATCTGTAAATACCGAATCCTGGCAGGGGGAACGGGGTGTCACTTTGACACCCTGTAGCACCCCAAATGCAGGCTTGTGTGCCATGTGGCACACATACATGCCCTAAGGGCATGTCTGTGTGTCACATGGTATAGGTGTACATGCACAGATGTGCATGTACACTGGAATTCGGTATTTTACCACCCAATAGGATTGGGTGGTAAAATAAGAAATCCTAAGGGCCTGTGGCACTGCAAACTGTGCCACCTACATATGGATTTACAGGATCGGTATATTTACCGATTCGGAAAAATACCGAAACGGTAAATTTACCGAATCGCACATCTCAAAAGCCAAATACCGGTCGGTAACGGCCGAAATCGGCCGTTACCGACCGGTATTTGGCTACCTACATCTGGCCCTTGATCTCCCCGTGCCTAAAAAAAAAAATAATAATAATAATAAAAAAAAAAATGGAAGTGTGTGTCCTCATGTAAAAAAACTTAACTTGTGCTATGTAAAGCGCTCTGATACCTGATTCGGTTCGGGTCTAGTTCGCGCTATATAAAACTCTACAAAAACAACAACAAAAGAAAATACAAAGCTGAAAGAGATAGAAAACAGTTGTGAGAGAAATATGTGTGACAGAGGTGTAAAGGGTAGTGAAACAGGGACATGCAGGAAGGAGATTGGAAAATGAAAGGAGAAAGCACTGGGGGGTGGATGTAGGTGACCAGTGAAAGAAGTGTGATAAAAAGCAGGCTGGTGAGAGACAGCTCAAAGTGAGTGAGGGCGACAGAAGAAAGAAAGAGACCAATGATAAAGAGAGAGTACGAAAAGACAACTGAGAGAGTTTGGTAGGATAGACGGGTGGAACATAGATTATAGACTGAAGAGAGAGAGGTGGAGACATTTTAGAGAAAGGCAAAAAAAAAAAAAGAGGATGAAAAGTAAGACAGCTGAAAGAGAGAAAAAGTAGGATAGACAAGTGAGAGACATATTTATGACTTTAGTGGCGCAGGGCAGGCAGCAGGTCACCTTGCTGCACTGCTCTGCATCACAGGGAAAGGGCAGGAATGCGCCGTATTTATCCAATAAGGCGCATACCTGTCCTTCTCCCTTGCACGGGTGCCGTTTTGGTAGCCTAGCGCCAATGCAGGCACCGTTTCACCATGGGGCAAAGGGTCCCTGTGTTGTAGGCAGTATTGTTTTTGTGCAGGAAGGGGCACCTGCAAAATCCACACAGAAAGAGAAAAAAAAGAGGAGAAAAAGATATTTCTCCTTGTTACGCCTCCCCTGGTGAGGCGTATTGTATTGGCGCATTCCCAGATTTTCAAGGTCTTGTAAATCTGGGAATACATCAAAAACACTATTGAAGAATTTTCTCCCTCCAACCTCTGGATGGAAGAGTGACACTGAATGCAGCTTCATACTCTTCAATACAAACCCTTTCTTACAGTACATCTTTGTGTGGTCCTAACAATGTACATGTATCTCAACGGCAGCCCAGCAGTGCATCCTTCACCCACCTTACACTTTATTTTTATTTTATTTATTTAATGCAATCTTATATAGCGCGAACTTTACCCGAAGGTGTCAGAGCGCTTTACATAAGAACCAGTTGCAAAACATAAGGACTAAGGATTACATGTGTTACGTAAAAGATACAAACAGAAAAAATTGCAAATGTACAAGATGTAGAGTCACATAAGGAAGAGAAACAAACAGAAAGAAGAGATACGAATGGATATATTCTAAGAGTCACATAGGAATGGTAGAGACTACAAAGGTCTACTGCATATACTAGTGATTAGAGTTATCTCTATATACATAGGGAAAGGATACGAATGGATATACTCTAAGAGTCACATAGGAATGGTAGAGAGTACAACGGTCTACTTCATATACTAGTGATTAGAGTTATCTCTATATACATAGGGAAGGGATACGAATGGATATACTCTAAGAGTCACATAGGAATGGTAGAGAGTACAAAGGTCTACTGCATATACTAGTGACTAGAGTGATCTCTATATATAGAGAAAAGCAGAGTTCCATTAAGTGGGGTCGGAGGGGGGATGCAGTCACAGCACCAAGGGAGGGTGGGAGGGATACAAGGGTGTGGAGAAAAGGCAAATCAGAAAAGGGGAGAAACATTTGAGGAACGTCAAGGGGGAAAAGGGTTAAAGGACGAGGGAATGGACTAGATGGCAGGTCAGAGTCCAGTGAAAAGCGGCCGACATCAGCAGCAAAATGGCGGCCAGGACAAAAGAAAGTAAAGAAGTCCAGGAGAGTCTGTGGCGTAGTTTCTTTCATTCGAATGTGGCTGCAGGGCTGCTGCCTGCATATGGTGTTTTCACGGCCCGCTGCTTGGTTTTGCGGAGGGGTGTGTGTGCCCCGAGTGCCGCTCCGCACCGGCCCTCTCTGCTGGCCCAGAATTGCGGGGGCTGCCGCAGACATGGGGCTCTGCTTGCGCTGGTTGCTGAGGCAGAAGGTGCAGATCTGCTTGGGCTGCGAGTTATCACCCTCCCGGGCCAGGCTGCTGCCCTGCTGGTGGTGCTGATGGTAGAAGGTGGTGGTGTGGCACGGCTGCCCGTCGCCCACCAGCAGCACGTTGCCCAGGTGGGAGATGTGGCTGGAGGCCAGCCGCAGGCGCGTCTCGATCTTGGAGAGCTTACGGTCGGCGGGCTCGGTGGGGATGAGGGTGCGCAGGGCGGTGAGGCTCCCGTGCGTTGGCAGTTTGGCGCTGGCGCGGCTCCCGGTGCAGCCGGTGGGTTGTGTGTGGGTTCATCCGCCCTGTTTGTTGTATGGGTTCATCCGCGCTTGGCGAGGGTAATCTGTAGTGTGGTCTATGCTAGACTATATAATTAAAATGAGGCACCGTGGCGGACAACGGTGAATATCATTTCATCTTGATGATCACTACTACCCTGAAGAATATAGTAGCAGTAATTCAAATCTTATAAGACGGTGGACATGACTGCATTTTAATGAAAAACGCATTGACTACTCTTGGCCAGCACAACACACACTGCCTCTAATTGCCTCACACCCATCTTACCCCGTTTTCCTTAAATTCCCTGCTCTCTATCACACTGTGATGGTTGATGGAGATCACACTGCTCTTCTGCAGCCATGCCTTACTACCATTTGACATGGTCAGATCAAACACTCATTGCCAACTGTTCTACTATCAAAGGACAGGTTCCCCTTGGTAATTCAGAATCACCTGCTGGGAGCAGTATGCAGCTGGGAAGTGAGTGCAAATGATCAGGGCAAGCAGAGAGGATACGGTTAGTGAGCAGCTGAATGTGTTGTGAGGGACTGGATGCAGGGAGGAAATGGATGTGGTGGTGTCTGGCAGCTAGAGAGGGTGGTGGCAGGCAGCTAGGGAGGGTGGTGGCAGGCAGCTAGAGAGGGTGGTGGCAGGCAGCTAGGTAGGGTGGTGGCAGGCCGCTAGGGAGGGTGGTGGCAGGCCGCTAGGGAGGGTGGTGGCAGGCCGCTAGGGAGGGTGGTGGCAGGCCGCTAGGGAGGGTGGTGGCAGGCCGCTAGGGAGGGTGGTGGCAGGCCGCTAGGGAGGGTGGTGGCAGGCCGCTAGGGAGGGTGGTGGCAGGCCGCTAGGGAGGGTGGTGGCAGGCAGCTAGGGAGGGTGGTGGCAGGCAGCTAGGGAGGGTGGGACAGGCAGCTAGGGAGGGTGGTGGCAGGCCGCTAGGGAGGGTGGTGGCAGGCAGCTAGAGAGGGTGGTGGCAGGCATTTAGGGAGGGTGGTGGCAGGCAGCTAGGGAGGATGGTGGCAAGCATTTAGGGAGGGTGGTGGCAGGCGCTAGGGAGGGTGGTGGCCGGCAGCTAGGGAGGGTGGTGGCAGGCCGCTAGGGAGGGTGGTTGCAGGCAGCTAGGTAGGGTGGTGGCAGGCCGCTAGGGAGGGTGGTGGCAGGCAGCTAGGTAGGGTGGTGGCAGGCCGCTAGGGAGGGTGGTGGCCGGCAGCTAGGGAGGGTGGTGGCAGGCCGCTAGGGAGGGTGGTTGCAGGCAGCTAGGGAGGGTGGTGGCCGGCAGCTAGGGAGGGTGGTGGCAGGCCGCTAGGGAGGGTGGTTGCAGGCAGCTAGGTAGGGTGGTGGCAGGCCGCTAGGGAGGGTGGTGGCAGGCAGCTAGGGAGGGTGGTGGCAGGCAGCTAGGGAGGGTGGTGGCAGGCAGCTAGGGAGGGTGGGGGCAGGCCCCTAGGGAGGGTGGTGGCAGGCCCCTAGGGAGGGTGGTGGCAGGCGGCTAGGGAGGGTGGTGGCAGGCGGCTAGGGAGGGTGGTGGCAGGCGGCTAGGGAGGGTGGTGGCAATTAGCTAGGGAGGGTGGGACAGGAAGCTGGGGAGGGTGGTGGCAGACAGCTTAGGAGGGTGGTGGCAGGCAGCTAGGTAGGGTGGTGGCAGGCCGCTAGGGAGGGTGGTGGCAGGCCGCTAGGGAGGGTGGTGGCAGGCCCCTAGGGAGGGTGGTGGCAGGCCGCTAGGGAGGGTGGTTGCAGGCAGCTAGGTAGGGTGGTGGCAGGCAGCTAGGGAGGGTGGTGGCAGTCAGCTAGGGAGGGTGTTGGCAGGCAGCTAGGGAGGGTGGTGGCATGCGCAAGGGAGGGTGGTGGCAGGTAGCTAGGGAGGGTGGTGGCAGGTAGCTAGGGAGGGTGGTGTCAAGCAGCTAGGGAGGGTGGTGGCAGGCAGCTAGGGAGGGTGGTGGCAGGCAGCTAGGGAGGGTGGGACAGGCAGCTAGGGAGGGTGGTGGCAGGCAGCTTAGGAGGGTGGTGGCAGGCAGCTAGGTAGGGTGGTGGCAGGCAGCTAGGGAGGGTGGTGGCAGGCAGCTAGGGAGGGTGGTGGCAGGCAGCTAAGGAGGGCGGTGGCAGGCAGCTAGGGAGGGCGGTGGCAGGCAGCTAGGGATGGTGGTGGCAGGCAGCTAGGGAGGGTGGTGGCAGGCAGCTAGGGATGGTGGTGGCAGGCAGCTAGGGAGGGTGGTGGCAGGCAGCTAGGGAGGGTGGTGGCAGGCAGCTAAGGAGGGCGGTGGCAGGCAGCTAGGGAGGGTGGTGGCAGGCAGCTAAGGAGGGCGGTGGCAGGTAACTATGGAGGGTGGTTGTAGGCTGAACAGCTTCTGTGAGGATGAAAGTGGAGCGATGGCGGCTTTAAATCCACGACTGCTGGGATTTAGCTGCTCTTAGTGAATGAGCTCTGTACCTGGAGCTTAGAGTGATAGTATATCCACCGCAGCGCCGCGGCAGTCAGGCTTGGCTTCTTGGCACCATAGGCCACCTCAAGAGCTCTCTCCACTAGCTCAACGCCCCGGAAATACTCCTCCTTCCAGTATCTGCAGACAGAAAAAGAGAGTAAGGCCCATTGGGTCAAATAGTGTTGTTCAACCCAAACTGTCTGTTTCGGATAAATACATAAACCATCCGTTTTATAAACAAATCCACCTTATTTTTAAATATTCTGCAGATCAATCGCTGTAAAATTCTTCAATACTTTACATAACTTTAGCCTTCTCTATTGCCCCCAGGGTTACCAGTTCCCCTTGTTCTGCAATACTCCATTTTTGTTCCAGTCCTTGTGTCCACTAGCGACAGATAATTTACCATTCTAAAGTGCCCCTGCCCCCTTGTCACTCTCCCTGTCTGCTGGGACAGCTCCTCCATCTTGTCCAAGTCTTTAACTCTAACCCTGTCTTTTCCTTTTATAACTGCCTCACACAGTGGCTACTGGTTCTACCCCTAGTCACATTCTTTACACCCTAAACCTCACCTGCTTTACTCTTTCACCACTCTCCTTATCTCCGCTTTGAAAAATATGCTTGTTGCATTCTCCTGCCACCTTCCATCAGCTCCACGATTTTCATTGTACCCCTCCCCTCTCTTCAGCTCGCTGCAGCGTCAAGTGTCACCCTTGGGAATTTGAAACTTTGCTTCTTCTCTTCCCCTAAGCTCTCCTTCTTTACTTCCACTCTCCCGGGAACGGGAAGGAGAGAATTGTGGTATTTGGGCACTAGGCCCTTATACTAATAAATGAGGTGACGCAGACACAGGTAGTGTGGCTGGATAACTGGCCCAGAGCATGTGCGCTCGGCCCCTTTTATTGTCAGGGTCATCTGACTGATGACGCCTGTGGTGGGTGGGTGTTCAGTGTGTGTTACAAACATACTGGAACATATCCAGCACGATACTACATCAATGGGGGGAGAGAAAGTGACAGAAGAGGGAAAGAGAAACGCTTGTTCTGTGTTCAACAATATGTTCATGGTTTTAATAATAACCTTCCTTTTCTTCTTGTTTCACATCATCAGATTCTTTCTCCTGGACATCGATGGCTTGCTTGGGCTTTGTAAATTAACTCTACTGTAGTGAGAAACTTAATGAACGCAGAGCCATATTTTCAGGGTTTTGCGGAAGGTCATCAAATCTGTAATCTGTCTGAGAGCCAAATGGAGAGCATTCCAAGCCCTTGCTGCCCCCAAGACAAACCTTCTGCCATCTCAGCGTGCTTTCCTTATCCGAGGGGTCACGATCAACCCCAGGTTGGTTGACCTAAGATATCTGCCCGGCAGGTACCGTTGAAAGTGCTGAGACAGAAACGATGGGCCAACACCAAGAAGGGCCTTGAAAACTATGCACAAGGTTTTAAAAGAGATTCGTTTCCGCACTGGGAACCAGTGCAGCTTCACCAATTCCTGGGAAACGGATGCAAACTTTGGAACGCCTGTAAGGAGACGAGCTGCTGCGTTTTGCAAGGCCTGTAGTTTGTTAAGAAGCCCCTGTTGGGCATTAAGAAAAAGGCTGTTGCAGTAATCAAGGTGAGATAAAACCAGGGCGGTCACCACTGTTTTCTTACACTCATCGAGTAGGAAAGGAAGGATCTTCCGGATTATTTTTAGTGTGAAATGAATGGAATATGTCATTGCATTGATTTGAGGCCTGAAGGTGAGCTTATCATCAATCAGAACCCCTAGGTTCTTGACCTTGGTGACTGGAATGGGGGGTACACCCATCCCTTCAGGCCACCAGCTTGGGCTCCAAAAGTTATCACTGGAGCCAAAAAGTAAGACTTCGGTTTTGGCTGAGTTTAAATTTAAGCAGTTCCTGGCCATCCAGTTGCTCACTGCTGACATGCACTCTTGGAATTTACTGGCTGTGCCTTCCTCTCTACCTGGTAGCAGTGATACCACAATCTGCGTATCATCCGCATATGATGTAAGCTCAAACCCATACGATCGAATGACTGGGGCCAATGAGGAAACATAAATATTGAAAAGGGTGGGACTTAGGGAGGATCCCTGGGGAACCCCGCAGGGTAGCACGAATGGTTTAGACTCAAACTCCCCCAGTGCCACCACCTGGATCCTGTTTGTGAGGAAAGCTTTCAGGATCTTAAGGGGCCTTCCCTTGTATCCCGCAGGCCTCCAAACGGTCCACCAAGATCGCGTGGTGGACCGTGTCAAAGGCCGCCGACAGATCCAGGAGGATCAGGGCTGCTCTACCCCCATAAAAGAGAAACAGCACGTGAAACAACACGCGCACAAGTTATAACAGAGCGCTTCACAATAGGAACAGATCTGATACATGAGGAGAAAATTACAAGTTAACAAATTACAAAAGCAAATGTTAAGTTACATGAGGCAAAAGTGACATTTGTGAGCAAACAAAAATACTAGAGGTTGCAAATGGTGCATTACAGGAGGAAAAGTGACTAGTGTGAATGTTACAAAAGCGGATAAGTATAGACTGAAGCAGAGGCTGCTTCAAAACCTACCTGAACTGAGATGCAAGGAGCACTGCCGTCATTAGAATAAAGAGAAGTTAGAAAGAAGCCTAACTCTCTTTTACTGGCCATATTTCTATGATGGTATTTGCATACCTTTGAAACGTGAGATGCGCACAATCTAGAAGGACTTGGGTAGATGTTGTGGCCCAATAGCCCAAGCTGCTGACTTTGGATCGGGAGATCCTGGTTCGAGTCTTGGACTCGGCTCAGCGTCCCTACCCAAAAAATAAATGTGCACTTGTGTAATGTAGCTAGTGCTCGAATAAATCGCTCAAATACATTTGGGTTAAGTCGCGATGTATACAAACTTTAAAAAAATAAAAACAGTTATAAAATGGTTACCACCCCTGCCTGCAAATTCCCTAATGCACTGTGCGTGCATGGATGTTGTGAGGGCTGGCAGGGATGGGCTCTAAGGCTGTTTACATTTAAAGTGATAGCGCTTGCACACTTCCCATGCACGTACGGGGGAGCTCAGGGAAAGCGAGATGGAGGAAGGGGTTAAGGGTGGGTGCATGGGGGAGTGTTACCCAGCGAGGGAAACAAAGAAAATCTTTGGGCCGCTTCCATTATTTTGTGTGTTATTAAGTACTAACTAATAAATGCTTGTGCCAAGGGTTTGTGGTGTGTATGCTCTGTGCATTTGCTCACATGCATTATATTGCATATGTTGAATAATGCATATATACACACCAACTGTGTATCTTTTAGCTATGCTAGAGGCTCAGCCTGCAACTATTTTGATCCTGTGTATTTGATGGCTACTTCTAAGATTCAACACATTTTAATTAACCCAGGCGCCAGAATGGATCCAGAAACATTTTCCGGAAACTGCTCCAGTGCACTGACAATTAGTACCCTTGAAATACGCAACAGTTTTGTCCCAACTCCGGATGTGGAAGCGTGAAGGCATATATAAGCACCACTTCTGCACAGTGATATCAGTTTCTTTTCCCATGTGTTTAACATGAATCTGAAGCTCCTCTTCTGAACTTATATATGTTCTTCACTAGTTTCCTCAAGTTTATTTTCAGTGACAGCGTGCTAGGTACTTATCCCCCTCATCACCACATGAAAACTACAGGCTTCAAGCCGTGCTCCACATATCTGTCACAGATCCACCAGAATTCTGTCTTTGGTAACTTGGATGGAAGCATGATTCAAAATTATAGGACAAATACTTCCTGATGCAGCTGAAGGCCATCATGGAGCGGGAGACACATTTGTATGTCATATAGCACAAAAAAACATAAGGTTGGCAGTTCTCGGGTCTCCGTACCCGGGTAAGTCTAAGACGAAGTCCATGGACAAATCTCAGTGTAAACAGAAGAAGTCCAGACAGGAAACCTCTTCCCCGTTTCTCAGGATCTAAGTAGAGGTTGCGCAATTGGCACTCCTAAGGCCATGATCTAATTGTCCAACTCTGATCCCATGCCACAGCTGGAACCAATGTGCCTGAATTTACCTGGCCATCCTCAACCGCCCAGGAGGAGGGTTTCGGGTTTCAAAGAGGCAAAGCATCAACTATAAGCTATGTTACAGGTTCCCCAAGAGTGCCTTAGAGCTCCATGGATCTGTTACATCCGCCAGTTTGACTGCCACTGGCAGGGCTTCCCTTGATAATAACTAACCCCACCAGTGGGCTTCAAATGGTGCATGGGATACTCGTCAAGGCTGAAATGTGTTAACCGTACACCACGATAAGCCCACGAAGGCCAAAGAAAGCACTCAGTTACGGACCGGCGTTCAGGGATGCAGGGGACGGTCTCCAGACGAACCATACTCAGAACGTAGGGCTGGTTGTATCATCGGATAATAGCGTACTATATACAAGGACACTGTGATTAACGCTTCGATGAATTTTAACCTTTTGATTCATTTATCATGCAGAATAAATGGTTATGAAATTATAAAGGTCATGTTCATATTTGAGATATTTGTTCAGGTGTTATGGAGATCTTGAAAGGAGGCAGCTAGTCATTTTTCAAATGTCCAATAATAATTCACGTTTTATTGTTGACTAAGCATCATAAAGGTAGAGTTGTCCCACCAGAGTACTTTTTTTGTCAATGATTTGTTTATTAAATTTTTGTAAACAGTTCATGGCACAATCCGCCCAAGTTCCTACGCAGGGGCGACCAGCTCATATAGTAGACAATAAACCGAACGAGGAGGAAACCCAACGGATTAGAGACACATGCCCCGGCCCCAATGTATACAGCTAAATACACGGTACAGATTCTGGAGATGAAAAAACCGGCGCTTCAAGTAGTCCTCCTCTGACTCAATGCAGTGTTAAATCTTCCAGTGTCCATCACTCCAATGAGGAGCTAAAGTGTCTGGCTGGCCACCAGAGTACTTTTCTCTATCTGATAAGATTGCCCAAACTCTAGAAGGTTATTTGGGCACCCTCCTCTACAGATTGTGAGCTCAGAGTAGAGATGAGGTAGATCTCGACCAAAGTTTCATTACAAGATTAGTAAGGCACAGCCATGGTTGGGGAGGACTCTCCGGCAGTGGCTTTTCCTCAGCGCCAGTGTCTCCATACAGACACCATACAGGACTTTCACAATGTTCCAAGTGACGAGGATGATGAGGAGAAGGCATACAATTTGTTACCTCGCCTCACTATACTGATGATGGTCTGTATTTTGACCTTAAATTGCTGGTGGTCATGATACTTCAGCAGAGAGGAAACTGGACTATACAGTTGCCTTCCTGGAGAAAACGACTCCATTACCATAGGGGTCTCTAGGGCTGCAGATGTGTAGTAACTACGATTGCCAACCTTGGAAACTAAGGCTAATTTGCTTACACATATTTTGTAACCTGGCCCTTCAACTTCAGAGCCTTTGCTACCTTTCAAGGAAGAATTGACAGGCACTCTGACTGTGGCGTGGTCAAAACCATGCTCAGCGCCGCCGCCAAGTTACTCCATCACTAGGTGCTATAAAGCAGTTCTGGGTGATCACACCTTCGAGACTCAGAATCCATCATAAGACAGTCACATGCCACGAGCTTTCACCAGCAAAGTGAACCCAAATATTTTTCCTGCTGCTTTTCCTGAAAGAGTCTTGAAGCGCACTGATGCGTTTGCCAAGATGATGTTGTCCTCTGCCAATTTAGCACTGCAGTCTCCTAATGCTCTCTGCTAGTTTGGGAGGTACACTTATGCCCTCTTGGATATGGTGAGTGAGATCTTACCCGAAGGCCCTGAGAAATATCTTTGCCGAGACAGTGCACGAAGGATAGGATGCGGCCAAGAACATTTTGCGGGCAGAGGTGCAGGCCAACGACTGTGAGGGCCACTAGTGTGGCTATATACAGTTACCTCAGTGCAGGCATCCCTCCTTGACATGCCTTTTGATGGCACTACGCTGTTTGGAGAGAAGGCAGACTCTGCTTTGGAGCAGTTCAAAGATAGCTGTGCTATAACCCACTGCAGGAGCTTGCTCTCCACAGCTTACCAGTTACATCACCAATACCAGAAATTCAAGTGATATTTCTGGGGCCTGGCTTACAACCAGAGGCAGCTCTTTCGAGGCTTTAGCAGGAGTGATTATGGTAGATGATGGGGCCCCGTAGGCCATCTTCATTTCCCCTGCCACGTCCTTCTGAATGCCCCTTCAAAGTCACCTGAAGCTAGTAGAGTTGAAGAATAAGCTTTTATTTCCCCAACAAGCAGGGCCACTAAGTCCTGAAGGCTGTCCATCATAGTTACACAATTCCGCTTCGCTCCATCTCCCTCCAGTTCTTCCTATTTTCACTCAGACTTCGGCAAAACATGCCTCCAACCGTGACAAATATGTCCAGTCATTGCTGGTCAAAGCGGCAGCAGAGAGAGTCAGAGAAGGAGAAGGACAATAGGTGCTTCTCCTGTTACTTGGTGCCCAAAAAGGAAAGTAGGTTTGGACGGAGAACAAAATTCAAATGCCAACATCGGTACTGGATAGTGTCCTTGGACTTGCTGAATGTGTACTTTCATGTACCTATCTTGAATCCAAAAGGTTTTTCCACCACCTGGTAAAGGAACCCTTTCCGTTCACTCTCCTGCCGTTTGGCTGCACCTCTGCCCACAGCTGTTTATGAAAGATAAGGCGATGGGTCATGCTCATCTTCACAGGTTGAGAGTACACTTATGCAGGCACACTGACGACTGAATGAAGAAGGTGGGCTAGTCAGTGTCATGGACCTTATATGCATGACCATCTTGCAACTACCTTGTCTGGTGTTCTTAATCAACAAGACAAAATTCCATCTTTCACCAGTGCGGAATAGACCCTTTACGTGTGCCTCTCTGGACACTGTGGCATTGAAACCTTTATCTGCCCCTGCAGAAAGTCCAGGACATTCAGGATATGATCCTGATATTTTTAGCTTAATCCTGTATTCGAGCCCTAACGGTTCTGAGGCTACTTGGTCTCCTGGCTTTGTGTATCCTGGTAGTACCTCATGCACATTAGTCCATGTGGCCTCTTCAATGAGCTCCCACTTTCAATGGGCTTAGCAGTGGGAGTGCCTCTCAGACCACATCCGGGTTTCAAGCAGGGCAGCCTGGAACCTTCATAGGTGGATAAAGGATTTCAACCTAACTTACGGGAGACCATTCTCACTACCCTATCCAGAGCTCACAGGTGGGGCCAATGTATTCACTCTAGACTGGGGTGGGGGGTGCACCTGGATGTGGTGGAGATCAAAGGCCTTTCGTCTCTGATGGGCAGAGGCACCACATCATCTTCGGAATTAAGTGCCATCCAGATAGCTTTCAAGGCTCTCTGCCTTCCATCAAGGCCAGCCCTATTCAAGTTCTGGTGAACAACATGACCGCCATGTGGTTCTGCAACAAACAGGGCAGTGTGGGGCGCACATGCTGTGACAAGAAGCATTGACGCTGTGTTACTGGCTGGCCATTTAGGCGATTTTCTTGACTGTCAACCATTTACAGGTTCCCTAAATGCCAAGGCAGATTAGCTCAGCAGTTGCCTCTAGCTGAACAAGTGGTGTCTGCGCCTAGAGGTCATTCATGGTGTATTTGCCCAGTCTGGTATGCCTTGGGTAGATTTTTTTGCTGCTGCCAGGAGTGCTCATTGTAGCACTTTGTGTGGTCTGGAATTTCTGCCTCTACGTTCCCTTGGAGACCGATTCTGCCTTACGTGGGACTCCAGTCTTTTTTACACCTTTCTGCTGCTGCCACTATTCCCTATATTCTGAAGAAGGTCATGAGGGACCAGACTTAGCTAATCCTGACAAGCCCCTAATGGGATTAGAAGATCTGGTATTCAAACCTGATGAGTCTGAGCATATGTTCCTCGCTTGGTAAGACCTGCAAGTCCAACAACGGGGCAGGGTTCTACAGCTGAACCTCTGCAACCTACACCTCAATAGATAGAGATTGTACAGAACCAGCTGAGTGGATACAATCCACCTGAGGAAGTGGTGGATGTCATATTGGCAGCTCGCCATCAGTCCATAAAGTCTATTTATTCTGGATGTTGGGCAAAGTTTGTGGCTTAGTGCAAAGACCTAACAGCAGAGTACAAAGTTCCCCAGGGGGCGTTAAACCGTGTGGAGCAAGGAGTTGGTATTATGAATACCGTGGCTGTGAAGAAAGGGTTCCCTAGTCGGAACTTAGAGAGCCTCACACACCCAAAGTAATAAGCGTGAAACACACCCTTACTAGAGGGTGTCCGGTGTCATCATCGGCTCACTGCCCCTCGTCAGACCGGCGCTGCAATATCTGACGGAGTCCCCAAAGGTACTCTTTTGACGGGGTTCTTTTAGTTCCTTGCCGATGGTGGATGTGGGTGAGGATGAAAAGAAGGTGTAGTCAGTGCAGTGGTGAGTGAAGGCGATAAAAAAGGTAATCAGTCCACTTGCAACTTTAATAACGTGGCTGATTCCTTAGTTAAAAGGGGTGGGAGGGGAGTTTAGAGACCGTAAAAGGTGTACAGAACAATAACTCTACCCCCTAGTGTGGTCAACATGTTTCTCGCCGAAAGGCGATTCGTCAGGACCTAAAATAAAGTACTACACAAAGAAAAGTGAACTCAATGCTCAATCTATATAAAGAAAGCAAATACAACCTCGCTGGGTCGGAGGACAAGAGGGCCAAGGGGTCCTGCTCTATTTAGGCGACCCTAAGGGGATTGAGAATGGGCCCCGCAGCAAGCTCCCGTGAGGCCAGCGTAATAAGGATTGGGTACACCTTTGAGTAGACACTGGAACGGCGGAACACCTACCCCTCACGCTCGCGGCACCTGTGCAAAGACCGTCAGGTCGATCCATTGCAAGTTAAAATTTCTGATATACTTTTGTTTGTCCTGTCTCTAGCCCGGTAAGGCAAATGATATTTTACAGCCCTCTTGGCCTTTCTAGGATTGTCTAATTGCCATCCCTCTTTGAGTCACTAGATGGGATGTACTTTTTAAAACATTTGCGTATATGTTTCCTGCTGAACATTTTGTTATGCTGCAGTGGTATCTTAATGTAGTTCTTACCTTCTTAATGTGCACATTTTTCAAGCCCATGTACAGCTGTTCTTTAAGGCCACTGACCCCCAAGACTGTATTCCTTATTGTGATCACTTCCACATGCCTTGCCAGTGAACTGCTGCAGCTGTCAATATAACCACCAGATATCACCTTCTTTCCATAAAAAGATGTTGTTTTGGACTCTGGTATCCTTTCCGCCAAAGGTGAAATTGCTTTTCAATGAGGGGCAGATCATCATACTCCCTGCTTTCTTATCTCCACCAAGTGCATCTAAGGAGGAGGAGAGTCTTCATCATCTGGTTTCCACAGGGAGCCAGCTTAGCTTTTAGAATTGTATTTTATTTATAAAGCGCTTACTACTCCTGACAAAGCGCTGAAGCGCTTTTCGGCATGTAGCACTCTACTCCGGGACCCAAAGTGGATTAGTGGTGGATTAGTATAGGGAAATAAAGGTTGTTTAATAGGATAAACGAGGGATAGAGGAGGGATGAGACTAGAAAAAGTTATTAGGGATATCCTAGTAGTACAATGAGGTTTGGAATGAGTGGAGGTAGAGGATATATTGAAAGAAGTATAGAATTAGATAGAGTTGTAAATTGGAGAAAGCGATAATAAAGAGATATACAATTGTATTATATAAAGTCCCACATGTACATGTATGATACATAGAAACTCAGACTTTTAAGTGTTGCTGTACATAAAGCTGATTTGTTTTAATGTATTATCGATTTTTTTATGTATTATCAATTTTTTTCAGATTAAAAAAAATTTGTTTTATTTTGCATTTATATTGTTTTATTTTTATTTCATATTTGTATCCAATATTTCAAATAGTAATAGTAAAACACTTATAAATACATTTATAAATACATTTGTTATGATCATATTTACACATTGCGATAAAATAATAAAAACAGAGATCCATACGCATATAATCAAATAATCAAATAACTTATATGTAAACTTTGTAGTGACATACATGTTAAGCATACAATTATATATATTTTTTAACCATAAGTAATATATAGATTTGTTAAGCAGACATATAAGAATACCTATATATTTTTAAATCATACATAGTATATATATTTGTACAAAGAACCAGGCATATCTAAATACATGTACATAATCAAATTATACATGTTTACATGCCCAGGCATATGCTGTACATTTGTATTTTGAGAATGGTGGTAATGTAGGAAAGAGGCAACTCTTGAATAGTCTTCTGAAGATATAGTTATCAGTGGATCTTATGTTTGGGGGGTAATAAATTCCATAGTTTGCCTGCTTGAACAGAAAAAGATGTACAACCCATGGTTTTGTTCTTATATGCTTAGGTTTTGAGTCGAGGTGCCAATAGGGAGCAGATGTTCCTTTGTTGTATGTATTTGTTGATTTTATTCCTAATAAAAAGTGGTCCTGTTCCATGTATTGTTTTGTGGGTGATACAAAGCAGCTTGAAGGTCAATCTTCTGGCAACCAGTAACCAATGTAGAGCCCTCAAGGCAGGGGAGATGTAGGCTTGTGGCTTTACATGTAGGAGTAGTCTGGCAGCAAAGTTCTGTAATCGTTGTAGTCTTTTCATAGTTAATAAAGATGATCCGTGGTAGAAGACATTGGTGTAATCAAGTTTAGACAGTACATGAGAAATAATGGCTTGGACATTGTGTGGAAATACTAAGTGGGGGAAGATGCTACATCTTGCTAACTTGTCCACTTGGGCATTCATTGATAGCTTGGAGTCCATGCTAATTCCAAGGTTACTTACTTCCTGGGATACTATAGCAAGCGGTACTAGGTTGACAGGCTAGGCGCGTATTGGGTCATAATGTTTCCAATCACCTGAGTATTTCAGTTTTGGACACACTCAATTTGAGATGGCTACATGTCGTCCATCGATCAATGGCTCGCAGGCAACTGAAGATGTTTAAGAAGCTAATGTTTTTGGGCTTTCCAGTTTAAGAAGTATATGTGTGTCATCTGTGTAGTTATAGCATGTGAGCTAAAATGTATTGATCAGTGCAAGGAATGACTTCATGTAGAAGTTGAAAAGCATGGGTATTGATAGATCCTGGAGTGGGCTTTTGTGAGGTACGGTTTGGATGAGACAGGGGGAGTATGGATGACATTTTGTTGTGTTGAAGGGAGGATGTGATCCAGTCGAGAGCAGTGCCCTCCATGCCGATTGTGTAGAGTTTTTGTATTAAAGCGTCATGATGAACGGTGTTGAAGGCAGCTGAAAGGTCCAAGAGAAGTAATGCAGTGACCTTGTTCTGGTCTACTGTGTTTTTAAGGTCATCCCAGACAGCAATGACGGCAGATTCTGTGCCTTTTCCTGGACAGAATAATGTTTGGAAGTCAGAAAGTATGGAGTTATCTTCCATGAAATCGTGACATCTGGGTGAATGCTGCTCTTTCTATCAGTTTGCCCAGGAAAGATCCATTTGTAATCCGTTGTACTTCTTTGGGTCATGCAGGTCTAGTTTTGTCACTTTATCTCATGACTCGAGAGACTTCTTTGAAGAAAAACAACTTGCACACATCCAGATCCAACACTAGATGGCAGGGGTATGCAAAGCATATGTATCTACAGCCACACATGCCATGGAACATTCACTTTCTGATAGTTGTTTGAAGGAATGTAGAAGCTGGGTTAGCCTACCCTTGTAGGGATTTGATGGAAATGGGTTGGAGCTGGTGGTTTTCCTTTGTTTTAAACAAGATTCCAACATAACTGCTTTGGTTGTGTAATGATTTACCAGTTTGTCAGTACATTATTGAAAAATGGGATGAGTTCCTTCTGTGCATTTATGTTGAATAAATTCAGTTAGAAGTTTATACAATTCTTTCTTTGTACATTTAGCATGTTGAATTCTGTTTGAATAATACCTTTCTTTGGCTTTTTGGATAGTTGACTTGCATCCTCTGTTAAGTTTGTATAGGTAAAGTTTGCCTTGATTGTGATCTGTTTTGAGCCGGGTGCGTTGCAGCTTTGCAATTTGCTTTTTTAATCTTTTTTAGTTCTACATTCATCCAAGTTGCTTGTTTTCCTTTGTCCTGCTTTGTTGTTCTTAAGGGTATTAGGATATCAAAAATTTCCTGGAACCACTGATAGACTTTTTGAACTGAATTTATTGTGTCTAGATCTGTGTTGGGTGTTAGTTCTGTTTCTAAGTATTCAAAATTGAGTTTTTTCCACGGTCGATATGTGGTTGAATGTAAGGTAGGCTTAGGTGTAGTGATTGTGGTGTTTTGTGTTGGAAAGCTACCAGGTGGTGGTCTGACCTTGTGACTGGAGTAATCTTTTGAAAGGTAACTAGTCCTGGATTTGCAATAAGGACATCTAGGATGTGGTCAGCGAAGTTTGTTGGTGATCTGATGTAGGTTTAGTGTGTCCAGGCCACTGGGGCATATTGGGTTTGTCGAACCTTATGTTTAGGTCATCTAGGATGCGTAGGTTGGGGTGTGGTTTCATAAGGTTTGAAACTGTATCTAGAAACGTGTCTGGGAATGTTTCGATGGTGGTCTGTAAAGGAGGACAACATTACAGGAGGAAGCTGGTGTGAGGGCTTCACAACCTTGTACTGAAACATTGTCTGCTTTTGTGAGGTTTATTGTTTTCTTGAACATAACAGCTAGTAAGCTTACTCTTTTGCCTATGCGGTTTTGTGCAACGGTTTGATAGCCTCAATGCCAGAGCCATGATATCTCCAACCCATGATTCAGTTATGAAGGGTAAATCAGGTTGTGTGTCAGTGAGCATGTCATAGATGTGATATTTGTTTTAGAGAGTGATTTAGAATGTATTAGTAGGCAGTCTAGATATTGTGTTTTGGTAGTGATGTGACTTTGTTTTCTAGAAGAGGGAGTAGTATTCTCTGAACTAGTAGCAAGTGTATTATTAGTGTTGGTATTAACTTTATCAGGATAGCAGTATGTCTATAATCAATCCTAATCCAGAAGGCTTAGAAGGCATCTTGTTAGGTCTGTGTGTGCCGTTAGTGGAGATGGTGGGTGAAAGTAAATTGGTGAGCTGTGTTGTTTTTGCAGAGTAGCCTTGTTGTGTAATAGACAAGGAGATGCAAAATTGTGAAGAGCGGCATGTTGTGTATTTCATTTGTGTCTGTTTTAGGGTGGAGGGTGCATGGGTTACAGGTGGTGGTGGAGCATGTGGGTCATGTTTTAAGGATCTAAATTGTGCAAAGGATGCAGGTGGATGAATAATGTTGTGTTGGGGTGTTTGTGGTAGGTGTTGGTGTAGACAGAAAATGTTGGATTAATGTTGGTTCAGGATTTGTATTATTTGTGTAGTTATAAGGGTGGGAGTGGATGTTTATTTCTATTTTTGACGGAATGTATTATGAAATAGTGTGTGTGTGGTTGTGATGTCTAGTGTATGTATCATGGTTTGTTTTTGTATAGTAGTGAGATGAGATATTCATGTAGCAAATTCCTGTAAAGGATTTGGCTGTAAAGTACTGTTGGTGAGTGGAAGTTGAACAGTAAAGGAGGTTGGGATGTACGTTGGAGGAGAGTGTATGCTTTGTGTGATAGGAAATGGACAACAGTTATTAGTGTATTAGATTTGGTGGTAGGAGGAGGTATTATGTGTAATTGAGAGGAGTATAAGGATTGTTTGGTTGTGTGTTTTTGGTAAAAAGAGGAGGAGGGTGTTGTTGGTGGATGATAAGAGAGACGGTTGACTATAGGGTTGGAAGTGATGGAAAGGGGTCTGTTAGGAGTAAGTAGAGGGTAGAGCTGGTGATTTCTATGAACAGGGAGTGTGTGTTTGAAGGAATTAAGGTTATGTATAATTTGGGTTTGTGTTCTGTTGGTGCTGTGTGAATTTGATAGGTAGGACACAGTGGTTTGTGTGAGAGTGAATGTGCCATTGTGTGACAGTAGGGTTAAAATGGTGTATTGGTGTGGGTTGTGAGGTTTATTTAGTGGTTGTTGGGACATTAGAATGATCGACTGAGGAGCGCTGGGATGGTAGTCAACTTTTTTGGGGGTTCAGAGTGTTAAGAAGAGAGCGCAGTCCAGATACGTCTTATCCAAATGTATTGTTCTCTTCATATGTATAGAGTCTCGGTGTTCTGGTGCTGGATATATGCCAGGTGGCTGCATAGGAGTTCTTCCACACCTTTTATTTTTTATTTAATAAAGCTTTATATAGCGCTGGCTAGACCCGGAGGTATCAGAGCGCTTTACATAAGGTTCCACAGAAATTATAAAATTACTTCAGTTACACGTTACATCAGTTACTAGAAAAACATTTCAAGAGTGTAGAAGACGAAATAAATGGAGTTTAGAAGGGTAAGTGGGTGGGGTAAAGGGGTAGGAGTTAGAATGGAGAGACGAAGGAGGGTCTGCCCAAAGTCCAGCTGGGTAGGTGACGACCGAGGGGGAAGTCCACAGTCCATCTCCTTTTTAGCTATCAGGTAGCTCCACCAGGCATCAGCCAAACAGCTAGTTCTCAACAGGAAAACAATAAAAGAGCAAAAGCAGCGGTAGGGAAGAAAAGAGACAAATGTCAGAAATCCGGCTGAGTAGGTGACGGCCATGGCGGTGTGCCGGAGCCAATCTCCCCTATAACTGTTGGTGCAGCTCCACCGGGAATCGGCCATGTATGCGTTTCAGGTTCCACCAGAATAGAGAGAGGAACAGGAGGTGATCCAAAGTCAAGACTCGAGAGGGGTAGGGGGTAGGGAGGAGGGAAGTAAGGTCAGGAGAGACGTTGGTCCTGGTGTTACTGGGGAGAGCCTTCTGTAACGTTCTCCAGCTGGCCACTGGGACAAAGATAATGAGAGGAGAGGTGAGGAAGGGACAGACTGCAGGTTCAGAGCTCCTCGTGGTGAAAAGTCTCCCCTGGCGGCTATCTTAAGTTCAGGCAAGGAGTGCCAACCCCTGTGGGTCCCCACATCCAGGTACTTTTCAAGGATTGCTAAGACCCTTCAAGGGGCCCTGCTATTACGGCTTTCCCCCCTCAGGGTGCCTCTGGGGTGCCCCCGCACCATACCTGAAAATGGGAGGGGCGGCCGCCATTTTGGAGTCAGGCGGGGCGCCTCAGGGTCTCCTTCCCTCTCGGTCTACCTTCAGATCTTGGGCCCCTTATTGCACCAGTACCGTAGCTATCAGGCATCATATTCACGGTGGACGTGGTGGCTGCCCCAGATACGGAAAGGAAATAAAAAACCACCTTAGGGGCCAAGAGGAAGAAGGCGGTGGCAGCACAGTACGCCTGCAGGACTGCACACAGTAGGACCCGGTCAGAAGAGAAGCAGTGTACCGGGTCCAAGCCTGCACACTGATTTAAATGCAGCCAATGTGCGGGGGCTCTCTTCACCGCTGGTGGCCTCTGACGCAACCACTGCCGACGGCCGCACCCTTCACCAGGCAGTCCGGCCACTTCTCCCGCTCCCGCATTACTGCCTTGACTCTCAGGTCCGCTGGGTGGACCATTTTGCCCAATCAGTCATGCAGGATTTACTGTTGTGAAGACCCCTTTTCAAACACTCCCCCTTGTGGAAGGAACAACTTTGATATCTACTGAAAAAGCAAGGAATCTGCAGTTCGAATTCCAGATTAGAAGAACAAGTTACTTACCTTTGTTAAGGCACTTTCTTTCTGATCAGTTATCTGCAGATTCCTCACTGCCTGCCCTCCTCGCTGTTTTGTGGTTTGGACTTCTAGGTGTTATAGGATTCCATGTTAGTCTGTTAGTCACGCTCCACGTCTAAAGGTGGGGAATATTTTGCTGTAAGCTGATGTCATCTCCGAGTTGTCACTTTTTGAAGAGGGAAAAGGCTGCTATGGTGTCCGATAGCGCCACCTCAGTAATCAGAGAGATCCAATAAACTATAAGTAACAGAATCACAATATCGGTAAGGTAAGCAATTTGCTCTGGATTCTATAATTTGGTGTTTGCATAAGAATATTACCGTGCCATGTATTTGGAGCCATGCATTCTGGAGTGCATCAGATGCTCTGGTCTGTGTACCTTCTGCCCTGAACACTAAGAAGGCCATTTCTTGGGAAGCACGCCTATGAATCCATAGAAAACAGTGTGTACTATGCTATCTATTATTTTTATCTCTTGTGCAGAACAATATGGACTGCCTATTCTAGAGAGTTTATGGTTTTTCTGTACCTTCTGTTGTGTATGCAGTGAATAATGGCCCGTTTACTCTTCGAGGTACGTAGCAGAGTAAAGAATAGCATTGCTATACTTAGACATTGTGGTATTCGATATCCTGCTTCTGCATTTTTCTAGGAAGATATTAGTGTACTCTTTATTCTGACACAACTAATTTGGTGGATGTGAAGAGATGATTGGGGACCAGACTATAAATTCTCTTCGGTTTTAAAATACCATTTATAGGAGATTGGTTGTCCAGTGCAAATAAACAGACTACGCAGGTTCTGTGACTTATGCAAGACTGAGATTTGAAAGAACTAGTTACTTCTGTTCAATATTGATTTTTCCGGTGAATACTCTAACTGCAGATTATTAACATTTTAATCTGCCCCGGGCACCAAACTGGATCGATAATTTTTTTCTGCAGTGCCAGAAGCTTGCATCACCAGCCTTCACGGTGGCTTCACCCCACCCATGGATATGATAGCACGGAGCCGTACATTGGCTCCACCAATGCGTGCTGATGTGGGGTCCTCTCCGCGCCCCAACTTTGTGGGGGTGTTTATCGACTGCTAAAAAACAGTTTATCACAATAATGTGTTAGGAACAATATCACCTCCAAAGACTACAGGCCAGGGCTCAAGTCCTAAAAAAAAAAGTGGGGGGACGCTCCAGGTTAAGTGGTGTCCCCGGAAGTGACGCCACGACAGGAAGTGACGTCACAAAAGGTAGTCCCCTTTTATTACAGGAAGTTATGACGAGCAATAGCAAACCAGGCTATTTAAAAGAGAGCCAAATGACCTGACATTACCGCACCATGCGTATTTTGGTGTAGTAAGCAACAAAATCTACATGAGGTCATATTTTAGGGAAAGCAACTTGAAATATCGTCTATTCATCTCTCCAGATAAATACATACTCCATTGTACCATTATTTATCAGGTGCGATCAACACTTCACCTAATACCGGAACACGTAATGATGGCCTAGTATTTAATGACAGCTACCTCATAAACCTTGCAGATAGGAACCCTGTTCTTAAAACTCTTACAAACAAAAATGCCTCCATAGAACAGAGGGGACCGGCAGCCCAGAGCACTAGAGATGTCTCTACAAGGCCAAAAATAACCCAGGACAAAGTGGGAGGGGCACTGGAAGGGGGCAAAGAGGTGAGTCTAGAAAAGGCCTCTTTAGCTCACTCAGAAGTCGTGACCTTAACCAGAAGGAGTGTTGGGGCCCAAACAGAGACTCTAGAGACCGAGGTAAAGTTCACTTTCCTAAACCAGAAAGGCAGTTGTCAGAAAGGTGTCGGTGTTTGGGGACGACACAATAGCCTTGAAGCAACAGGACTGAAAGTTTGAAACTCTGACTTCAAGAAAGCCGAGTATTCACGAACTGCGAGCTAGCACGAGCACCGTGAGCTCAGTGCAGAGCTGATCTGTCGAGTAAAGTGCATGAAGAGGGACGTGGGTCTAATGTGGGACAGCCTGCAGCCTTTTTTTCCAGGCGTGAGAAATCCTTCCTGTCCAGAGACAGGGACCGACCGAGAAGCGCTGCTGGCTGAATCCCTGTACTTGGGAGATGACGGAACGGCCGTGCGGGCAAGTAACGGCGCCATCATTGGAAGTCCAGCTTTGGGGCAGGGGGGATGGCGTCCACCCGGTAAAATAAGTGGGGGGACGCCGTCCACCCGCGTGGTACCCCGACTCGAGCCCTGCTACAGGCTTTAAAACATGCTGTGCCGGCAGGAAGCAGATATCTATCACAGATCCATACAATGTTTACCTTTGGTGCTTAGGTGCCAAAAATTACTGGAAGCCCAACAACAAGTGTTCCCGGATACAACCGAAAGTTATCAGACAGTACGTCGCCAAATACAGTAAGCGGGTCAGTCATGTTCACACTTCCAGCCCGTTCCCAATCCAAGCCTTGTTCCTCCTGGTCCAAGTAACCGCCCTCAGGTAAGTCTAATACTAATACTTAGCTAAACGGACTGACAGACTGAAGTGGATATTGTCAGTGTAGAGAACAGCGCTAGTCTCTCAATAAAGGAACACAGACAATCGCAGGTTACTTTCAATAGCAGTTTGCACCGCTCACGTCTGGGTCGCAATAGTTCCTTCGAGGACAAAGTGGCCAGGGGAAGTTCACAAACATACAAACTCTTGTAAATGTAAATGTAAATGTACAGGATTTTATATAGCGCAAATCACCGAGCGGTTTCTAAGCGCCTGCTTAGGGAACCCGTCCTGGTATTCCCCTGTGAGATGACCCCGGCAGGGTATTCGCACGGTGAAAGCCAGGCATCCCGCCGCGAGGGGCCGTAGTGGAGATTAAGCAAGCTATTGCCCAGAGTCGCAGAGTGTGAACCTGTGAATCAAGTAGGCACCGGAGCGAGAATTGTCGAGTCCATGGACATTTTAGGACTCAAGACCCCGCCGAGCCGGGAATTGAACCCTGGTCCCGGGCTGACCTCTGCTTCCAAGGTCTGCCTCCTCTAACCAGTGAGCCACACTTCTCCACTCTCACAAACTCTTGCAACGTGTGTTATATTTTCTCCTTGCTCTTTTAACCAGTTACCACCCAGTTTTGGTTGTTTTCTCCCTCTCCGGTTCTTCTGAGCGCTGCATCCTTCCATTTCACCGGTTTATTCCTGGGCTTCACTTCACTGTCTCCTCTTTACCCGACAGCTGGCTGTTCACGTTACCTCTGGTTTTCACAGGATTTGTCTCTTTGTGTTTCCCTGGCTTCCTCATAGCATGATGCTTTAGAAAGCAGTAAGCAGTTAGCCCGTGTCTCTTTATTATTGACTGTATGTTTTGGTTGAATGCGATTGCTTCGATCAGTGCAATTCCCTACACGAAAGGGCAGATTCCACCTGCTTCAAGACACAGTCCTATGAAATTAAGAACATTCCTACAGCCAAAATCCATATCCAGCATTTTTCTCTCTCTCTCTTTACCTCATGTGTCTTTCCTATAGGTCTTCTATTGACACTGATGTCCAACTCCAGAGAAGGGTGAGATGGAAGGTGCGAAAGCACTGGGTGAACCGTCTCTCCCGACGGATTCTGACACATCAAGGCCCAACTCTGATGCCTTATATCAGTTACAGAGGAGTACCTCAAGTGGAGTTGCATGAGTTTGGACCTCACTAGGGAGAAACACACAGGTCTAACAAGAAACATAACATGGGCAGGGCAACAACGCCAAGTGAATGTTACTTCAAATCATGTCCGGAAGCGCACTGCACACAGCAAACTGCATATATAATTCCATGTATAAGGCCATGAGAGAATTTCACATCCTGTGCAGGGGACCTGCCCACCAGCTCTTAAATATAGAGCCCTACAAATCTTCGCTTGTGTTCCATTGGGCTGTGAATACCCTACCCCTTGTGCATACAACCTTACAAGGATTATCTTATGGGCACATACCATCTGATTCCCATCCCTCTGAGCTCAAGGGCCCTGATAAACCCATCCACTATGCACGTAAGGACCAACCCGCATATCCTTTGCAGACCATCCTGTGTGCCCTGCAAATCCCACCCTTCATGTACAACTTGGCACTGCAGTCAGCCCATCTGTGCAAGGAATGGGTAACACCTCGACTAGCATGGGATACTGTAAACCAATTCCATAGGCATTAGGTCTGTGCTCAAAATCGTACTCCAATGAGCACCGAGATCTGCTAATGTGGCCATATGCAGGACCAGTAACTGCGAAATTTAACCGCATGCGTGCTGCATACATTTTTGCGCTGTGCGGCTATTTTGCAAAAGCCGCGTTACATGACGAGCTGAGCTCGTCATGAGCATGCGAGCGGCGCAACTCATGAGGAGCTCAGCTCGTCATGAGCACGGAAGGGGTTAAGTAAGTAATCAAAACGTAACTGAGGAAACACAGGATTAAGCAGTAGACAAACAAGAGGGACACATTCTGCATTTCTAGCCAATGGAGTGCAGTATACCAGTTTCCTCCCCAAAGCCAATTGTTCCCAGGGTCTTATAAGAATTCTTCGCATTGGGTATGAGTGAACAGGCATCTCACCTTTTCCGGTACACTTCTGCCCACGAGTGGCCAAAGAACCTGCTCGTTGGATGACTCTTCTCTTGATCCTCATACCTGTACCTTCCAGTCAATAAACCACCTAGAGAGACCAAACAAAGAAATCAGATAGAGGCATGAAAAGAACATCAGCGAGCAGCAAACAGCTGTGAACCAAAGAACACCATTCATGAACAGAACAGCAGACAAAAATGTGAACAGAATAATTTTTCCTCAGTGACGTTATTCCCTTCAATCCCAGCACTATCAGAAGTGACAACAAATGCCTAGAGACACCCTCTGCAATGACATCATCACATAACCTTAAATCTCCAAAATGGCATCATAGGGAGGGACCCTAAATGACCAACGGCCCTAAAGGTATCGAAGGATGAGTCTTCACTGGGGTTAAAATAACTACAATATGTGGAAGAGTAATATAATAAATGAAAGGAGTTACTAAAGCAGATACAATGCTTCACTTACCAAGTTTACATTAACTAGGATGTTGCCATGTTTTTCCAGCGGAGCAGCCATAACAAGGCAGGGGCATAGCAATGATAGGCCAGCAGGCATCTGCTAAGTGCAACTTTATATACCGAGGTGGACACATGATGTGCAAGATGCAGGGTTAGATCCCAAGTACAACATAATATGCCTGGTATAGCCTTGAATACCCAGGCACAGCCCGGTATGGCCTGGTACACTTAAAATGCCCCATATGTCCAGGTACACTTACAACACACCCTGGTAAAGCCTCACATGCCTCAACAGAGCCTTGGTTGTCACATACAGCCATCACAGGCCCACCTCAAGTCTCAGTTGTTAAAGCCTCAAATGCCCACACACAGTCTATTGCATCCAGTGCAACCTCACAATTCTTGCTATCCGCCTCCATGTTGCTTTTTAAAGTGCTCATTCCCTTGTTGTGAGGTCGAACAGTAGTGGTGTAAGGCAAAATGATCACCCGTGTGGACTTGGATGAGGGGGCTCCTGAAGGTCTGGGGGCGCTTCAAAGAGTTGGGGGCCCATTCATCGCAAGGGCCTTATTACAACACAGAAAACAGAAGCCTGTTCTCACTTTTTCTTGAATAGATGGATCTGCAGTCTGATCCCCTTTGCCGCCAGGACCTCCTTTCACTCATTCCTTCCCAAACTCTCACTCCAAATTATGCAATTAGGCAAGTGAGAAGCAGAAAGAGGCAAGAGAGGTACAAAAAGAGGCAAGGGAAGTGCAGAAAGAAGCAAAAGGGGTGCAGAACGAGGGAACATGTGTTCAGAAAGAGGCAAGGGAGGTGCGGGAAGAGGGGTGCAGAAAATGTCAAAAGAACAGCAGAAAAAGGCAAGAGGGATGCAAAAAGGGAAGAAGGGTACAGAAAGAAGCAAGGGTGGTGCAGAAAGAGGGAAGAGGAGTGCAGAAAGAGACAACAGGGGTGCAGAAGGAGACAACAGGGGTGCAGAAAGAGAACAGGGGTGCAGAAAGAGAACTTGGGTGCAGAAAGAAGCAAGTGATGTGCAGAAAGAGGCAATAGAAGTGCAGAAAGAGGCAAGTGAGGTGCAGGAGGAGGCAAGACAACTGAAGAAAGAGGCAAGAGTTACAGACACAGGCAAAAACAGGGTTGCACAAAGAGGGAACATGTGTGCAGACAAAGGCAAGAGAGGTGCAGAAAGAGGGAAGAGGGGTAAAGAAAGAGGCAAGAGGGATGCAGAAAGAGGTAGGAGTGGTGCACAAAGAGGCAAGAGGGATACAGAAAGAGGAAAGAGGGGTACAGAAAGAAGGACGCGAAGTGCAGAAAGAAGCAACAGAGGTGCTGAAAGAGACAAGAAGGGTACAGAAAGAAGCAAGACAAGTGCAGAAAGAAGCAAAAGAGTTGCAGGAAGAGGCAATAGAGGTACAGAAAGAGGCAACAGAGATGCAGAAAGAAGCAAGTGAGGTGCAGAAAGAGGTAAGAGAGGTGCAGAAAGAAGAGAGTGAGGTTCAGAAAGAGGCAAGAGAAGAGCAGAAAGTGGCAAGTGAGGTGCAGAAAGAGGAATAGAAAGGCAATATAAGTGCTGAAAGAGGCAAGAAAAGTACAGAAAGAGGTACTTGAGGTGCAGAAAGAGGCAAGAGAGGTACAGAAAGAGGCTCGAGAGGTACAGAAAGAGGCAAGAGAGGTGCAGAAGTAAGAGAGTGAGGTGCAGAAAGAGGCAAGTGAAGCAGAAATAGGCAAGAGAGGTACAGAAAGAGGCAAGGGAAGTGCAGAAACAGGCAAGAGAAATGTACAAAGAGTCTAGAGAGGAGCAGAAACAGGCAAGAGAGGTGCAGAAAGGCAAGAGAAGTGTAGAAAGAGGCAAGAGAAGTGCAGAAAGAGGAAAGTGTGGTGCAGAAAGAGGCAAGAGAGTTGTAGAAAGAGGCAAGAGAGGTGCAGAAATGCGCAAGAGAAGTACAGAAAGAGGCAAGTGAAGTGCAGAAAGAAGACAGTGAGGTGCAGAAAGAGGAAGAAAGGTGCAGAAAGATGCAAGAGAAATGCAGAAAGAGGCATGAGAGGCACAGAAAGAAGAGAGGTTTGTGCACCATTAGTACCAATTTAATACCCACATTTAGCAATAAGTAACACATGACCATTCCAGCTTTGCACAGGGCCTTCCACCAGGCTGTAACACGTAAAGCTGCATTTTTGGGAACATTTGAGACGTTTGAGCTAGAAACAAGGCTTTTTTCATTCAAATCTGCAGATTAGGCAGCAGATTATGGAATATTTGGCAAATGCGGAAAATGTCTAATTATGTGAAAATTGGTGCAGTCGAACAGTCACATAATTCCAGTGCCCCTGCTCATACCCGACTAGGTCCAGAAGGGCTCCTCAGTGGTTCCTTCTTTTTTTGTGTCTCATTGTGTTTATAGTTTAGTTTCTATGGAAACGAGGAAGACTAAACCTGACGTTACCACTCCACAACACAGACTACAGTACCACAAAACTACTCTCCAAAACACATAATCCCACTCCACATAATTCCTATACACTAAATACCACATACTTTCTATTTACATAATTTCATTGCACAACAAACCACATATTTCCACTACACACAACGTACATCCACTCTACACCCAAACACATTAGTAAAAAACTTTTACATTTACAACGCCAATAGTAATAACTTTCGCAAATGCGAAACCTTTCACATTGCAAATACGTCTTTAACTAGTAGTCACGCTTCCAGAGTGGTGGAGAAAGAGTGCTGAGTGCTAACTTCTCGTAGTAGGCCATGCCCCCTTTGCCCATCACTCTGCAAACGCACTCTCTCGCACTCTATTGGATGGGGATTAAAGTCCCCTTCGCTGCTGGGGGTTCTTAGGGGACAACCAGCCTACCTCTTACCTCCAGTAATCCCCAGATAGTGGAATTGCTGATAGGTGGACACAGGCCATGCCCTCTTTGTCCACCACTCTGCAACCACACTTCCTGGCGCATTCTAAGTTGGGGGATTAAGTTCCCTTCATTCCTGAGGGTCTCTGGGGGCCAGCTAGCCCACCAGTTACCTCCAGTAAGCCCCACAAGTCTGGGTTGCGGAAAGTGGTCCGAGGCCATGCCCCCTTTTTACACCACTCTGCAAACGTGCATACTGGTACACTGCTGCTTGGGGAATGAAGTCCACTTGTGTTCTGAGGCCCCCCACTCCGAATTAAACATGCCCCGAGGAGGTGGCAGTCCCCGGGGCTGCAGGGGCCTGCGTGACGCCCGCATATATTTACATATTGCCCCTGGGACCTGGCCCAGCCAGGGGCTCATTAAAACAAAGCGCTGGAGTCCACGCTTCTTTTTTTTTTTTACATTTTCTCGGCCGTATTCGCACACCCAGCGCGAAATCGGCCAATTTTTTAAAACAAATTGCTTTTTTGGGACCCCCTGAGCAGGCCTAGGGGGCAGGGTGTTTCTACGCAGCCCCTTTTTCTTGTTTTTTCTAATTGTTTTTGTGTGACTCGGTTACCGAGTCACAAGATGGCTGCCAACACATTCTGGTTTGGCGTGTTGGTAGCCAATCAGAAGAAAGCTCGGGAGGGTTTGCAGCTCCTCCTCAGTGCTCAGATATATAAAAAGTTTTTAGTTTTTTTTGTTTGTTTTTAAAAAAAACTATTTTTATTATGTTAGAAAGAAAACAAAGGGCATACATTAATCATACAGTGTGTTTGCAAAGTGCAGCATTTGGGACATGCAAATCGAGAATATAGCTGATAAATATACATAAAATCAGAAGGACAGGAGTACCCAGCATAATATTCAGGAGTCAATGTTGCTTACCACCCTCACTCCGAATCATCCTCACTATCCAACACTGGCGGCTCACACAAATAACCCCGGCATTCATTCCATGCACCCCACAGTCGGACCCACTTCCGTGGGCACTTACAATTCAGATACACAGCCCGTTCCGGCATCATTGCAAAGTCTAAATCGATGCACCAATCCTTGACCGTAGGTACCGCTGGGGATTCCCAGAATTTGGCTATGTTCCTCTTAGCATACATTATGCCCAGCGTCATCCAATCCTGTGTAGAGTGCGTTAAGTCGTTTGGTTCCCAGATATTCAGCAAACAACACCTGGGATCCGGAGTCACTGATACCTTTACCACCTGTGACATGGTCCTCATGACCTTAGCCCAGTACGGGCCACTAAGGGGCAGTCCCAGATAGTGTGAAAAAACGACCCCTCCTCCCCACATCCCCTTAAACAAAATTTATGTGTGGCTCTCCCAATCGCATATAAAGCAGTCCTAGTATAGTAGACCCGATGCAGTATTTTCAATTGTACAAGCCTAAGTCTGGAGGGTATAGCCACCTCCCGTGGGGAGGAAAGCGCAGTCTGCCAATCCGCTTCATCAAACTCTCCCACCTCACGGGCCCACGAGTCTCTTAGTTTCAAGGTGGGGTCGGGAAGATTATTAATGATCTTACGATATACAAAGGATGTCGCTTTTTTGGGCATATGCTCCGTAAGGAGCCTGTCTTCAAGTGGAGTAGACTCGGTCACAACATCACCAGGCCGGATAATTGACCCCAGGGCGTTGCGTATCTGCAGATAGCGAAATCGCTCCGTAGGGGCTAAGTCGTACTGAGTCCGGAGTTGCTCAAATGTCAGAATGTTGCCCTGTTTCCACAGATCCCCCGGTTGAGATCCCAATCAAGTCCCATGCTTCAAAGCCTTTTGTATGCCGCAGGTTGCCCAGCCACCGCGACGACCAAAGCGGCATCATTAGAGTAAGTGTGTCTGCACATTTGAGAGGGGCCTGAGCCACATACCACAGCTTGACTGTGTGCGCGGTTGGGCCGATCAGGGCTGAGGCGCCTCTTTTATCATAGAGTGCGCCAAGCACACCCACCTCACCTAGATCATATCTATCTGCCTTAAAGGCCAGTTCTTCCTGAGGGGCATGCAGCCAATGATTTATAATCTTTAGTTGGGCTGCCCAATAATACAACTGGATATCTGGGAGGGTGATCCCCCCATCGTACCAGCCCTTGACCAATTTTTGACGAGATATACATGCCGGTTTATTGCCCCAGAGGAGGCCCGAGATCAATGCCTCTATTGATTTAAAATATTTTGGGCGTGGGGGCGTGGCCAAGATGGCGGCAGAGTAAGACGCGTTTCTCGGTCTCTCCGGTGCCGCAAGACTCTTAGCCTTGTTTATCACCCTGTTCGGTGCCCATCGGCGTCGGCAAGGACGATTTGGTATCCCTGGGAGCTGCCTGGCAGTGTTTGGTGCCCTCCTTTTTGAAGATTAACCCGCTTGCGGTGGGGGCAGCGTGGTGCGGCCTACACGAGATGCGCGCCGGGGTGCCGCTGGTCCCCTGATTCGGGTGATGTCGGCGAAGAGAAGACGGGCTGCCTGGGGCTCCGTCGCTGCTCTCGTGGCTGCGAGGGTGCCTGACACAGAGCGATCCCAAACCGGGCGGCTGTGGGCGCTGCTGAAAGGCTCCACCGAGTGAGACTTGCGAGACCCGAGAGAGCTGAGCGGGCGGAGAGTGATGGAGCCCTCCGGCGGCGCTGGGGAGTCTGGGCCTGCGATATCCAGGTGCCGGAGAGTGGAGAGGTGCCCCAGCCCCCACGGGGGTGAGTGAGACGGCCCGGCTTCGGCGTTCCTGGTGGCTGGCCTGAACCGCATGCCCTTTGGGAGGAGAGCTATTACGACTGTGGTGCTGCCGAATTTGCACAGACGCGGTGGTGAGAACACCGCTTGGCGGGTGAGTGCTCCCTCGCGACGCTGCGGAGCCAGAGGCAGGTGAGAGCGGAGCTTCGGGCCTCAGTCCGCACGTCGGCGGACGGTGTCGACCTGGGGGGAGGTTCCGGTGTCCGGGGGCGCGGGGCATAGCTACTGCTCAGCTCTGACTTGTGTGGGAGCGACCACGGCCTGCTGAGTTCCGCACACCCCTTGGCCCCTTGGCCCCTGTTACAGGTAGATCCCCGGGTCCTACGCGACCCGCATTTCGGCGGGAAATTGCCTGCTGACTCTCGAGGGGCCCGTTGCCTGCTCCCTTCCCCCCGCAGCTGGGTGGCATCTCTGCTACACGGTGGCCTTGGCTCTGGCCCTCTTAACCGTCTCTGATTGGGACGGAGCTTTCCTTGGTGCATTGGTCTGGCTGGGGCTGAGCTGCCCTGTCTGGCTTCCCTGCCCAAGAAGTGGACCCCGACTTCAGCACGACTGGGCCGCGGGGGCCCCTGTGTGGAAGGGGCCCTGCCTGCAGAGTGTGAAATGAGGAACCGCGCGGGGGTGAGGGGGCAGGACTTGGCACAATAGATTGGTCCTGGGGGATAAAGCGTATCGACACCTGAGCCCGAGAGACGCACGTGTGGGATAAGCTTGCCACTGCCACCGGAGTGAGCCGCCGGGAGAGGCCAAATGGCGACGGCCAGGCTCAAGAAGAACAAACCAGCAAAGGACGCTGCTCAGAAAACTCCCCTGCACCCGGCCTCGCCGGGAACTGACAAACCCCCGCGCCTGGATGATGGCGAGGCTTCAGCGACGAAGGCGTTCATGCTAGAGCTGTTTTCGGCTATTAAAGAGGACATCACAGAACTGCGTTCCCAACTCGCGTCAGATATGAGAGAACTGCGGAGGGGTTGCAACCCTGGAGGAGCATGATTTGGGGACCTCGGAGGACATCCACCGGCTGCAACAGGATGTGATCCGCCTCACGGAGCAGAATCATGACCTACAAGCCCACACCGAGGAGCTGGAGAACATATCCCGGCGGAACAACATCCGGATCAGGGCGGTCCCATGGAAAGGTGAAGGTACGGACCTGCGAGAATATGTGGAGGCCCTCTTTAAGCATATCTTGCAGGAGGAGGAGCCGCTGGAGATCAAGATAGACCGGGTGCACCGTGTGGGACTGCCCCGGGGCCCCAAGTCCCCCCCACTCCGGACATTCTCGTGTGTGTTCACGATTTTCAACTCAAGGAGAGAATACTGCGACAGGCGCGAGACATCTCCCCCTCCGGTTCAGGAATCATAGCCCTGTGTTGTTCCAGGATCTAGCAGCTTCTACTTTGACAAAGCGGAGAAGCTTTAAGCCTGTCACGGCTCATCTGAAGGAACGGGGGATCCCTTATTCATGGGGGCACCCGTTTCGGCTCATCTTCAAATGGAACTCCAAACTGGTCCAGGTTCGGTCTCTGGAAGAGGCACTTTCCATTCTGGGTTTGGAAAGTCCAGTTATCCCGTCCGAGGTTGGTGGCCCATTCCAAAGACGCCGTAGGCACTCCACGGAATGGCAACTAGTGGGCAAACAAGAGACAGCGTTGAGGCCTGACCGGTCCTTAAGCCTGAAAGAGCGGGGTGATGCAGTGGCCTCGGTGGCGTTGGTGACGGTGGCTCCTGGGGATGAATGAATCTTCATGTCACTAATTGGGCCCGCAAGGGCGGTGTTGTCTTGCTGGGTGCCGGAGGAGACCGCGTGAAGATCGCCTGTACCAGCTGTAAGCGTTCCCTCTTCTTTTCTTCACCAATCACCTTCGGACGATGGACAATAAGTATGTTCTGATTTGTTGGTTTACTTGTGTTTTCCATTTTGGGGGTTCTGTTGGGGTGGGGGTTGGGGGGGTGGGGAGGGTGGGTTCCGGGTCTGGGGACTTCCTTGGTGCTGCACTGGGGCCGTTCCTTTCTATGTACAGGGATGGATGGCTTTGTGGGAGAGGACTCTGGCTGGCATTGGACACGTCCCACGGGGGGTCGCAACACCCCGAATGATACCCCATGCCCCGACTGAGTTACGGATCCTCACATTAAATGTGAGAGGGATTAACAACCCGGTGAAACAGAAGGCAGTGCTCTCCCTGCTGGAGGCTTCCAAAGCGGACATTTGCCTGCTGCAGGAAACCCACCTTCTACAGAAAGACAGCTCCAGGATGCGGTCTCGCTGCTTCCCACACCAATTGTATTCCTCTTCTCCCAATAAAACAGCTGGGGCGGCAATATTGGTGGCCCAGCACTTCAGAGGGAAGGTTCTACAGAAAGGGGTAGAGTTGAAAGGGAGGCTGTTATCCTATAGGTTCTCTCTGGGAGGGGCGACCTTTACGATTTGCTCTATCTATGCCCCAAACGAACACCAGAAAAAGTTCTTTCACACAGCCCTCACGGAGGTCGTCACATCCCCTGATCGACACATGCTGGTGTGCGGGGATCTGAATTTAGTGATGGACACTTTACAGGACAGGTCTGGTCAGCGCTATTCACAGGCTGGTGCCCTCTCCGACGAAGGACTGGCTAGACTGAAGGAATTGGGTATGATGGACCTGTGGCATAGCCTACACCCTGACGAGAAGGAATACACATACTACTCTCACACACACAAAACTTATGCCCGCCTTGATTACTTTTTAGCCTCCTCTTCCATGCATGCACTCGCTTCTGAGGTTGCAATAGATGCCGCGGCCTTGTCTGCCCATTCACCAATGGTGGCGTTTTTCTCCCTCCCGCCGTTGACACGCACACCACGTCACTGGAAACTGCGCGACACGCTACTGCATCGCACGGAGGTCGTGGAAAAAATCAAGGGGGTTATCAAAGACTACTTAATGCACAACAACACCGAGGACACCTCGTTGGCCACGCGCTGGGCGGCGCTTAAAGCAGTTCTCCGCGGCGAGCTGATCGCGGTCTCAGCGGCCGAGAACGCGGAACAAAAACGCGCAAATGAGAGGAACTGTCAAGGAGGACGCGGGAACTCGAACATATGCATCAACGCACGGGGGCACCGAGAATATGGTGGCAGCTGCGACAGGTTCGGCAGCAACTGGCGGCGTTCGACCAGGACCAGGCGGAGTATGCAGCGCTACGGGTGCGACATTTGTATTACACACGGGGGGACCGATGTGGCCGATTGCTGGGACGTGCGCTTCGGGAAGTGCAGCAATGACAAACGGTTCAGGAAATCACGACACAGGAAGGGAGGGTGGTCACCAAGGACGCGGACATCGTGGCGGCCTTCAGAGCCTTTTACACCTCCCTATACATGGGGGCATCGCTGGACCCTGCGGAGGGAGAGAGATTCCTGGCGTCCATTCCCATCCCGTCCCTGACCTTAGAGCAGGTGGAGACGCTGGATCGACCTATTCGGCCAGAAGAGGTGATTGCAGCCATCTCGCGTCTCAAATTAGCCAAGGCCCCGGATCCGGACGGCTTTTCTGGCATCTTTTATAAGACGTTCTGCCCGCAGGTGGCCCCGCTGCTGACCGCCCTCTCTAACTCCTTTGTAGACCAAGGTACAATCCCGGGGGACCTCCTAGAAGCCACCATCTCGGTCATTCCCAAACCGGGGAAGGAACGCTCACGCTGCGAGGCCTACCGGCCTATCTCTCTACTCAATGTAGACCTCAAGCTCTACACTAGCATTCTGGCGACGCGGCTTGCGCCGCTGATGCCGGGTCTGATCGACCCGGATCAAGCGGGATTCATCCCAGAGCGCCAGACAGTGGATAACACAAAGAGAGCGCTACATCTCATTGAGAAAGCCACGAGGACAACAGGCGAGTACATGTTTCTCGCAATAGATGCCGAGAAGGCGTTTGACCGGGTCCACTGCCCCTATCTGGAGCAGGTGTTGGTAAAGGCGGGTCTGGGCGTCAAATTTCGCACGTGGGTCCTTAACTGCTATTCTTAACCCACAGCAACGGTCAGGGTCAACGGCTGCACGTCTCCCCGATTCCCCATAGAGCGCGGCACGAGATAGGGGTGCCCGCTGTTGCCACTGCTCTTTGCCCTGTATATGGAGCCGCTGGCACAACTGATGCGGCTCATTCCGGAGGTGCACGGTATTAAGTTCGGGGCGTACACACACACTATCAGCCTTTATGCTGACGACGTCCTTTTGTCTCTATCCTCCCCGAGTACCTCTCTGCCTGCCTGCGTGGAAAGCCTTGATGGCTTCGCTAGGGTGTCGGGGTCTAAGGTTAACATGGCCAAATCGGAGGCTTTAGATCTCTCTTTGGACCCGCACACGCGGTCCCAACTACAAAAGTGCTTTCCATTCCGTTGGTCTCAGACAACCGTCCCTTATCTAGGCATCCACCTAGCACCCACGCTGCACGATACGGTCCGGGTCAATTATACGCGCCTGCGCCTACTTATCCGCAAAGAGCAGAGTCGGTGGAAACATCTACCGTTATCATGGTTGGGTAAAGTGGCGGCTGTAAAAATGACGGTTCTGCTGCAGATTCTTTATCTATTTCGGGCCATCCCTCTACACCCTCGGACGGCTGGCTTCGCCAGACGCAAGCCGAACTGGCACAATTCATATGGAACGGCAGGAAGCCCAGGATGAAACTCAGGTTAGCTACACTGACTCCTGAAAAAGGGGGCTTAGGGCTACCAGATCTCCTGTTGTACTACCAGGCGACCCAACTGCAAACGCTTGTGGAGTGGAGCAGAGGGGAGTCGGAGAAGCATTGGCTTTTCCAAAACCAAACCATAGCAGGCCGCCCGCTGCAGGAGGTTCCCTTTCTCCGCAGGCAACATAGATCTCCTAACCTTTACGCGTCTTATATTACGAGGGTACCGCTGGAGGTGTGGGATAGCACCAATCTGAAACATGAACTGACCACCTTCTCATCCCCGCTTACTCCCTTACTGGAGAAAGCCGATTTCACTCCTGGACAGGATGTCGCGGCCTACGGGAAGTGGCGACCAGCGGGATATAGAGTTTTGTTCCATATGTACAACAGGGATGGGATCATCCCCTTTGAAATCTTTAAGCAAGATTATGGCCTGCCGGAAACGGAACGCCTCCGGTACTTGCAGCCTCGGCATTGGGCGCTTAATAGCCAGGTGTGAGCTGGGGCCGATAGGCGACTGCGACCCTATGAGTATTGGCTGATCACAAGGACTGCGGATAAGCACCTCATCTCTGACCTTTATCGCATGCTACTGGACCGATACTCCCGGGTGTACAATTCAGGTAGGGCCCGTTGGGAGCGGGAACTGGGCCGCATGCTCAGTTCTAAAGACTGGAACGGTATCTACTACCGCGCACGCCACTCCGCCTACCACATGGGTTTGACTGACACTCTCACTAAAATTGTATCCTACAGGTATTATACCCCAGAAAGACTACACTAAATGGATCGCAGTCGAGAGGCGTCATGCTGGCGCGGCTGCGGGGAGAGGGGGTCCTTGGTCCATCTCCTCTGGGACTGTGTCCACCTCAAGGGTTATTGGAAGTCAGTCCTGGATGAAGTCGATTCCCATTTTGATACTGAAATCCCACGATTCCCTTCCTTACGTCCTGTTGGGCCTGCTAAATCCCATAACATACCCGTTACGGTCACGCAGGGGCAGACTGATCACAATCGCTATCGGGTCCGCATTACAGAACATCATGTCGCTATGGCGCACCACACATGTTCCTACGTTCGAGGGATGGCTTTATCGCCTATGGGCGGTCCTTGGCATGGAAAAATTGTCACTGATCAAAGCGGACGAGGGGGCCAAATATGCGGAAATGTGGCAGCCATTACTTTCCCTATTAGCCACGGAATTTAGAGAAGTCACGTGTCCTAGGTACTTGCGCCTACTGCGTCTGTCCCAGACTGACGGCTGATGAGTTGGGAGGGTGACTACCCTCTACTGGGGAGGATCGGACCTGGAACTGGAGAGGGGGGTGAGCGGTGGGGGTGTTGGGTTAGGGGGGGTTGGGAGGGGGCGGGGTGTTCTTCTTCTTCCTTATAATTATTTGTGTTCTACTTGTCCAACAACGAGGCCTATATGGTTGCATTGCGTACTCTGTCAATCTACACCAGAGGGTCACCTAGGCAACTCATGTTTCAGAGGCCCTTCATGGGGCATGCAGAGCGGCCTTGGGGCGTTGGGTCTAGCGGCCCTGAGCCCGTCCCGTTCTTTGACACACAGCGCAGGGCATGGGGAATGGGGGCGGTGGTCGTTGAGGGGTCGCAGTGTGGTTGGTGCCCATTTAACTACAAGCGTTCACTGCGACGGAGGCACAGCGCCCTGAGTACACACTTTCCCCTTCCCCTTCCCCCTCTTTCCTCTGTTTTATGACGTGCCCGGCCCGATTGGGTTGTAGGCGGCTTGCTGTGTTGAATAGTCAGTGACCCACCGTGATTCATTAATCTGATTGCACAAATCGTATTACTGAGCCGGCCCGTTGGGTTGTAGGCGCCTCTTTGTCTATGTCTGCTGTTTTTGAGTATACCTAATAAAACAGATTTAATGCTAAAATATTTTGGGGCGACAAGGTAAGGGGTGTTCTCGAGAACATACAATAATCGGGTCAAAGTCATAATTTTATACAAAGCCGCTTTACCCATAAGGGTCAGGGGCAGAGAGCGCCAATGTCTAACGTCTGCCCGAAAACGGTCAAGCGGGGGTTCTAGATTATGACGGAAGGCGGCATTTTGATTAGGCGCTATCCAGATTCCTAAATATTTAAAGGGTTCATCAGTAATTTTCAAGGGACAGTCCGTTGGAAGCTGAGGACCCTTGAGGATAAACAGGACCGACTTGGACCAATTAATATGGTATCCCGAAAAATGTTAAGCAGCATTATAATAGAGCGCCTGGGGAGGGTCAAATAGAGAAGAATATCATCCGCATACAATGATATGCGGTCTTCCCACGTAGCCGTCCAGCAGAGGCCCCTTACCATGGGGTCCCACCGGACCCAAGCAGCCAACAGCTCCAAAACCAGCGCGGAGAGCAAGGGTGACAACGGGCATCCATGGCGTGTGCCACAGCTCAGCGGAAAATTTCTGGAAATATGACCGTTGGCCACTACGTGCGCCAAAGGCTCAGCGTAAAGTAGTTCTACCCATGCACAGAATCTAGGCCCAAAGCCGAGATGTCGGAGGACCGCAAATAAATATAGCCATTCCACCTTGTCAAACGCCATCCGAGCATCCAATGACAGGATAACTGCGGGCTCTGGGAGACTCTGTATTTGCGCCAACACTGCGTGTACCCAGCGTAAGTTGAGAGCGGTGCTTCTGTTGGGCATAAACCCAGATTGGTCCGGGTGTATCAGTGTCTCGAGATGAGGAGTCAATCGATTTGCTATCATTTTAGCCAGGATTTTGGCTTCTGCGTTGAGTAGGGATATCGGACGATATGCCGTACATTCGTCCGGGGTTTTGCCCGACTTAGGATTAGTAATTATAGTAGCTATTCTTTGATCCAGTGGCAGCTTCCCCCTATTCAGACTGTCCCGGAACATTGCATGGAGATATGGAACAGTTATATCAGAGACCCGTTTATACAATTCAATAGGGATCCCGTTGGGTCCCATGGCCTTACCCGACTGCAGTGAGTGGACTGCCGCCATAACCTCGTCCTTTGTAAAGTCAGAGTCCAGGAGCAGGGCTTCCTCATCTGACAAAGAGGGCATCCGTATGTCTTTAATGTAAGTCTGGGCCTCCTCCGTTGTTATGTGTGAGGTAGATGTATAGACCTGTTCATAATGGTCAGCTAGAGTGTCTGTGATGTCTGATGGAGACGTGACTATTTCATTCATCGGAGTACGAAGTTGTGCAATCGTCCTCTGTGCCCTTTCTTTCTTATCCAGCTATGCCAGAAGTCTGCCCGTCTTATCACCCTGCTCGTAAATAGTATACCTAGTGGTCTGAAGTCGCAGCTTGACTTGCGTCTTTTGAAATTCGTTAACCTCGCATTGTTTGAGGCGTAGATTATGGGCTGTCTCTACAATGCGGTCAGTCTCATGTAATTTCTGAAGCGCTATCAGTTCTGCTTCCAGCGCCTCTAAGTCGCTCTTCATCGCCCGTCTGTGCCCCGTGATGGAAGAAATTGCCTTCCCCGCAGCACCGTCTTGAAAGCCTCCCACAGGACGCCAGGAGATTGCACTGAACCCAAGTTATCCTGAAAATATTGCTTTGTGACTGTAACAATATCTTTTCTGATCGAAGGAATCTGCAAATAGCCTGGGGAAATGGGAAAAATGTGTTTACGCACTTTGGTGTGGGAGGTGTAGGTTAGATTGACCGGCGAGTGATCTGAGATACCCCTCGGCCGTATCTCTATGTCAGTCAAATAAGGGAGACTGTCCGCGGAAACAAAAAAGTAGTCAATACGTGAGAGACTATTATGTGCCCCGACTGAAAAGTATATCCACTTCCCCGGGGTGTCTGTTTCTCCATCCGTCTACCAGCCCCAATGCATCCAAGAACCCACTCATATGTGAGTTACTCGCCCCTGTCGTTCTGCTTGGGTGGCGGTCCATTTCTGCATTCATGACTACATTGAAGTCTCCCCCCACAATAAGTTCACCTTCAGGTAGCTCCAATAAGAATGCGCTAAGAGCTGGAAGGGTCACCGAGTGGAGGGCAGGGGGAGCATACAACGAAACAATATTGAACCGCTTCCCCTCCCACTGGCACGTTATGGCAGCAAACCTCCCAAGGGACTCCTCCCGTACCTGATGTACAATTAAAGGAAATTGTTTCCGTACTAGGATGCCAACCCCTATAGAGCCCGTGGAGAATTCTGAGTGCGCTACCATTTTGTACAACCAGCGGTCCAGGGCCTTGCAAGTCGATCCCACCAAGTATGTTTCCTGAAGCAATGCTATAGACGGTGCTGTGCGCCTCAAATACTGTAGTACCAATCCCCGTTTAATCTGATCTCCTAGCCCATGTACATTCCAAGTAACAACAGGTCATCGGGGGCACAGGGGCCAAAGAGGGGGCATTAGCAGAAACATCAGTGCACATCAATTCCTGGTCCTCCATTACCATTACTCCAGTTTTCCAAACCATTCTCGCCATCACACATCCCACCAATCATTTATTTATTTATTTATTTATTTGCAGGTTTGTACCGCACTGGCTTCACTCCCGAAGGAGTATCTCCGCGCCTTTGGCTTCTACTGAGAATTAGGAAGAAGGGCTTTTGAGCTGTTCTAGTCTACTGTTTAAACAGGAAGGTCTTCAGCATTTTCCTAAAAGGAAGATGATCTACACATAATCTGAGGGATGTTGGGAGACTATTCCAGAGAGAGGGTCCGGTTATTGATAGTGTTTTTCCTCCATGTCTGGCCTTCTTTTCTCTGGGTACACATAGAAGGCCTTGTTCACTTGATCTAAGTGTCCGAGAAGGTGTATAAGGTATGAATTTGGTGGTCAGATATGCAGGGCCCATTTCATTCAGGCTTTTGTGTATGGTACAGCATACCTTGAACTTGGCCCTCTGTCTGACAGATAGCCAATGTAGTTTTGTCAGCAGAGGTTTGGAAGGCGTACGCGGAGGGGCATTCAGAACCAGTCGAGCAGCCGTGTTCTGGGCCACCTGAAGTCTATTCATAACTCCCTCATTGGCAGACAGGAGCAAGCCATTGCAATAGTCCAGACGACTAAGGACTAGCGCCTGGACCAGCGTCTTCCTAGTTGTATCAGGTAGTAATGGGAAGATTTTACGCAGCATACCAATTACATGAAAGCAGGCTCCCACCACCTGGTTGCCATGTTGTTTGAGAGTGAGCTCCTGATCTAATCGGACTCCCAGGTTTTTGACAGTTTGTTTAGGCTTGGGCACTGGGCCGAGATCTTGTGGCCACCAGTCTGGGGTCCAGAGCAGTTTTCCCTCACCAAACAACATGACTTCTGTCTTCCCAACGTTTCACTGCAAGTAGTTGGAAGACATCCATCGTGCTACTGCTTTCATGTCCTGGGAGAAGGAGTTTCTGACCTCAGGTGTAATGATCTTAAAAGGAAAGGTCTCCGTACTGTGTCTGGGCCTGAAACCAGATTGTGATTGGTCCAGCACTCCAGCAACTTCTATGTATTTAGACAGATTGTTATTTACATGTTTTTCAATAATTTTGCCTAAAAACGGGAGCAGGGATATGGGTCTAAGGTTGGCTAGCTCCTCCCATGGAGTAGCAGTGTTTTTTCTGAGCGGTTTTACCAGAGCCTTTTTCCATCCTTTTGGTACCTGTCCTGTGCTCAGTGAGAGGTTAATTAGTCTCTGGATATTAGGTCCCAGAACCGAGGCTAAGCTGGGCATAACCCGTGCCCATCATAGCAAGTGGTTGCAGCCCAAAACTAAAACTTGAAACATAACTCCAAAAAAACCACAATCCCACCCCACAATCCTCGACCTTACTGAATACCCTTCCCGCAACCCCCAAAAAACGCCCCTCCCTGTCCCACTCACCCCTTCCCTGCTCCCCTGCCTGTGGATGTGGAACGACCCACCCCCCAAAATGGCAGAGTGCCTCTACCCCTCCCAACCATGCTTAAGCGCAAAAAAGGGGGGAACCGAGCCCCCAGTCCACTGGCGATCAATACTGTCGACAATACAAGACAGCCCAAAAACCAAGGAGACGCTCCTAATAATCCTCATAACATGTCTAGGCAATCAATAAATCAAACACATTACACCCCACTAATACTGCAAAGCTAACCCCCACCTAGGGATCTCATATGGGCAAGTTCTTCCACAGACCCCCCCGCCCACTCTACTTGCGGTCTGCCAGGTCAATCAGGAAGCTGTTTCATTCTTGTTCGTCAAGACCACTCGGTTCCGCTGCAGCTCCCTCCGACGCCTCGCCAGGACCATCACCGTTCCGTCGCCCTGCTCTGTCACGACGATTACCCCTTCGGCCTTCAACAGTGGTCCAACCCTCCAGCCACTCCCAGGCCGCGTCCGGTGAGTCGAAGAACCAGGGTTTGCCATCCCATTCCACTCTCAACTTGGCCGGGAAGAGCATCGCATATTTCATGTCCTTGTTACGCACCTCCCGCTTCACTGCTTGGAAACTTCTCCTCTGCGCTTGGACTCTGGCCGTAAAGTCAGGGAAAAAAGAAACCTCATAGTTGTCAATTTTGAGTGGAGGGCCGGATCTGGAACATTGCAAAATACTGTCCCTGTCTCTGAAGTTAAAGACCCTGGCGATGATCGGCCGCGGCGGGGCCCCAGGCTTGGGCCGACCGCCTGGCACCCTGTGTGCCCGCTCTATGGAAAAGTAACTGGATAGCGCCTTGGGCTTTAGGTGTTTAGTGATTGGGTCTTCCACATAGAGATCAGCCGCGGGATCCTCAGTTTTCTCCGGAACTCCCAAGATCCTGATGTTGTTTCAGCGGGCCCTCCCTTCATAATCGTCCAGCTGTTGAGCCATTCTGACCTGTCGTTTCTCCATGTCCGCCAATTGACGTTGAAGCTCCGAGGTGTCATCTTGTAGGGCCGTCGTCGCTATCTTCAGCTCCTGCACTCTCTCATTCATCTGTCTAAAGTCCGCTCTAAGCAGGGAAACCTCCACTGTGACTGAGTCCATGGAGGTACGCATTCCCCCGATGGCCGCCAAAACATCACAGAGCGTCGGTTCCTGCTCGGCTGGCTGGGCTTCCTCAGGCGCACCCTTGTCCGATCTCGGTGAGACGCCTTTATCTCCTCCCTTCACCACGCGAATTTAGACAGCCGCCCCTGGGCATTGCTTCTGGAGCCCCTGCCCCCTGTCGCCATTCTCGAGGCCGTCCGCTGCCAACTCGCCACCCTGGAAGGATAAATACACTGAACAGTCCCGGCTCTCCAATACCCCGCAGCGACTCAGGAAAACTGCGTGAAGGGGGGGCACCACCAGGTCGGCACAGAATAACACAAGTCACCCCAGGGGGTCCCACAAGTGAAGCAGTTCAAGCGGCAGCCCACAACACGATCCCCAGGGCCCGGTCCCCCCTTCAGTGCCACCAAGCCGGGTAAAGCAGCTGGGGCATCAGGCCGGGGAGTGGGGGGCCAGAGCAGCTCGCCCCACAATTTACTGCTGCGCGAGAAGGGGTACAGAGCAATCGGGAAGGCCCTTCAGTAGGCCCTGCACAGAGACCCAAAATCCACAAGGGCGTTGGCTCAGTCCAGCTCCTCCTCAGCCCAGTCGTGGACAGTAAGTGGCCAAGTTCTCTCCCTGCAATGTCACTTCAAGAAAGCCCCTGAATCACTATGGCTGCCCGGCCTCAGAGCTCACCCCAATCAGTATAGGGACATGTCCAGGGGGTCGGGACACTGCGCCGCCTTCAGTGGTGTCTCCTTCCTTCTTCCTTCTTTCCTTTTTCTATATCCGTCTTTCCCCTCTTTTCTTCTTCTTATCCCTTTGTCCAGTTTCCCTTTCCCACAGGCAGCAGGACCCTCGGGTCAGCAGGCACTTCCATACAAAGGGGGGGCCCACTCCCCACCACCTCCTGCAGCAGCCGGGGTCTCACCAGATCAGCAGCGCTCCGGCCGCACTCGCTCCGCTCACGGGGGGGGATGGGGGGTTACGCACACAGTCAATAGGCCCAAAAGCCAAAAGCCGGGGCCTAGATTTTCGAGGCACCCGGTCCAGGGCCTCCGTCGTCCGCTGCACTGCAACCGGGTGGGGAAAGGCCGCCCTCGCTGACCACGACTCCTCACCCGCCTCCTTCGCTCCGCAGCTGCCGCTGGTCCAGCCACTTCAGAGGCGCCGCCGAGCTTCAAGCGACACAGTGGGCCCGCTCTCCACCGCGGCCCGCTCCTCGGGCCGCCACCACCATTTGCAGAACTTGTCCCCGGGAACCGCCTCCGTAGGACTCCGTAGCCTCTGGAGCAGAGGCGTCCACTGCCAGATCGTGACCAGATGGGGGTATCAGGGCAGTCTCCTACACTGCATCGCCCGCTTTTAGGCAGGATATACCAGCTGTGGCATAACTTTTACGCCGTGGGCCTGGGAGAGCTTGCCTAAGCCACAGCCATTGCTTTCGGCTGCTAGCCACCCCCTATAAAATATTTTTTTATTCTCAGCAACTAGTAGTTATAGTTAGGACCTAGTTTTCATAGGAAATCCGCAACATTCTATTGGGAATAACTTTGGGGCCGGTTGATGAATTTTCGCGAATTTCTCAAAGAAGATGGCCCGCTCTGCTCCGCTCCTTCCCTGAAAGTTTTGGGGGTATTTGTCAAGTGGAGGCTGAGAAAAAAGGGGTGTCCCAAAACATGTTTTCCCCATGTTATTTTCCATAGGACGATTAGACACGGCTACAGCCCGAACTGCTGAACGGAATTACAAGAAATTTGGCAAAATGGCAGAGTCTGATTAGTGATCACGCTTTTGCTCAAATGGTGTAAATACCTCCAGTAGTTCCTGAGAAAATCAAAAGAAAAAAATATATCTAGCTAGGCGCGCATATTGTACGAGTACTGTACGCGTACCTTCCCGAGCACGAGCTGCATGCTGATTGGCTTTCAACTGTCTATCAACACTCCAAACCAGAAATTGTTGGCAACCATCTAGTGCTTCGGTAGACTGAGGCACAAGAAAGCAGAAAAACAAACGTTTAGAACTCAAAAAGGGGACAGGGTAGACGCACCCTGACCCCCTAGGCCTGCTCAGGGGGTCCCACAAGGACCCCCAAGGCCCTCCCAATTCTTTTTTTTTTGACAAAAAAATACCTTTAGGAGCACGAGCTGCATGCTCATTGGCTTTCAATACTCCAAACCAGGAAGTGTTGGCAGCCATCTTGTGCTTGGTAGACCAAGGCACAAGAAAGCAGAAAAACAAACATGTAGAACGCCAAAAGGGGTCAGGGTAGAAACACCCTGACCCCCTAGGCCTGCTCAGGTGGTCCCACACGGAGCCCCAAAGCCCCAATTTTTTTTTTTTAAAACCCGGTCTGCTTTTTTCAAATTACCCCCCGGGGGGACCAAATCCCAGGGGCATAGTGAAAAAGAAGTGTGGGGGGGCCCCATATCCCCTCCCCACCCTGCGCCGGGGACCACCACCCCCCGGGGCAAAGCAACGCAGCCACCTGGCGCATACTGGAGGTTCCAAGGGGAATTGGATCCCCCTCTGCAAACGCGCCAGGGGGCTGCGTTGCAGAGAGGTGTAAAAAGGGGCGTGGCCTCATTACACCTCTCTGCAATGCAGTCCCCTGGCGCATACTGGAGATTCCTGGTGGACTAGTTGGCCCCCAGGGACCCCCAGTATGCAAGGGGAATTTGTTCCCCCTCTGCAAACGCGTCAGGGGGCTGCGTTGCAGAGAGGTGTAAAAAGGGGCGTGGCCTCATTACACCTCTCTGCAATGCAGTCCCCTGGCGCATACTGGAGGTTCCTGGTGGGCTAGTTGGCCCCCATGGACCCCCAGTATGCAAGGGGAATTAGTTCCCCCTCTGCAAACGTGCCCGGGGGCTGCGTTGCAGAGAGGTGTAAAAAGGGGCGTGGCCTCATTACACCTCTCTGCAACGTAGCCTCCTGGTGTATACTGGAGGTTCCCTGTGGGCTAGTTGGCCCCCAGGGACCCCCAGTATTTAAGAGGACCTAATCCCCCAACTTAGAACACTCTACAGGGCGCGTTAGCACAGTGGTGAAGGTAGGGGGCGGGGCTTGAGGTGAGGTGTAAAAAGGGACGTGGCCTCATTACACCTCTCTGCAATGCAGTCCCCTGGCGCATACTGGAGGTTCCTGGTGGGCTAGTTGGCCCCCAGGGACCCCCAGTATGCAAGGGGAATTAGTTCCCCCTCTGCAAACGCGCTCGGGGGCTGGGTTGCAGAGAGGTGTAAAAAGGGGCGTGGCCTCATTACACCTCTCTGCAACGTAGCCTCCTGGCGTATACTGGAGGTTCCCTGTGGGCTAGTTGGCCCCCAGGGACCCCCAGTATTTAAGAGGACCTAATCCCCCAACTTATAACACTCTACAGGGCGCGTTAGCACAGTGGTGAAGGTAGGGGGCGGGGCTTGAGGTGAGGTGAGTGCAAACATGCCCTGAGGCGCGTTTTAAGTTGGGGAATTAACTCCTGTTCAATCCAGAGGTCCCCTAGGGGGCAACTAGTCCAACAGGTATCTCCAGTAAGCGCCACGGAGCTGTGTTGCAGAGTGTTGTAAAAAGGGGGCGTGCCCTTTGAACACCTCTCTGCAACACAGCTGCCTGGCGCATACTGGAGGTACCTGGTGGGCTAGTTGGCTCACAGGGGCACTCAGGATTTAAGAGGACCTAATCCCCCAACTTAGAACACTCTACAGGGCGCGTTAGCACAGTGGTGAAGGTAGGGGGCGGGGCTTGAGGTGAGGTGAGTGCAAACATGCCCTGAGGTGCGTTTTAAGTTGGGGAATTAACTCCTGTTCAATCCAGCGGTCCCCTAGGGGGCAACTAGTCCAACAGGTATCTCCAGTAAGCGCCACGGAGCTGTGTTGCAGAGTGTTGTAAAAAGGGGGCGTGCCCTTTGAACACCTCTCTGCAACACAGCTGCCTGGCGCATACTGGAGGTACCTGGTGGGCTAGTTGGCTCACAGGGGCACTCAGGATTGAAGAGGAATTAATTCCCCAATCTAGCTCACTACTATTCCTGAAAAGTAAATTTAACTGTACTTACCAGTAACTTGAATTTCCTTCCATAGAATATCATTGCCTGCTATGTAAAATATATATAAATTAAAAAATATTAAATTAAAAAATATATATTACAATTTAAATATTTTGAAAAACATTTTTTTCAATTTCTATTAAAAATATGTAATGTAATTTAAAAAATAAAATATCTAAAAATAAATAGTTTAAAATAATGTAGTAAATCGGTATAAAAAATATAACAATTAATACATTTAATAATTATCATTTACAAAACCTTTGAAATTAACTGAAAAAACCATTGGTTTCACACACGTTATAGTTAGGAATTAGCATTTAAAAAACCTTGCAAATTCACTGAAAAAAACATAGGTTTCACACACGTTATAGTTAGGAATTAGCATTTAAAAAACCTTGCAAATTCATTGAAAAACCATAGGTTTCACACATGTTATAGTTAGCTGGACATTTCACTCATACAAAATCTTTGAAATTCCCCCGTTATAGTTAGTTCAGCTAACTATAACTCGCGCACCCGCAATGCACTGCTGATGACGTCACATATTACATCACTCATGACATGGTCAGTGACATCACTCATGACATCACTGATGACATCACTGATGACATCATCCTTGTGAAAGAGTGGCAGACCTCCTCTCAGCGTAATATAACCTTTGATACAAACATTCAAAAATAGAAACTAAAATTTTCAAAAAAATGGAGATACCAATACCAGTTACAACAACCTATTCACTAATTCCACCATCTATATACACATCCACTCATTCACTAACAATTCTATATAGTCACTCATACATGTACTCACTCATCATATGTATTGATACACCTATACATCCTGTTACACAACGACAGTCATCCATAGAGTTACTCACACACTTACTCACACATGCAAAGAAACTATCAAACATCCATTTATTTGCATATACAGCTATACACACACTACCACACTTACTTCTACGGAAACTTACACATACTTACTCTTTAAACAATCACTTATAGAAACACATACTTATTTAAACAGGAACTCTTCCAATCTCTCACTCTCACATATACTCACTTATATACATCAATACTCACATATACTAGATTAAAACATATGTAGTTACTCATAAAGATACTATTGAGACAGTCATTCACTCAGTAACACACCCATACACACACTCATCCACCCATACAGGCCTGCACACATGCTGTCTTCAAAACACATACAAACAGTGAGTCAGTCATTCATGCATCTATGTGCTAAGTAATACCCCCCACCAAACCATACAGACACTCATACTGATACTCAAAAAAACAACTAATAACCCATATACACACTCATGTAGCTACTCACCAACCCATGCAGCCACTTATACACAAAGTGAGACACTGATACATATATTTAAATATTTAAACATTACTCGCTAATATATGTATTCACTAAGATACACTTACTAAGTCAGTTAACCAATCAATTTTACAACAAAAAAACATCCATTTAGACACTTATTTACCCATTTATTCTTCTATCGACCTTTAGATATACATATATAAAAAATATTTATTTTTCAGAAAGACACACATTCACTGGATGATGTCATCAGTGATGTCATTTGAGATGTCATCAGTGATGTCATGAGTGATGTCACTGACCATGTCATGAGTGATGTAATGTGTGACGTCATCCGCAGTGCATTGCGGGCGCGTGAGTTATGGTTAGCTGAACTAACTAACAGGGGGAATTTCAAAGGTTTTGTATGAGTGAAATGTCCAGCTAACTACAACGTGTGAAACCTATGGTTTTTTCAATGAATTTGCAAGGTTTTTTAAATGCTAATTCCTAACTATAACATGTGTGAAACCTATGTTTTTTTTCAGTGAATATACATATATATATATACATATACATACATAAATACATATATATACATATATATATACATACATATACACATACATACATACATACACACACACATATATACATATATATACATACATCTAGATACATACATATATATATATATATATATATATACCTACATACATATATACATACATACATATATACATACATACATACATATATACATACCTATATACACACATTACCTACTGGCGGTCGCCAGTAGGTAGTTATAGTTAGGATTGTTTTCCATAGGAAATCCGCAACATTCTATTGGGAATAACTTTGGCGCCGGTGGACGAATCTTCGCGAATTTCTCAAAGAAGATGGCCCGCTCCGCACTGCTCCTTCCCTGAAAGTTTGGGGGGGATTCGTCAAGCGGGGGCCGAGATAAAAGGGGGGTCGCAAAACGTGTTTTCCCTATGTTAATTTCCATAGGGCGGTTGGACTCACTTTTAGCCCGAACGGCTGAATGGATTTCCACCAAACCTGGCAAAATTGTAGGGACTGGTAGCCCGATGTGCCTTTGCTATGTTTCAAGATATGTGCTCCAGTGGATTTTGAGTAATTTAGGTTAAAAAATATATATATATCTATAGCCGCGTACCGGGGAGCGCTCCGGGCGCGCCACGCGACTTGCGCACGGAAAGCTGATTGGCTCTCGGGTGTCTGTAAACATTCGAAACAGTCCGGAGCGGCCGCCATCTTGTGTCTCGGTAGGATCGAGACACAAGAGGTGGCAAAAACAAAGGGGGAAATGACCATAAGGGGGCAGGGTAGACCCCCCTAACCCCCTAGGTTTGATGTGGGGGCTATAAAAGGCGCCCCGCGGGGCAATTTTTTTTTTTTCCCCCCGATTTTCGCGGGGGGAGCGCCGGTACGCGCACCGGGGAGCGTACCCTGGAGAAAAAAGAATGACAGAGTTTTTTAAAAATGTAGTTTTTTTTTTATAAATTGGAGGTAGTTCTAAAAAGAACTGTTTTTTTTATTCTTTTTGTTGTTTTATATTTATTTATTGTTTTTTTGAACATTTTGTACTTTTTTGGCTTTTCTGAACAGTTTTATATTTTTTTGTATTTTTTATGGGGAGAAACAAAAAAAAGGGAATTGAAAATGGCTCAACTGGAGCAAAAAACAAAAAACGGAAAAAATTAGGGTTTTTTGGGGCAATTGTGGTTGTCACCAGCAAGGACGATGAGCTTTACGCTCTTTTCACCAAAGGAGATGGTCTTACCACAATAAATACATGTAATTCGGAAATCCTCAAACCGTGGTTGAATGCAAAGGATCGTCTCCCTTGTCTCTGGTCCCGATGGAGTGGGTTGCTTTCTTTTGGAGGTGGTGCTTGAAGATTGGGGAGGGTTACTGGCCAGTTCCCTCATCTCTGCAGCAGAATAGTTGTTCGGATGCTTGCGCTGCATGTGTCTAATCATGGTATTATTACCAAAAGAATATTTCTTGTTAGGGTTCCCCCTTGAAAGTTCCATGCCACAGATTAGGCAAGTCACCTTGGGCGCATTGACTTTCTTCTTGCCCTCTGGGATAGAAAAAAACTCCCATACAATGTGTGGCCTTGGCTTGTATGGGGTATTGTCTTCTTGCAGCCATCTTCTCCCCTCCTCCTCTTCCTCTTCCTCCTCCTCCTCCTCCTCTTCTTGACCACCAATGTAATGTTGTGGTGGTCCTCTTGGTGGTGGTGGTGGTGGTGGTGCAGATGCTCCAGCTGTTGCTGCTACTGTAGCCATTTTAAAGTACAAAATAGTTGCCTCAGTCAAAGGACAAAATCAGAATAAGGAAAAAAGGTGGGGTCTTTCATCATTTGAAAAAAAAAAAAACTGTCCTGAACCAATGAAAAGTGTTATTTTCAGGTCACATGACCCGGGCTTTCATCATTTGGAAACCAAAACTGTTCTGCACCAATAAAAAGTGTTATTTTCAGGTCACATGACCCGACGCGCTTACGCGACGCGCCCCGGGTCGCGTCGCGTGAGCGCGTCGGATGTTTACGTTGCGCGAACGTATTCTGTCGAGTGCTTCCGGGTGTGCTTACGCCGTGTGTATCACGCGGACGCGGCTGCGCGATACGTCACGATGATGTTTTCGTTTGCGGCAATAGCACTAACGGGACGCTCCCTGATACGCGCCCCGGGGCGCGCGGCAAAATTGCGCTGACCGGGGCACTCCCCGGTACGCGCCCCGGGAGCGCACCAGAGCAAAAAAATTTTTTATATAAATATATAATATAGGACTCATTATAAAAAATATTACATTTCAGAGGTTTGAGGCCCTATATATGGTTAGGAATTAGCATTTAAAAAACCTATGAAATTCACGGAAAAAACCATAGGTTTCACACCAGTTATAGTTAGGAATTAGCATTTAAAAAACCTAGTAAATTCACTGAAAAAACCATAGGTTTCACACCAGTTATAGTTAGCTGGAAATTTTACTCGCATAAAACCATTGAAATTCCCACGTTTTAGTTAGTTGGACTCACTATAACTTGCGCGTGCAATGCACTGCTGATGACGTCACATATTACATCACTCATGACATGGTCAGTGACATCACTCATGACATCACTGATGACACCATCCTTGTGACAGAGTGACAGACCTCCTTTCACTGTAATGTAACCTTTGAAACACATATTCAAAAATAGAAACTAAAATTTTCAAAAAATGGAGATACCCATACCAGTTACAACAACCAATTCAGTAATTCCACCATGTATATACACATCCACTCATTCACCAACAGTTCTATATAGTCACTCATACATATACTCACTCATCATATGTAGTGATACACCTATATATCCTGTTACACAACGACAGTCATCCAAAAGTTACTCACACACATACTCACACATGCAAATAAACTATTGAACATCCATTTATTTGCATTTACAGCTATACACACACTACCACCTTACTTCTAAGGAAACTTACACATACTTACTCTCTTAAACAACCACTTATAGAAACACATACTTATTTAAACAGGAACTCTTACAATCTCTTACTCTCACATATACTCACTTATGTACATTAATATTCACATATACTAGATTAAAACATATGTAGTTACCGATAATCACACTAGTGACACATTCATTCACTCACTAACACACACATATACACACTCATCCACCCATACAGTCCTGCACATATGCTGTTTTAAAAACACATACAAACAGAGAGTCAGTCATTCATGCATCTATGTGCTAAGTTATACCCCCACCAAACCATACAGACACTCATACAGATACTAAAACAAAAAAAACTTCTAAGCCATATACATACACATGTAGCTACTCACCAAACCATGCAGCCACTTATACATAAAGTGAAACAATAATACATATATTAAAATATTTAAACATTACTCACTGATCTATGTATTCACTAAGATACACTTAATAAGCCAGTTAACCAATCAATTTTATTTTTTTAAAACATCCATGTAAACACTTATTTAAACATTTATTCTTCCATCAACTTTTACATATACATATATAAAACATATTTATTTTTCAGAAAGAGACACATTCACTGGATGGTGTCATCAGTGATGTCATGAGTGATGTCACTGACCATGTCATGAGTGATGTAATATGTGACGCAATCAGCAGTGCATTGCACGCGCAAGTTATAGTGAGTCCAACTAACTATAACGTGGGAATTTCAATGGTTTTATGAGAGTAACATTTCCAGCTAACTATAACTGGTGTGAAACCTATGGTTTTTTCAGTGAATATATATATACATACATACACATACATATGTATATATACATACATACATACACATACATATGTATACATACATACATATATACACATACATATGTATACATACATACATACATATATATACATACATACATATATACATACATATACATACATATTTACATACATATATACATACATATATATACATACATTATCAAGCACCTCAAAACCAAGGAGGGACGACGCAGTGTTCTGGCTAAATATACTTTTATTCAGCTGATAGTACGCGTTTCGCCTGTCCTGCAGGCTTGATCACCAACATTTTTTGAAATGTGAATCAACCATTTTTAAATCTCCGTGCTCGTGACAAGTCACGTGATATGACTACAAACATAGTGCATTGAAGGACAGACTGGTAGTTTTTAGTTTCAATCAGGCGCAATACACCTTACAATTTAAACACAATGTTTCAAAGTTAATTGACTGTAAATTAACGCCTTTAAAATTATTAAAGCATTATTTAATTTGCTTGTTCATAATCATTTTATGTGGTCTCTCAAGTGTTACCCTCCATCGTATCTTTAAATCACGCTGATTTGCATGATACAATACAAACAATTACTGTCTAAATACAGTTTGAAATGTATAGACCACAAAGACTGTTTGGTCACTTAGAACGAGTATGAGCAATGGTACATAAACGTTATGTAATAGAGTATAATGGTGCAATGAATTTAAATGACCAAACAGTCTTTGTGGTAATAACTATGGATTAAACCCAGATCTGTGACTGGGGGTGAATGTTTTGCCATTGTGCAACATTCTGTCCATCATCTTGTGTTTTTCGCTGTTCACCCTATGTGGGAAGGGTATGCCCAGACGTGGGTCACGTGCTCACTAAGCCACTGGAGTTAAGCTATCCTGGCTGAAGACGGCTGATAGCCAGAAACCGGTCCTTGGATGCTTGATTCTGGTCCAGGGAAGACATGGTTTGGCAGTTCGGGCTGGACTGTTGTCATGAGGCACAGGGTCAAGACTGATTTGCATATGGCCATGTCTTAACTGGGGTGGCTTGGTGAGCAAAATAACGATGGATTAAACCCAGGTTCGTGACTGGGGGTGAATGTTTTGCCATTGTGCAACATTCCGTCCATCATCTTGTGTGTATTGCTTTAAAATTATTAAAGCATTATTTAATTTGCTTTTTATATGGTCTCTCGAGTGTTACCCTCCATCGTATCTTTAAATCACGCTGATTTGCATGATACAATACAAACAATTACTGTCTAAATACAGTTTGAAATTTATAGACCACAGTATACACTTCCCCCGTTATAGTTAGTTCAGCTAACTATAACTCGCGCTCCCGCAATGCACTGCTGATGACATCACATATTACATCACTCATGACATGGTCAGTGACATCACTCATGACATCACTGATGACATCTCAAATGACATCACTGATGACATCATCCTTGTGAAAGAGTGGCAGACCTCCTCTCAGCGTAATATAACGTTTGATACACACATTCAAAAATAGAAACTACAATTTTTAAAAAAATGGAGATACCAATACAGTTACAACAACCTATTCAATAATTCCACCATCTATATACACATCCACTCATTCACTAACAGTTCTATATAGTCACTCATACATGTACTCACTCATCATATGTACTGATACACCTATACATCCTGTTACACAACGACAGTCATCCATAGAGTTACTCACACACATACTCACACATGCAAATAAACTATCAAACATCCATTTATTTGCATATAAAGCTATACACACACTACCACACTTACTTCTACGGAAACGTACACATACTTACTCTCTTAAACAATCACTTATAGAAACACATACTTATTTAAACAGGAACTCTTCCAATCTCTCACTCTCACATATACTCACTTATATACATCAATACTCACATATACTAGATTAAAACATATGTAGTTACTCATAAAGATACTATTGAGACAGTCATTCACTCAGTAACACACCCATACACACACTCATCCACCCATACAGGCCTGCACACATGCTGTCTTCAAAACACATACAAACAGTGAGTCAGTCATTCATACATCTATGCCCTAAGTAATACCCCCCACCAAACCATACAGACACTCATACTGATACTCAAAAAAACAACTAATAACCCATATACACACTCATGTAGCTACTCACCAACCCATGCAGCCACTTATACACAAAGTGAGACACTGATACATATATTTAAATATTTAAACATTACACGCTAATATATGTATTCACTAAGATACACTTACTAAGTCAGTTAACCAATCAATTTTACAACAAAAAAACATCCATTTAGACACTTATTTACCCATTTATTCTTCTATCGACCTTTAGATATACATATATAAAAAATATTTATTTTTCAGAAAGACACATTCACTGGATGATGTCATCAGTGATGTCATCAGGGATGTCATTTGAGTTGTCATCAGTGATCTCATTCACTCATGAGATCACTGATGACAACTCAAATGACATCCCTGATGACACTGACCATGTCATGAGTGATGTAATATGTGACGTCATCAGCAGTGCATTGCGGGCGCGCAAGTTATAGTTAGCTGAACTAACTATAACGGGGGAATTTAAAAGGTTTTCTATGAGTGAAATGTCCAGCTAACTATAACATGTGTGAAACCTATGGTTTTTTCAATTATTTTGCAAGGTTTTTTAAACGGTAATTCCTAACTATAATGTGTGTGAATCCTATGGTTTTTTCAGTGAATTTCAAAGGTTTTGTAAATGATAATTATTAAATGTATTAATTGTTATTTTTTTATACGATTTACTACATTATTTTAAACTATTTATTTTTAGATATTTTATTTTTTTAAATACATTACATATTTTTAATATAAATTGAAAAAAAATGTTTTAAAAAATATTTAAATTGTAATATATATTTTTTTAATTTAATATTTTTTTAATTTATATATATTTTATATAGCAGGCAATGATATTCTATGGAAGGAAATTCAAGTTACTGGTAAGTACAGTTAAATTTACTTTTCAGGAATAGTAGTGAGCTAGATTGGGGAATTAATTCCTCTTCAATCCTGAGGTCCCCTGTGAGCCAACTAGCCCACCAGGTATCTCCAGTATGCGCCAGGCAGCTGAGTTGCAGAGAGGTGTTCAAAGGGCACGCCCCCTTTTTACAACACACTGCAACACAGCTCCGTGGCGCTTACTGGAGATACTTGTTCGACTGGTTGCCCCCTAGGGGACCTCTGGATTGAACAGGAATTAATTCCCCAATTTAAAACGCGCCTCAGGGCATGTTTGCACTCACACCACCTCAAGCCCCGCCCCCTACCTACACCACTGTGCTATAGCGCCCTGTAGAGTGTTATAAGTTGGGGGATTAAGTCCCCTTACATACTGGGGGTCCCTGGGGGCCAACTAGTCCACCGGGAACCTCCAGTATACGCGAGGAGGCTACGTTGCCGAGAGGTGTAATGAGGCCACGCCCCTTTTTACGCCTCTCTGCAACGCAGCCCCCTGGCGCGTTTGCAGAGGGGGAACCAATTCCCCTTGGAACCTCCAGTATGCGCCAGGGGGCTGCGTTGCTTTGCCCCGGGGTGGCGGTCCCCGGGGCAGTGTGGGGGGGTTGGGGTCCCCCCACACTTCTTTTTCACTATGCCCCCGGGATTTGGTCCCCCCGGGGGTAATTTGAAAAAAAGCAGACCGGGTTTTTTAAAAACATTTTTGGGGCCTTGGGGGTCCGTGTGGGACCACCTGAGCAGGCCTAGGGGGTCCGGGTGTTTCTACCCTGCCCCCTTTTTGCATTCTACACGGTTTTTTCTGCTTTCTTGTGCCTTGGTCTACCGAGGCACAAGATGGCTGCCAACAATTTCTGGTTTGGAGTGTTGACAGACAGTTGACAGCCAATTAGCATGCAGCTCGTGCTCGGAAAGGTACACGTACGGTACGTGTACGGTACGTGTACGGTACGCGCGCCTATATATATATTTTTTTTCTTTTGATTTTCTCAGGAACTACTGGAGGGATTTACACCATTTGAGCAAAAGCGTGATCTGCGAATCAGACTCTACCATTTTGCCAAATTTCTTGTAATTCCGTTCAGCAGTTCGGGCTGTAGCCGTGTCTAATCGTCCTATGGAAAATAACATGGGGAAAACACGTTTTGGGACCCCCCTTTTTTGTCAGTCCCCACTTGACAAATCCCCCCAAAACTTTCAGGGAAGGAGAGGAGCAGAGCGGGGCATCTTCTTTGAGAAATTCGCGAAGATTAATCAACCAATAGAATGTTGCCGATTTCCTATGGAAACTAGGTCCTAACTATAACTACCTACTGGCGACCGCCAGTAGGTAATAAATATATATACACATACATGCATATATATATATATATATATATATATATATATATATACACACACACATATACATACATATATACATGCATACATGCCCATATATACACACATACATATATATATACATATATATATATATATATACACACACATACATATTTATACATATATACATACATATATATATGTATACATATATATATACATATATACATACATATACACACATATATATACATACATATATATATACATATATATATATACATACATACATATACACATATATATACATACATATACACATACATATAAATGTAAATGTCGGAATTTGTAAAGCGCACAGCTACCTCCACCGGAGGTGTCCCGGCGCTGTCCGTATACCGCTTAGGAACCCTTCCTGGCTTTCCTGGGAAATGTCCACTCCTGGGCACCCCCCAGGTGCAGCCAGGCATCCCAGCGCTTTTGGGGCCGTTGTGGAGACTAAGCAAGCTATTGCCCAGAGTTGCAGCGTGGGGCCCATGATCAGAACAGGCACTGAGGCGAGAATATCCAGTCAGGGGAATTAATGAGCCGGAGACCCGCCGAGGCGGGAATCGAACCCTGGTCCCTGGCCAGAGCTCTGCATCAAGGTCTGCCTGCTCTAACCATTGAGCCACACTTCTCCACGATATATACATATACATACATATACACATATATATATACATACATATACAAATACAAATACATTTATATACATACATATACACATACATATATACATACATATACACATACATATATATATACACATATACATATATATATATATACACACATATACATATATATCAAAGCTCCTGAATGCCCCCTGGCGAAAGCGCACTCTCCAGCGTCTCGCACACTGGCGTTTGTCAGGTAAGGTGGGGATTCATCTCCCGATAAGATTACAGTTCTCTTGTCGACCATTAAAAAGCCTGACGCGTTTCTGAGCTACTGGCTCGTCTTCAGAGGTTTCGACAAAAGGATTGTGTACGTGACACGCCCATAAATACTCCTGTTTGCCCTCCATTGGGCTACCCAGCTGTGTGATACGCAAGGTTCTCTGGGCCTTGTGGTCCGTGTCACGTTAATTAATCCTGGATGGATGCACAATAATTCAAAACTGTCTGCAAACAGGAGTATTTATGGGCGTGTCACGTACACAATCCTTTTGTCGAAGCCTCTGAAGACGAGCCAGTAGCTCAGAAACGCGTCAGGCTTTTTAATGGTCGACAAGAGAACTGTAATCTTATCGGGAGATGAATCCCCACCTTACCTGACAAACGCCAGTGTGCGAGACGCTGGAGAGTGCGCTTTCGCCAGGGGGCATTCAGGAGCTTTGATATACATATATATATACACATATACATATATATATATATATATACACATATACATATATATATACACATATACATATATATATACACATATACATATATATATATACACATATACATATACATATATATATATATATATATATATATATACATATACATTACCTACTGGCGATAGCCAGTAGGTATATATAGTTAGAATTTTCAAAAATCCCATAGGAAAAAAATCCTATGTCGAATAACTTTGGCGTTTGAGGACAGAATTGGCTGAAATTTTCAGGAAAATGGAACATTTTGTTTCTGAGCAGCCCCTGAAAATTTGGGGGGGTTTCGTCAAGGGGGGGGCGAGAAAAAAGGGGGGTCCCAAAACGTGTTTTTCCTATGCAATTTTCCATAGGGCGGTTGGCCTCACTTTTAGCCTGAACGGCTGAATGGATTTACACCAAACTTGGCAAAATTGTAGGGACTGGTAGCCCGATGTGCCTTTGCTATTTTTGCTATTTTGATATTTATTAGAATTTGTATAGCGCGACTATCGCTCCGGAAGGAGCATCTTGGCGCTAAGCACAACAGAGAACTAGCAATGGGGAGCAAGGATCAGATGGCTGCGAGTACCGATGAGTCAGACTGAGAAAAGATCCGGGTCTTCAGGAGTTTCCTAAAAAGGCTTTCTGAGGGGGCATGCCTAAGGTTGGGGGGGAGACAATTCCATGCTTTGGCTGCCAAAAAAACAAAAGTTTTCCCACCTTTGGTTTTTAGTTTAATTTTGGGTACAGAAATTAAATTCGCTCCTGAGGACCTTAAACAACGAGTCGGAGTATAGCGCGGGAAGCGCTTGGTCAGGTAGGATGGGCCGGTGTTCCTGGTAGATTTGAACACCATAACAAGGAGCTTAAAAAGAATTCTCTTATGGAGGGGCAGCCAATGGAGAGTGCTGAGAGCCGCAGAGGCCGAAGACCTGCGGGGGAGTTTCAGGACGAGCCTGGCAGCCGCGTGTTGCACACTTTGCAATTTCTTAAGGGAGGATTTCCTAATGCCTGCTAGGAGTCCATTACAATAATCTAGCCGGGAGAGAATGAGAGCCACCGCGACTGATTTCCTGGCAGAGATGGGCAGAAAGTCAAAGAATTTCCTTAGCTGCCTGATCAGGCTAAAACAGCGACCCGCGGTAATGCGCACGTGCTCGTCGAAGCTGAGGGACGAGTCGAATTGGACATCGAGATTGCGGGCTGAGGTGACCGTACTCGGCGGTGCTTCAGAGTTAGGAGGCCACCAATCTTTAGGGGAGAAAAGGGTGCCTTTGCCGAGGGGTATTATTTCAGTTTTGGCACTGTTACATTTAAGATGATTCAGGTTAAGCCAGGAAAAGACTTGGGAGAGGCAGTTTTGGAATCTAAGGGCAGCGTCAGGGTGTCTTTTGTCAATAGTGACGACAAGCTGAGTGTCGTCGGCATAGGAAGTCACGAGGATCCCATGGGATTCGATCAACGTGAGAAGGGGGTCATATATATATTAAAGAAGAGAGGGCTCAGTATTGATCCTTGGGGTACACCAGAGGTGGTGGATCTTTCGCCAGAGAGAAAGGGGCCTAAGGAGACAGTTTGTGATCGATTGGATAGGAATGAAATAATCCAGGCCAGAGCGGAACCAGCGACGCCAATCTCACGCATTCTGTTAATGAGAATGGCATGAGAGATGGTGTCGAAAGCCGCGGTTAAGTCGAGCAGGATGAGGACAGCTTGTCTGCCCTCATCCTGCAAGAACTTGATGGTATCTGACAATTCGATAAGTGCAGTTTCCCTTGAATGGCCTGGGCGGAAGCCGGATTGCTGTGGATGCAGAATGCGTTTGCTTTCCACAAAGATTTTTAGTTCTTCATGAACTAACTGTTCGGTGATTTTGCCAAGTGCTGGGAGGAGGGAGATTGGGCGCATGTTGGATAGGTCGGTTGGGGATTTATTTGGTTTCTTCATGAGGGGCTTGACTGTGGCCTTCTTCCATTCAGTAGGGACAGTGCCAGAATTAAGAGATTCATTAATGATGGCATTGATTGATGGGGTAACAACCTCGATGAGGTGCTGTAAAATAATCGGGGGACAGGAATCCGTGGGGGCTCCGGATCTACAGGTCAAGATGGCCTTTTGAGTTTGTGCCAAGGAGACAGTGGCAAAGTTGTTCAAGGAGGGAGTAGTTGTAACGGAGTCGTGTGAGATGGGAGGGGGGGGGGGAAATCGTGATGAATGTTCTTAATTTTGTTAATGAAGAAATCTGCTATTTGGTCGCAGAGGGTTTGGGATGGGGGAATTTCAATTGCCAATGCCTTTGGGTGGGTGAAGGATTTTACTATGTCAAAAATGGTTTGTTGTTTCTGATTGGCTGCGTCTATAGCTGAAGTGAAGAATGCCTTTTTTGCTTTTTTTATGTTAAGAAGGTATTGTTTCCTCTGAGAAATGTATATGGATCTGGATGAGGGATCATAAGTCTTCCTCCACTCTCTTTCCAGGACCCTACACTTTAGGTGACAATCACTGAGGGCCTGGGTGTACCAGGGAGCATTAGGCTTCCTTTTGCCTTGCCCTAATTTTTGGTTGGGGGGGTTGGAGTTGGCGGCAACCACTCCATCCATCCACAAATGAAAGTTTATAGAGTCCTGTGATGCCTCTCCCACGATAGGAGGGGGGGGGACAGAGGGCTGCGGGTTCAGCTTAATGCGCTCGGCTACTTTCTTCCAATTGATGGGAAAGGGGGTGGGAGAGTGTTTGATATGCGAGGACAAGGAGGGAGTAGTCATGATGGAGAAGGGAATGAAGCAGTGGTCTGTCCATATTTGCGGTAATGGGGAAGAGACATTTAGGGAAGCCAGGTTTGTACAGATGCCATCAAGTGTATGTCCAGCCTGGTGGGTAGGGGCGGAGACCAATTGGGAAAGGCCAAAGATCTCAAGTGAGTTTAAAAAGTTGACGGTGGGATGGTCTGTGCAGGATTCCAAGTGAAGATTGAAATCCCCGAGAAGGGTGAAAGTGGGGTAGTGGGTCATGAGTGATCCCAAAGTCTCGTCGAGGGAGTCCAGGAATGATGTGGCATTCCCGGGGGGGCGATAGACAAGTCCTCCTGATAGGGAGGAGGAGGGGTTGATGTGGATCACGAAGCCAATGCTCTCACAGTCCTTAAGGGAGGGTAGATCGAATGTGTGGCACCTGAAGAGCTTCTTAATAATGATGGCCAACCCGCCTCCTCGACCGCTGGGCCTGTCCCGCCTGAGGATGGTAAAATCAGGAGGGAGGGCAGTTGCCAGGTCGGGGTTAGAAGCATCATGTAGCCAGGATTCTGTGATAAATAGTGTGTCAAGATCGTGAGACAGAATAAGGTCATGGATGTCTTGTCCATGGCAGGCTAAAGATCTGGCATTAATGAGACCGCATTTAAAGGAGACCGACTTGTGCCAGGGAGGGGAAAGAATGGAGGGAGTGGGGCGTGCGGGTCCGAGGGAGGACCATCCACATGAACGGCAGGAAAAAGGGCCCCAAAAGGGGTCAGCGGGGGGGTGAGCTTTACAAATCAGGCTGGCTATTTCCGGGCGCATGGAAAGCAGCGCATTGGAGTCATACCTGTGGATTGGGGCAGCGTGGCCCGCGCCCGGCGCGATCCTGGCGCGGACGGGCGCAGACGGGCTTGGCTTAGGCGCGGCTTCGGCGCGCAACCGGCGCGCCCGCTGCGCCAGCCCGCTGCGCCGTCTGGGAGGATGACACATAATATAGGGAGGAGGGAGGGCGGGAGGCCAGCCCGACTTGAGCGCTGACCTCACCTTCCTCACTCAAGATGGCGCCCACCGCCGAGTGATGTAAATAAAAAGCGGCTGGGCTGAAAGAAGAGGTACAGGGGGTGTAAGGAGTGTCAGAGTGCCTGTTTTTCACAATTCCCCTTAATATAACAGCCCCCAAAGTTAGAAAAAGTTAAAAAGCGGCGGTTTCATAAAACGTTAAAAGACGCTCCAGATGTCTGGCAGAAAGTGTTACAATCAATGCGCTTAAGATCGCGATTTATCCCAGCTCCTCAGCAGCTCGCAGCCCCAGTTCCCCTCACCAGGGAGAGCTTCTGTAGGGCAGGGAGCGCTGAGAAGGGCACACCTAAGTACAGTGGGAGGGCGGGAGGCCGGCCCGACTTGAGCGCTGACCTCACCTTCCTCACTCAAGATGGCGCCCACCGCCGAGTGATGTAAATAAAAAGCGGCTGGGCTGAAAGAAGAGGTACAGAGGGTGTAAGGAGTGTCAGAGTGCCTGTTTTTCACAATTCCCCTTAATATAACAGCCCCCAAAGTTAGAAAAAGTTAAAAAGCGGCGGTTTCATAAAACGTTAAAAGACGCTCCAGATGTCTGGCAGAAAGTGTTACAATCAATGCGCTTAAGATCGCGATTTATCCCAGCTCCTCAGCAGCTCGCAGCCCCAGTTCCCCTCACCAGGGAGAGCTTCTGTAGGGCAGGGAGCGCTGAGAAGGGCACACCTAAGTACAGTGGGAGGGCGGGAGGCCGGCCCGACTTGAGCGCTGACCTCACCTTCCTCACTCAAGATGGCGCCCACCGCCGAGTGATGTAAATAAAAAGCGGCTGGGCTGAAAGAAGAGGTACAGAGGGTGTAAGGAGTGTCAGAGTGCCTGTTTTTCACAATTCCCCTTAATATAACAGCCCCCAAAGTTAGAAAAAGTTAAAAAGCGGCGGTTTCATAAAACGTTAAAAGACGCTCCAGATGTCTGGCAGAAAGTGTTACAATCAATGCGCTTAAGATCGCGATTTATCCCAGCTCCTCAGCAGCTCGCAGCCCCAGTTCCCCTCACCAGGGAGAGCTTCTGTAGGGCAGGGAGCGCTGAGAAGGGCACACCTAAGTACAGTGGGAGGGCGGGAGGCCGGCCCGACTTGAGCGCTGACCTCACCTTCCTCACTCAAGATGGCGCCCACCGCCGAGTGATGTAAATAAAAAGCGGCTGGGCTGAAAGAAGAGGTACAGAGGGTGTAAGGAGTGTCAGAGTGCCTGTTTTTCACAATTCCCCTTAATATAACAGCCCCCAAAGTTAGAAAAAGTTAAAAAGCGGCGGTTTCATAAAACGTTAAAAGACGCTCCAGATGTCTGGCAGAAAGTGTTACAATCAATGCGCTTAAGATCGCGATTTATCCCAGCTCCTCAGCAGCTCGCAGCCCCAGTTCCCCTCACCAGGGAGAGCTTCTGTAGGGCAGGGAGCGCTGAGAAGGGCACACCTAAGTACAGTGGGAGGGCGGGAGGCCGGCCCGACTTGAGCGCTGACCTCACCTTCCTCACTCAAGATGGCGCCCACCGCCGAGTGATGTAAATAAAAAGCGGCTGGGCTGAAAGAAGAGGTACAGAGGGTGTAAGGAGTGTCAGAGTGCCTGTTTTTCACAATTCCCCTTAATATAACAGCCCCCAAAGTTAGAAAAAGTTAAAAAGCGGCAGTTTCATAAAACGTTAAAAGACGCTCCAGATGTCTGGCAGAAAGTGTTACAATCAATGCGCTTAAGATCGCGATTTATCCCAGCTCCTCAGCAGCTCGCAGCCCCAGTTCCCCTCACCAGGGAGAGCTTCTGTAGGGCAGGGAGCGCTGAGAAGGGCACACCTAAGTACAGTGGGAGGGCGGGAGGCCGGCCCGACTTGAGCGCTGACCTCACCTTCCTCACTCAAGATGGCGCCCACCGCCGAGTGATGTAAATAAAAAGCGGCTGGGCTGAAAGAAGAGGTACAGAGGGTGTAAGGAGTGTCAGAGTGCCTGTTTTTCCACAATTCCCCTTAATATAACAGCCCCCAAAGTTAGAAAAAGTTAAAAAGCGGCGGTTTCATAAAACGTTAAAAGACGCTCCAGATGTCTGGCAGAAAGTGTTACAATCAATGCGCTTAAGATCGCGATTTATCCCAGCTCCTCAGCAGCTCGCAGCCCCAGTTCCCCTCACCAGGGAGAGCTTCTGTAGGGCCTCAATGTCTCAAGATATAGGCTCCAGTGGTTTTTACGAAAATTAACTTTGAAAAATATATATTGGGCTACATTGGGCTATATATATGTTGGAGCCCAAATGTAGCCCAATGTAGCCCAAAGATGGCCACCAGAGACAAAAAAAACAAATGTAGCCCAAATATCAGCCAGATGTAGCCCAACTATAGCCCAATGACAGAATGTCCCAGAGTGTTCTAAAGAACAACTAGAGTGCTAACAGTCCTACTTATTACAAAGGTATGGCACACCTGAAGCCATCTTGATTGGAATAAAGTGGTAACTCTTAAAACATTTAATTTAAAAAGGAACAAAATGAGGGGGTTCATTTTGCCATAGAAAGTATGATTAGCGAATATATGACGAAATCCCGCATACCATCAGTCCGCAAAAAAAATCCCGCATGTACTATTAGGCCGCAACACTACCCTAAACCCTAAAACACTACCCCCAGCATGACCCTACACTACGCAAACACTACAACACTACTCAAAACCCTAAAACACTACACCCCAGCATGACCCTACACTACGCAAACACTACAACACTACCCTAAACCCTAAAACACTACCCCCAGCATGACCCTACACTACGCAAACACTACAACACTACCCTAAACCCTAAAACACTACCCCCAGCATGACCCTACACTACGCAAACACTACAACACTACCCTTAACCCTAAAACACTACCCCCAGCATGACCCTACACTACGCAAACACTACAACACTACCCTAAACCCTAAAACACTACCCCCAGCATGACCCTACACTACGCAAACACTACAACACTACCCTAAACCCTAAAACACTACCCCCAGCATTACCCTACACTACGCAAACACTACAACACTACCCAAAACCCTAAAACACTACCCCCAGCATGACCCTACACTACGCAAACACTACAACACTACCCTAAACCCTAAAACACTACCCCCAGCATTACCCTACACTACGCAAACACTACAACACTACCCAAAACCCTAAAACACTACACCCCAGCATGACCCTACACTACGCAAACACTACAACACTACCCAAAACCATAAAACACTACCCCCCAGCATGACCCTACACTACGCAAACACTACAACACTACCCTAAACCCTAAAATACTACACCCCAGCATGACCCTACACTACGCAAACACTACAACACTACCCAAAACCCTAAAACACTACCCCCAGCATGACCCTACACTACGCAAACACTACAACACTATCCTAAACCCTAAAACACTACGCCCAGCATGACCCTACACTACGCAAACACTACAACACTACCCTAAACCCTAAAACACTAGCCCCAGCATGACCCTACACTACGCAAACACTACAACACAACCCTAAACCCTAAAACACTACCCCCAGCATGACCCTACACTACGCAAACACTACAACACTACCCTAAACCCTAAAACACTACCCCCAGCATAACCCTACACTACGCAAACACTACAAAACAACCCTAAACCCTAAAACACTACCCCCAGCATGACCCTACACTAAACAACCACCACAACTCTACACTACACTAACACAACACTACACTACACAACACTACACTACACAACACTACACTACACTACACAATCACTAACCCACGAAAAAATTAACACAAACCCACTTACCTCTCTCGTCATCGTGGTTTTCACAACGCAAATGCATTTACCATACATGCCTTTAAAACGTAATTCTTTGTAAAGGCATGCGCGATAAATGCACATGCGTTTTGAAAAAATGCAGGATAATGGTATGCGAGGTCAATGACCTTGCGGGATAATGGTATGCGGACTGAAAGTCTGCGGGATAAAAAATGCGGGAAAATGGCTGCAAACCATGATTAGCAGCAGACTTCCCTGGTGAGCACTAGCTTTACTACAGTGATCTAATGAGCAACTAGAGTGCTAACATTCAGAATTTATGGCAAATGTGTGACACATCTGAATGCCTTCTTGATAGAACCAAAGTAAACAAGCATTGAAAATGCAATAGATCTCGCCCTCGTTTAAGTTAAAGCCATTCTGTTTGTAATGAGGTGGCTTTTTAGCTTTGCTTTTATTAGTGTTTTTAAAACTTTCATGTAAATAACATGCATATGTATGCATATATGTATATGTATGCATGCATTTATATTTATATAGATATGCAGATTATATATGTTTATATATGTATATTACCTACTGGCGATAGCCAGTGGGTATATATAGTTAGGATTTTTTCTCTATGGGATTTCTGAAAATTCTATGTCTAATAACTTTGGCGTTTGTGGACGGAATTGGCTGAAATTTTCAGGAAAATGGCACATTTTGTTTCTGAGCAGCCCCTGAACATTTGGGGGGGTTTCGTCAAGGGGGGGGCCGAGAAAAAAGGGGGGTCCCAAAACGCGTTTTTCCCATTCATTTTTCCATAGGGCGGTTGGACTCACTTTTAGCTCGAACGGCTGAATAGATTTACATGAAACTTGGCAAAATTGTAGATATGGTTTGCCCGACGTGCCTTTGCTATGTCTCAATATATGTGCTCCAGTGGATTTTGAGAAATTAACGTTTAAAAAAATATATATATCTGTGACAGCGCTCCGGTTAGCGCCCCGGTTCGCGTACCTGACACGTAACGGAACTTCGCGAAGCGAAGCGGATTGGCTCTCCGGTGTCTGTCAACATTCTAAACAGTCCGGAGCGGCCGCCATCTTGTCTCTCGGTACGATCGAGAGACAAGATGTGGTGAAAAACGAAGGGGGAAATGAAGGAAAGGGGGCAAGGTAGACCACTCCTGACCCCCTAGGATTGATGAGGGGGATATTAAAGTGCCCCGCGGGGCAAAAAAAAAAAAAAAAAAAATTTTTTGCGATTTTACGCCGTAGAGGCGCGTCCCGGTACGCGAACCGGGCAGCTCACTGGGCAGCTCACCGGGCAGCTCACCGGGCAGCTAACCGGGCAGCTAACCGGCAGCGTAGCTGTCAACATTGTAAACAGTCCGGAGCGGCCGCCATCTTGTCTCTCGGTAGGTTCGAGAGACAAGATGTGGTGAAAAAAGAAGGGGAAATGAAGGAAAGGGGGCAAGGTAAACCCCTCCTGACCCCCTAGGATTGATGAGGGGGATATTAAAGTCCCCCGCGATTTTTCGCGGTAGAGGCGCTTCCCGGTACGCGAACCGGGCAGCTAACCGGCAGCGTAACGGGAGTCCGCCATCTTGTGTTTTTGGAGCGTCCGGTTCGCGTACCGGGTAGCGTCCCGGTAAGCGTAACAAGGGGAAAACCAAGAGAAACAGTAAAAAAAAAATTAAGGGAATAGATTTCCAGCAAACTTGGCAAAATTGTAGGGACTGTTTGTTTGATGTGCCTTTGCAAGGCCTCAAGATATGTGCACGTGTGGATTTTGTCTAATTAAGGTTAAAAAAAATATATATATCTGTAAGCGTGCTCCGGCACGCTTACGTTACGGGTTTTGTTTGCGCTGCAGAGCCGATACGTCACGGTTATGCGACGCGTCATGAGGCGTCTCACGTGGCTACGTGATACGTCACGTAATAAAGAATATATTTTACAGCTATAGATATTAGCTTTTAAAAAACCAATGAAATTCACTGAAAAAACCATAGGTTATAGACCATATATAGTTAGGAATTTGCATTTACAAAACCTTGAAAATTCACTGAAAAAACCATAGGTTAGAGACCATATATAGTTAGCTGGACATTTTATTGACATAAAACCAATGAAATTCCATATATAGTTAGTTGCACTAACTATATATCGCGCACCCGCAATCCACTGCTGATGATGTCACATATTACATCATTCATGACATGGTCAGTGACATCACTGATGACATCACTGATGACATCTCAAATGACATCTCAAATGACATCACTGATGACATCATGACACACCAATACCAGTTACTACATACGCACTCACTGATTCCTACGTCTACACACACATTCACTCATTCACCCATACAATCACTCATACATACAGTCACTCATTATTACAACACTATCATATGCACTCATACACCTATGCAGACACTCACACACTGCCACTCATCCATGGAGTTACTCACACACCTAGTCAGTCCTGTAAAGAATCAATCACACTTCCATTTCCTCATCTATACAGTTAAACACAGAACACCATACTTCAGTGACATCACTGATGACATCACTGATGACATCTCAAATGACATCACTGATGACATCTCAAATGACATCACTGATGACATCATGACACACCAATACCAGTTACTACATACGCACTCACTGATTCCTACGTCTACACACACATTCACCCATACAATCACTCATACATACAGTCACTCATTATTACAACACTATCATATGCACTCATACACCTAGTCAGTCCTGTGAAGAATCAATCACACTTCGATTTCCTCATCTATACAGTTAAACACAGAACACCATACTTTTCACACATATACTAACACATACTTACTCTCTTATACAATCACTGATACAAGTACACATTGATATGCACAGAGTCACACACCTCCCAGCCAGCCACACACACACTCAGTCAGTCTTCCATACATCCACTCATTCTTCAATATGTAAAACATATTTAAACTTTACAAAAACACACAGACACTAGATGATGTCATCAGTGATGTCATTTGAGATGTCATCAGTGATGTCATTTGAGATGTCATCAGTGATGTCATCAGTGATGTCACTGACCATGTCATGAATGATGTAATATGTGACATCATCAGCAGTGGATTGCGGGTGCGCGATATATAGTTAGTGCAACTAACTATATATGGAATTTCATTGGTTTTATGTCAATAAAATGTCCAGCTAACTATATATGGTCTCTAACCTATGGTTTTTTCAGTGAATATATATATATACACATATAGATATATATATATACACATATAGATATATATATATACACACATAGATATATATATATATATACACACATATACATATATATATACACATATACATATATATATATACACATATACATATATATACACACATATACATATATATACACAGATATACATATATATATATATACATATATACACACACATATATATATACATACACATACACATACATATACATACATTTTTTCAATCTAGACTGCATCACACAAGATCTGAGAGGGGGTGACTATAAGCGCAAATTGAGACGTTTGGAGTCGAGATATTATCGAACTCCAAACAAAATCACCAGGAGGTATGAATTCAGGAGAAGAACAATTATCACACCTGTAAGAATGAAGAATGACAGAAAAGTTTAGCTGCTGAGGAACCTGAGTTTACTAGGAGTATGTCCTGAACAAATGAATACAAGCAGTATGTTGGAAGGTGGTATGAATTAATAATTATGGTATTAGCAAATTTGAGTCATTAAGATTTGAGAAAATTGTTCTAGTAATTATAACAACCGTACAACTATTCCTATTTTAAGGCTTTATGCATTTACAGACTATAAGAATTTATCTACTTCCACTGCTTGAAGAATTTGGATGATAACTGTAAATAACTGCCTGGACTAATTGTTTGATCAACAATTAATGAATTGGAACGCTATGAATGCCCATTCAGGGCATTAATATCTGAAATGAACATCTATTAATTGTCCAAGGCAGCACTATGTATTTTAATCATCCAATATGAATTGTATTATTATTTGGTTTACTTTACCATTCTAAGATGGCGCTTATGATTTTGGACCTTAGTCCTTTCTTTATGTTTTCTAATTTGCCATTATTTTCACTCGCCGCCGCCAGTTTTAAACTGACGAAGGCAAGTGCCGAAACGCGTTTTTCTTTTTTGTGCAAATAAACCTATTTGGTTTTACTTACTACGAGTGCTGGTTTGCTGACTTTGGTCAGGGGAGCTGAGAATATATACATACATATACACACATATATATACATACATATATACACATACATATACACATACATATATATACATACATATACACATACATATATATACATATATATATACACATACATAAAATGTAAATAAATGTAAATGTCAAGGTATTTGTAGAGCGCACTGCCACCAAGCGGTTTCCTGGCGCTATTACTCATACCGCTGTGGAACCCTTCCTGGCTTTCCCTGTGAAGTGTCCACTCCTGGGCACCCCACGGTGAAGCCAGGCATCCTAGCGCTGTTGGGGCCGGTGTGGAGGTTAAGCAAGCTATTGCCCAGAGTTGCAGCGTGGGGCCCATGATTAGAATAGGCACCGAGGCGAGAATGGTCAGGTCCGAGGAAATTGAGCCCAAGACCCGCCGAGGTGGGAATTGAACCCTGGTCCCGGGCCAGAACTCTGCATCAGGGTCTGCCGCTCTAACCATTGAGCCACACTCCTCCACTCATACATATACACATACATATATATACATACATATACAAATACATTTATATATATACATATACACATACATATATACACATATACATATATATATATTCACATATACATATATATACATATATATACACACACATATATATATACATATATACATATGCACATATATATGCACATACATATACATACACATGCATATACATACATAAACATACACATACATATATATACATATATGTATATATGTATATATGTATATATGTATATATATATATATATATATATATATATATATATATATATATACACACACATGTGATCAAGGCCCAGGTGGGGCTGAAACGCGTCGTGGCGGCTGTAGGAAGGTGGATATCTGACTATGGTTACCCCCAACTTTTTGCCTAGTGTTTTGCTGGTTTTTGACTTAGTTGGCCTGGGATCCTGCTATTCAGGACCCCAGGCTTTCTGCTCTCTCTGTAAAATGGACTCCATGTACCCTAGGTACATATCTAATTGAATACTGAATCACCTTATCAGTCCCTGTACAAGTGTACCTTACGTACCCAGGGAATAGGTGTACCCAGGGCCTACCAGGGGCTGAAGCATGTATTATGCCACCCCTGGCTGGCCATATAAAACTGACACAACTGGCTGCACGACAGCTGGGGCAAGGTGGTGTAATCACCCTTTGCTGTAGATATAGTATACCTATATCTAACCCTAAAATGGACACATATATTCCTATCAGTCACTCCTATGGCAGGTCTTAACAATCCTGAAGGCAGAGTGCTTGGAATTATGTGAGATGGTGCTCTGGCATGAGCTGAGCCCGTCTGCAGCTTGCGGAACCAAGTCCTAATAGCTGTTCCATGATAACGCTATACCATATACTCTTAAGTGCATTATCAACCTCGCGGTTAAATGCTAACTCTGGTATAACATTATCAAAACATGTCGAGTAAGGTGTCATACGAATTGGAATACTACCCCCTCGCCAATTCTGGGGACGGGGGGAGCATTCCACCCTTCTAGAGGGACACGATATGTATGTAACTGAAAACCCCGGTTAAAGTTAACTCGAGCCTTGGCATCACAAAATGGATGCTGCCACCACAGACACAAGTCTGACCTCCTGCTGCTGGGAGTCCTTCCAGCGAGGGCGGCTTGGACAAAGGGTTTCCTGCATTGGGAGGTGCTAGCACCACCCCAGACAGGATTTTGTGTATTGGGAAGGGTAGGCTTGAAAGGAATGAGACATGCCTGGGGCACACAAGGTGCCCTGTGCATACACCGGTTCAAACCAGTTGCTGGGGCACTCCAGCCCCAGCTCTGGCGGGAAACCGGACAAAGGATAGGGGGTGTAACCACCCCCTTCCTGGTCCCACCCAGGGGAGGGACCTAGTCAGTAGTACAGCCCCCTTTAGCAGGATAAAGGTAGGAGCTGGTCCCATTCCAAATCAGATTAATCCTGAACTACTCTACAAGAAGAAACTCTGGACTTCGACGTTCTGCTCCACAGAAGACTGAAAAATCTCCCTTGTGGGCAAGGAGTGTCCACCCTGCACAAGCAGGCACCATCAAGCGTGCAGCGGCTTCCCTTTGTCGTCTTCCCTCGAGGATCCAGACTTCAGAGCCCGACGAGACCCGGATTCCCAGACCTCTCCGACCTCAACTCACATCTGCAGCAAAGCTGAGACCCGTGGGTGCGACGAGACACGTGGGACCGGCCATCTCGGAAGAAACTGCACTTCGCTTCCAGCACGACTCCCGAGGTAAACTCGACCAAGTGCTTTGGGGACTGAGAAGCCCCAACCCCGAGCAGCTCCTGCACCGAAGATCAGCCCTCCAGCATCCACGAGATCTGCGTGGGGCCCTTCTGCTTGTTGTCTGCTTGACGCGTTGTCTGGTCACTTGCCGGCTGGCTAGTGGCCTCCTAGACGACGAGCCTTTGAATCTTTGCTGCTGGTCTGGTTGCTCCAGACTGGCCCTTGCTCCCTTCCAAAAGAGGGGCACCCCGGACTCTCCTAGTCCGCACCAGACGCTTTCTCCACTCACCGCGTGGGTTGCCTGTTGACGCCGATTCTGGATCCAACACCGCCGACAGCGAGTGCCTGCGTGGGACAGCTCGTGCCTCCATCCTGATCGTCGAAGACGCCTCCTGGTCCACGTGGCTGCAGAGTCAAGCGTCCACTCTTCACCTGATCGCGACGACGACATCTGGTTCCTTCCTGGTTCCACTCCAGTCACTGGCTAGTGACTTTGAACATTGTCCCCTCTGCTTTCAGGTCTTCTACTTCCCCGATCCACGCTTGGATCGCACCGGACATCTCCCTCCTGGTCGCCTGCAGCATCTTTTCTTCCAGGCTCCATAGACTTCAACGCGAGAACGCCGACGCACTTTGACACCTCTGCACCCGCAGCCCGTGGGTGAGGTAATGAGAGCATTTCGGTGCTCAAGGGTAGTTTAACTGTCCTAGTGTCCAGTTCCACAGTTGTTTTAGTCCTAACTAGTCAGGATTGTCCGTACTTACCTTTAACTTGAACTGTACTGTCCATAGACGTTGTTACGCATCTCGCGTGTGAGTTCACACTCTGCACACGCGTTCCGTGGGCCTCCTATTACTTACCTAGTGTTAGTGTAGCGTGGTCCCATCGATCCTACAGCCTCTGGACAGCTCCATTCCTTCTATTGACTTTCACATTCCACTTACTTAGTATATGGTTTGTCGTGCCCCCAGGGCACCATTGTAATTCGTGCAACTTAAACGTAATTTTCTTAAGAGATTGTCATGTGCTTAGCCCTCTGACCTCATAAAGAGTTCAGCGGTGTTGTTATTAATAAATATACTGTTTATTTTCATAACAACCTGTGTGGTGTCCTTTCATCTGGTATTCAAGGGGTTATATTGTGGTAAAACAGCTGGCATCACATGCCAAAAGAGTTTAGCCTAAAGACTGCTTTGTCCATGCTACCATTAGGATAGCTGGTCTATAAGGTTGACTTACAACCAATCACCATAAGGGTTGTTTGGACTGATACAAGGTGATCACTAGAACTAGTGAGCATCATATATCAGGCCAACTTCTCACAGCGGCGATGCAGGGTGATTGAAAATAAAAAATACCTGGCACGAAGAACTTTGGGTCCGCACTTCATCTTTCCTGTGTGAGTGGATTCACTGATGAAAAGACTGCAATATATATATACATACATATACATCTATACAGATCTACATATTATACATACATATATACATATACATACATACATATATACACATACACACACACACACATATATACACATACACACACACATATATATATATATATATATATATATATATATATATATATATATATATATATATATATATATATATATATATATATATATATATATAGCAAACCCTTCTCCTCGAAAAAGGGAAACGAGCCGCAACCTCAGCAGTAAGGAAAATTATTTATTTAATTGTTCTTGCAGGCATACCTGACGCGTTTCAGTCAGCATTGACTTTTTTCAAAGGTTTAAGCCTGACGCATTGCGTGTCTTTTCACTGATGAAAAGACTGCAATATATATACATACATACAGATATACATATTATACATACATGTATACATATACATACATATACACACATACACACACACACACACACACACACATATTATATAGGTTAAAAAACTTCCTGCATACATAAGGGACACAGGGGACTTCCTCCAAAAAGTATATGATGTCAATTGGAAAGAACAGTATCTCTTTATGACCATGGATGTGCAATCCCTCTACACCAGCATTAGACACAGCGACGGCCTCAACGCAATCAAGTACTACCTGGGCAAAAGACCAATACAGTTGTTTGAACACACAAGAATGATACTTGAAATGACTGAATGGTGCCTTACTAACAATACATTCATTTTTGACAGGTTACACTATAAGCAGGTTCAAGGTTCGGCCATGGGTACTTGCTTCTCCCCCAGCTATGCGAATCTACATATGGGCTGGTGGGAGGAGCAGGTACTGTGGGCACTATACCCGGAAATTATGACTAACAATGTGATCATATATAAAAGATTCATTGATGATATTTTCATTTTGTGGGAGGGAAGTGGGGAGAGTGCAATGCAATTCGCTGAAAGCTTAAATGAAAATGCATTGAATTTAAAGTTTACCTGCAGCAGTAGCAGAGAAAGTATTCAGTTTTTAGACCTAGAACTGTATGTTGAAAATGATAAAATTCAAACACGTACCTACCGCAAGCCAACAGCAGGTAATGCTATCTTGCACGCTCACAGTTTTCACCCAACTCCACTCAAACAATCAATCCCCTATGCAGAATGTCTGAGAATGACACGCAACTGCAGCACAAATGAGGGTGTAAAAGAAGCCAAACATAACCTGTTTTCGAGATTACTGCAAAGGGGATACACATCCAAAACATGCAAGAGTGCAGAAGTTAAATGTAACAAAAAAACCCGTAATGAATTATTGTTCCCGAAGGCAACAGAGAAATTGCATGTCAAACAAGAGAGGCAACCGCCAAGGTTGATAACCGGATACAACCGGTATCATTCAAACCTCCGCAAAATCCTAACTAGGCACTGGCTGCTTATCCGCAATGACCCTACAATAGGTCATATGGTGGGTAAAACACCCTTAGTATCATTCAGGAAGGCCAAGTCAATGCGTAGTGAATTGGTCTGCAATGCCCCTGTAGTGAAATCCAAAAAACCCAGGGACTGGTTTCAGGCACAGAAAGGATTTAGAAAATGCAGTAAGTGCAAGGCCTGCACCCATGGGAAAAACACATCAAATGTGGATGTACCGTTCAGGCGTTTCCCGTACAAAATTAGGGAAGCCTATACATGCAAAACCGAGTATGCAGTGTACGTGCTCACCTGTGAGTGTGGGAAAAGATATGTGGGATCTACCATCCACCCTGCTCACGTAAGAATTTTGCAGCACTTGCGTGCAATTACGAATGAAGACCCAGCTTACCCAGTAGCTAGACACATACACGAGAACCATGGTGGCAATGCAACAGGCCTTACTTATTTTGTCATTGACAGTATACCCAGGAATGTCAGGGGCGGAAATCGAAAATTGGCGTTACGTCGCCTGGAGTCTAGATACATTATTCTCCTAAACTCCAAAATCCCGTCTGGTTTGAACGCGGATGAGGCTTTAAGTGTCCATATTTGAACTGTAAATAGATTTGTTCTTTCTTCTGTCCCTTCCCTTAGTACCACTCACAACTATCTGATGCTCTAAGCATTATACACTCACGGTTTATTATTAATATGTCAAACAGTGCCAGGGAAGTCACACACTTCACGGCACCACACCCAATTGCCTCCCGCCGCCAAAACTTGACAGGTCCCCATGTCTGAAACAGCACGACTCCGGTCAAACTCCATTATACATCCTCCCCCCTCCCGGTGATAACTCGCTATCAGCAGTTACCTGGTAACAGCATAACATTGAGTGACTCGCTGAGATGGCCAAAAACGATGAATAAACAAAGTATGCAGGCCGCATTTCCGAGCGCTCTCACAAGCGGGCAGAAAGACATAAATCACACACTCACCTCGAGTAGATGTGTCAGGCAGTCTCAGCGGCGCGGGTTGTGAAAATACTAATCACCGGTCTGCTAAAGCAGAGAAACCTTTGTGGCAGAAGCGCGAGTGTGCGCATCCAATTACAGAGCGACACATGTTGTATTGTGATTTTAGGTGAACATGGGAGGTCTGGATAGGCCTATTCAATGACTCATGGGATGAGTATGCAGTAACCCACAATAACATATATGAAAAACAGACTCATCCTAGCAGGCATCTCGTGCATAAATGACATATTTCAAGGGACAACAATAATTGTAAATAATTGTATTTAAAGGGTCAAAAACATTTGTTTGGGAAACTTGTGGTAATGGGAAGGCATATGTTTATTTTATTTTATGTATTGAATTGTATAAATTTCTAAAGGACGTTTTTTCAAGTGTTACATAAAACTAGTGAAGAAAGACTAACATAGAACAATGGAATGTGCATAGTCATCAACTAGTTATGGTAATTCACTGGGTGGGTCCATGTTTGACAGAGTAATAGCCAGTCAAATGGCAGAGAATTGTATCACATGACTTTAGTAAAATGTATAAAAAGGCTAAGATTTAGCAATACAGATGTTAGTGAGCAAGGCGGGAGCAAGCCGCCGAAACGCGTCTGAGCAGCAACTGAACATGGAATAAACGTTTTGAACTGAGATTCACGGAGTCAGCGCCTTCTTTGAATGGGAAAGTTTGGTATGGTAAAGAATATATATATATATATATATATATATATATATATATATATATATATATATATATATATATAAGCAAACCCTTCTCCTCGAAAAAGGGAAACGAGCCGCAACCTCAGCAGTAAGGAAAATTATTTATTTAATTGTTCTTGCAGGCATACCTGACGCGTTTCAGTCAGCATTGACTTTTTTCAAAGGTTTAAGCCTGACGCATTGCGTGTCTTTTCACTGATGAAAAGACTGCAATATATATACATACATACAGATATACATATTATACATACATGTATACATATACATACATATACACACACACACACACACACACACACACACACACACATATTATATATATATATATATATATATATATATATATATATATATATATATATATATATATATATATATATATATATATATATCCCAACACAAGGTAGTAAGCCAACAGGCAGGTAGGTATTGTATTGTATTGTAATTGCATTTATATCGCGCTTACTACCCCTGACGAGGCATCGAAGCACTTTTTTCGGTGGGTAGCACGCTACTCCGGGACCCATAGAGGATTAGCGTTGAATTAGTATAGTGAAACATGTAAGTACATTTTAAGTGGTGGATAGGTTAGTCAGTTATTTGGATTTGGAATGATAGCAGAAGGATAGAGGAGAACAAAGGTTTGTATTTATTGCTTGTTGACGCACGCTATTCAGGAAGCCTATAAAGGATTAGTGGTGAATTAATATGGTGAAATATGAGGTAATTTCAGTGGTGGATATTAGTCTGTTACTTGGAGTGAGAAGGATAGCGGAGGGATAAAAGGGGAAGAAAGATTTGCATTCATATAGCACTTGTTACACCTGATGGGTGTTGAAGCGCTTTTCTGGCGAGTATCACGCCACTCCGGAACCCATAAAGGATTAGTGTTGAAAATTAGTATAGTATAAATGTGAAGTAATTTGAGTAATAGATATGTTATTCAGTTATTTGGGCAGTATATTAGTATAGTTGAATATGGAATTTGAGAAGTGAACATGTTAGTCTGTTAATTTTGATTGAAAACGATAGTGGAGGGATAAAGAGTGAAGGATTTTTTTTTCTTTTTGTTTAGGTCTTACCAGTAGGAAGAGGCTTTTGGGTGAGTAAAAAGGAGTTTTGGAGGGGAGGAGTCAGAGGGGAGAGATTAGAAAGGTTTGTTTTAGGGCATCGGTGTAGTAAAATGAGGTGTCAGATGATGCAAGGAGAGATAGAGCAGGAGAGAGTCTAGAATGGTTTTTTTTGGCGATCATAATAGTGGTATGAGGTTTGGGATAAATGAGAGAGGGGATGTAGAGGATATATTGATAGATGTATAGGATGAGATATAGGGTAGAGCATTGGAAGGAGTAGTAGAAAGAAGTTTGAGATGAGTCAGAAGGTTGGGCTAGAAGATATATTGAGCGAAGTATAGGCTGAGAAATAGGCTAGTTTATTGGAAATACTAAATTAGAAGAAAGTGATAAATATATAGATCCATAAGTACATTGAAAGTATATAGATACAAAAAGGAAGTAAGTATATTTAGATTAAATATATTGATAGAGGCACAGGATGAGAAATAGGGTAGTGCATTGGAATTGCTTTTTCAGGAGAAAAGTAACAAACACACAGATCCAAGTACATGGAAGGTACATAGATGCACAATGGAAGTATGTGCATGTAGAACAAAGATGTTTTTTATTTATTGATTAATATTATTATTAATAATTTTGTTTTCTCTTTTCTCTTAACAACATAATTATTTTACATGTTTCATAAAGTAATACACAAAGATATGGTACATATCTATAGTGAAAACAAATGCTTATATACAGAGGGGTATGCTGTAAATTTCTATTTCCGTATGGTGCTTATGTGGGGAAAAGCCAAATCTTGAGAAGTTTTCTGAAGATAAGGTGGTTGTCGGTGGATCTTATGTTGGGGGTAAAGAGTTCCATAGTTTGGCTGCTTGAACAGAGAAGGATGTGCCACCCATGGTTTTTTTCTTGTATGTTGGAATTTGTCAATGTTATGTATTTTGTGATGGTAAGAATTATGAGGTGTTGTGCTCTGAAGATCTTGTTGTGCTGGTGTGTGTGATATGTTTTGCTTTTGAGGTGTAGTGAAAAGGGGTGCTGATGTATATGTTTCATGCACTGGATTTGGTTGTGAAGTATTGTTTGTGAGAGGAAGTTGTGACGTGGGGGGTGGTGATGTGTTTATGAGTATAGTGTATGTTGTGTGTGGGAGGGAATGAAGTAGAGGTGAGAGTGTTTATCTTAGACTGGTTTGTTGCAAGAGTTACAAAGTGTGGGGGTGTGTGTGTTGTGTGTTAGTGTTATTATGGTAAAAGGGAGAGGAGGGTGTTTCTAGGACAACTGATGGAAGGATCATTATATGTTTGTTAGTGATAAAAGGTGGTGTGTTAGGTGTAATTACAGCAGGGAGAGTGTGTCTGAATGGGATGTAGTTATGTATGGTGTTGATTGGTTGATTGGCATTGTGTTAGTGATGAGTATATTGATTAGTGGTATAGGATAGAGTTGTGTACTGTTTGTGGGTGATGGTGGATATGTGTGGTAGTTGGGATAGTAGGGTGTGTAGATGTGATTTGGTTGGGTTTGTACTGCAGGCTGGTACATTAATCTGTGCATAGTGTTGTGCGTGGTGTACATTTGGTGCAAGTGTGTTGCTCTGTTTGTGGATGTGGATGGTGTGGGCTGGGTATTGCTAAATGAGAAAAAGGGCAGCATTTCTGGCCCTAGTCCTGACCAGGCTCAAACAGGCAACTACCCTTGTCCTTTCCGCCCTTAGCCTCGACGCCCGGGCTGAGACGCCCTAACCCTGGCCTTTTATAGCCCTAGTAATTAGGTGACCCCTTCGGCCAATGGGAACTCTAGCCCTAACACTATCCAATCACAACACTAGCCCTAAAATCTAGAACCAATAGGAGATCAGGACCTTACAGCCAATCTTTTCAAATGCTGCCTTTGAAATTCGGCCGCTGGCAGTGCTGACACCATCTTGGCGCCAACACGGGCCCACTCACGAACAGACGTGCCTCCTTACGTGGCCGGACTCAGCCGCTAAATATCCCAACACAAGGTAGCCCACAAGGAAGTAAGCCAACCGGCAGGTAGGTGATTCAATTCTTTAATGGCAGCATCTTGCACACAGGCCGCATGAAGACTACAGGCATCCACATTCCAACCAAGCCAGATGCGTTTCGGGTACAGAAGTCCCTTCTTAAATGGCTGTTGCTTCTGTAGTAACATGACAAAATACATGGCACACTTGTAAGTTTCAGGGTCCTGCCTCAGTGGGCATGGCAATTCGCATTGCCTTCTGGTTTCTGTAGTACTCTGTAGAATTCTCTAGTGAGTTTGTTATGTTAGTCAGTCAGTCAATCCACTTTATTCGATTACTTAAAATCATAAAAGTACAAAAAAACAAAACATAAACACAGACAATACTACAAATCTTTAAACATAACATTAAAAATACATAGGCAATATTACAATTCATTATGGAAACCTAACACATATTCAGATCCCTTAAACTAGAATTAGGCACTAGCTAATAGGCAGTACCTTAGGATGAACTCATCCTCAAAGTTCTCTTATTCTTAATCCTCACTGCTGCTACCAAAAAGGATGCGTTATTAAACATTTCATCAGGGTTACACAAAGCTTGAAGAAAAACTAGCGCTAGTCTAGCTTGAGTGAAACCCCTTCCTCTCAGTATAGGCAACAGAAATCTTCTGCGAATATTGGTGAAAAAGTCGCAAAACATCATTAAATGTAATGTGTCCTGGGGCGAGAAATCATCACATTGGCAAGACTCAGCATCTTCAGGTTTACACCATCCATGATAATCCCCCAATGTTAGATGGATCAAATTAAAACGGAGCCTCGTTAGAAGCCAGCGATGGTACGACTTATTAACAATTAACAGATAAGGTTCAATGTTAATAGATGTTTTTAACAGGTAATGGGCCCTAACTAAGGGTTTACATAGATCCTGTTCTTCTCGCTCTACCGATAAGAGGTTCTTAAAATTCAATTTCACCCACAAGACATCCTCCTTCCGAATCTTGTCAGGATCCTCATAGAACTCTGGCCGTCCTAGTTTAAATAACATACTTTTTACGTACGCCACCCATTTGATTTTTACAGACTTATCCAGTGCTATACAATCTCATAAGATCAAATGATTCAGGGTTAGTTTGGGGTTCAGTCAAGTTTTGAGCCAGCAAAGCAACGGAGCTGTTCTCAATATATCAGTGCCATAATCCATTCCTAACTCCTGATGTATAGAATACAATGGGGTCGATTGTGGGACGAACAGAAGACTCCCTAAAAATGTGTTTTCCGCTATCTGGATACCAGCCTGATCTTTATATCCCCATATGGCAGATCC